>NC_067427.1:24267500-24872500 GCF_009764475.1 Pristis pectinata
CTTTATAAGAAAAACAAAAGATGTTACGCAGTAGTATGCTAAAATTTTTTGATGAACCTGGCCACTTTAAACTTGCATGTCAAAACAAGCTGAAACACACCAGCACCCTGGACCGCAGATTCAGCAACAAACTTGCACCCGTTCCCAACTCCCTGCCACCCTGGTCATCAGCTCTTGCAGCACACTAGGCCCATATGCGTCCTATACTCCGGACACAAGTGAGCCAGATCTGGACCCCAGGATTTCTGAACAGTTAGTTAGCAGATGTCTACTGCATTATGCATGCATGCCTTTAAAAAGAGCATCTGCCAAGGTCACAGTTCCTAGGTCAAGTGATAGCAGCTGCAAGCTCTTATAAAAGATCAGCACAATAGTGTGTGTTGAAATTGACACATGCTACTCTGGGAATTTTGCAATTGAACATGCTCCTTATGGGACTTTAGCATCAGCATTCAGGCAACAAAGTTGTTACAACTTCATAATAAAGCAGTAAAGCTATTCTGTAAAAGTTTAAAGTCATACCACAGATATAACCATTAAAACAAAACAGCAATGCTAATCATCCTTCTAAATAGTTGAAATATTGTGCACTTTGGGAACATTCCCATTGAGTAACACAGGTTGTAACAACAGGAATCCCTGATGAATTGAACCAGATACTTGTAACTTTGGCATGAGAGCTCAATCTTTTAAAAACCATGGCCCAGCAAAACATCTGGCGAGAACTCAGTGAGCCACTTAACTTCACGATAAGTGATAAATGATCAGATTTATTAAATTAATCAATGGAAAATTTTTTCCCAAGTGGTACTAAAATGGAAATATGACACTTCCCTAAATCTCACTATACTTGAGAAAATCTTCCTCTGTGCGTCTGAGCTGGACGACACCTCATTTTCACCACTTGGTTTAAAACCAGAAGAGGGATTACGAGAACACTGGTCGTCTATCCTTCCAATAAACAACCCAGAAGAGAGTCTATACCAAACATTCTCAGAAAGGAATGACAAGCAGGGTTTGGCCCAATGAGATGTTTGTGGGCCACTCGCTAATCCTTCAGGAGTCTTTAACGAACCAGGAACAAGAGATTATTTCAGCACTTTAAATCACTTTTGCAAAGCTCTTGTAATTGATTGAATCCAATTTGAACCCAAGAATGGCTCACAGCATGTGTCAAGAACTACTGGAAAATTGCAATGCACATGGCAACATATTCTGGACTAGCATGCCTACACACTGCACCATGGGTCAGGAAGATGGTGGTCAGATGTATCGCAAGACTGCAAATATTCGGATAAAATGAATTGCTTGGAAAATGGATTCCATCTAAGTTTGGTGATATAAGATCCCTTCGTGTTAGGTGCTAATACCAAATTGCCTCTCTTCTCACCAAAAGAAATTCACAAAATTGATTAAGAATTTCTTTTGGTGAGAAGAGAGGCAATTTGGTATCACATTAGTGTGGAAAGAAATGTAACACACACAGTTCCTGATGAGCTGTACTCAATTCAGTGCAGCGTGCAGAAGGATGTCAGTCCTTAAAAGGCAAACTCCCCATGGCACCCAGCCAGTGGCAACATGTACAGCAGTACCACAGGAGGAGAGGAAATTGCAGGCGAAGAAATCAAAAGGAGATATGGACATAGGGTAAATGAAGAGAAAGGGAATGGGACTGTTCTTCTAGGAGCTAGTTTACACTAGATGAACTCAACAGCTTATATTGTGGCTTAATAACTGTTCTAAAATGACACCTCCATAATAGAATGCTGCTGGTGGTATCACCACTGAAGAATCTCCATTGAATGAGTTCTGCAGCAGCTGAAGACTGGAGAAAATGCACTGTTGACCCCGGAGTCTCTGAGCAACCTGCCGTCAGTCCTGAAGCTGCCCAGTGTCAAATTTTGGAATTTTCATGTTAGAGACTGTACCTTTTTGCTGAATGAATTGTACACATATTTCAAATGAGGCTGCATGACAACAATCATAGTTTGAAGTTTTGGAATTAAATTTACATTTGTATCGGTGAAAATAGACCCTGTGTCAGTAAATCTGTGCTTAATAGGACCTTTATTTTAACTACTTCTATGTAATTCTTTGTGAATCTGTCTGAATGGCACGCAAAACAAAAGCTTTTCACTGTATCTCGATACATGTGACAACAATAAACCAATACCATTCTAAAAGTGGATGACAACCCGAAGTCCATGGTCCAATTTCACCCAGAAATGATTGCTATCATTGCTTACTCCAAATAAAATTGATTTTGTATTATGAAAATTTAAGAAAACCAATGCGACAAATCAATTTGAACTTCTTTTAAAAAAGTATTCAAATTTTGAAACAAAAGCAAAGAAACTCCGACATCCAGTACTTCTGCTAACAAACAATCTTTTACTAATTACAAAACAGTAGAACATAGAACACTACAGCATAGTTCAGGCCCTTCAGCCTACAATGTTGTGTCGACATTTTATCCTGCTCTAGATCTATCTAACCTTCCTCCCATGTAGCCCCCCATTTTTCCATCATTCATGTGTCTATCTAAGAGGTCACATTAATTTTTGTTTTGTTGCTTTTAAGAATCTTTTCCACAGAACAGAAGCAAAAATGGTCAGTGATAAAGAAACAGTGATCACCACTGACATGACAAAAATTTAATTGGCATTGCATTATAACTTTTTTCAAAGCATTCAAGAAAATCGATGTCAGCCAAAATAGGTTCAGCAGCCAATTAGATAAAAGAATTCTCAAAAGATAGCAAGCAGCATTTGGAAAGCAAGAATTGTTATTTAGTCATTTTACAAAAAGTGAAATACAGACTGGAGCATACATGATTAAAATTGATTCTGAAATAATAAAAAAAGACAATCAAATGGAAGGAACAGCACTTAAATCTTTCAGAAATTAATGTTTCAGGACTGGAGAGGTTGTTCAGTAATTATGCATCTTAGTTTACCAATTTGTGACAAACAGCTTTCAACAAAATTGAGAGACCTGTGACAATTCAGTTTTCAACCAGCAAGAATCTTATCCCTACAGACAGTGACTGAAGTTTTTTATTTGACCTGATATCTAGATCCAAATATAAATACTGTTATAATATACTGCAAGTCAATGGTTGTCAAAATGATCTTTCCTTCATATCCAATCAATTCATTTACAAAGCAAAGCCGCAAGTTAATGGCAGCTGGATGCAAATTCTCAAATCGACATAGAGGTGGTCCATTCCCCATGAAAAATAATGTAAAGTGGATGGTTCTGAACAAACTGAAAGTGAGAATATGACGTCCATTATTAGGTGATGTGACAAAGGAGCCTGTGGGATTTGTCAGCAGTAGTATTTCCTCCCCCTCCACCCCCAGTAAAACTGTATTTTCAAGTGAAGCAGCTAATGGTGGACAAAACTGATTTCATCACACATTTCTCCTGTCACCTTCAATGTACTGATATCAAATTTTAAGCTGATCTCTATCTCACTTGCCTTGGGGAGTTGTGCCATTCAGAAGCAAAACACCCTAATGGCTTCTATTTCTCCCCCCAGTTCATTTGAGAAAAGGCACCACAAAAGGACTAGATTTATTCGCAATTCACACAAGATGGACTCAGTGACCAGGCCACGAGGAGGGCTTATGGTTATTGCTTCCTGCTCTTCAGTGATCACTCCATAGATTGTGAAAGGTGCAGAGAAACAGAAGGACCGCAGATGCTGGAATCTAGATGAAAAACACGATGACGCTGGAGGAACTCAGCAGACCAGGCAGCATCCGTGGAGAAAAGCAGGTGGGTCAACGTTTCGGATCAGGACTCTTCTTCAGGACCCTTCTTCAGTACACATGAAAGGTGCAGCATTTGAACACAATGATAAGTACTTTCACTCCCAAAGTTACAGATTTTAGATTGAACCACAGGCTGTATAAGTAACGCAGCTGGGACAGAGGGTGCTACCAGGTTCAGGAAGGATATCACAGCCTGCCAAAGCCAAGAATAAAATGTTTCAACATAAATTACAACTCTTTACATAGAACAGCACAGCACAGGCCCTTCAGCCCACAACTTTGTGCCAAATTAATTAAATTAGTTTAAATGTGCCTGTCTAAGAGCATGTTAAACACCTCTATCATATTTGCCTCCACTACCATCCCCGGAAGCACATTCCAGGCACCCATCACTCTGTGTAAAAAAAAACTTGCTCCACACGTCTTTCTTGAACAGTCCCTTGGGATTGATCACAAGCTGCCACTCAGATTTTGTGGGTTCCGAAGTGGCCGATGTGGGTTCGGAAGATTCTGCCACAGATGGCGCAGATGGATAGTTTGTGCAGTGGTTCTTCCTTTCCTGCTACTTGCATAGGATCCTTGTGCTCTTGGGAAGTTTTCAACGCCATCCTGAATGCTGCTTCTTCAGTCTGAGTGGTTATGGGCCAGATATTCCCAGGAGTCAATAATGTTGCATATTCTGCATACTGAAGATCAATGACTGAGATTTGGGTAATCTTGGCTCTGAAGTGCAGTCACTACAAGCTCCCATTTGTTCTGAAGTTGAGCTCTATTCCAAGAGGAAGTTTACTGGAGGTGTGATGCCTATTGTGGCAAACAAAAAAGAAATGGAAGCAAAATGCATGGAGACAATAATACAACCTTGTTTGGCAGTCTTTACTGAGACTAGCGTACTTGCCGACCCAATGGTCAATATCATGACTCGCATGCCATTGTGAAGGAAGTGCAAGACAGACACCAATTGCCGTGGGCAATTGGTGTTTAATATTTCAGCAATGTGTTGCACTTGACTCCATCAATTGGGAAGAAAAGGCTTTAGTGAGCAAGAGAAAAACTATGTATGGTATGTAGTAACTGGCACTGCTTGCTGCTATTGTTCCTTGAAGGTGTCATGCAGTAAAGTTCGTCCAGCTATAGGAAGGATGCCATTAAGCCGGAGAGGGTGCAAAAAAGATTCACAAGGATGTTACAGGGACTGGAGGGCTTGAGTTATGAAGGAGACGCTGGAAGATTTTTTTTCCCCCTGGAATGTTGGAAGCTGAGGTGTGATCTTACAGAAGTATATAGAATCATAAAAGGCAGATATGAGGTGGATGGTCACAGGTCCTTTTATCCCTTCCCAGCATATTGGACTCTAAAGCTGGAGGGCACAGGTTTTAGGTGAGAGGGGAAAGATTTAAAAGGAAACCAGAGGGGTAACTGCCCCCCCCCCCCCCCACACAGATGGTGATGAGTATATGGAACCAGCTGCCAAAGGAAGTAATAGAGGAGGGTACAATTACAACGTTTAAATAGACATTTATACAAGTACGTAGATGGGAAAGGCTTAAGAGGGATATGGGCCAAATACAGGTAGATGGAACTAGCTCAGGTAGACAACTTGGTCAGCATGAACAAGTTGAGCTGCAGAGCCCATTTCCATACTGTATAACACTACAACTCTATCCACTGGTCACCAAACAGTTTGCTTATGAGGCACTATTTAAAAACAGCCAGCATTGTAGAGTCCATTGAGAGCTTTACACTTATCTTCTTACAGCAATGCTTCTGTTCATGCTTTGGTGCCAAATTATAAGATATCTTTATTAGTCACATGTACATCGAAACACACAGTGAACAGCATCTTTTGCGTAGAGTGTTCTGGGGGCAGCCCGCAAGTGTTGCCACGCTTCCATCGCCAACGTTGCATGGCCACAACTGCCTAACCTGTATGTCTTTGGAATGTGGGAGGAAACCTGAGCACCTGGAGGAAACCCACGCAGACACAGGGAGAATGTACAAACTCCTTACAGACAGTGTCTGGAATTGAACCCAGGTCACTGGTGCTGTAATGGCGTCACACTAATTGCTAAGCAGATTAGTTGGCTGTCAGTCAAGCAGTTATTCAAATTTGTCGACTGTCATATACGCCAATGAAATTTCTTGCTCATCAGTGTCTGTCATGGTGCAGAGGATGCATATCTCTGTCTGGTTCCTTGCTTGGAAGATGTTATAAATTGGGAAAATGTCCATGCTTGGATTGAAATGGTGCCATAATGTCATGTGCTCTTCTCTCTGCTGAAACAGGGTGTTTGTAATAATGAGATCATGCTTCAAGCATATTTTCAAGAGAAGGACCCATTTGGAGTTGAGCTCCTCAATTACATCTCACCAGAGTGTTGTCTCCCTTCCCGTTTTGACATTGAAATGATTGCCCGGGGGATCAGTTGTCTTCATTTGAAATGCGAGAGGAAAGTTTCTTAGGTTGAAGCTGAAGTACTGCTTAGCCTTATCTTTGGCTTCAAGGGTTTGGCTGTATGTAAGGATGGCCATAATATGTTTAATAAATGGAATAGCTTCATGCTTCATTGGAACCATAGCAGAAACTTTCTCCTCAACAACCTACACAACACTTCTGCCAACAAAAAAAAAAGAGTCACTGGACTAAGAGTTTCCACATGACCTCTACCCAGATATCAATGCAATTGGGGTGGAATCAACTCAAACAACATTAAAACCTATGTAGTTTTAAATGCAGGGAAGTAGATGACCTAACCACTTAATATTAAGAACTAGTGTAAAAGAGGCTGGACACGTGTTTATTCACTCAGAAAGACATGCCCACTGAAACAGCCCTGCCCCCACCGAGTCTACCATTTCTCCTATGGTTAAACAAATCCAGGGTTATTCACTTGACAAGTCACTAGAGACCAAATAAAGCCTGACCCAAATTAGTTTCACCTTCAGGTGATGCAATTTCTTTAAATCCAGTTTGTTATTCCAGGATTAGTATATTGATATCTCGCTCTACAACATTAACTCATTGAGAACAGCAGTCAAATGAAATCAAGAGCATGAAATTAGTTAAGTGAAGAACAAGTCATTTTCTGGCAATCATAATGCTCTTGGTGATGAAGAAAAACATTGCGCTGTCTGAAATAGTTTATTACCCATTACGCCACCTGATCATGCTGGTTTTACACTGGGATTTGCATTGTGGTCCACAGTGCCAATTCATTGAAAATAAGGAAATCTGAGCAAGGCATCCTACTTTGAATGATGGAGTGGTACATCATTTAAATTCTTGCTGGTCAACACGTTGCAGCTTTCCAATAACGTTGCACAGGCATGGTAGAAGCCAAATTTCAGGATTCCCCTCAATGCGATGGTAGGACTGGCCCAACAAAAGTTGGCAATCAAACCTACAAGATGCACCACAAGTGAGGGCCTGAAACAAAGCAGGTGGGACAGGATAAAGTGACCCAAAATTAAACCTAGGCAATGGCCCCATTAATTAGATAGATCAAACCACTTTGCAGGTCATGAAATGCTACTGAAGAACCACTTGTCTGGTTCCGTCAGTCCCCTACTGTGAATAATCATAGAAGTGATCTATGGCTGATAGATCTAATTAGAGCAATTAATACCTTTAACAAATCACTTTGGTAAACTCACATCTTCAAAAAGCTTCACACAAGAACAGCTTGTATTTATTTAGCATACTTAACACGGGAAGAAAATCACAAGGTGCTTGTCAAAAAAAAAGACAGCAAACTGCAGTCACAAAACCTTCAAGCAGATCAACATGGACCCAAAAGGTCAGAGATTCTATTCCAAAATGACATAAGGAATCAAGGGGATACATGGTGAACTTTAAGGCAGAAATAGTGAAGAATCTGTTCATGCAAAGATAAACTGGCGTCTCTGAACCAATGATTTGCAAGTCAACACAGCCGCTTCAGTGCCATCTTCCTTGTGTGTCCATAACCACAATTGAAAGTGGTAAATATCCACATTGCCACTGGAGTAATACCCATTCATCAACTTTTCAGAACGTCAATGAGCAAGACTCTTCCCCAGCATAGTGTTTTTGTTGCAAATAGTTAAATACCAACAAAATCTATTTGAACAGTTTATGTATTGACAGCAGGCAACCAGGATGGAGAGTCAAAGGACAGGTTGCATCAAAGTGTCTGAGCTGTGATTTGTATGCACAAGGCTCAGAACAAAGCATAACAATTTGCAGTAAGTTGTGGAAAGGATGTACACATTCCTCCAAGTGATTCTCGGGCTAGTTGTATTTAAAGTTATCTGCAACTACAGTGAGTTTTATTTAAAAGTTAAAGGGCAGATGGAAAGTCAACTGCCAAGGTGTGATCGAGTGCACGCGATCAGGAAAAGCATCTTTGTGTAATTGTTGGAGCGAGAGTCACTCAGATTCAGAGGGAAGTACAACCGAGTGGAGGTCATGCTTGCAGTTGATACTGAAGCTGTGCGAGGTTAAGTACCAAGGTCATATCAATTTCCAATAATTTGGAATATTTTTACATCATAACCTTCAGTAAT
Source organism: Pristis pectinata (assembly GCF_009764475.1). Lineage (NCBI taxonomy): Eukaryota > Metazoa > Chordata > Chondrichthyes > Rhinopristiformes > Pristidae > Pristis > Pristis pectinata. The sequence continues at coordinate 24,275,822 of NC_067427.1, forward strand.
TTCATATTAAATCTTATGTCATTGAAAATGTAGTGTTGATATTCATGTTATTTTGTTTTTAGCATCTGCTCAGTCTGAATAAAAACTTTCAAAAATAGTTCTGGGTGATGCTGTTTAGTGAGCCTTAAACCACATTTTACCCAACTTGGATGGGTTCAGTCTGAACTCAGGATAGGAGACAACTACTTGCAAAGCCACAAAGAGCAGATAATCAAAAGCTCAACTAGGGGCAAGTTAACAGAAGGTAAAGAGCAAGGAGGAAATTCAAGAGCCGAGGGCCTTGCCATTTGAAGGTATATTCACCGATAACAAAGCTATTAAATCTGGGAAATCAGCATATTTTTTCTTTCACTGTCTAGCAATGTTAAATTATAGTCAGCAATTCATCTAACAAGGATAGTGTATTAAAGTAAGAGCTTGTAGTGTCCATAACCAGTTCTTACAGTGGCACTCCCACCTCCCCCAGAGGCAGACAGACTCAAACATTCTACACTAAAGTGTGGCAATACAGAGCAGCTGGTTACAAGACAAAATTCTTAAATTGATGCCAGCAAATATTACAAAATGTTCCTCCTTTAATAATGAGACAACAGGAAACAAGCAATTAAAATAACTGTCCAGCCTGTGCATGCTTTGCTTTGACAAAAGGTTGGTCAGATACATGGAACCATGAGCTATTCTGGTTCCAAGTGTTGCAGTGCTCTAGGAGCACATTGTCGAGCGACGCTCTTATGCTGCAGAACTGGAACTGCACCCTCTGTTATATCCATCTCTGCTTCTGTTAAACCAACCTTTTCAGGAAGCCTTTCTGAGATGCCACCAGTTCCTCAGATGATATGGGACTTGCTCACCGTCATGACTTGATACTTTGAAAATATCATTTTCACTAAGAGCAGAGTGGAAGCAGGAATTGGCCATATTAGACACCCGCCTGTGTACAAAATTTAAACTCGACATAATTTGACCCAGGGGTGAGTATGTATCATTTTCTCCATACGTGCCCTGACCCAGAGGCATTTGCAAAAAAAAAAGCAGGCAAAGACTTGCTATGTCACATATTCATTGCTATTCATCAAAACCGGAGAGCACGTACAATAATATCAAATCCAAGTACGGACCTGACCCTGAATGCTCCATCAGATTACAGTAAAGCTCTTGAATCTAATATGCTTTGGACGTTGGTGATGCCGGACTAGCAGATTTTCTGGACCAATAAGTGTTGTTTTATGAATACCCAATTTACTTTTTTTTACTTTAAATAAAAGGAAAAACGTTACAGAGTAACATTTCAATAAACCTGGCAAGTTTAAAGGGAAACAGAACCAGGTGAATTTAAAGAGAGTGAGGAAATAGATGTCCTGGCAATAAGAAAGTAGTGCAGCAAACATCATTTGGTGAGCCCGACGCCAAACCTTTGGGAAATTTGAATGGTTGGACAGTGGGTTAAGGGAGTTTTATTTTATGCACCCGTCCTGGTCTGGACCCAAAGTCCGGTCCTATCAGGTTCAGATTGGGTCACCAGATTTCACTTCCTGGTTCCAGATCAGGTGATCCCTAGAGCCTACTCTGTCATTGAATTAGATTATTTCACATTTAAGCTTTGTTGGTGGGGTGTTGAATTTATGTTCTACCCTTTTACTGCCGAATTGCCAAAGTGGTTTCTAGTTAAACCACATTGGTTGGGCTGAAGCCAGGTGGAAACTGAACTGTTATCAGCAGCAGATTCACTTTCCTGAAAAGATATTAGTGGAGCAGAAGACTTTTTACAATAATCCAGGTGCTGTTGTGCTTACTGTTATTGAGACTAGCTTTTCTTAAATTCCACGGTTATTGAATTTAAAATTCTCATCTGCTTTGGTGGGATTCAAACTCATCTTTAGATCAATGTTCTTGAATTCTGACTTTTAAAGCAATGATTTCATCACTATAATATTACATTTTTATCATGGAAGATCCCACATCTCATAAACTTTCCCATCCAACTCCCATATCCTCTGATGGGTTTGGTATTCAAAATCTCAACCGAGTATTAGCAAGGACTACTCCATTCTCAAAACAGAATTCCAAAGATTTGAAACCCCTTTCAAAGAAAAGTTTCATTTGTTCTCCTAAATGGTTAATTTGTTACTTGAGGCTCTATTCACTCATTCTAAACTCCTCATTAACAAGAACCAGCCTCTCAAAATCCATCCCATCACTTTTCCAGAACCTTGCTTGCCTCAATGAAACCACCTCACATTCCTTTAAATTTCAGGTGTATAGAACCTTCAGGGAATGAGGCAATCAATCAGGCTCATAATCAGTGTGCCTTTCATAACAATAGAGTGCTTTGAGGAATAAATTATATATATCATATTCTAAACATTCAATTTATAAATTATTCACTCGCTTTGAATTGTTCGTCATAATTAAGTAGAAAAATGTGGTGGACTATTTGTACGTGGCAATGTATAAAACAGCGATGAGATATGTAAAACTATTGCCTTTGCTGTAAGGATCCTGAATTGAACAGAAATCGAGAGAGTTTGCTCTTTCACTTCCCAGTGTCACAGTGCAGCGGAATTGACATGGAGTGAGCAGTTTTTCATTAAAACACCCGATAAATTGTTCTAAACATCTTACAAATCATATCCCTTTATTTATGCAGTCCAAGATCATTGCTGCAGTTACCCCATTCAAAATGGAAGATATGCTGCCTTGTATAATTAACAATAAGAAAGAAAAACCTTCTCATGAAGAAATTTGAATCTGTCAATTTTCAATGCTGTCAACATCACAGATTATGTGAACTTGGCTGTTGCTTTGCAAGGTATCAAAACCACTGCAGTCAATCAAGCCCAGCGTTTCTTTCTCATTGCACAGTGCAACCTTGTTCTAATGCTTACACAACATGAAGAAACCAGTACCAACAAATAGAAAGAATAAATAACAGTTGGCAAACTCCCTCAGAGACAAATTAATACAATCAAAATGTTTGAAGTGCTCTGGTTCAATGTTAATTACTGAATGTCCATTGTCACAGTTTGAGGGTTTGCCTGCATCATTTCTTCAAGTAATGGCTTCTTATGGATTAACATTTATTTCCACTCAGCAACATTTCTGCTTGCCAAGCAGCCATTCACCAGAAGTGGATGTGAGCCTTACATTTTTTCCCCCTTATAATTCTGTTTAACTTCACACAAAATAAATACTTTTGACATTAATTCTTTTAACATGGAGAAAGCAAGATCATAAAAGAAAGATTCAATGGGCCTCAAGCTCTCTTTTCACATGACACTTGGTCCATCTGGACTCAGAACTAACTTGTACTTAACTGAAAATCCCTTCTTGTTCTTGCTGATGTAAATCAGTCAGGAGCTTAGAGATCTGCTAATGATGTCAGTTTACAATAACAATTGCTTAGAGACGATAACGAATTTTAAATTTACTGATACAACAATATTACATGTCATGACTTGGGCATTGTGGCAGTCAGAAATGCAATTTGCTTGATCTAACACCTGCTGCTTAGTTGGCCTAGATTCCAAATGCCTGTGCCTACCTCACTCCCTGTAAAGGAAGCATGCTTTTCTTCACTTTCAATTAAATACCCGATTCCTTTTTGATCAAAGAACCTCATTGAACAGTTGTATTCACTGCACAACTTGGATTTAAAACACACTGTCACCCAGTTGTGTTCAATGGGAAGCACTTTGGGCAATCCTGCTGAAGGCATGGCAGGCACTATAATAAATGCAGACCTAATTTTAAAAATCCCTCCAGAAGATGTTTAGCTTTCAGTTTGAACTTTCCCAGCTGCCTGGAGTATTGTCAGGTGCAGATTCTCTTCTATCTGGTGCCCATTTCCCCATCAACCATTAACCCAGACATACCTGGCACTTCAAAAAGAATTCACAGACTGCAATCCAGTTGGAAAAACCCAGTTATAAATACCCAACCAGTTATCAACCAGCTGATTCATTCTTTTCAGGGAAACTGGAAAATTTAGTCATCAATTGCAAAGGATACACTCTGATGCATGAAGCAAAGAATATTCCGTAATTTATAATTACATATGAAAGAAACAGATCAATTAGCATTGTAATTGCCTTCTCTTTTCAAATAAATTTTAGTCTTTACAGCTGTTTCTTGCAGATTAACCTGCATTAATTGTGTATTGCAGCAGCTTCAGGCAGCCACTGTGTGATGAGACTTACTGATGTCTTGTCCCTGGTAAAAGCTCAGAGGATTTCAGGAAACAAGCCTGGATGCATTTCAACACTTATTTTTGAAATGCATAAAATTTTTGAACGAATTAATTTTCTCCTGGGTGAATTTGTGTTTTCCACAGTGCAAAGCATGTCAGTCTTGAGCAAAACAAGATGTTTCTAATCTTGTCAATATCAATATTAAGCACGTCTCTTGTCAGAAGCAATGCAAAATAAAGATCTGTGTCGTTCCAACAATATGCCTCCTTATCAGCTCCTCCTACTTCCCCCATTGGGAATTTTTGTAGGGCCTTTTCTTAAAGACCAAGTTGCAATGTCAGTCCTAATTTGAATTAAATTAGAGGCTTGTTTGAGTGTGGGTTCATTCCCAGAACACTACGCCAAAACCAAATTGCGTGTAATCTTGTAAGTCTTTACAAAAGGTTTCATTAGAATATTCTGAACTGGATATGTACCAAAATCTCTAAGACATTAACCCGTTCAATGTTATTTGAGGAAATCTGCACTGAAAAAAATACAGGCAACTGAGAATATCCAGTCGCATTAAGGTGTATAATGTAAGCAACATTTAGATTACATGCAAAACATCAATGAAATCCAAGAATGAGCCGAGAATTAAAGATATCTGTTCTTGTTAAAAACAAGTCAGTCATCACAAAACTACTTGCAAACAACAACTTGATACAGGTATGAGCAAATTGTAGTGTGACATCATCCACATATTCTCAGTGGCTGTGGCTAATTGCTTTCCTCTGCATTATGGTCAGGAACTAAGAATGGATGCTCTTCAATAACTTGGTCTCTGGTGTTTCAATGGGAAGTGAGCCATGTGCTCGCTGCATTACTGCTGGAAGCAGCAGTCTGTGAGAGAGACTATAATATGTAACAGAAGAGCTTCTGCTCTGATCATAAATGTCAAAAATTCAAATTATTTCATATCCATTCCTGCTCCAAGCAGTCAAAAATTGTACCAAGGACCAAGCTCATATTTTAAAAAAAACAAGGTTTACCCACAACTGTTGAGGATTTCAATTTCACTCCACAATCTTTAAACACAAAATCCAGCTGAGCCTTCAATAGTAGAGATGTCATCTTTCAGATGATCCATTAAACCGATCACCCTTTCAGATGGAAATCAAAAATCCCTCGGTGCTATTTGTAGTACAAAAAAGTTCTTCCCAGAATGCTTCATTACTTATTTCTCAACCAAGAGCACAATAACGAATATTTGATCAATATTTCATTGGTGTTTTGGGGACTTGGCTGTCTGCAAATCAATTCAATATTTCCAAAATTTTAACAGGGTCTATATGTCAAAAGTATTTATTTGACAATAAAGTGCTTTAGGAGATTCTGAAGCACTGTTAAATGCAAGTCCTTTCTTTCAATTTTCCTCCCAAAGTGTTTAAATCCCATAAATTATCCAGATTTTTGTTTCACAAGATATCAAGATCATTCAATTTATAATATCCCTTCTGGCACCTCAGACATTCTCCCTTTAATCACATACTTTAGATGTTCCTACCAAATCTTTCTGTACCGATACATTTTCAAAGACCTCCAACCTTCACCAATCCTGATGTAGGGTCTTCAATGTAATATATTAACCGTTTCCACCGATTTCCATTCCTTCCACTTTTCGATGCTGCCTGACCTGCTGAGCGTTTCTAGCATTTTTCCATTTTTGTTTCACATTTCTAGCATCTGCAGTTTTTTAAAAATATTTAGTTATGTGACATATGGAGCCAATAATTACCACTATTTTCTTATTCTCTCTCTAACAGTCCAGTAATCTTTCCTCTTTTTGATCTGCTGTGTTCAGCAAACACAAGAAAGACTCAGAATCATGCCTTACTTACCATTAAAAGAGGTGCCACATTTCACACAACAGATACTTGATGCTCCCTGGTCCACTATCACCACCAACTATTTTCCTTCTCAGGATACTTTCCTGCAATCACAGGAGATGCAACACCTGCCTTTTTACTTTTTTTTCCTTTCCCACCATCCGGGGACACATATTATTCTCCCAGGTGAAGTACCAATGCACTTCTTCCACTTTATTCTATTTGCTGCTCACAATGCAGTCTTCTACATTTGGAAAAATCAAACCCGCATTGGGTGACCGCATTGTAGAACATTTCCCATTCAGTCCACAAGAGCAACATTGAGCTTCCTGCTGCCCATCGTTTTAATTCTCTGCCCTTCTCCGTCTTGGGCGACCCAGTGGCGCAACCAGTAAAGTAGAACTGGTGCCTCACAACTCCAGTGACCCAGGTTCAATCCTGACCTTGGGTGCTATCTGCATGACGTTTGCACATTCTCCCTGTGACTGCGTGGGTTTCCTCCGGATGCTCCAGTTTCTTACTGTATCCCAAAAGACGTGTGGGTTAACGGATCTGGCCACTGCAAGTTGCCCCTAGTGTGTAAATGAGTGCAGGATTAATGTGAATGGGTGGTTCATGATGGGTGCAGAGTAGGTGGACTTCCAGGATGTATGACTCTAGCAAATTACACTCATACCCACAAAGTGTTTTATCGTCACTAACATTCTTCCTGAAGACTGTCTTTTTGACTCCATCTGTAATGGAAGCGAAATGTTAAATTGTCTGCATCTGTGATTGTTATAGTCATACAAGAGACCCTTGGTCACCCACCACTTAAAAGCCTTCTGAAAGAAACTAAGTGACTTTGTGAGAGCAGCAGAATTCATAATTTATGTGGAATCGCTGTGTCGTTACTTAGTGCAGAATGTACTGTCTGGATGTTGGAAGAGTAGTCGTCATCAAATTGAATGGGTCTTTTTATCCAAATTTAACAGTTTGAATGATAAATAATTGGACTTTAAAGTTACTTTTGTACAAAATGCAGTATTCAGCTCCATATATCACTCAAGGTCATTTGATTTCAGGGCTGCCAATGCTGATATTATTGAAGAGTTACTGAGAAGCAAGCTTGATACTACTGAGGCAATATATAGCAAAGGCTCATTAACCTGCAGAACAGACTTTTTGGGAATTTTTCTTAGAAGTCTGAAGAACAGGTTAAAGGTCAAGGGCAATTTTATTGTGTATTAAGTGATTTTCGTCATGGCAAGAAAAATGCCTCTTAAAAATGAAAAATGAGTCAAAATACAATTTTATGGATATATGAAATTGATTGGTAGACCATTACAAATTTTATGATGCATGTACATTAGATATTTAAGCCAGCAAGGAGCATAGTGTAAAACTCTTCAGCATTGTGTACTGAAGATATCAATAGTTTGAATTATTAATGAAGCAAATATGGGAATATGTAATGACTAATGTTTTAAATGTTGTGTGTCATGAGCTAAAAATACCTTGGTCACTCTAATGCAATTTTAATAGGCATGCAATAAATAATCCTGCAACTGTGTTTTTTTTTAAAACCAAGTGCAATTTATACATTAATATCAGTCCTTGATGATACCATCCAGTAACGTGATCAGATGATAATGAGATCTTAAACATTCAAGCCAAAAGGAATTTGATTACCAGAAACAAAATCCTCCAAAATTCCTTTCCAAAGGGTGGACAAGTCAGGTAGATGCAAACCCAACAAATGTGGTATGGAAATACAAAGAATGGAGAAAGTCTTTCAAGCCCATCAAGGCTACCCTTCATGTGAAATTACCCAAGGCGAATTTTCCCAAGCTAAGTGTTGGATAAACAAAGCAGGCAAAAATACTGAAATTGTTTTCTGATTTCAAGGCAAACAACCAAATATCTGAACAGTCCAGGAATACTACCTTGCTTTTTTTTTTGCACTATTTATTTTGTAATTTATAGTAGTTGTCTTTGCACTGTACTGCAAAACAACAGATTTCACAGTAATAAACCCTGTTCTGATCAAAAGACCATGTCACTAGATATACTTAAATGACTCCCTGATGGTTACCGATAGCTTTAAGAACATTGGATTATATTTGTTCATCACCAGATTAGAATAATATAAGAATTTGATTCAGACTTGAAGAATATGGAAAGAAGTGTCCTAATCTGTGGCAGGAAGACCTGCTAGCTACACCTATATTAATGGGACTGGGATACTGTACAATTAGAGAATTTGTGCTCCACATTTGCAGAAACTATCTGGATTTGTAGGAGCCAGATGTATTTCGAGAACCCCAAGACTCTGCAAACATGAAAGCTGTGTGAAGAGAAACACATGTATTTGACAAACAGTTTTTGATTGCCCACAGAGCTACACCATTCAAAACACTATAATAAAATAAACAAAAAGGGTACATGTTTCAGTTTTTTTCCCAAGAAGCTTTCAGAAATACTTCTATTTCTACAAAAAAGGGGGAGTTTGGTTCATTGACAGAATAAATTCTGGTGAGTTGTTAAAAGTTATATTTCCCCAGTTAAAGTGTCTCCTTTTGAGTCTTCACACCTGGAAGCAACAGTTGTTTGTGGTCGTGGACATTTACATTGAAAGAAAAACTTCTCGGTCACAACGTAATAATCCAATGATCTGAAAGCAATCAGGAATTACTGGGAGAGTCTATTAAGTATACAGGCCCTCCCCAGGATATGAATGTCCAACTTATGGACACCTACATATACAGTACAGATGAGCTGCAACTTCTGGGGGCTGGTTCAACTGGGAGCAGAGCTCAGAGTGCCAAGCAGACTCGCTCACTGATCAGTGAGGCCAGCCGACGGCCACTCTCTCCACGCCTGCTTGCTCTTAGTCACTGCTATTCCTGTAGTCCTCTTCCACACACCGCTTGGTTCATTTCCGACTCACAGACGTTTGTCAGTTTAGGGGTACGACGAGGTCGAGCTGCGAGGGACCATGGGAAGTCAGAGGTCAGTGCAATTTGGAATTCACGAGTACAGGATGAATATGAACAGCCTTAAATGGAGGTAGGCAAAGATGGGAGTGAGTGCAGATCAGAGTGAAGGAGAACAGAGTGAGACACAGCCAGATCAGAACCAAGGGGATGGGTACGAGCAATTATGAACAATTCTCAGGGAAGGAACCCTTTTGGAACCAGAGAACTTCCTACATTTAGCGATGTGCCACGTGTTGTAATGGTCCCTTGACATTTGCAGTTTGGGAAAAGCAACCTAGTCAGTCATCCGTCAGATCGTTGTTGGAATCTCCCTTGAAATGTTTGTGAGTACACACAGCAGTAAAGAGAAAGGGGAGAATATCCTACATGAACAACACTAATCTTTCAACAAGGTATTTCAGAGAATTAAAAAAAAAGATTTTTTTGTCATTTCTTAAAATCCCAAGTCAGGATTTCTGCACAGGCACTGCCATTCAACTAGCAGCTCATTGTAAACAAGGAAAAGGGGAAGACAACAGTCCTATGAATGTCACCGAAATCTCACCTGGCAGGAAATATTTGTTCTTTAATATCCAGACAAACACATCAATAGTGACAGGTGAGTCTTGACACATGCAATGGGATGCACATCCCCTTGATTTAAAAAGAGGAACCACATTCCTCATTTACATGGATGACTAATTTCACATTTTATGTTGAGCAGAGATGAGTGAAGATTGAGCATATTGAAGGGCTTTAAAATTTAACCTGCATGTTCTGGATGCTTTTTTGAGTCAGTTTCTTTAATTTGCCTCATCGCCCAGTTTATATACCCTGGATGGGTTGGGTTAGAAGGTCGTGCTAAAACTCGTGTATTTCACATAAGTTTGGCTCAATGTTAAACATTTAGCTAGAATCCACTGCCTCAAAATGAAACACTCCCTCAAGATTCTGGAAAAGAGGGAAAGATAAACAACAATTCTCTGAATAACCATTTTGGTTCAGGAAAAAAAATAATTTTTCCCCTTATTTACACATTTAATTTTGAAATATTAATCATCTAGATTGAAAGTCAACTTTCCTGCAGGTCCTGGCAATGGTACTTTCGATTCTGGAAAGGAAATAGTTTCAGCTGGGGTTACGAGTTGTTGGTGGGGGCGAGGAAGTGGGTGGAGTTTGTAACTCAATTTCACATTTCCCAATCCTTCCTCTGTGCAATGCAGTATCTGAGCTCCCTGTTTGCACCTTGCTATCATTTCATAGAGGAATCCAGATTACAACTGAGAACGAAGAATGGGGCATTTCATGATAAAAGATACAAGATCATTTTATCAACGTTGAAGTTTACAAAGTAGTTCTTGGACTCTGGCTCGTACCCATCCCCTTGGTGTCTGATCTGGCTGTGCCTCACTGTTCTCCTTTGCTCTGACCTGCCCTCACTTCCATCTTTGCCTACCTCATTTAACGCTGTTCATATTCATCCTCTATTCATGAAGTCCAAATGCCACTGACCTCTCACTTTCCATGGTCCCTCGCAGCTCTACCTCATCGTGCCTCTAAACCAACAGATTATCTAACCCATATTTAGTTCTGGAGAAGCAAAAAGTTTTTTTTAAACAACTAACCACTGGAAGCCTTTGTCTTAGTTCTCTGGTCACCAACTCCACCTTTGACTTTGGAGGTGGTTTGACACTGAACCCAACTACTTGCAATCTTGGTGTTATATTCAACCTCATGCTTCGCATTGGACTATAGGACCTATTTCACTACAAATATCACCCATCTTCATTTCTGTAATGTTGATGCATTCCACTCCTACCCAACATTTCTGTGATGAAAATCCTCAGTCACTTCTGTATTCGCAACTATTCCAATGCAATCCATCAACTTCCCATGTAGCAGTATCCTTCTTAAACTAAGATCAAGTCCTGTTCGCTCATTATCTTGAAGCTTGCTGGTTTACACAGGTGTTGTTTAACTGGGAAAAATATTTTAAAATTATGACCAATGTTTTCAAGTTCCTCCATATCCTTTCACCTCCCAGTCTTAAAGTCTTCCGAAATGTCTGCACCCCTCCAATTTGAGCTTCAATCATTTTTGAATTACAACGATGAAGTGATTAATGGAGGTCTTCTCTGCAGATGGGTGGCCCCAAGTTTTGGAATTCCTTCACCAAATCTCTCTGTCTCTCTTCATCTATTTCCTTCTTCAGATGCTTCTTGAAACTCAGCTACCTGATCAAACTTTTGATTGTGTTCAAGTTCCCTTCATCATCCCCATTTTGCAACTTAATTTCTGGGAGTCCCTTACAACACGGGAGGTCATTCAGCCCCATGGGTCCATGCCAACTCTCAAAGCAATCTCATTCCCCCCCACTTATGGGTTCTGTCCAACCCATTTTCTCTCATGCCCCTGATTCTGCCCTGACCAACGCACGCCAGGGGTAATTTACAGCAGCCAATTAGCCTAGCAACCAGCATGACTTTGGGATGGGGGAAGGAAACCCACAAGGTCACAGCAAGAATGGTATGGAGCCTGCACAAAGGTCACCAAAGCTGTGAGGCAGCAGCAGTATGCTGCTCTATTGTGTCATTTATTTGACCTTAAGTAAATATACTGATGGTAGTTCATGTACAGATTAGGTGATAACCATCAAGTCAAGATTTCGGTTCAGGTCCAGAGCATATTCAGCAAAAGTGTATACTTGATAGAGGAATCAATATCACCCAAGGCCCAGTTAGTACAGATTCTGCAGTTTTGGAGCCCATAGTCCTTCTAAATGATAAAACCAGAGTTTTCACAAATGAACTTTACCATGATATATGTATAGTGAATAACAATAGTCTGTCCCATGCAGTGAAATTCAAGAAAAAATAATTTAAGAAAATAAAATAATTTGAGCCAACCATTAAACAAAATAAGAGCTATTTCATCTTGGCTGTCATTGTTAGTCATCATTGTCATTTCTCTGTCACTCGTGTTCTGGGATTCACAGCTGCACCGAGATCCCTCGAAACAAAAACCCACTGGGAGTTGAATCCGAGGAGGGAGGTTTTGTTGCAATGTAGAATTATGAATGCCAGCCTGGATGCAATCAAGCATCTCCCCACAGTAGATGCAGCAGGACACCTCACATCTGCAAAGTTTAACAAAGCCAGCTGTTTGAAATCTGAACAGATTATCTGGAGCTTTGATTAAAGAGAATCTTTTCATACAAGATGACCATGACACACCTCCAATTTTCACTCCATTGACGGGATTGGCAATTGACAATATGATGTGCAGTTGTGTGTGAGAGAGATCATCACACACACAGACACAGACACACAGAGGATGCAACACTTCAGTATCATTTAAACCACTATGTCCTGCATTGACTCCTTTGGACTGGGTAGAACAAAAAGGCATCCGGTCATCCCCACAAGAATCAAGTATAATGGGTGTAATCTCACTTCAAAGCAGTTGTCACATTTCACACTGGATCTCATTTCTGATCTCAACACCTTTAAAAAGCTCTCTGGGCACTTTGGATACACTCACAATGCCTTAGGGATCTGTGCAGCAGACACCTCAACAGTCATTAACTTTTGACCTTTGCTATGTTTTCTTTCCCCCTCATCTCAAAAATTGGAGAATTCCTTTGGCCTTCCTTTCCATAAACCATACAGACTGAATCTCATTTCCTTTTAGCTCTAAAGGTCATCTCTCACATACCCACCAATTCCCCCTTGATTTTTCTTACCAACACAAAAGGGTTATATTACAGTAGTCAAGTAACCTACCACAACGTGTGTGATGTACAATGTGTCTATATGTACATGTATACCCAGTATATGTACTCCACTCTGCTGTTGAGTACAGGATTTCAGTATTTAGATGTATTGATGAAGGAATACTGATGTGTTTCCAAGTCAGATGCACTCCTCTGCTCTTCAAAATAGTGCCACAGGATCTTATGTCCAGCTGAGAAGTCAGACAACCATCTGAAAAATCCCCCTGGCTGCAGGACCACCTATCTTTTTGTATTGCACTTAGTACCATCACAGACACAATATTCAATGCTATCAAAAGATACATCTCCTCATGTCGGTCATTGATGGTAAATTTTACAGCAATTGGGTATGTCCACAGTGAAACTGGTTCTATCCCTAAAGTGGTTGAGGTAAGGAAACACATCACCCTGAGTTATTGCAGGTGGATTAAAATATTTCACCATTTTATTCATTAAACCTTAATATCTTCAATTAAAATTATTCCTTATTTAATCAAAGGTGTCTTCAAAATGATATTCTCTTTCTAGAAATTTTCCAGACTACTTGAGTGATTATTCAAACTTGCAAAACAAATTAGATTTGCAAAATAGAGTTCTCAGTGTCACGAACCAGCAACAAAAGAAACACACTGAGCCTGATTCAGTGTTAAAAACTATTTTATTAATCACTACTTATGATAATACATAAAATAAAAGTAAAAATGTTAGTATGTTAGAATTCAAAAATGTTAAACCTTGAACGTTAACCCCAAAACTAAACTCTTCGTGTGTGTGTGCGGCAAAGTCCAAAACTCCCAGTTCAGGAATGGTTCTTAAAGTTCAGTTCAGCAAGCCATAAGGTGAAACATGAGCAAGGGCTTCTTCAACAACCACCGTTGTCTTAAGATAAGACGTAGACGTAGAGAAACATAGAGAGAGTAAATACGAAATCCAAATATTCCACAATGGAACCCAAATGACACTCCAGTGTTTACTCAGTAGTGACTCCCTCACCCCGAAAAGCATCCGAATCGTGGTCGTCCACACACAAATACCTGTTTCCTTCTACAGGTCAGCAACAAAGTGAACTCCACCGGATTACTTCCAACTTCCATACATGGATTTCAGTGGCAGACACAGTTATAGTTTCTCATCCATCGATAGAGAAAACTAGCAGGCTGGTGTCTCTCTCCCTTCTCTCTCTCTTCTTCTGACTTCTACAACGTCATTACGTCCTTTATCTTCTATTGACGTAAGCACGCCCCACACACACATACACACACACTCTCTATCTTAAAGGGACATTCACTGAGTCCGTAACATCAGTTATAAACAAATTTATAATTTTGGCTGGCCTAATACCTCCAAGAGCAATTAAATGGAAGTACCAAGACTCAAGGGCAACAGAGAGCAGAAGCAAGCCCATCAGCCCTTTGAGGCTGCTCCATCAATATATTCAATCATGGCTCATCCTCTGTCTCAACATCACATCCTTATACTCTTTCCATCACCCCTTTTGCCATCTGAATCAAGAAATTTATTTCCTCAAAATGATTCACTGTCTTGGCCTCCACAGAACTCTATACCAGTAAATTCCATAGGTTTGTCACCCTTGGAATGAAGAAATTTTACCTCACTTCAACCCTCTCTCTCTTGCCCGTACCCCAAGATAGTAGACAGTTGCTCCAAACATCCTAGCTAGGAGAACACTCTCCCAACATCAAGTCTGTATAGCCCCATCAGAATTTTGTACGTTTCTCATCTCTCATGAATATAAACTTAGTTTACTTAAGTTCCCATTACATTCCAGAAATCAGTCCGGTGAACAGTTCCTGAACTCCTATGGCAAGTATATCCTTTCTTTGGGGAGGGAATCCCCAAAGTTCACACAAAACTCAAGCATAGTTTCACCGAGGCCACGTTTAATTGTAGTAAAGACATTTTTTTCCCTTGTACTTCAATCTTCTTGCAATGAAAACACCCAATTTGCCTTATTAAATACTCGTTCTACCTTCTTGTTTACTTTCATTTGCTGCTGTGCAAGGACAACCAAATCACTTCCCAATCCAACACTACTTAAATAATAAAGTCTACCAATACCAATTTTCCCCCCTACCAAAGTGGAAAACTTTACATTTGTCACATTTATCCATACCCTTAATCTTTCTAAATTGCCTCGAAGCCTCTGCATCTTCCAGGTGCATAATCCCACTCAGTATCAGCAAACTTAGAAGTATTGCATTTGGTTCCCTCATCATGCATTAATATCATGAATAGCTGAAGCCCAAGCACTGATCCCTGTGATACGTCTCTGGTTTCTGCTTGCCACTCCAAATGACACCCATTTATTCCCACTGTTTGTCATCAACCAATTTCCAATCCATACACTTACCTACAATACCATTTGCTTTAACTTTGCACACAGATCTTTTCATGTGGGACTTCAGAAGCCTAGAGTTATCCAAGTACAGAATATCTACTGCAAGGTCGACTGTCCAATCAGATAAACTGGTTTGTGTCTGATGAACATATAATGTAAAGGTAGTGCGATTATATTAGGAAGGAGCAAATCCAGGTAATGCCGCAATAATAGGACCTGCCTAAAGAGAAGGCTAGTAATAGCATGATTTTAGGTCCTGTTCCAGATTATGAAAATTTGAACTTGTCCGAAGATACCAAATCAGACACTTGTGGTACACTACTCAATTGAATTAGACTTGATTTTCATGGAATAATATGAAAATGTTGCATTGAATTAACCATGAAACTTCATAATGAGCAATAGCAATGAATTAAAATGACTTTTATCAATCTTCTGAGTGACTGTTTTAAGCTCACGGCAAAATTTTTTACCAAGATAACGGAACCTTCTTTTAAATGCAAGTGAGGTGCCAGCTCAGCTCAAGACCCCAGTTGACCACGTTGGAAGTTATTTTCACTTAAAGATTGGATTTTGTTTCAATTGCAATCAGCAGGTTTAGGTTGCCATTGTCTATCTTATGTGACAAGAGCAAACAGCAAGGAAAAATATAAAATTGTCATAAGGTGGAAGTAAATGGAGTTAAAAAAATGGGTCTGGTTCATTTATGGTTTTAAATTCTGTTCACTTGAGATCTGAAATATCCCTTTCAGATAGAAACTTTATCTATCAAAGGAGAGCAAGTTTAATCTCAGGTGAGCAATGATGAGATCATCAGACTCTAACGTGACAACTTGATTTAAATGGCAGAAGAGCACTGTAACATGTACCTTTTGAGATAGCCTTGCATGGGCAATGTCTTATGTTTGGGTCTAAATTAATCCACTTTAAATTGGTAAATTGGTTTATTATCGTCACATGCAACAAAGTACAGTGAAAAATTTTGTTTTGCATGCCATCTATCTAATTCATTTCATCGCGTCAGTACATTGAGGTAGCAAAAGAGAAAACAATAACAGTGTGCAGAATAAAGTGTTACAGTTACAAGTGCAGTGCAGGTAGACAATAAGGTGCAAGGCCATAACGAGGTAGATTGTGCGGTCAAGAGTCCAGTTTATTGTACGAGGGGACTGTTCAATAGTCGTATAGCAATGGGATAGAAGCTGTCCTTAAACCTGTTAGTATGCACTTTCAGGCTTTTGTGGCTTCTGCCTGATGGGAAAGGGGAGAAGAGAGAATGTCCAGGGTGGGTGGGGTCTTTGATTATGCTGGCTGCTTTACCGAAGAAGCGAGAACTAGGTCTACAGTCCATGGACGGGAGGCTGGTTTCCGTGATGTGCTGAGCTGTGTCCACAAGTCTCTGCAATTTCTTGCAGTTTCAGGCAGAGCAGTTGCCATGCCAAGTCATGATGCATCTGGATAGGATCCTTTCTAGGGTCCATCTATATGAAAAGAATTATTGAGGGTCAACAGGGACCAACCAACATTCTTTAGCCTCCTGAGGAATTAGAGACGCTGGTGCACTTTCTTGGCCATGGCGTCTATGTGGTTGGACCAGGACAGGTGATGTTCACTCCAGGGAACTTGAAGCTTTCAACCCTCTCTACCTCAGCACGTGAAAACAGCTGCGTGTTCACCATCCCCCTTCCTGAAGCCAATGACCAGCTCTTATTTTGCAGCCTTCTACCAGACTTCTTTCCATGTAGGCTGCACTTCTGAAAATTTTTTTTTGCATTTTGAGTAATGAAACCTTAATGTATTACTGAAGTACTCAAGACAAATGGTGCATGAAGGTTAACAGAATTGTGACTGATGCAACCACAAAGAAAATTATTCAGAAACATCTTAATAACAACTCAAGATGACTAATGAATGAGATTTTTGGCATCGATACACTCAGTGAAAAGCATTCATTTCATCAGCAGTTCATTTCTTCTGTAGTCTTATTTTGAAATGTTTTGACTGCAATAGTCAAGCGGGCAAACACATTATTGATCTTTCCAAAGACTATCCATCAAGAGAGAAACTGCATCCTGTTTTAACCAGCCAATTGTATGCAACAGTTACCAGGACGCATTCATTCCCTAGTCGTCGCAGCCGAACTCAGTCGACCATCTTTCTTCACCACCTCTTCTCTACAAATTCAGCACCAAGACTGTACCCTCAGATGACTCCATTCCTACCCATTTCACTGTAGTCACCACATCCTTTATAATGGAGGCATAAGAGACTGCAGATGCTGGAATTTGGAGCAACAGACAAGATGCTGGAGGAACTCAACGAGTCAGGCAGCATCTATGAAGGGAAATGGACAGTCGATGATTCTAGTCGAGACCCTTCGTCTGGACTGAAGGATAGAGGGGAGATAGCCAGTATAAAGTGGTGAAGAGAAAGGGTGCAGCAAGAGCTGGCAGGCAATAGGTGGATCCAGGTGAGGAGGGGCGAGAGGGGAAATGGTGACAGCGACTGGGAGGTGATAGGTGGAGGCAGCAAAGGGCAGCAGATGATGGAACCTGATTGGAAAGTGTCACGAACCAGCAACAAAAGAAACACTGAGTCATGATTCAGTGTTAAAAACTACTTTATTAATAGCTACTTATGATAATAAGAAAAATAAAAGTAAAAATGTTAGAAGTAAAAATGTTAAACCTTGAACATTAACCCCAAAAACTAAACTCTTCGTGTGTGTGTGTGTGTGTGGCAAAGTCCCAAACTCCAAGTCCAGGAATGGTTCTTAAAGTTCAGTTCAACAAGCCGTAAGGTGAAACATGAGCAAAGGCTTCTTCGACAACCACCGTTGTCTGAAGATAAGACGTAGATGTAGAGAACATAGAGAGAGTAATTACGAAATCCAAATGTTCCACGATGGAAACCAAACGACACCTCAGTGTTTACTCGGTAGTGATTTCCTCACCCCGAAAAGCATCCGAATCGTGGTCGTCCACACAAATACCTGTTTCCCTCTACAGGTCAGCAACAAAGTGAACTCCACCAGATTACTCCCAATTTCCATCCGTGGATTGTAGTAACAGACACAGTCATTGTTTCTCATCCATCAACAGAGAAAACTAGCAGGCTGGTGTCTCTCTCCCTTTTCCCTGACTGACCTCAACTGCCTTCTTCAACAACGTCATTACGTCCTTTATCTTCTGTTGACGTAAGCACGTCACACACACCACTGTGCTCTCTTAAAGGGACATTCACCGAGTCCATAACAAAAGGAAGGTGGAGAATGGGGTCAAGTAAGGGAGGTGGGGATGGCAGATTGGAACAGTGAGGGGAGGGAGCCCAGAGAGATTGTCTCTCTCCCGATAGTTGGAGTCACCTGTGGGGATACAATGATCTACCTTTCACAGCAATCTCCACATTGTGTGGTTGTTACTCCTCAGTGACACAATCCACACCAGAGGTCAGTTTTCATAGGAATGATAGGCACCCACAATATTATCCGTCCACAACTACTCTGATACAACCATTATGTGATCTGCCCACAACAAAGCTGTCCATTTTTATTTCCTTAGGACTCAGGAGGAGACTATTTGGCCCATCATGTGTATGCCAGCTCTCAGAAGAATCTCATCAACTTCATTCCCCCACTTCCCTCATTGTAACTTATTTTCCTCACACAAGCCCCTCAGCTTTGGGGGTGGTAAGGTGGTGCTTTGCAGTAGCAGAGTTGCTGTTACAAGCTCCAGCAGACTGGTCTCTGGTGCTGTATGTGTGGAGTTTGTACATTGTCCCTGTGGGTTATCTGGTTTCCAGCCACGTCCCAAAGACATTCAGGATGGCCAGTGAATTGGCCACTGTCAATTGCCCCTAGTGTGCAGGTTGGTGGGAGAATCTCAGGAGAATTGTCAGGAACATGGGGAGAAGAAAATAGGTTTGTGCAGAATTAGTATAAATGGGTGCTCAATGGTTGGCATGGAATTGATGGGCCAAAGGGCCTCTTTATGACTCCATGACCATCACCAACCTATATTCAGGACAATTCACAGTAGCCAATTAACAGTGTCTTTGGGATATGGAGAAACTAGAACACCCAGGGAAGCACAAGTGGCCACAGGGAGAATGTACAAACTTCACTTCGACAGCACTAGAGGTCTGGAGCAAATCCGCGTCACTGGACTTGTAAGGCAGCAGCACTGTCACTGCCTGAAGATAAGGTTGAAGTTTCTATAACCAGAGGTTGCTAAGGAGAAGCAGAGTTAAAGGGGATTTGAGAAAGTTTCTTTTTCCTCACCTAGAGGGTGATTGAAATCTGGAATGCACTGCCTGAGGGGTGGTGGAGGCAGGTACTCTCACAGCATTTTAGTCTTTAGAACAGACCTTAAATACCTCAGCGTAAAAGGCCAAGGATGGAGTCCTGGAAATGGGATTAGTATGGCAAGGCTCCTGATATCCAACATGGATTCAGTGGGCTGAAGGGCCCGTTTCCATATTGTACAAATCTATTCCACTCTCCAACTCAAGAGTCGACCCACCTCCATCTGACATTCAATAACACCGCAGTCATTGACCATATCCCATATTTAATATCCTGGGAATCACCATTGATCAAAAACAAAATTAATCAGATCAGCCACACTAAGACTGTGCCCAACACCACCACAACCCCCCACAAAAAAAAAGAAAAACAGGTACCTGGAATGCATTAGAACCTCCCAACTCGAAATCTTTTCCACCATCTACAAGGCACAAATCGAAAGTCAATGGGAAACTCTTCACTGACCTGAAAGAGTAGCTCGAACAGAAGGTTGACCCCAACCAACAGAAGACAACCTACTGGGCCAGCAATCCATCCAGCACATAAAATACTCACTCCCTTCACTGCTGATACAACATGACTGTCATAACCCACAGGAAGACTCTCAAGTGCTTCTCTATCAGCACTTCAAACTCACAAACTCTACCACCAAGACAAACAAGAGTAACAGATGCAAGCAGATGCCTCCATCTGCAAAGTCATACACCATTAACACTTGGTCAAAATGTTGAAGTCCCTTCTAAAAACACTGTGGTAGTACCTTTGCCGTAAGGATTGTGGCAGTTCTAAAAGTCAAGTGGTACGGCCATTAAATGCTGGACTTGCAAGTGTCTCCCACTGTACACAAATGGAAAAATTCATCCTTCCTCTTCAATGACCTTCAGCTGTAGATGGAAAAAAAAACCTGCAGATGCTGGAGATCTGAAACAGGAACCAAGCATTTCCAGACCTTCAGCCATACATTAGTTCATACTCTCTATTCTGCTGAAGTGTGCACTCTTCTTCCAATTAGCCATCTGATGTAGCCTTTGAATATCACCACCCCTCCATCCCCACACCTTAAATACCCATCTTAAACCCCCCTCACCCTGAAACACTCCTCAAAAACCACCATCAAATCTACATCATTGTCTGCAACCGATTCCTAACATCAACCTTGGAATTCCCATCCTTCTCCACTTCACTTCCAATTCAAACTGTGAAGACCTTTAACACCTTTCTATTTGTTAAAAGGTACCATATAAATCAGAGGCCCTTTATGATGAGCTAACGTATTAAGATCAGAACTGAGCAAAAGTCTGAAGTAATCACATGGTTGCTGTATGGAAATTTGCCAAGCACAGAATCTGATATGGCTGCAATAGACTCGCAGTCAAAATGATTGGCGACTCTTGAGCTAATTCCAGGAAAACGTGAGATTAGTATCCAACAAAAATCATTAGGTTCAGGGAAGGAGTAAAAGCAGCAATGCATCATGAATTAAAGAAAAAAAAAGTCATTACTCAAAATATCTCCATCGCAGATAATCATAAACCAGGTATGATCCCTCCTTTTGCAATAATTCATCCCAAATGCATTGGAGTAGCAGTGGGACATCACAGCTCTCAGCAGGAATAAGGAAGAATGCAGATCAGCTCAAGTCCCTGCTTCTGGCCTCACTTCTGCTTTAAATCATTCATGGTATCATTTTCCCCACATCTGATCGCATTTGAAATGAGTGATCACATGGAGCATTTCAGAAGATCAATGAGGATTTTTATTTACTGTGTTGCTGAGAGTCTGGACTCAGATATAATCACCAAGAGGCATTTGGACAGGGACTTGAATAGGCAAGGATATGGGCAAACGGGATTAGTGTAGATGGACAAATTGATTGGCATCAACGGTGGGCTGAAGGGTCTGTTTCTGTGCCTGATCACTACAACTCAATGCCAGATGTCCTTCTCCAAAGAAGATTGCTGAACCAGATGGGCTACTTCCCCTCCTCTGTTGCCGGATCAGGAGAAGATGTGACTGTACATCTACCACAGCCAGTCAGACAGGATGCCCATATTCATGGTGATTACTAATGTAGGAGGTAGCAGAGGAGCTCTGGCATTCATGGAAAGGACTGCATGTTTTCTTCATGATGCGAGTAAAGAAAATGAGTGATATTTAATAAAGCTTTTCAATAATAAGTACACATTACCCTATTATACATCTTCTGACTATTAAAAAAAGTCATTCTTCAAAAATCAGTGTGAAAAATGTAGACATTGGAATATTTATGTCTTTGAACCCAGGCCTCAACAATACAAGAGCACAGTTAAAAACACAACTGTAGATTCTTCAAGTGTTTATTGTCCTTTATGGTAAACAGTCAATCAAGTGTTTGAAGTTGATAAGTGGGGATGGTCTGTGATTCACTTATGAAGTATACCTTTCTTAAAACAACCCACACGCCATTTGATGCAATATTGAACTGTGAATTGGACAGTTTATAAACTGCAAACTCATTTGGGGTTATCCTCTTAAAGATATTTATTTCTGTATTGCTTTGAACAAGACAAATTCAAATCATAATCGAGTGTCCCCACCTACAACTTTGTACACATCGAAATCATAAAACAGAGCATTTATTCTCTTTTGAATTTTCTGGAGAATGTGGTTCATTTCCCACCACCCCCCCAATGTCAACCTTATGCAAGGACTTAAAAATAAACTGACACTAACAAAACCTTTAGTAAATTGTAACCGTTAGACTGTCGTTGAAACAAGCGTCTGAATGGAAATCAAAGCTTTAAATCTAAAGATGAAACAATTTTCCTTTTCACCTAAGTGTTTTATGTCTTGCTGACATGTAGGATAAAGTAGGCTGGGACTGGATTTGCTTGTTTCCCTGACAACACATCACGATAGCTCGTCCTTGGAGTTGACTCTGAATGATAGAGTACAGTATTACGTACTTGCCAGCAATGAACCCTTCTGGGTTACTTCAATTGCTGCACAGCAGTGGCTAAAGCTGCTTTATGGACATAGTCAGCATTTTAATAACCCCTTCACAATCCAGGATACAAGAGAATTCTTGACTTTGACTGAAAGAATAATCAACTCCCAACGTGTTTAGCTATCGAATATACAAGTCTCAAATTTCAACATGAGCAAATCATTGTACTACATGATTATCTACATAATTAGCAAAATAACTGATGAAGAAACAAAGAAAGGGGTCAGAGATAACCAGAAACAATGGGTTTCTTCTGGACAGAGAGTTAAAACTGTTTTTGCATTGCTTTACTTGAGAAACAATGTGCTTCAAATTCAGGGCATAGTGACATACAAAGGGTCACTAAACATTATTGCATGACATGTGAGGAATGCAATAAAAACAGATTCACTCTTTTACACTTTATCTGCAAACATAGAAAGTCAGTCAGCCAGTCCTGCTTCTTGAATTATGTCATGTGTGCCACTTAATTTTGGTGGCAAGGAAAGAAAACTAGGCCAAGTTACTTTCAATACTCAAATTTCAACATGAGCGAATCATTGTACTGCATGATTATCTACATAATTAGCAAAATAACTGATGAAGAAACAGAGAAAGGGGTCAGAGATAACCAGAAACAATGGGTTTCTTCTGGACAGAGAGTTAAAACTGTTTTTGCATTGCTTTACTTGAGAAACAATGTGCTTCAAATTCAGGGCATAGTGACATACAATGGGTCACTAAACATTATTGCATGACATGTGAGGAATGCAATAAAAACAGATTCACTCTTTTGCACTTTATCTGCAAACATAGAAAGTCAGTCAGCCAGTCCTGCTTCTTGAATTATTACTTTGATAAGTTCCAGATGCTGATTGCAGAAGGCAAATTTGCTAGCTATCTCAAGCTTGTAATGAATCAAATTTGACTTTTTATATAAAATACTTAACAGTGCCTAGGATAACTGTGAAACATCAACCCTTCCTACTATCGTCAGAAAACAATATGGGATCACACAGTCACTCCGGTGACAAAAATTTCCTCCAACATCATTGTGTTTTTCATCTCGATCCCAGCATCAGCAGTCCTTTGTTTCTCTGACAAAAATAGACTTAGTTCAGGCTAAAACCACTAAAATTATGAAAAAAATAAAGCAGAACAAAAAAAAATCATATATGGCACCTACCATAGAGTACAGCTTCCAAAATAATAAAAGACACCCTCTTCGTGATAACTTTTTAAACAGATGTGCCTGATTAAAAAGTTACACCTGAGAAACAAATCCCATGGAGCAATCTCCCATTTCAATCACTTAGTTGCCTGCTTTCCAATTGAACTGAAATTGCTTAGGCTGTGAAAGAATGAAAGCTAACGTAGACAGCTTGCTTAGTTTAATGTTAAATCATGTTTCTCTTAAAGAGCAGATAAGCAAGTTGATAATCAATTAAAATCTCAATGATTATTATGAAGGTAACTGCAGCTGTTTCTCACAATTGGTAATGCATAGACATCTTGGCAAACAATCAAGTGATTTGCCTTAATATGAAGTTATTTTGCAACCAATTTTGTTCAAATAGGAGGAGAGGCTGCTTCTGTTAATATGGGAAATTGTTTTCCTTTATTTGGAAGATTGGTGGGGGGGGGAGATCAATCTATCAAAATAATTTCTTCTCAAGGAACAATTGGTAGCATTCATGATGTTAAGACACTCTGAGGTCTCAGCGACTAATAAAGTACTTTGGTGCACAACCTGTCAGCAGAAAATCTGACAGGCTACTGCCAAATTATTATGGGGACCTAACCTTTCAAAAATAAATTTACATAAAGGTACATCTTTTAAAGATAATATTAGAATTTAGCCCATCAGAAATAAATTAACGTAGGGATTTAACTTTTCAAATATCTATTCAAAGGATATCACCCTCTATAGGAAGATTCTTGCTGGAAGATTGATGAGATTTGAAGCAATCAAGCAATAAATCTTTTCATGGGTGTCGCTTAAAGCAAAATGGAAAAGAAAATACCAAAAATCATTGATTGAATCCTAGCAATTACCTTGAGCAGTTTGTATTTTTCTCCATTCCCTCCTTGTAGCAATAGACTCTCATGATACTGCTCCATTGCCTGAAGGTTTATCTGTGAATCATTATGGCATTCTTTTTTCTTGCATCTTCCAACATTTGATCTTCATTTAGATTTCCTGCACTGAGTTTTTTTTCCTCAACATATCAAGACTTTTATCTCGTGCTCTTCAATTAAAGAACAACTTTAACCAGGATGTCAATAGTATAGTTTAATGTCTGACAGTATCAACATGAAAGAAGTCTCAATGATCAGATAAAACAAATCGCAGTAAAAATGTAAGTCATTTCATACTTTGTCTTGTCTCACCACACGTTTTCTTAACGTATCTTTTCCTGGCTTAATTTATACCTGGTACACATAAAGCAAATGATAGCCATCACCAAAACCATGTCTCTAAGCAGAGTGAAAGCCTGAGGTACATAGATTTTGTAGCCACAATCATTAGTCTTGCATACATCAAGACTTTGTAATGTCTTAATTTTTTTAAATTTTAAGATCTAGAAGAAGGGCAGAACATGTTAGCTACTGTTTTAATGGATTGCACTATTGCATTCATTGAACCTCAGGCACTACAGAGTCTTGGGCAAAGCAATACCCTAACAACAGAACAAAATCTTAGCCATTACAGAGCTCAGGTATATCTCAGAATCTCAGTGCCTCAGGAACCTTAGATACCACATGGAAGATTGTAAATCACATTGCTGTTATTTGGCAATTGTCTCTGTCTTCCACTTTTGGGTGATTGTGTTCCCAATTTACAATTAATCACCAAAGAGACAACCCTCTTAAAAGGGAATTTCTAAAATTCCATGCCCATGGTATTCAGGAGCTTTTTTTCAATTCATTCGTGGCACAAAAATTTTGTCCATCTCTCATGGTCCTCCTGAACCAATGCTATCACTGGATACACAAAGTGCATCACAGTTCCTTTCACAGACGTGTATAGAATAAGAGAATTTTCTAACATTTATAACAATGATGGTGGCTATTTGCTCCATCATGGGGTGAACCAACCACATTCCAGCACAAGGTCTGTAGCCCTGCAGGTCATGACTCTTCACAGACGCACCCAAGTACTGATTAAAACCGATGACATTTTTTGCCCGCACCCAAGTACTGATTAAACCGATGAACATTTTTTGCCCGCACCACTCTTTCAGGCAGTGAGTGCCAGACTCTTCCTGCACTCATCTCCCATCTAGTACTTCCAATTACTTTAAGTATAAACTCCACGGTGCTTGACCCTTTGGCTGAGCAACACAAGTCCTTCCTTATTTACTTGTTCCAGGTCCCTCAATACCATGAAGCTCAAATGTCTCTTCTTCGCTCCCCCTGTTCAAAGGAAACATAGCTGCAATATTCCTATCTCAGCAACCTCTTCATAAATTTACTCTGCTGCAACAATTATGCAATCATATCTTTCATGTAATGTGACAACCAGAACTGTATGTAGTACTCAAGCTAGAGCCTCACTTGTGTTCACTACAGTTCCAGCATAACCTCCCTCCTCTTACATAATATGCCTTAGCTGAGAAAGGAAAATATCCAGTATGCATTATTGATTAACTTTAACGATCTAGACACCAACATAACTCTGTTCCTCCATGCCAATTGTCATCCTTCCATTTTTGCACATCTCCACAAATGCATTAACTTCCATTTATCACTTTTCTGCCTGACAAGACCACCTATGTCTTCTAACAGTCTATATCTTTCCTCCTCACTGTCAACTACAGCTAGTTCTGTATCTGCAAACTATGTTTTGGGTTCCATTCATTAAGATGTATTATGAAGAGCAAGGGAAGGCATAGTGACCTCTGTGGAAATCAACCGATAACAGACTTGCAGTCACAAAAATACCAGTCATCTATCAGCCTTTGCTTCCTGCCACTGAGCCAATCTTGAATCCAAAGTGTTGCTCTCTGTCAGATCCCATGAACTTGCCTTAATTTAGTCATACAACAAATTACATTAGCCCTAAAGTTTTCAATTTGGATGCCCTGGTACAGGAGATTCATCAAGTTTATCCAGTTCCTCTTCTCTCCACATATTGTACATATGATGTGGGAAATTGATACAATGGACCTCACCTAGTTGCTTACATAATTCAGGGTTGCTTCTGTCACAAACATGTCACAAATTCTGAAGTTGCTGGAGCTTGTCTTTCAAGTTACATCTGACACTATCCTAAGGATCTTCAGCAAAATTGAATAAATTAAATGTTTTAAATTATGGCCATAGGTATTTTATTATTTACACAACATGGTAACAGGGCCCTTCCGGCCCAACGAGTCCACACCGCCCATTTTAAACCCATTTTAAACCCATTTTAACCTAACCCGTACATCTTTGGAATGTGGGAGGAAACTGGAGCACCTGGAGGAAACCCCACGCAGACAAGGGGGAGAACACACAGATCCTCACAGACAGTGACGGGAATCGAACCCTGATCGCTGGCGCTGTAATAGCATTACGCGAACCGCTATGCTACCATGTCCACCTCTGCTTCAAATTTAGGTGAGCACCATCTCAAGTTTTAGCATTATAGGTTCTGTCAGAAATAAAGTCAGAGAGTTATAAAATATCCCAGACAACTTTTCTAACTATGGAATGTATTTTGACCAAAGTGATTTGAAAGTTCTATTAAATTCATACAGATGGTTATTAAATCTCAGCATCCTAAATCTCAAAATTTTGTGTGGGTTTTAATTTATACTTTTCTAAGCTCTTAATCCATAAACTTGGATTTATAACACAACTCAATTGGCCGTGAGTTCAATTCTTGGATCCACACAGGTTCCAAGATATGTCTTAATCTCTCCAAGGTCAATGAATTCAATCCACTGTCTAATAATTATCCAGTTATCAACTTTATTATAGATATAAAGTTTTATTCTTCAGTGCTGCATAGAATCCTGCAGTATACCTGATATTAATTTCTAATCCTGTCTTTTACAAATTGATCAAAAATGGGTATCTTTTCAAACATCGGTAGGGCAATCACTTACCAAGTGTCAGCTGCAAATATTGGTGGGATATGTTTTATTCTTCTGAATAAAAACCCAATTCTGATCCAAGTATTTAACAATAAATTAATAAATGTATTAAGAACAAAAGGTAAAAGTGTTTTAAGCAGTTGTCCCATACCCTTTAACAATAAATATTGTTTGAATAAATATTGTAAAATAAATCACATAAAATGCTTTCTGCCAAAGAGGAATTTCACTGTTAACTCAGAGTTTGGAATCAAGCTCAGCTAAATGCACAAATATAATATCTCAGTTATATCTATAACATTTAGTTTCCTGATAATATCTTGTACTATAGCAAAATTTTCATTTCAATCATAAGTGGCAGCAATAGAAGATGTTAGTGAACCACGGGCGAACTGATGATAAAATCTGAGTTTGATGGTCGTCATTACTGAAATGTCCGTCTGTCCCAGCCTAGGTTTTGGCGCCGGTGCAGCGGAGAACTTGCCAGAATACTCATCCAAAATTCTGAATTAACAATCCAGAGCCCTGAGTTCAAATCCCATCAGGGCCTCTGTGGAATTTAAATTC
The DNA here is from genome assembly GCF_009764475.1 of Pristis pectinata. NCBI lineage: Eukaryota > Metazoa > Chordata > Chondrichthyes > Rhinopristiformes > Pristidae > Pristis > Pristis pectinata. The sequence goes on from NC_067427.1 coordinate 24,303,881, forward strand.
AGTTAATTACCTGACTTTTGAACAAGTGACTTCAATAATGATGACCACAGAAACTATCGGTTTTGTCCTGGGCAATACCAGAGGATTGCATTGGTTCACCATCACCTTCTCCAGGACAATTGGGATAGGCAATAAATCATGAAGAACATAAAAATCTAAATTAATTAGATGAATTAAAAATAATCAACTCAATTTAATCAACTGAACTCAAATTCATAGGCTACTGTGACGGGTTTTGAACTTGTGTTTCTCAGTCATTTATTCAAGTTGTTCAATCACTTATCTGGTAGAACAGCCACAATGCAACTAGGCAACCACTATACAAATCTAAAAAGGTTTGAGCATCTAGATTTCCAAAGTTAGATTGGCAGGGACACCCACTGTATACTTTGAGCATCCTCAACAATGGGTGTACACTATTGGAGAAATTTAAACAGAGTATAATTAACTCAGCTATTTTTGTTGCGGGAATTCAATTTAAAACCAGCATAATCACCATAGAAGGATATTGGATTAATAATCATTCAATCCTCAATAAAATTTTGCAATTTTATTATTTAAAATTATAGGTTAAAGCAACCCACAGGGCAAGCAGTGCATACATATACAAACTGTGTCATGACTAAAGTTCAATTAAGTTTTCTGAGGTGTAACTCTTGTTTCTGGATAAGAAGAAAATGTATTGGAGAAGTGGAGTGAGCAAATGTATTTCTGGAATCTGCAAATTAGCCTTGTTTTGGACCAAATACCAAATGATGTGGTTGTTTCTTTAAATCATTATTTACAGATCGGTCAATTATCATTCATTGTGTTAGTCACCACATCCTTGCCGACCTTTTTTCCCCACAACAACACTGATCCCATTTGCCTGCGTTAGGAGTGTATCCTTCTATGCCTTGCCTAATTAAAATGTGTCTAACTGCCTCTTAAATGTAGTGATTGAATCTGATTCCACCGCTTCCTCTGGCAGCACGTTCCAGATATCAACCAGCCTCTGTGTAAAAAACTTGCCCTTCAGATCCCCTTTAAAATTCCTTCCACTCGTCTTAAAAATGCACTTGCTTGTTTTTGATACCCTTATGATGGGAAAAAGGTTTTGACTTGCTGCGCTATGCTCCTCATATTTTATGTACTCTTATCAAGTCACCCCTCAGCCTCCTTCGCTCCAGGGAAACAAGACCAGTCTATCCAATCTCTCCCCATATCTCAAGCCCTGCAATCCAGACAACATCATGTTGAATCTTCTCTGCACTCCCTCCAGTGCAACCATATCCTTCCTTCAGTGCGATGACCAGAACGACATACAATATTCCAAGTGCGACCTGACCAGTGTTTGGTAAAATTGCAGCATAGTTTCCCAATACTTGCATTCTATGCCCGAACCTATAAAGACAAATATGCAATTTGCCTTCTTCGCCACCCTATCACTGAATCAGACAGAGTATGGGGTGACCTGGAGATGGTTGGGCGCGTTGTTAGTGAATTTGCTCTGAGTCTACAATGTGGTGAGGATGGCAACAGATGACTGGTTTCACATTGGATGCTCTTCAATGTAAAACACCACCCAGAAGCGAATTAGAATGATTTCATTAATGGACTTTGCCCCCAAATGAACAAAAGGGTATTTCTGCCTCTGACAGTTGAGGCAGATAAAACATTCACCCACCATTATATGGTTTATTATTTAATGGATGAACATCATACTGAAGACACAGCCAAACAAAAACAAAGATAAATCCACTTCCTTGCATTTGGAGCCTGAAGCTGACTTGCTCCTGGCACCTTCCAACATTCCTTTTGTGAGTAATTGATGAAGAAGTACACACAATAAGTGTAAAAGTAACAGGTTACCTGTAGCAAACCTCCATCTTTGCAAATTAATATTTGTTACATTGGTTAATACTTGTGCCATTGTGACAGAACATACAGTGAGCAATAGCTGAACACAGTATAAAAAGACTATGATATAATTAAACTTTACCTTGAGCCTCTAGAGTGAAATAAATGCATGACCACCTTTCATTAGCATATTCACCATTGTATATTCTGATCCACTGAATACAGTGGAACTGAATGCCAGAAGAGAGTGGAACCTGCTGGTGATACTCACTCATGTGTTCAGCACGATTGACCAGAAAAAAATTCTGCTTGTAGTCTCTGCTGCAGAGCACCATGAAGTGTGAAAATAGTCACATGATTGAAATTCCATCCCTGGTCGAGAATCAACTGAATGAATTTTGTCGAAGCAACACCACACTGTACTCAAACTCCAAATACAGTTCTACTGAACTGAGTGAACTATTAGAAAATGCATAAAAATAGAACGTGGCCATTTGGCCCGTCATGCCTATGCCAGTCCAAGAAAGAGTTACACAGTTTATTCCCACTTTCAACCACTAGAAGATCACAGATCTTCAAGTTCACATCCAGCATTTTTAAATCTGATGAGGTTTTCTGCCTCCACGACCCATTTAGCCGGTGAGCTCCAGACACCTACCACCCTCAGAATGAGAAATGTTTTCCCTTTGAATCTTTCTGCCAATTTGCTTGATCTCTTTTTGTCACCTCCGCTAAGGGTAATTGGTCCTTCTTATTCACTCTGTCTGAGCCCCTTCCAAATTTTATGCAACTCAGTTCTGCTCCAAAGAAAACAAATTTCTCTTCAGCACTGGCGATTAAACACATGAGTGAGCACAGTTGGCAGGTGCATTATCCAACCTTCCCTCATGCAGCAATGTTCCAGTCTTGACACCAACCTCATAAATTTCTTCTGACCCTTTTTCTGGCACGACTCTATGACTCCATAACAATCACATGCTTTCTGCAATGTGGTGGAAATGTATACAACAGTCAAGCTGTGAAATGAATATTTTTTTTAGAGACAGAATACAATGCGCTCCCTGTGCAATATGTCACGGGTGGCGCTAACAACTAGGAATGAATTTCAGGGCAAAAAAGTGGACAAGCCAAATCCAGCAAGGGTGATTCGGAGTCAGGAAGACAAATTACATTGAGTATGGAAAGAAGACGAGAGGTGCAAGGGGAGTGTGATGAAAGGAGAACAGTGCAGAAGTCCAGATGAGGAGAGAGAATTTTGATTACAGTACAGTAAGGTGGGAGTCAAATGACATTGCTGACAGAACTATTTGGGAGAAAATAGTAATTCAACTGAGGTTTCAACATTTCTGTTTTAAATTAAAACAGTAAAACAAAACACATGCACAAACAGATGATGGTGAATACAAAAATGTAACCTCACCTGTCAGTTCAAGAGGTGAATTATGAAGTGGTGAAGAGGTGTTCTTAATTTTCAAGGCAGTGGAACTTCTGGCTGCCTCCAGAGAGCTACCACATCACTTCTACTCCTGCTCCACAGACACTGGAGTATAACACAAAGATTTTCAGTTATGAAGAACTCTGCACATCCAATGAGCTGCACAGCCAATGAGTTGCTTTTGCAATGTCGCCTTTCTGGTTACGCTGCAAACTCAGGAGCAAGCTTACAATCAGCGGACTCCCATACATAGCTAAGAGATAAAAAGAAGAGGTATTTCTTCAGCTCAACTTGCTTAATAGGACTGGATCCATTTACTGCCTTTAGTCTTTGCAGTCCACATACACCTGCCCTCACCTGAGCTGGAGGGCGGAGTACCGATCCCATTGGTAGATCGGAAAATGAGGACCAATTGGTGACCAGACCGCAGGCCATGTGGTACCCCTGATGGGAGGCAAAGCAGCAAGCTGGAGCTTTGTTGGCTGTTATAAATGTAAATGGTTTAAAATATCTCTGATATTGAGAGACTCTTTAAGCTATAAAATTTGAAATAATGTTTAACAATAAAAAATACAAATGGTCAATTAAAATACACAAAATAATTTAGAAATAATTAAAAATTATCAACCAAAACAAACAAAATAAAAAAATCCCTCAAGGAATTGAGAGGACCTCAATCTTGTGTCAGATGTGACTGCCGAAGGATCTGAGGGACTGATGAAATGCTGGGGACTCTCAGCAAGATTGGGCCCTGCTATTGAAATCCACGTGGAGCTCAAAGGTAGGCAAACAGATGGTTTGGGATTTGGTCCTGACCAGAACAATTTGCCCCACAGTTTTCCAACATGTTCACAGATTTTGTAGAGTGGAATCTCTGGCATTTCTGCAGTTGGTACAAAGACAGAGGTTGGTTGTTTATCTGTGTGAAATACTCTACAGCATTTTATAGAGGGTAACATCATCAGTAAAAAAAAAAATCAGAGAGCATATGCTGTATGTCAAACCATTTAACCCAAGTCCACAAGTAGAACTGACCATTTAAACCCATTTTTTAATAAATGTAGGATTATAGTTCAGCTTTGGAATGAGACAACATATGAAGAGTATTTAGCAGGAGATATATCAAATGCAACCAATTAATTGTTATTACATTGGAATTTGCTTTGTGCTCTTTGGTTGCAACATTAGAAGAGAGGAGAAAGACACAGAGCTGTAATTAGAATACTTCTTCCCTCATCTGACATTATGCTATTCCCATCTTAAAGTCACAGTAAACAGCAAGAGGGGCTCCCAGGAGTTCCTTCAAGCTGAGGTGGATGTGGAGAGGATAGTTCATCCTGTGGGAGAATATACGTAGCTCTTGGGGTAACTGTTTGACAATAAGGGGTTGCCCTATTAAATAGAGATGAGGTGAACCTTTTCCCCTCAGCGCGTTGAGAGTCCTTCAAACTCTTTTTTCTTAACTGAACCATTAACTCTGGCTCTTGCTTCATAGACACTGTTTGACCAGCTGAGCATTTCTGTACCCCTTAAGGCTGGCTGCCTGGTTGCCACTACGAGTTAAACAACATCTTGCATCACATTGAAACTGAGAGAACATGTCATCACGCGAGGAAAACCTGACAACACTTTTCTGGGGCCCTTGAAATAGAAGATTGTGCCTTTAAAAAATAGCACCTGTATGACCCACAGCACACTTTTAATGTCATTAAAATGTAACAGAGCAAATTCTCGGCCTATGTCTTTCAGACGGGATGTTAAAACCAGTCTTTAGTGCATGCTGTTTAGTTGGATTTAAAAGGGCCCTTTGAACTATTTAAAGAAATGCTAGCGATGTCCTACTGTCCTTCAGTCAATATCAAAAGCTGATTAACTGCTCATTTATCTGAGAGTTCTTTGCAGGACCTTATTTGCTCACACAATTAAAGTGACTATTTGTTAATAGCAATTCATTAACTGCAGAGTGCTTTGAGACATCCTATGAAAATGAAACGTGCAAAATAAATGTGATTGATTAATTAATTACATTCAATCCTTTTCTATCATGCATTTCAAGTTCTCCAAACAGTAATCTAAACTTCACTCTCTCTCCCTCTTCTCACCTCCCACCTAATCTTTTATTCAGCTGTGGAGGCCGAGCTTCCAATGCACAACAGGATTTCAATTAAAACATGACTCATCTTCCATCTCTGCCTGTTAGTCATCCATTCTCCTCAGTCCAACACCATTTTACTCATGTTCCTGACACCAGGATTCAGTTGAAATGAAAAAAAAAATGTAAAGGCAGGAAATCTGAAATAAAAAAATAAGCAGGCTGGAAATATACAGCATGTCAGAGAGCAGGTTTTGAAAGATGACCCGGTTATGACATCTCAGGTGGATACTCCTCAGCTGCATTCAGATAATTGTCCACATTCACTCAGGAGACAGCTTGCTTGCCTCTGAATTTGGACGGTTTGGGGATCAAGATTCCCTCCAAAAATTCATGTATTGGTTTTTGGATGATGCTCCTGAATTGGACTTTTGGAGACCTCAAAAGTAGGAGCAGCAGGAGGCAATTTGCCCCCTTGAGTTTTTTTACCTTTTGGAGAAGACATTAAACAAAGTCAAAGTTGAGTTTATTGTCATATGCACAAAGTACATGTATGCACAGGTGCAATGAAAAACTTACTTGCAGCAGCATCGCAGGCACAAAGCTTTAGAGACGCAACATTCACAAGAAAAACATAAATTAAACATAAATTATGCAACATTATACAAGAAAGAACACAATTAGAACAAAAAAAACAAAGTCCATTGTGGTGCAAAGTGGTCAGTGGTCATAGTGTTGCCATACTGAAGTAGTGATTAGGGTTAAACAAATGATATTTCAGGAATTTCTCCCATAAACTGTCCCTGCCAATATTTACTACTCAAGCAATAACACAAACACAGATTTCCTAGTCTTCCTTGTGCCTTTTTCAGAGGTTGTGCGCATGTTGGCTGCTAGGTTTTGCATATTATAACAGTGACAACATTTCAAAAGCATAACATTGGCCATAAAACACTTCGGATCATCCTGAGCTCTAAACAACTGCAGAATAAATATAATTTACTTCTTCTAGAATTGATTCCTGTGTTTTACCTTCATACTCTATTCAAATTAATGCTTTATTTCCCCTCATACTTGATGGTTTGCTGCATGAGCATCCTCCTCCTCTTCTGTTCATTAAAAGCAAATTCTCTTTTCACTCAACCACTTATCATTGCTGAATACAAGATTAACTCCTTGCATGTTGATCAAAAACATGGACTTCTCTTTATCCAATTATGAACAGTTACTGCTCAAACAGGAATACTTGGGTTAAATTGTGCACATCCATGTATTTTACTGAATAATTTAAACTGCCAATGTGTGATGAATATACCTAAACTCTAAAATGTCTTTTGGTCAGTAACAGGTTCAAATAGCAATGATTTTTCTTGGCGGTGTCAGTAGCTGTTAGGAGTCTCCAAATTTATCAGCAAGCATTATTGTGAAGTATTGGCCGAAGGATCATGTGACACATTCTACAATATGCCATGGTGTTGAAAATGCAATCAGTCAGTGGCTGTTATTCACAGTACAACTCAATGCATTATATCTATGCAAAGCTTTATCTCTTCGTCAGATGTCTCCGTTGACTCTGACATGACTCTACTTAGGTAAAAGAGCAAAATGAAATTACAGGTGCTGGTTTTAATTCAGGGCAATGAGAGCAGGGGCAAAGCATCGGAGGAACTCAACATCTATGGAGGGAAATGAACAGTTGGCATTTCAGGACGAGACCCTTCAGTCTTGACTCAAATTGTCAACTGTCTATTTCGCTCCATAGATGCTGTCTGACCCGCTGAGTTCCCCCAGCGCTTCGTGTGTTGCTCCATATTCCAGCATCTGCAGTCTCTTGTGTCTCCAATAAGAGCAGAGGGTGACTGAAACAGCCCCTCACAATAGTCTTCCTAAGTCAAGAGGCTCATGAACTTGCATGTGTGCCTTGTGACCTTCCAACTAGGGACCAAAGAGCAGTTCAATTTTCGGACCAACTCTTAGCTGGGTCTTCAGTCTGAGCACTTGCAAAGGTCAGAGTTGCAGGTTATTTCTAAAGCTGAATTTGCACTAAAGATGTGTGTGCTTCCTTGAAAAACGCTCATCCTTAAATCCATTGCCTTTATGAAATGCAGATCGAGTCTTTTGCCTCCATCTTCTGGATCTCCTGTTTGCCTTATGGAAGTTCCTGGGTAAAAAGAACATTCACTGTGAAAGGTGCTTTTCAAACAAGAGGTTGAAATTTTCCCCAAGTGCTTTAATTGCTTTGGTGTACTCTCATTGTTTAAACTGGAGAGTCCACACACAACATGTTAATTTATCTTTTCTTGTTACAGATTCTGACTTGTGTTCACATTTTCTGTTGTCATTTCCAAAAATACTTATTCTTTACTTTTTAATCAAATCCTTATCGTAATGAGGATCTGAGTACTTTTATGTGAGATCATCACTGTTGCTGGACCATCCTCCCACATTCAGCAATGGCTTACATGAAGATTCAGCATTACCAAGGAGGATCAATGTAAGTGGATCATGCAATCACAGAAACACAACTGGGACCTTGCCAGTGAGTTTACCCTAAGGCTCTACAGTCTCAGGCCATAGGGACATTCACAGTTCACCAAACACACCTCAGCACACTGACTTCAGTCATGGACATACGATCTTGTCTGTGCCCTTCTCCTCTTTCCCCCTCCCTCACACCCACCCTTCCCTACTCCCTCCTTCCTAACTTCAAGGAGGCTCCATAACAATCAGCTAACAATGGTTAGCAGTGTGTTTGGTTACCTCAATAACTTGACAGCTCACACTCAGTTTAAGATCACCATAGTTAACGAGGTGAACATGGTTCACCATAAAAAGACCAGAAAAAACAGTAGAACACATATTCCACCCTCATATATAGTGTTAGGCCACAAGTGGAGTATTGGTCACCATACTCCAGGAAGGACATGACTGTATTGGAGAGAATACAAAGGAGGTTCACCAGGATGTTGCCTGAAATGGAATGACCGGAGAGACTGTGTTTGTTCTCCTTCGACAAGAAGCTGAGGGGGGACCTGATGGAAGTATCTAAAATCATGAGGAGCATAGACAGGGTGAAGAGTGAGAAACTTTTCTGCATAATGGAGATATCTAAAGCTGGAGGGCATGGATTTAAAATGAGGAGTAATAGGGTTGGAAGGGACCTGAGGATAAATTATTTTACCCAGAGGTTGCATACAATCAGAAATGAACTGCTTGAGAAGTGCCGTCTCATATCATTTAGAAAGTATCTGGAAGAGCACTTGAGTTACCAAAACATAAAAGGCTAAGGATGGTAAATGGGATTAGCAGAGGTGGTACCTAATGATCAGTAAGTTTGCAGTTGACATGAAGTTCGGATGACCTGTCCTGGGCCCAGCACACAGATGCAATGCAAGGAAGGCGCGCCAATGTCTTCACTTTCTTCGAAGGTTAAGGAGGTTTGGCATGTTACCGAACACTCCAACAAGCTTCTACAGGTGTACTGTTGAAAGTATCCTGACTGGTTGCATCATGGTCTGGTACAGCAATTCGAATGCACAGGAACATAAGAAGCTGCAGAGAGTCATGGACTCAGCCCAAAACAGCACAGGCACATCCCTCCCCACCATAAGAAGTATCTACACAAGGCGCTGCCGGAAGAAGGCAACATCCATCATCAAAGATCCCCACCATCCGGGCCATGACATCTTCTTGCAGCTACCATTCGGGCAGGAGGTACAGAAGCCTGAAGTCCCACACCACGAAGTTCAAGAACAGCTACTTCTCTTCAACCATTTGGTTCTTGAACCAACCTGCACAACCCTAATCACTACTTCAGTTCAGCAACACTATGACTACTTTGCACTACAATCGACTTTGTGATTTTTTTCGTTCTAATTATGTTCTCTCTTTAATTTATGTTTAATTTATGTTTTTTTTGTGAAAGTTATGTCTCTGATGCCATATCCCTGTGATGCTGCTGCAAGTAAGTTTTTCATTGCACCTGTGCGTACATCTACTTGTGCATATGATAATAAACTTGACTTTGGTAAAGTTGTTAACAGTGTGGAGCATAGTCTGTCTACAGGGTGTCATCGATGTGTTAGCAAAATGGGCTGAGGAATCACAGGTGGAATTTAATCCTAATAAGAGCCAGATGATGCATTTTCAGAGTACTAATGAGGCTAAGACATACACCATGAATGGTCGAATCCCAGGGAGTATTGAGGAACAGAAAGATCCTTGAAGGTGGCAATGTAGGTAGATAACATGGTTAAGAAGGCATATGGGATACAGGTCTTCATTAGTCAGGGCCTTAAATACAACAGCAGTACTAAAGAGGGTACAAGAGAGATCCACCAGGATGTTGCTGAGGATGGATGGCTTCAGATATGAGGAAAGACTGGAGAGGCTGGGTCTGTTTTCGCTGAAGCAAAGGAGGTTGAGAGGGGACAAGATCGAGGTGTAGCTGAAGGGGACTTTTTTCACCCAGAGACTAGTGAGTGCCCAGAAATACACTGCCTGAGAGAGTGGTGGAAGCAGAGTCACAAACAGCACCTCAAAGATGTCTAGATGAGCATGTGAATCGCCAAGGCATTGAAGGCTCGGGACGAGGCATTGGAAAATGGGATTAACACGGATGGGTGTCTGTTGGTTGGCTTGGATGTGGTGGGCTGTACAGTCAGTTTCCATGTTGTATGGCTCTATGAATCAAATAGGAGGGGACAGCATAGTGGTGCTTCTGTCCCTCATCTAGGAAGCTTCGGTTTACTCCTGACCCCCACATGCCATTATGCTCTCCCAATGAACATGTGTTTTTCCCCCTTTTGCTCTATTTTCCTCCCACATCCCAAAGATGTATCAGCAGATTAATCAGATACTGTAAATTGGTGTAGGATGGTGGCAGAGGACTTGGCAGGAGTTGATGAGCATGTGAGAGGGAATAAATTATAGGAAGATATTGGGGGAAATGGGAATGCTGGGAGAGCCAGCATAGACTCGATGGACTGAATGGCCCCCTTCTATGTTTTAAGAAAATATGAGAAATAGTGACCATAAGACCACCATTTAAAAAAAACCACTTGATCCTCTAATATGCCATCCTTATTGGCTCTGACAGATATTTAAGACTAAGATTTAAAGCTCACAGAATCAAGAGATCATGGCAGAGGCTTTGTAGAGGATTCAGAAGAGATTCACAAGGATGTTGCATGGATTGGCTGTAAGGAGATATTGGACAAACTTGGGTTGTTTTCTGTGGAGTATCAAAGTCTGAAGGGCAACCTGACAGAAGTATATAAAACTATGAGAGGCAAACACAGGGTAAATCGCCAGAATATCCTCTCCAGAGTGGAAACATCAAATACTCGAGGGCATAGGTTTAAGATGAGAGGGGGAAGTTTAAAGGAGGTTTGCAAGGCAAGTTTTTCTTTACACAGAGAGTGGTAGATGCCTGGAATGTGTTGCCAAGGGAGGTGGTAGAAGCAGATAAGACAGCAATGTTTAAGAGGCATTTAGACAGACAAGTAAACTGGCAGGGAACAGAGGGTTACAGAAAATGTACAGGCTGACAGGATTAGTTTAGACTGGTGTCGGGGTCAGTGCAGGCATCATGGGACAAAGGGCCTTTTCCAGTGCTGCACTGGTCTATACCCTATGAACCACTGGTCTGTTTCCCTCCTCCATTCCGCAGAGCATTAAGAATTGGTATTAAATGCCATTTAGCCTTTTCCAGAAACTGATGTGTCCTGTGAATGAATAAATTAATACCCTTGTTTCAGCATAAAAGGAACAAAATATCTGAAGGAAGCAGGAACACAATTACAACTCAGTATTTCATTCCTCCTAAATCCTGTACCTTCATTGCAATAAAAGTCACTCATCCGATCTCTCAAAATGGAAGAGAAAGCCATTTTGCTAAAAACTGCAATGTGCTTGACTAATCCATACACTGTTGCCAAGGTAACACACATTATAGGCATTGTGGAAATCATCAAGTTAACAAAAACTACCAGGTCATCCCAATTAGGGATGGCCAGGTGTCGGAAATGCTGTCAATCTTCTGAGATGTTTATATTCTGTCAGATAACAAATGAAGCAGGGCTAGATTCTTACCGAAGAGCACAAAGGTGGAGGTTAAGAGTCAAATCACTTCACTAGCAGGAATATAACTTTTTGTTGCATTCACCCAACAACTTGGCATGGCAAAATATTAATGTGACTTTTCTGGAATATACTTAATATAGAGAATCAAAACAAAACACACAATAATTAACATTTGTAGATAGTTGACTGAGATATCTGTGGGCACCCAGACCTGTCTTTACAGTATTGGGTTGCACTATTTATAACCAGTTTCAAGGAAGACTTATATGCATCCAGCACAAAAAGGTGACTCATGGTTGGCTTCTTAGTCATTCTTAGTCATTAAAGATCAACACATTTAGGTTCTAATCCTAACCTGGATTTCTGACTGAGTTTAACTACGGAGATGGTAATTTTGTCTATGCTCAGTATCCGTGGATAAATGAAAAGAAAATCACCCCAACCTTCATTTCCTTAATAATTTTCAACTAAACACTCCATCACCACCTCCTTTCTCCCTGGTGGACGTGGTGCGTGCAGGCACATGTAGCAGACAGGTTCAAACATCTGACATTTCACCAGCAGTCCATTAACTGAGTGGTCATAATACCTAGGAAGTAATGGATGTATAGAAGCAGTGCCTTGCTGAGTTTCTCAGATACATTTCCGCAGAATAAATCACCTTGCGCAATTACTATAATGGTGTGGCCAAATGGGCTGCCTTTTTTTTGGCCTAATTCCTATTTCCTGCAGGGAAACTGCCTGCTATTGTGCATACATTGCGAGTCTGCTGGGAACAATCTGATTGCAAAGTTGCTTTCAAACTGAAGATACTGTTCTCAGAGTGACTGCTGTCAAGTTGCTCCTGACCAACTGATCTCAGATCTGTGGACTTAATGCCACCAACAACAGGCCTGGCACTTATACTGGTCCCATGCCAAGAACTGTGGGACTTCTGCATTTGACAGTGCAGTCTTGGACTTGCTTCCAATTAGATGGGTAAATGCTTTTTGTTCCAATTGGAACAGCGAGCATTTATAGGTCTGGTCCTTGGAGTCTCACAGAAACCCTTGGTACTGTCAGGGCAGTTCTAACCATTTGTGTTGACAAAGGGAAATCATGAAATTCCTCCCTTGACTCTGCTCTCAAATGGCTGCCATAAAATTCCTGGTTTAACACCACTGGACCACTTGGCCCCTCAAACTGCCCTACCATTCAATATAATCAAGGCTGATCTGCCGCAGGACTCATACCCTCCTCTGTGCCAGTTCCCCATGGCTCAAAATTCCCCTATATTTCAAAAATTTACTTCCTTCTTTTGTAAATACCCACATGATGGAGCCTCCGCAAACATCCAGGGCAGAGAATCCCAGAGATTCACCTACCAAGAAGAAATTGCTATGCACCTTGTTTTTAAATTACCTGAATCTTGTAACTATGTCCTCTTGTTTGAGATTTTCCCACTAGTGGAAACATCTTGACATCTACCTTGTGATGCTCCCTAAATATCTTACATGTTTCAAAAGATCACACTTCATTCTTCTAAACTCCAAAGAGGAGATCACATGTACATCGAAACACACAGTGAAATGCACCTTTTTGCATTACTGAGAACGTGCTGGGGGCAGCCCGCAAGTGCCGCCACTGTTCCGGTGCCAACGTAGCACGCCCACAGCTCCTAACCTGTACGTCTTTGGAATGTGGGAGGAAACCGGAGCACCCGGAAGAAACCCACGCAGACAAGGGGAGAACGTGCAAACCCCTCACAGACAGCGGCCAGAATTGAACTCAGGTCGCTGGCGCTGTAATAGTGTTATGCTAACCGCTACACTAACATGAAACAGTGCCTGCATAATAGTGAGGAAGGAAAGACTGAAGGAAGAAAACTATAACAAACTGACTAGATGGTGAGAATGTCAACATGAACAGTGGGAGTTCAGAGAGCATGGGCATAAACTGAAGGAGTGAGGAGAAACCTGCTTGAACAGAGATCAAAGAAAGTGTGCTTGTGAAGTGAGGGAGTGAAGATTCCCTCTCATAAACTCAACAGGTGAAGACAGTCTCAAATGAGTGGTGGAGGAACACTAGCATTTCATATTGAAGCTGGACAGGGACCAACGTGAACTGACCTGCACAACCCTAACCCCACCTCAGCAATGGAACACTACAGAGCACCTCTGGCACTATCATGGACTTGTCTCTGATTGTGTCTTCAGAGTCATAGAATGATACAATGAGGAAACAGGCCCTTCGGCCCAACTCATCCACGCCAACCATGGTGGCCAACCTAAACTAATCCCATTTGCCCGCTTTTGGACTGTATACATCTAAATCTGAGATTGACTGGTGTTCTGGAGCAAGGCGTCATTAACCAGCATGATTTAAGGTCCAGGACCACATGCTAAGGTACATGCGGAAGAGTCCACTGACGCAGTTTAGGGTCCTCCTGTCATTTGCACATATCAGTTGAAATCTGGGTTAAACCTCATAAACTATTTGCTTTACAGTTGTAAATGAATCCTAACTGATATGTGCTAATGTTAAGAAACTTTGTTTTTACATTGTCTTGTTTTTGTAGTCTTTTCCTCTTTCCCTTCACTGTCTTGTATAATCTATGTATAATCTATGTTCATGTGTTGTCTTACCTATGTGCCTATGATGCTGCTGCATGCAAGTTTTTTCATTGTACCTGGACTTCACTGTACTTGTGCACATGACAATAAACTCAACTTGACTTGACTTGACTTGACAGGATACAAGAATTCACTGAACTTAATGAAAATTAAAATCTGCAGATTAGAAGATCAATTGGAAATAATTCCACTTTCAATAATTATTTTGATTTAGTTAATGCTTTTAATTATTTAAATTTAGTGTCTGGGAACAAAATTTACTGAAAGCAGGAAAATATGTGATGTTGGCAGGCACGGTAGCATAGTGGTTAGCATAATGCTTCACAGCACCAGCGACCAGGGTTCAAATCCGGCCACCGTCTGTAAGGAGTTTGTCCGTTCTCCCCGTGTCTGCGTGGGTTTCCTCCGGGTGCTCCGGTTTCCTCCCACAACCAAAGACGTACGGGTTAGGAAGTTATGGGCACGCTATGTTGGCACCGGAATCGTGGCGACACTTAAGGGCTGCCCCCCAAAAATCACTACGCAAAAGATGTATTTCACTGTGTGTTTCGATGTCCACGTGACTAATAGAGATCTTATCTTATAAGGAGGCCACAAGGGGAAAAGGATAGATTAAATGGCTGGGAAGAGATGTGGCAAATGGAATACGTTGTGGGAAAATGTGGAACTGTCCATTTTGACAGGAAAATAAATTATATCATCCAAATGAGATTGCAGAACTGAGAAATGCAGAGGGAACTGGATGACCCATTGCATGATTCACAAAAGACCAGTCTGTAGGTACAACAGGTAGTTAGGACAACTGACAGAGACTTTAAATATTTTCAAGTTAGGTGCTGGATAAGCAAGAAGGTTGAAAGGTTACTGCAGGCAGCAGGGAATGTAGAGTTAAAGTTACGGTCAGATCAGCCATTATTTTATTATGTGGCAGAGCAGGCTTCAGGTACCAAGTGACTTACTCTTGCATTTGATTCTTATGCTTATATTTATATCGGATTTATATTTATACTTTAAATATGTATCTAAGTGTATGAGACATTTAAAAACTGACAAAACACATTCATGGCATTTAGAGTCGGGAGAACTGGGGGAAGGACTTGACAGGATCTGACTTCAAAGCTTCCAGGGTGGTTACGGCTGGGGCTTCCTCACTGCGCAGCTGGATGCCATCCACCAGTCACAACAAACTGATGGGCAACAGCATTCCCTGGGCCGGAAGATAGCCCTCTACATCCGTACCTCCACCAAGTAAGTATGGCTGTACGGTGAACTCAGGTGCCAACCCTGGCCACAATCTCCTTGGTCAACTGAACCACTTTAGTTAGGGAAATGGCTTTTTTCTTTGCGTCTCCATGAAAGAGCTGAAGTGAAAGAAGTCGGAAGCCAGGGTTGGTTGCAACAAACCTTGTTCTCCGCCGAAACTCTGAAATCTCCCTAAAGCCACTTTAATATATACATTTTAAATCAGCTGTTTTCCTTTGACTACTTGTTCATTGATAAGGTGAATGGCATTGATTGGTGAAGTTAAACAGTGAATAATGATAACATGAGAGAAACAAGTGAAGACTGGCTAAAACAGATCGTGCAAAAGAAATAAACTAATACCAGTACTAATGCAGAGACCTTTCACAATCTCATCTTGTACATTCATTCACTCGACTTCTGTTGTGCACAGAGACTCAATTTGACAACTCTCCCAACAATTAGCTTAAACTTATAGATAAGATAAGATATCCTTATTAGTCACACATACGTCGAAACACACAGCGAAATGGGTCTTTTGCATTACTGAGAATGTGCCAGGGGCAGCCCGCAAGTGTCGCCACTCTTCCGGCGCCAACATAGCATGCCCACAGCTCCTAAACTGTATGTCTTTTTGGAATGTGGGAGGAAACCAGAGCACACAGATGAAACCCACGCAGACACACAGGGAGAACGTACGAATTCCTTACAGACAGCAGCCGGAATTGAACCCGGGTCACTGGAGCTGTAAGGTGTTACACTAACCGTTACACTACCGTGCCTGGCCGATTAAGCAGAAATCTATAACTAGGGTACACAAAATTAAAAAAAGGCTGTTAAAGCCAATCAGAGTTGCCCTGATAGGGTAAGTGTTCATTGAGTCATTCAGAGCAAAAGGTTTCTGGCTTCTCGACCAGTGACTTGCCTCTACAGTGTCAGCCCATCTTAGCCAGGGTGAAAGTGAAGATGCTACAGTTGGCTGCAGCAATTCCATCACAAGCTTGGGCAGTAACAGAGTGCCTGCTTCAGATCAGAAATCTGTCGTAACCATGAATACATGTTATCATGTGTACAATTGTGCAGACTTCATTGTCAGTGAATATATAATTGTGGGAATGAGTGCGGATGATTCTGCTGGTGCATACATGATTATAACTGTGCACGCACTTGTGTGCCATTGTCTATGTAATTTTGCATGGTGCGTATGCAACCATGCAGGCTTGCATGAGTCTGCACATGTGCATGTGCAGTTGCATCTGTGTTTATATATTTGTGCAAATACGAGTGTTTATCTTTGTGAAGTTCTGACTGTGCATGCAGCTGTGCTTATGTCTATCTAAATGTCTCTGTTCAGTATGTAGATGTGGTAAAGTGTGTTCTTGCACCAATTCATCACAAACCACACAAAACAGTCTGATCCTATTGCAAAAGCAAATAGTCCTGTAACACTCACCACCTAAATCCATGCATGAAACATGGTGACTCGGGAAGGGGTATGGATAGAGGTGGAGTTCAAAAGGACTACCATGTCTTTCGAAATCCAGCATAACATTGCCACCTTCACTTGAGATAAGTTTCTAAACTCTAAATGAAGACAGAGAATTGAAACACTAATGATGGAAAAATCCTTTAGCCTACCCAGCCTCTACATTCATAACTAAATCCTGATTCAACTCCCTCTTCCTGTCAGACTCAGAAGAAGGGAAGTTAAACCAGTATCATAACTAAACAAAGCAAAAAATACGGTAAAGCTCCAATAAAACAGCACACTCAGGGCTTTGGTGGTCCCGGATTGGCAGATTTTCTGGACTATCAGATTTTTCTTTTCTATCAATACCCCAATACAACTTTAATTGACATTTTTTGATGCTGCATGGCATAATAATAAATTTCCCAGTGAGTGAGGGAAGTTGTAAGAGAATGAGGAAACATACCAAGGCCCTGGTTTCTCCTAACACTCTAGGGCCACAGTTCCTTGTAAGTCGAAAGGGAGTGCAGGAACTGTGGCCCTGGTGTGTTAAGAGAAACCAGGGTCTTGGTATGTTAGCGGGAGTGTGGGAACCACTGCATAGTGCGTTTCCGGGGAGATTAACAAACATTACCCGATGAAGCAGATGCTGACTAACGGGGATTTCCAAACAGCTGAATCAGCAGATTATTAGTGTTTCACTATGTTACTTATGACCCTTCATCTACATTGCTGACTTTAAAAAAAATGCATAAATAAGTGATATTGAAATTGTTGAAATCACGCAGGGATCTGTAATTTAAACAATTGTAGTAGTGAAGCAAACAAAGCAGAAGAGAATGAATCGCCCAACTGAATTCCTCCAGGAACTTTGTACTGAATATTGCAGTGTTATTTGCTGCAGTTAATTGGGTCTCACAATGCTCAACCCATCTTCTGTTCAGCCAATGATAGCTCATGGTGAGCAACTTCTCCTGGCTCCCTCACAGTTATTCCTCATAGTTTAAAATGGAAAGCTGTTCTATTGGTTCAAGGACCACAGTCACTAATGCCAGCAGACAGGCATAACCAGTATGTCAAATTTATCCCAAAGCCATTACACCAAGTTTCAGCAGCAGCCAAGGGCAGGGAAATAATCTGAGAGTAGTTACCTTTGCCTGGGTCTACAATCCTTCTTCCTGAAGTGATGGACTCCTGCATCTCCTTTGCCATGCTGAAATGGTTCGATACCTCAGTCTGCCTGTATCGTGACTCAGAGTTGCACCGTAATGCAAGGATGTCAATACACGGGAACAGCTAAACTGTAAGATTACAGATCATGCCATGGAAGAGCAGGATCCCTTGGCAATGGTATAATTGCCCAAAATATGGTTAAACAACACAATGTTTGTCACAGGACTGTTATTAAAAGATTTATCACAATGCCACCAAAGGAGATATTAGTACAAGTTACTCAAGTGAAATAAGAACAGAAAATATTAGAAGCACTCAGGAGATCAGGCGGCATATATGTGGAAAGAGAAACAGAGTAACAATTCAGGTCAGAGACTCTGCATCACCAGTTTCGAGGAAGGGTCTTCCGCCTGAAGCATTACCTTTCCACGGATGCTGCCTGATCAGAATCAGGTTTATTATCACTGACATATGTCATGAAATTTGTTGTTTTGTAGCAGCAGTACAGTGTAAGACATAAAAATTACTATAAGTTACAAAAATAAATAAGTAGTGCAAAAGAGCATTAATGAGGTAGTGTTCATGGGTTCACTGACCATTCAGAAATCCGATGACAGAGGGGAAGAAGCAGTTCCTGAAACATTGAGTGTGGGTCTTCGGGCTCCTGCACCTCCTCCTCGATGGTAGTAATGAGAAGGGGGCATGTCCCAGGTGGTGAGGGTCCTTAATGATGGATGTCCCCTTGAGGTACTGCCTCTGAAAGATGTCATCGATGGTGGGGAGGGTTGTGCTCGTGATGGAACTGGCTGAGTCTACAACCCCCTGCAGCCTCTTTTGATCCTGCACATTGGAGCGTCCATACCAGACAGTGATGCAACCAGTCAGAATGCTCGACACCCATACATCTGTAGAAATTTGCAAAAGTCTGTGGTGATGTACCATATCTCCTCAAACTCCTAATGAAGCAGAACCACTGGCGTGCCTTTTTCATGATTGCATCAATGTATTGGGTCCAGGATAGATCCTCTGGGATGTTGACGCCCAGAAACTTGAAGCTGCTCACCCTTTCCACCGTTGACCCCTCAATGAAGACTGGTGTGTGTTCTCCCGACTTCCCCTTCCTGAAGTCCACAATTAATTCCTTGATCTTGCTGACGCTGAGTGCGAGGTTGTTGTTGTGACACCACTTAACCAGCCGATCTATCTCACTCCTGTATGCTTCTTCATGGCCATCTGAGATTCTGCCAACAACAGTGGTGTCATTGGTGAATTTATAGATGACATTTAAGCTGTGCCTAGCCACACAGTAATGAGTGCAGAGAGAGTAGATCAGTGGGCTAAGCACACATCCTTGAGGTGCACCTGTGTTGATGGTCAACGAGGAGGAGATGTTATTACTGATCTGCACAGACTGTGATCTCCCGATAAGGAAGTTGAGGATCCAGTTGCAGATAGAGGTACAGAGGCCCAGGTTTTGAAGCTTGTTGATTAGTGCTGAGGGGATGATGGTGTTGAACGTTGAGTTGTAATTGATAAACAGCAGCCTGGCGTATGTTTTACTGTTGTCTAGGTGCTCCAAAGCAGAGTGGAAAGCCACTGAGATTGCGCCCACTGTAGACCTGTTGTGGTGGTAGGCAAATTGCAGCGGGTCCAGGTCCTTGATCAGGCAGGAGTTAACTCTAGCCATGACCAACTTCTCAAAGCACTTCATCAGAGTAGATGTGAGTGCTACTGGGCGATAGTCATTGAGGCAGCTCACCCTGCTCTTCTTGGGCATCGGTATGATTGATGCCCTTTTGAAGCAGGTGGGAACCTCCGACTGCAGCAGTGAGAGGTTGAAGATGTCCTTGAACACTCCAGCCAGTTGGTTGGCACAGATTTTCAGTACCCCGCCAGGTACACTGTTGGGGTCCGACGCCTTGCGAGCGTTCACTCTCTTGAAGGATGTTCTGACGTCGGCCTCCAAGACAGCGATCACAGGATCGCCAGATGCTGTGGAGGTTTGCACAGGTGTAGTGTTATTCTCCCTTTCAAAGTGTGCAGAAAAGGCATTGATCTCATGAGGGAGTGAAGCATCTCTGCCATTTATGCTGTTAGATTTTGCTTTATAAGAAGTAATGGCATGCAAACCTTGCCACACCTGTCATGTGTCTGTCACTACAATCCACGTATGGATCTTTGGAGTAATCCAGTGGAGTCCACTTTGTCGTTAACTTGTAGAGGGAAACAGGTATTTTGTGTATGGCCACATCTCGGATGCCTTTCAGGATGACAGATACTTCGGAACAAAGCAGTGGAGTTCACTTTGTTGTTGACCTGTAGAAGGAAACAGGTATTTGTGTGGACGGCCATGATTCGAGAGCCTTTTGGGGTGAGGAAGATGCGGTGGAGTGGTCAAGGCTGAGTAAACACTGAGGTGTCGTTTGGGTTCCATCGTGGAACATTTGGATTTCGTAATTACTCTCTATTTTCTGTCCACGTTTCCTCTTCAGTCAACGGTAGTTTTGAAGAAGCCTTTGATCACGTTTCACCTTATGGCCTGCTGAACTGAACTTTGAAAACTATTCCTGGACTTGGAGTTTGGGAATTTGCCACACACACACTATGAGCTTAGTTTTTGGGGTTAATGTTTAAGATTTAACATTTTTACTTCTTACATTCTAACATTTTTACTTTTATTTTTCTTATTATCGTAAGTAGTTATTAATAAAGTAGTTTTTAACACTTATACATGACTCGCTGTGTTTCTTTTGTTGCTGGTTCATAACATTAACTTCACATGGAATTGCCCTTTCACTCTCAAGATGGCCTTCCATAGGTTGTACCTGGACTGCTTGTAGGGTTCTGGATTGTCGGTCTTGAACGCCACAGATCTAGCCCTCAGCAGACTGTGAACCTCCTGGTTCATCCAGGGTATCTGGTTTGGGAAAACTCGGTATATTCTCAACGGCACACAGTCATCCACTCAGGTCTTGATGAACTCGGTGACAGCCATGGCATTTTCATTCAGATCCAAAGATGAATCCCTGAATATGGTCTAGTCCACCAATTCAAAGCAGAGTGTTTCCATCATTTCTGCTCCTATTTCAGACTTCCAGCATCCTGCAACCATCAAGTTCTTGAACTGACCTGCACAGCCCTAACCCAACCTCAGCGAAGGAACACTATGGACCATCTTGCACAACTTATCTCTGATTATGTTTTTTGCAGTAATGTCTAGTTTTGACTTTTTCTTCACTGTTTTGTATAATTTCTGTGTAATTTATGTTCTGTTTGCTGTCTGAATCTCCGTGCCAGTGATGCTGCTGCAAGTAAGTTTTTCAGTGTACCTGTACTTCACTGTACTTGTGCATGTAACAACAAACTCAACGACTTGACTTGACTGCAGTTTTTAAATTTTCAAGTCAGTCATGAGGTTGGTTTCAAAGGAGTATGTAGAGCTGCTGAGGTTTATGAAGGGAATTCCAGAGCAAGAGCTTGGTTAGCTGATGCAAGACCACAAACTTTGGAGAGGAGAAAAATGATGGGTAATTGGAGTAAGAACTTAATGGCTTGAAAATCTCCAGTTTACGGAGAAAGGGAGAGACCAGATCATGGACAAAATGGAATGAGGACGTTAAAACCTGTGCATTGTTGGAATGACAACTCACGCACCTAACTCTACAAGAGTGACAGATGATTGAGGCTTGATGCAGGACCAGGGCAGCAGAGCTCTGTATAACAAAGTTCATGGAAGGTTTCAAGAAGGAAGCCCAGCAAAGAGAGAATTCAAAGAAGCAACTGACAAAGAGGCTCAAATCTCATGATGTTGTACAAGTGAGAGAACAATGCAAATACTGCAGTTTAGAACAACAATTCTGAGAGCAAGACGATAGATAAATGTACCTCTAATCTTCCAAGCTGCCACAAACCACAAAGGCCACATTTCGAAGACATCTGTTCATGTTCCAATAGTTTCCAATTGAAGCTTGTGATTGCTCTGCTGTAATTATCAAATAGGCAAGATTAATAGAAGCAGGCATTTATATTCATGAATTAGTCACAAAGAAGCACTGTTGCTGTAATTATATTATGGTTATGATGTAGTTAATATTCATGATTTGGCTCAGATTCTTATTTCACAAACAAACCAGGAGTGCTCCCAGGCTCACAATATGATCCCAGAATGTCCTTTCTATTATACCATACACAAACAATTTCAGGCTTTAGTCGAAGAGAAGCACAATGATTTACAGCTCAATGATACATTTTCAGCCAATTATAATTATCGCAACACCATGTTCCTCCTCTTCCACCTTATTATTTGGGGATCTGGGTTACTTTTCAAAAACCAATCTTCTCCATTTGATTGGGCAGCAGAGTCAACAACACTGCATCCCTTCCTGATGAGCTTAATGCATTCTGTGCATGTTTTGAACAGAAGGGGATTGGTTCATCACCACCCACCCTGACAACCTCCAATGCAACTGAACCCGTGGTCACCATCGAGGACATAAGATCAGTCTTCCAGAGAGTGAACCCAAGGAAAGCATCTGGCCCAGATGGTGTCCTTGACTGTGTGCACAGATATTGTGCTGATCAGCTGGCAGGGGTATTTGCAGACATATTTGACCTCTCCCTGCTTCAATATGAAGTTCCCACCTGTTTTAAGAAGACCACTATCATCCTGGTACCTAAGAAAAACAAAGTAATATGCCTTAGTGACTACCGACCGGTGGCTCTGACATTCACCATCATGAAGTGCTTCGAGAGGCTGCTCATAGCACGTATTAACTCCCAGAAAACCTCGACCCACTGCAATTCGTCTGCCGCCGAAACAGGTCTACAGTGGACGCCATCTCCCTGGTCCTACACTCATCTCTGGAGCATCTGAACTGTAAAGACACTTATGTTAGACTATTGTTTATTGACTGCAGCTCTGTCTTCGATACTATAATTTCAAGCAAACTCATCACCAAACTCTGAGACCTGGGACTCAACACCTCTCACTGCAACTGGATCCTTGACTTTCTGACAAACAGACCACAATCAGTGAGGATAGGCAGCAACACCTCCAGCACGATTATGCTCAACACTGGTGCCCCACAAGGCTGCGTCCTCAGCCCTCTACTCTGCTCCCTATATACTCATGACTGCATGGCCAGATTCTGCTCTAACTCCACCTACAAGTTTGCAGATGATACCACCGTAGTGGGCCATATCTCAAATAATGATGAGTCGGAATGCAGGAAGGAGATAGAGAGCCTAGTGACATGGTGTCATGACAACAACCTTTACCTCAATGTCATCAAAACAAAAGAGCTGGTCATTGACTTCAGGAAAGGGGGCGGTGTACATGCACATGTTTACATCAATGGTGCTGAGGTCGAGAGGGTTGAGAGCTTCAAGTTCCTGGGAGTGAACATCACCAACAGCCTGTCCTGGTCAAATCATGTAGATGCCACGGCCAAGAAGGCTCACCAGCACCTCTACTTCCTCAGGAGGCTAAAGAAATTTGGTTTTTCCCCTTTGACTCTCACCAACTTCTATCGATGCACCATAGAAAGCATTCTATCTGGAGGGAAATAAACTGTCAACGTTTCGGGTCGAGATGTTTATTTCCCTCCATAGATGCTGCCTGACCTGCTGAGCTGCCCCAGCATTTTGTATGTGCTGCTCCAGATTCAAGAATCTGCAGAATCCCTTGTATCAATGGAAAGGCTGGGATTGTTCTCACTGGAGCGCAGGTAACTGAGAGGAACCTCTTAGAGGTTTATAAAATTATGAAGGGCATAGATAGGATGGATGGCCACAGTCGTTTTCCAAGGGTAGTGGAGTCTAAAACTAGAGAGCATAGGTTTAAGGTGAAAGGGAAAAGATTTAAAGGAGATCTGAGAGGAAAGTTCTTTTCCACACAGTGGATAGTGGGAACAAGCTGAGGGGAGGTGGCAGAGGCAGGTACAATCACAGCATTAAAGAAGCATTTTGACAGGTATATGGATAGGAAGGGAAAAGAGGAATATGGACCAAATGCAGGAAAATGGGATTAACAGCATCTCGGTCAGTGTGGACAAGTTGGGCCGAAGGGCCTGTTTCCATGCTGTACGATTCTATGACTCTATATCCAGACAATCCAGCAGTGGGAGGTTACTGCAGCTTGTGGCTGAGAGATTCAGTTTTCCCTTTGAAAGTGTATGCAAGTCCCATCGGATTATTTCAAAGATGAGCAAGGTCATGGTCCTGACCAACACCTCACGCACAAGCAGCTTCTATAACCAGTTCAGCTGGTCCTTATCTCATGGTTGTTAGACTTTGATGAGTTCAAATGGCAGTGTTGCCATGGAAGCAGTTATTTTTCAAACTGGAGCAAAATGTATGGGTTTAGCACTCAGGCCCCATGTTTCTCTGATATGCTCTAATGCCGTGAAACTGGATATATGAGGAATAATTTGAAAAACTGCAGATGACACAAAACTTGGAAGTGTAGTCAGCAGTGAGTAGATAGTGACAGACTTCAAAAGGTCATAAACTGGTGAAACAGACTGATGGATGGCAGATAGGATTTAATATAATGCAGAGTGAAGTAAGGAGAAACAATGTAAACTAACCTTTTACAGTTTTAAAGGGGGTGCATGAACACAGAGAACTGTGGGTGTTTGTGGGTAAAGCTAAAGAATAGGGAGAAAATAATTAAAATCACAGGAAACCTTTGATTTATAAACAGAAACTTGAATGCTAATAGTCCGGTTGACTCCCCTGTCACCACTGCTGACCTGTGTGTTGTCAGTGTCATTCTTTAAGGGCTGATGATCTTTACATTCCACTGCCCAGCAACGCAGCAGAAGCTGCATTGCAATGACACAGCACCTCCGCAGACCTCTGCAGGTCACGATTCAACCGCTCTTTTGGGTTGGAAACCATGCTAACACAGTCGCCAACTTGTTTCAATCGCGGTTAGCGTAACGCTTCACAGCACCAGCGACCCAGGTTCAATTCCGGCCGCTGCCTGTAAGGAGTTTGTATGTTCTCCCTGTGTCTGCGTGGGTTTCCTCTGGGTTATCCGGTTTCCTCCCACATTCCAAAGACGTACAGATTAGGAAGTTGTGGGCATGCTATGTTGGCGCTGGAAGCATGGCGACACTTGCAGGCTGCCCCCCAGAACACCACGCAAAAAAAAATATATTTCACTGTGTGTTTTGATGTACACGTGACTAATAAAGATATCTTCTCTTCTCTTAACAGTACAACACAGGAACAGGCCTTTCGGCCCACAATGTTGTGCCGAACTAATTAAACTCGTAATTAAATACCTAAATAAACTAATCCTTCCTGCCTACACAATGTCCATGTTCCATTATCTGCACAATGTCCATTCTCTGTATGTTCACGTGCCTCTTAAATGCCTCTATTAAATTTGCCTCCACTACCACCCCTGGAAGTGCATTCCAGGCACTCACCATTCCCTGTGTAAAAAAACTTGCCCCACACATCTCCTTTGAACTTACCCCCTCTCACCTTAAATGCGTGCCCTCTAGGATCAGACATTTCGACCCCGGGAAAAAGATACCATCTGTCTACTCTATCAATACCTCTCATAATCTTCTATCAGGTCTTCCCCCAGCCTCCACTGCTCCAGAGAAAACAACCTAAGTTTTTCCAACCTCTCCTGATAGCACGCGTGCTCTAATCCAGGCAGCATCCTTGTAAACCTTTTCTGTACCCTCTCCAAGGTCTTGACATCCTTCCTATAATGGGGCAATCAGATTTTAATGCAATGCTCCAGATGCGGCCTAACCAGAGTTTTATAAATCTGCAACGTAGCTTCCTGACTCTTGAACTCAATACCTTGACTAATAAAGGCAAGCATGCCATACGCTTTCTTTACCACCCTATCGACCTGTGCAGCCACTTTCAGGCAGCTGTGGAGTTGGACGCCAAGATCCCTCTGCACATCAACACTGTTAAGGGTCTTGCCATTGACAGTGTGCTGTCCCTTTACATTTGAATGTTAAACCAGAAAGCAACATGAAACAAATACCGGGATTGCAATGCACAATTAACCTTCATAAATTCCCCCCAATGCAGGATACACATGAGACTGGTGCTCCCACTGCACTATCCTGATCCGTGTCCGAGGACTGCTGCCCCTGCTTTTAATTGCCTGAACACATCTCCTTGCTGTCCAATTTCAGAACTTCAAGTGAGCTGATGCTGACCGAAGCCGAAGGTGTCCCTCTCAAATGGGAGATGCGTGTTTTCTGCAACTTGTGGTGCAAGTAATTCTGCAAGACAAGGAAGAGAGCTGGCATCCTGACTTACAGAATGCAAAACAAAAAAAAAACTGCAGATGCTGGAAATCTGAAATAATAAAAAAAACAGAAAATATCAGAAACAGCATCTGCGGAAAGAGAGAGAATTAATGTTTCAGATCAGAGAAAACAAGCTAGTTTTAAGTAGCAGAGAAGGGAGGGAAGGAAAGGGTAGAACAAAGGGAATATCTCCGATAGGGTGAGACCAAGTGCCTTAATGTAGTAGCGGATCTTAACACGGAGAGCCTCTCGGCCCATAACCTTTGGCAGTGAGAGTGGACCACGCTCACTGTTAATGCCAAAATTGAGTGGCTGGGACATGCTCCCATGGAAGGTTTAATGAACTTATACATGTGGTCAAGGTCAGTAAAGACTTCAAGAGATTCAATGACTCAACAACAGTGTGCCCTACAACCCCATATCACCTTTCAATAATCCAATGAACACGACTCCTACTTAATAACTAAATGCCTTGCCATAACCTCAGCACATCTCCAAGCCTCAGACTTACATTGTACACAATATTTACACTTCAACCAGGCTAGACATAGTGCCCAAAGATATTCTGAGGTGCTCACAGAAACACTTAAAGGAAAGTCTTACAGGAGAAACCATCCCAGAGCTATTGCCAATCGCAGCTGACCTCTAGGGGGACAAGCATGCATTCTTCAGCTCTTGAGGCTGAAGGAGAGCTGGCTATTTTCACTGCAGCCACCACAGTGACACAGGGGATAGTGTAACTGTCAAGACCGAACCTCCCAGTCCAGAGCTGGCTGTCTGGGTGATCTGCAGTTTCTTCCACCGATATCCAGTAGCCATCCAGAAGGTGTTGCTGCTGGAGAAGACCTGCTTAGCAACATCAGTACATGGAAAGATGACACCATCGGGGAGTACAAGAATGATCAGTGACGCTTATATTGTTATCAGATGTACACATATAGATTAATTTGGTTGGATTATATATTCCTAAACGCTTCAAACAGATTGGAGATGATCAGCAACAAATAGAAGATGGAAAAACATTTGCTTTTCATTTCGCTTAATAGAATCACAGAAATGTTCACATTGGGTCTGTATCCTTCTATTCCTTTCCTATCCAAGCACCTGTCCAAATGCCTTTTAAATGTTGAAATTGTATCTGCCCCCACTACCTCCTCTGGCAGCTCGTTCCAAATATTCACCACCCTCTATGTGAAAAACGTACCTCTCAGATCTCCTTTAAATTTCTCCCCTCTCATCTTAAACCTGTGCTCTCTGGTTTTAGACTCCCCTGCCCTGGGAAAACAATTCTGATTATCTTTCCAATTTATGTCCCTCATAATATTGTAAACCTCTGTAAGGTCACTCCTCAGTTTCCTGTTTCAGTGATATTTCACCCAGCCCATCAAAGGAGACACAAGAAATTCTGCAGATGGAGCAATACACAAAAAGTGCTGGAGGAACTCAGCAGGTCAGGCAGCATCCACAGAGGGAAATAAACAGGCAATGTTTCGGGCCAAGACCTTTCATGAGAACTGGAAAGGAAGAGGGCAGAAGCCAGAATAAGAAGGTGGGGGGAGGGGGAAGAGTACACGTGGGCACGGGATAGGTGAGTTCAGGTGAGGGGGGAAGGTTGTGGGTGGGGCAGGGGGGAAGATCTAATAAACTGGGAGGTGACAGGTAGAAGAGGCAAAGGGCTGATGAAGAAGGAATCCAGTAGGAGAGGGCAGTGGACGATGGAAAAAAGAATGGAGGAGGGGAAGAGGGGAGATGGGCAGGTCATCAAGGCGGGGGAAGGGATCCATAGGAATAAGGGAGGACAAAGGAGTGGGATAGAAAGAAAAAGAAGGGGTGAGGTTACCGGAAGTTAGAGATAAAGAGATCCAGAGTGGGCAGAAGGCCAGGACAAGGTGTTCAAGAGGAAGAAGAGGGCTTAAGGCGGGGGCAGAGATAAAGAGATCCAGAGCAGACAAAGGCCAGGATGAACCCATCTAATCTCTCTTAAAACAGTGGCCCTCCATTCCAGGCAACATCCTCGTGAATCTGTTCTACACTCTCTCTATTACCACTACATCCTTCCTGTAACGTGGCAACCAGAACTGCACACAATACTCCAAGTGCGTTCTAACCAACGTTTTGTACAACTGCAACAGGATGGTGCACTCTTATACTCAATGCCTTGGTTTATGAAGGCAAGCATACTAAATGCCTTTTTCACTACCTTGTCCACCTGTGTTACCACTTTCAGGGACATATGGACTTACTCCCCAAAGTTTCTCTGCACATTTATGCTTCTAAGGGCCCTGCCATTTACACTAAATGTCCAAACAGAATTTGACCTCCCAAAGTGCATTACGTCACACTTGTCTGGATTAAATTCCATCTGCCACTGTTCCACCAAACTTTCCGGCTGGTCTATCTCCCACTGTATCTTGAAACAACATTCCTCCCCATCTACAACTCCCCCAATGTTATCTGGAAACTTGCCACTCATATCCCCGACATTTTCATCCAGGTCATCAAACAACTAAGGTCCCAGCACTGATCCCTGTTTGTACACAACTTGTTACACGTTTCCAGTCAGAAAAATACCCATCCACAACCAACCTTTGCCTCCCATCTCCCAGCCAATTTTGGATCCAGTTCACCAACACGCCTCAGATCCCATGTGTCTTACCTTCTGGACCAGCCTACCATGCGGGATATGGTACATTCTGAACTCCTGCAGTCCTTGCGGTGAGAATGCTCCCACCAGGCTGCGAGCTAGGCAGTAGCAGGCTGATAAAGGGTCATCAACCTAGAACATTCCCTTTGGTTTCTCACTCCATAGATGCTGCTTGATCTGCTGTGTATTCCCAGCATTTTCAGTTCCTATTTCAGAATTGTAGCATCTGCAGATTTTTTTGCTTCCCTATATGTAGTTACTGTTTCAATGTGTACATTGATGTATCATCAGGAGTGAAAGTAACTTAAATTTCTCACTGGTTCAATTCTATCATTAATATTGCCGATTTAACCCATTTGTATTGCACAGTGGTGCAGCTAGTAAACCTACTGCCTCACAGATTGAGCAACTCAGGTTCAATCCAAACCTCTGGTGTTGTGTGGAGTTGGCACATTCTCCCTCTTGCTGTTTCCCTGGGTCTTCAGCTTCCTTCCACATTGCAAAGACATGTAGGTTGATAAGTTAAGTGCCAACTGTAAATTTCCCCCAGTGTGAAAGTGAGTGACAGAATCTGGGGGAGTACAGGGAAATGTGGGGAAAATAAAATGGGATCAGTTTTGGACGAGTGGAAATGGGTGTTTGATAGTTGGCAGTGATTCAGTGGGCCAAAAGTTCTGCGGCTGTGCTGTCTGACAAAAGTACACAGAACATAGAACAATACAGCACAGTACAGGCCCTTCAGCCCACAATGTTGTGCCGACGTTTTATCCTGCTCTAAGATCTATCTAACCCTTCCCTCCCACAGAGCCCCCTACTTTTCTATCATTCATGTTTCTATCTAAGAGTCTCTTAAATTACTCTAATGTAAGTGCGTACCACGAACCCACCACTCTCTGTGTGAAAACCTTACCCCTGACATCGCCCTCATATCTTCCTCCAGTCACCTAAAAATTACGTCCCCTCATGTTAGCCATTGTCGTACTGGGAAAAAGTCTCTGACTGTCCACTCGATCTATGTCTCTTATCATCTTGTACACCTCCATCAAGTCCCCCCTCATCCTCCTTCTCTCCAAAGAGAAAAGCCCGAGCTCGCTCAACCTATCCTCATAAGACATGCTCTCCAATCCAGGAAACATCCTGGTAAATCTCTTCTGCACCCTATCTAAAGCTTCCACATCCTTCTTATAATGAGGCAACCAGAACGGAACACAATTAAAAGATTTTCTTCATGAATCTACTGATTGTGTCAGCTACTTTCAAACCAGTACATGGAACCAACCTGTACTGGTTTACTTTCTCAAACACCAAAGTGGATGCCAGTTTTCCGACAATGCAATAGTTCCCACATTTGCAAAAACAAAACGTTATTGTTGCAAAACACTTCGTTTTACTTCTCTGGACTTAGGTAAATAGATTGTATCTTTATGGAGTGAAATTATGCATCACCAGCCAAGTGAATCTTTTGCTGTAGTTTGAGGTTACATTGGTAAGCATGGAGATGGCTCACGGAGTCACAGAGTCATGCAGAATGGAAACAGGCCTTTCGACCCTTCAAGTACGTGCCGACCATGAAGCATCTATTACGCAAATCTTATCTTATTCTCTCCATGTTCCCATTAACTCCCCCACTCGCCTACACACCAGGGGCAATTTACAGGGACCAATTAACCTTCCAGTCCACAGGTCTTCCATATATAGGAGGAAACTAGAGCACCTAGGGGATACGCACACAGTCACGGGGCAAATGTGTAAACTCCAGAGGTCAGGACTGAACCCAGCTCACTGGAGCTGTAAGGCAGCAGCTCTACCAGCTGCACCACCATGCTGCTCTGTAAACATGATACATGTCCTGCTGATCAAGCAAAAGAGACCTTCACACAACTTTAAAAAGGTGCAAGCAGAAAAGCGGGAAATATTCGATAGTCAGCAACCTACTATTTATCCAGGATCAATTGTGCACGCACATTGTCCCTTTGTCCTTATTAGACCAGTATTACTCCAGTGACAAGAAACAATTAAGAAATAATATTCCCTCCGTAAGAAGGTTCTTTTCCACAAGTTTCTCAGGTTGTTCTAATCATGCACATGTCACGGTTCTTTCATGCCGAACTCTACTCACGTCATTTATTGTAATTGTCCTCATTTCTCACTAATAGATATGCTTTAAACCATCTTTTACTGAAGTAATAAGTGACCTTTAAACATTAGAAAGGGAGAAGATGACTTTTTGGTGGCAGCCATGTGCTCAGCTGGTGACAAATGGTTCTGTTTTTACCTTTTGACAGATGAATGATTGCTTGCCTATAAACCCAATAATATTTACAGATGGCCTCCGCACAGATAAAGAAGGACCTTGGCATGATTGGGACTTTCAAGAAACATAGCAAGCCACAATAAAAAGAATGACTACTTGACTGCAGGGAAACTTACATTTTTTTTCCAATCTTCTGTTCTTTATATATTTCTTTTTCTCTTCATTGTCCTTTACTGAGAGGATTTATCTGTGTCCCTCTGAGCTTCACTTTGCAAGGTGGACAAAATAGCTTGTGTGACTCTATGTACGATGCCACTTGGTAACTTTGACAAGGAGCATGCTTATGAGTCTGCATTCCCAAATTAACTCATTTTCTGGCAGCCCAATGTACTTTGATGAGTATGTCTATTATAGATTTCCCTCGATTTATGGGCATTCGATTTATGAATTTTCAGTCAATTGCCATTCAATCTTTAAGGTACATGACTTCAGTTTACAAAACTATTTCTCACTATAATAACCAATGTGCTACTCTCTGCCTTTCAGGATGTACCAAATTATTCATAACACATTTTGCCTAGATTTTGATTTACAAAGTTTCACTAAACTACATGTTTTCCAGGAACGTATTCCTTTCAAAATCAAGGATTGTCTGTAGTAGTCTATCCATGTTTGTAACATAAAACACTGATGATCCAGTACCCTTGGAATGAGCAGTTTTCCCAGATTATTGGATATTGCTCTGATTAATACACATAAATAAACTTCTTTTTTCATTTGTAAAATTTTTTCATTGTAAAAAATTCCAGTGAACCTGATGTGTTTAAATGGAGCAGGAAATATACAAGTATTCCAGTCCCCAGCACCTGCTGTAAAGCTACCCATGTTCCTGACCCTTGGTGTTCCAGACCCCAAACCTGGCTCCCACCGTCTGGATCCCGGGCTCACATTCCGAACCAATGAGTGAGCCAGCTGCTGAACTATCAGGATTCCCGAAGAATCAGATGCCGGATTGTTGGAGTTTTACCACAGCTGAATTTCACCACGAGGTTGCACTTACGTACTATCTTGCAAGGATGGGTACGAGCTGTCCACCAAGAGCCAGGGAGACTGGAAGAAGAAATAAAGAGAGGAGAAAGCGAAGCCAAAGATGGAATAACGGCGGAGGCCATAAAAGTGGAGAGAGATGGAGAAAGGCGATGGAGATTTGGAAAGTAAGTTATAAACCATGGAAGCATGATGGTAGAAAGCTCAGCCTCCAGTGATAGAATGTAGATGGTGAGTTACTTTTAAGGTTAAAATAAAAGGAAATGAGAATTGGAAAAGAAAATGGAAAAGAAGAATAAAAAAGGAAACGGAAAAAGAAATGATAGTAAATTGAGTAGAAAAGCAAATTGTGCCAAGGATGCCGAGAGTCTGCAGAGAGATATTGATAGGTTAAGTGAGTGGGCAAGGGTCTGACAGATGGAGTACAATGTTGATAAATGTGAGGTCATCCACTTTGGAGGGAAAAATAGAGGATCAGATTATTATTTAAATGGTGAAAGATTGCAGCATGCTGTTGTGCAGAGGGACTTGCGAGTGCTTGTGCATGAATCGCAGAAGGTTGGTTTGCAGGTACAACAGGTTATCAAGAAGGTAAATGGAATGCTGGCCTTCCTTGCCAGAGGGATTGAATTTAAAAGCAGGGAGGTTATGCTGCAACTGCACAGGGTACTGGTGAGGCCGCACCAGGAGTACTGTGTGCAGTTCTAGTCTCCTTACTTGAGGAAGGATTTACTGGCTTTGGAGGAGGTGCAGAGGGGGGTCACCAGGTTGATTCCAAAGATGAGGACGTTAGCCCATGAGGAGAGGTTGAGTCGCATGGGGTGATACTCGCTGGAATTCAGAAGAATGAGAGGGGATCTTTCAGAAACATATAAAATTATGAAAGGGATAGATAAGAAAGAGGCAGGAAGGTTTTTTCCACTGGTAGGTGAGATTAGAACCAGGGGACATAGTCTCAAGATTCAGGGAAATAGATTTAGGATGGAGATGAGGAGAAACTGCTTTTCCCAGAGAGTCGTGAATCTGGGGAATTCTCTGCCCAGGGAAGCAGTAGAGGCTACCTCATTAAATATATTCAAGACATAATTAGAAAGATTTTTGCATAGTCGGGGAATTAAGGGTTCTGGGGAAAGTTAGATAGGTGGGTCTGAGTCCACAGCCAGATCAGCCATGATCTTACTGAATGGCAGAGCAGGCTCGATGGGACAGATGTGTGTCTCCAGCTCTCAGCAGTAGCAAGTCTTTGGCACCTCTATGGTAGATGGTTGCCTTTGGGATCCTGTCATAGTACACATTGATCAATCCCATCTGCTGGACTGTGTAACTTCCAAGAATAGATGTGACATTTTCTTTATCATATCATAGTTCTTGATCCTTTGGATTCGCCTACAGAGAGCATCTCCCAATGAGCTTCAATGTGGTCATGTTGTACGTCAGTCGAACATAACTCAGTGTTTTTAAGTGCATCACACTAGATTTACAGTCCGATTCAAGAGGACATTATATGTCGCTTTAGAGTCAAGCTGATGGCCCTTCCACCAACATCTGGGTGCAGAAATATTTCACACCAGATATATTGTCTTCAGCTGGTACCCTGTACCTGTCCTGGTCTCTATCTCTGTCCCAGCACATCTCATCCCACCGCATCCTCATTATGGGCTTTCAGTGATCTCTTTATTGTTCACTGTTTGTAGAAATTATTTTAATTCATATTGCACACATTTCACGCACATTTTCTTGTATGCAGGACATTTCTTTCCACTGTACTGCTGCCGCAAAACATCAAATTTCCCATTCTGATTCTGATTCCAAACTGTTTATGTTGCTTTTCTCAATATTTGCAAAACTTAAATTTCCTTGACTGTACTTTCCCTATTCTGCCTTTTGAATCACACAAAACTGTTTGTAATTCCTGCTGTTAGCCACCCAACATTTCAAGCCTGGCTTTTGATAGCTGCATAGATCTGCATGGCTGCATGCATTTTCTAGAGTTAACTTTGTCACCCAGAAGTTGTCATTCCCTGAAGACGAATCCACAGATTCCATAAACAATCTGATCTCCACCGAAGAAGTCCTTCAAATATATGAAACTGGGATTACCTGTGAGTAATTTTAACCTTGTTAAAGTATCAAAAGAGTTTTCCTGGTATCATGCAACAACCTGGTAATAGTTAACTCTTTAATTTATAGGCAGGTTGCAATGAGTTTGAAATACAGTCTCCAGGTATTCATTTGTGATTTGCAATTATTCTCTGCCTCTTCACCAATGAGATATAAAAGTATCTTTATTTTCATCTATTTTGGCTTATTGTGTAGAGCCATATAAATATAGAGAGTTTATTTTCCAGTGCCTGCATTCTTTGGGCTGATTTGTTGCCTGGAAATCCAACATCTCAGATATTTATTCAGGTTCCATGGTACAGACCTGAGAGGCAAAGACTGAAGGAGAGCAGTAGTGAGAGAATAAGTGAGAATAAAATGAGAGAGAATGAAGGAGAGTGAAAGGGAGAGACAGTATTTGGGATTTTAACGTAGCATCTAAATATTATATAGCAATTCTCAACTCCTTTGCAAAGATTACACAAAGTTAGGCTGATCTCAAACACAAGATGAAAATACTTGTATTTCTGAAGTAATACCTTCACTCATCATTACTGCAGCATCATTGCTATATTTTAGATAATAGTTTTGCATGCACCATTAAAAACAAAATCAAGCAGCATTACCTAGAGAAATGAATCTCAGTTACAGCACTTCTTCATCAGTTTATCAGTTGATTAAACATTAAGTGGCTGTTTCATTGAGAATGAATTCAGATTCCTTTGTTGAGATCAACACATATGAAGGAGCTCAACTAATTTGAACAAGCAGGAATTAATCACTACCCCCTGTACTAAACAATAGAAAATGAGGGAATTTTATTGACTGGTAAGAAGATGCAAAACAAAATGTTACTTTAAATTCTCAGCACACTGTTTGGTAGACATGTCAACACAATATGGTTCATAGAGGCAATGAAAGAGACTTCAGACAGTTGTTGATCGATAATGATTAAACTGCAGGCAAAATTTCATTCTGCAGATTATTAAGCATTAAACTCTTTAGAAAAAAAAGTCAATATCTCATATGCATCTCCTGTGCTGTACTAATATCAACAATCCCAGTGCATATAATAATCCAATTTCTATCCTGGGATTGTAACTAAGAGATCAATACAATCACTCATATACCACAGCCACTTCAGACTCATTGATCCATATTGGCATGAAATATACTGAACTTTACTGACATTCAGCACATTCACTTTGGTTGAAAAGAAGTGCTTAATGTTTTTGTGTATGAGAGAGAAAAATAAAGTGACATTTAAGAAAATGCAGATAGCACAACAGGCAATATGTGGTCAGGACGTTTATCAAAAGTACGTGTCCATTTGTGCTGCATAGTAACTTTATCAAGAATATTTTTCTCGTAGTTTTATGCAGTGGAAGATGCTTATATCTTTACAACAGCCAGTAGATATACAGACAAAGGTCAAAATTTACAATAATTAGTGTATAAATCAAATAGGAACTTTATTTTGGCTGTTGTGTATATGATATAAATTTACAGTGGTCATTACGTTCCTCAGGAACATTCCTCAGGGAGGACAAACAAGCTGACCAGGAGTACTAAATATGTCGCTAATACTAATTCCATATCTCAAAGGTGGAATTGTGGAGTGAACATTTTCTTGGGAAAGGAAGTAGGTTCCAATTCAGCTGATGGAAGAACCACTCGACAGTGACTGATGACATTCCTGAAGTATTTCATCACAAATAATTTACTGTCAGCTTCTCATTCTCTACATTCTTGCTTATTGTCTTCCAGTAAATGTCAAACTGCACAGAACAAATATTAACAGCACCAGGTATAAACTATCACAGTCCAGGCTTGGAAAAAGAACCAGGTTTGCAACAACAAATCCAGTGACTCAGCCTGTAGACCTGCTGCCTCGCAGCTCTAGTGACCCAGGTCGAATTCTGACCTCCAGTGCTGTATGTGTGGAGTTTTCATGCTCTCCTTGTGACCATAGGATTTCCCCTGGATGCTCTGGTTTCCTCCTGCATCCCAAAAATATGTGGGATAGTTGATTAATTGGTTGCTGTAAATTGCCCCAAGTTTGTCAATGAGTTGTTGAACCCAAGTGGAGTGGATATGAGGAGAATAAAATGGACTATGTTAGGATTAGGGTAAAACTGGGTGGTTGATGATCTGTGCAGACTCTGTGAGTCAGAATGGATTTTCCTTGTTCTGTACTTTACGTTCTTGATTCCTTTTTTCTAAGTGCCATCCTGTACCTCTCTGTGACTCCAACGATTTCAAAAGGATACTGTAATATTTTTAACTAACTCTCCAAATGCACGTTAATGTTGTTGTATGTGGACAGTGGAAACACACCACTTAACATCTCCACCAACCCTTATTTGTCCTACTGCTCACTGAGTAAGCAGAATTGGAGGAGCGTGAACTTCATCCAATTAAGTATTTGGAGGACTGAGCTCAATATTCACACAAACTAAATGCAAACTAGAGGAACAGCACCTCATATTCTGCCTGGCTAGCCAATAACCTGATGGCACAAACACTGAATTCTCCAACTTCCCATAACTGCTCCCCACTGTCCCCTTTCCTCTCTCCTCCTGATTCACCTGGACCCCAGCACCATGTCTCTTTCCCCTCTCCCATCCTCTCTATCATCATCCCCACACACCTCCCATTGATTTGCCCTCCCCCACCTGTCCCTTTATTCCATTCTCCACCTTCCTTTCCTATCAGATTCCATTATCTTTCAGCCCTTTGTAAATTCCATCGATGACCTCCCAGCTTCTGGTGCTCTCCCACTCTCTCGTCCCCCACCTGCCCATCACAACCGCCCCCCCCCCGCCACCTTGGATCTACCTATCGCCTGTCAGTTCTTGCACTCTCCAATCCCCTCACCTCTTTATACTAGCTGTGTCCCCTCTACGCAAGTACGGAATCACTCATACAACCGACAGATACTGTTGGACATCAGCAGTAAACCATTACTTTACTCTGTCTGGACACCGACGGCAGAAATGAGTAACCTTGGCTTGTTGCGCAGACCTGAACTTGACCCCACCAACGTGCTGCTCACCTTGGCTGCCCCAGTGAGGAGACGCCGCAGGCGGTGTGAGAGGAAACAGAAGCAGGGTAAGTGGGGCGGAATCTATCTCAGGCTAAAGGCTCGCCCCGTCAGACCAGCGCTCCCGTCGACGTTACTCGCCAATGTTTGCTCCCTGGAAAATAAGTTGGACTGCTTTCAACTACGAAGGGCAGTCCACCGGGAGATGAAAAATTGCTGCATTTTTATCTTTACAGAAACGTGGCTCAATAACTATGTTCCTGATGTTGCTATTCAGCTGGATGGGCTGACCTCCTTTCGAGCAAATCGGTTAGCATCAGTGTCTGGTAAGACCCGCAGAGATGGTTTGTGTGTTTATATAAACAATGAATGGTGCAATAACGCTGTGCTGGTCTCGAAGCGCTGTTCGCCACTAGTGGAGTTTGCTATAGTTAAATGCCGGCCAAACTATCTGCCGAGGGAGTTCACAACCATTGTTATTGTGGCTGTGTACATCCCCCCAGGTGTTAATACCAGGGAAGCACTGTGTGAACTTTATGGAGCGATAAGCGAACTTCAAACGGCTCACCCCGACGGCTGTTTTATTATTGCTGGAGATTTTAACCATGCTAACTTAAAATCGGTGCTTCCAAAATTTTTCCAACATGTTAATTTTGCAACCCGGGGAGTGAATACATTGGACCTGGTATTCACAAATATCAAGAATGCATACAGAGCTGTCCCCCGCCCCCACCTTGGCTACTCAGACCACGTCTCCGTTATGTTGATTCCGACATATAAACCTCTCCTTAGATGCTACAAACCCTCCTGAAAGCAGATCAGATTATGGCCTGTGAATGCAATGTCAGCCTTACAGGACTGCTTTGAAAACACTGACTGGAGTATGTTTAGAGAAGCAGCCACCTATGACCATACCATCAATTTGGAGGAGTGTGTAGCTGGGTGACTGACTACATCAGCAGGTGCATTGACGATGTCACTGTCATCAAAACCATCACCACACGCGCCAACCAGAAGCCATGGCTGACAGCAGAGATACATCAACTGTTGAAAATTCGAGACGCTGCCTTCAGGTCAGGTGATGTGGCAGCCCTCAGGACAGCAAAGGCCAATCTGTCCCGTGGCATCAGGGAGGCAAAGAGGAGTTATGCCCAGAAGATCCAGGGCTACTTCTCTGATACCAAGGACACAAGACGTCTGTGGCAGGGTATCCAGGCCATCACGGCTACAAGCCCCCACCTCACACTTGCGACAATGATGTCTCCCTCCCAGATGCACTGAATGACTTTTATGCTCGGTTTGATGTACTTAACAACGAACCTGCGAGCAAGACACCTCCACCCCTCAATGACCAGGTACTTTGCCTGTCCTCAGCTAGTGTGAGGAAGATATTATCCAGGGTTGACCCTCAGAAATCAGTGGGACCTGATAACATACCTGGCCGTGTGCTCAGGGACTGCGCAGACCAGCTGGCAGATGTATTCAGCGACATCTTTAATGTTTGTTTGAGCCAAGCAGTTGTCCCCGTATGTTTCAAATCTACCACCATTATACTAGTGCCTAAAAAGACGCCTGTAACCTGTTTAAATGACTACCACCCCGTGGCACTGACTTCAGTTGTCATGAAGTGCTTCGAGAGGTTAGTCTAGCAACACATCAAATCCATCCTCCCTCCCTTATTGGATGCCCTTCAGTTTGTATACCGTCCCAATCGGTCAACCGAAGATGCAGTGTCCTTTGCCCTCCACCTGGCTTTGTCTCACCCAGGTCAAAAGGACACTTATGTTAGGATGCTCTTTATAAACTTCAGCTCCGCCTTTAACACTATCATCCCACAGAACCTTATAAGGAAGCTACACTTTCTGGGCCTTAGCACCTCTACCTGCGATTGGATTCTGGACTTCCTCTCTGAAAGGCCATTGTCAGTTCGTATTGGAAATACCATCTCAAAAATCACCAGGCTGAGCACTGGAGCCCCCCAGGGCTGCGTGCTCAGTCCACTGCTGTTCACGCTGCTGATCCATGACTGTTCTGCCAACTCAAGCTCCAACCATATCATCACGTTTGCTGATGATACAACAGTGGTGGGCCTCATCAGCAGGAATGATGAAACAGCTTACAGAGAGGAGGTGGCGAGGCTGGCGGATTGGTGCTCAGTCAACAATCTCTCCTTGAACGTGGACAAAACAAGAGAGATGATTGTGGATATGAGGAAGGCTCAGGCTGACCACTTACCCCTGTGTATCAATGGCATCATTGTACAGAGAGTCCGCTGTTATAAATTCTTGGGAATATATACAGCAGACGACCTGTCCTGGTCAACTAACATCTCTTCCCTCGCCAAGAAGGCACAGCAGAGCCTCCACTTTTTATGGCGACTGAAAAGAGCAAACCTGCCCTCCCCCACCCTCACCACATTCTACAGGGGTACCATTGAGAGTGTCCTGACTAGCTGCATCTCTGCCTGGTACGGTAACTGTAACATCTCTAAGTCTTTGCAGAGAATTGCAAGTACAGCAGAAAAGATCATTGGAGTACCTCTTCCCTCCACCTCGGATATTTACAACACACGACGCGCACGTAAGGTTTATAGAATCATAGACGACCCTTCTCATCCCTCCCACGACCTATTTGTCCCACTGCCGTCCGGCAAGCGGTACCGGAGCATCTGGTTTTGCACCAAATCTGCACTAAATTTGTATTTTGTATATACTGATTTTTTGCACTATTTGTACTTGCACTATTTTTTTTGATTTTTTGTTTTTTGTTTGTGTTTATTGTGTGTCCTCTGTTGTGCGAGTCTGGGGGAAACGACATTTCGTTCCACCATGTGTTTTTTATAGCATGGATGAATGACAATAAAGTTGAACTTGAACTATCTTTCAGTCCAGATGAAATGTCTCGACTCAAAACATCGACTGCCAATTTCACTCCATAGAAGCTGCCTGGCCCATTGAGTTCCTCCAGCTTTTTGTGTGTTGCTCCAGAATCCAGGATCTTGTGTCTACTATTCACACTCTCTGATCATTGTCTGAGATAGAATCTAACCGTGCAAACTGCAGAGTTTTACAGATCTATATGTTCAGAAGTCCCAAATCGGCTGCAACATTTTCAAGGGGTTGCCAAGCAACTTTGCCACATTGAAGAAAGATCGACAAAGAAGAAAAAAATCAAAGAACAAATCAATACCAACTGGAAAAAGAAATCAAGAACATAAAGTACAGAACAAGGAAAATCCACAGTCTGACAAGCCTGTTCCATTCACAGATAATACACAATTAGTTTTATTGCAGGTTGGATTCGGGATGCTTTCCCAGAGGAAAGCTCTCCATTAATGTTCAATCACCAAAACAGATCACCAACACACTCTGTATGCCCACATGTGTAATGCTTAACTGTGACCTATTATCTGCCAGATAGCATTATGCCTACTCCAGCAGCACAGGAACAATTTAAAGGAATACTTGTTATATTCAATGCATATTTGAAATACCATTACCTGTACTAACAGTCGTTATGATACTATTACAAGTGCTGTATATCAGGTCATTATTCTTGCTCTTCAAATTTGCACCCACTTTAGTGTACTTTTGTTGCTAAGCAGGAGGCCAATTCTCCCAGCTGAAGTACATGAACACAGCAACACTGGGAGCATTTTACTACCCCTAGCCAGCTATCCAAAACTAGGAGGAACTCAGAGGGCCTGAATTGCCAATGCGCAAGAGACTGAACTGTTCATGGGTAGGGTTTGGATGACAAATTAAATTAATTCCAACTATTGCAATGGCATTTGTTGTTTATTTCTACGACAAGGTGAGTTACACTTCCCATGACTCCATCACTTTAGTCACTTGGATTGTGTGCATCTCAGCTCTTTAGCCCATGGGTAAACCAGCAAGGTTAGAGTGACCCCTCTGAAGACAGATACAACTTTCAGTGACAAGTAAATTATCTTTTACTCTGAATATAATTCACATTTCAGTGACATTGCTTACTATTACACTGAATCAATTCTGTAAAACAGCTTAAGCAAGTAATTGAAATAGTTTATCTTCATGCTGCCCTTAAGTATCCAAAGATCACTTGCTGGCAAGTTTTGCATAACTTCCTCTTCATCAGGGTCATCAATCTCACAGTTCTACAGATGTCTTGGTGTCATCCTTGACTTTCCACACAGATCATTTGCTACCCTCTCAAGTTCAGGTTGGGCTCCAGCTGAGGGGGATTGTGTTTTCTACCTCTTTCCATTCTAATACATCATTCACTTCTCTCTCTCTGCAGCATATTGTGACACAGAGTCGATGAATAACCAAGCAGCAGGGTGACAAAATTGTGCTACTGATCTGTATCAAGCTCTGAACAAAACTAAATGAAAATTTAAAAAAAACTGAAGATGCTGAAAATCTGAGATTAAAATAGAGAATGCTTGAAACACACTCAGCAGGTCAGACAGCATCTGTGGAAAGAGAAACAGACTTAACATATCAGATTGAAGACTGACAAAGGGTCATCAATGCTACCTGACCTGCTGAGTGCTTCCAGCATTTTTATTTCTGAACAAACCTAATTGGGTTGCACATCAACTGAATATATCCTTGAAGGAAAGTGACCAACAGATGGGGAAAAACTTTTCAGGTCACAACATACTGGAGGAGGCACCCAGCAACATTGATAAACAAGTCAGACAGATTTTAGATTTTTCTAAGACAATGTGGCAGGTTATGGTGGAAAGCAGAGTGAGGCTTGGAAGCCAACATGCACAAAAAACAGAATTCACAAACTTACTTGGAGGTGCTCTCTGGGCTTTTGCAGGTTATAGAGTTACTGCTCCCCCTTTGTCCCTTTTCTCTCTCCTCCTGCTCTACACAGTTCTTCCTACACTCATCCCAGCCCCCGTCACCCCTCCACCCATCACACTCCTCCCATTGGTTCCCCTCCCCAACAGTCGCCATTTGCCCTTCCCACCTCCATCCCTTTGTTCCATGCTCCGCCTTCCTCTCATTTGAGATTCAAACAATCTTCAGCCCTTGGTCACTTCTGCCTCTCCCCTCCTCTATGCGCCTGTCACCTCTCCTCACTTGGACCCACCTATCACCTGCGAGCTCTTGCTCTCACCCCTTGTCTCCACCTCTATCTTGCAGTCCAGATGAAGGGTCTCAACCCAAGATGTTGACTGTCCATTTCCCTCCATAGATGCTGCCTGACCCATTGAGTTCCTCAAGCTTTTTGTGTGCTTTTACAGATTATCCTCTACCACAGAAATCATGGGGAACCACTGAGGTGCCAGCTTCCTATAGTTCCCTAGCACTGACATTGATTGCCCAAATGTTCACTGGATTGGGTCTGACACAGCTTCAGGGACTCCATTCATTTTAATAGCAAGGAATAGATGCAGGAGAGAAAAGCATGTTTCAGGCACTTTTCAATTATTTGAACACACTGTGCTTATTTAAATATATTTTAAGGTATTCATTGCATTTTAATGTGTATTAATTTTCTTTAAAGAAAATTGATTAACTTTAATTAATTCCTCAAAGTTCTGCACAAACCATCAATTTGTTTGACAGTTTTGATTTCTGGCTATCACCGGGAGAATGTCTCAGCTATTTATTAATGTTTTTGGCAGCTTATATGTATGGGCCATCGTTCAGACCTTGCCATCTAATCACATGCAGGGCTTTGCTGAACAGGGACTGCTTTTGTTGAAGAAGTTGCCCTGAGTAGATCTGTCAAAGGTAATGGCAGTGTTAACAGGTCTTTCAGCAACCAGCAGTTTGGCTTGCCACTATCAAGAAACACAAGGTCAAACCATGGACCACAAGGAAGCTTCAAGAACAAAGCAGAAAACATGGGAAATGTTTATGCCAGGTAATTAGTTTTATGCTCAGTAAATTGGCGATAGGTGCCAGTTACATTAATGCATTATTACTCTTGTGTTTTATTTAAGCTTTGCAATGGTATTGGTATTGGTAATGGTATTGGTTTATTATTGTCACTTGTACTGATGTACAGAGAAAAACTTGTCTTACAAACCGATCTTACAGGTCAATTCATTACACAGTGCAGTTACATCAAGTTAGTACAGAGTGCATTGATGTAGTACAGGTAAGAAAAACAATAACAGTACAGAGTGAAGCGTCACTGCTACAGAGAAAGTGCAGTGCAATAAGGTGCAAGGTCACAACAAGGTAGACCGTGAGGTCATAGTCCATCTCATTGTATAAGGGAACTGTTCAATAGTCTTATCACTGTGGGGTAGAAGCTGCACTTAAGTCTGGTGGTACGTGCCCTCAGGCTCCTGTATCTTCTACCCGATGGAAGAGGAGAGAAGAGAGAATGTCCC
Source organism: Pristis pectinata (assembly GCF_009764475.1). Lineage (NCBI taxonomy): Eukaryota > Metazoa > Chordata > Chondrichthyes > Rhinopristiformes > Pristidae > Pristis > Pristis pectinata. The sequence goes on from NC_067427.1 coordinate 24,347,545, forward strand.
GGGTGAGTGGGGTCTTTGATTATGCTGGCTGCTACACCAAGACAACGAGAGATAAAGACAGAGTCCAAGGAGGGGAGACTGGTGTCCGTAATGCACTGGGCTGTGTCCACAACTCTCTGCAGCTTCTTGCAGTCTTGGGCAGAGCAGTTGCCATACCAAGCTGTGATACATCCTGATAGGATGGTTCATCGGTAAAAGTTGGTGAGAGTCAAAGGCGACAAACCAAATTTCTTTAGCCTCCTGAGGAAGTAGAGGCACTGGTGAGCTTTCTTGGCCATGGCATCCACGTGGTTTGTCCAAGACAGGTTGTTGATGATGTTAACTCCCAGGAACTTGAAGCTGTCAACCCTCTCGACCTCAGCACCATTGACATAGACAAGTGCATGTACACTGCCCCCTTTCCTGAAGTCAATGACCAGCTCTTTAGTTTTGTTGACATTGAGGGAAAGGTTGTTGTCATGACACCATTCCACTAAGCTCTCTATCTCCTTCCTGTACTCCGACTCATCACTGTTTGAGATACGGCCTACAACGGTGGTATCATCTGCAAACTTGTAGATGGAGTTAGAGCAGAATCTGGCCACACAGTCATGAGTGTATAAGGAGTAGAGTAGAGGGCTGAGTACGCAGCCTTAAGGTGCATCAGTGTTGAGAATAATCGTGCCGGAGGAATTGCTGCCTGTCCTCACTGATTGCGGTCTGTTTGTTAGAAAGTCAAGGATCCAGTTACAGAGGGAGATGTTGAGTCCTAGGTCTTGGAGTTTGGTGGCAAGCTTGCTTGGTATTATTGTATTGAAGGCAGAGCTGTAGTCAATAAACAATAGTCTAACGTAAGTGTCTTTACTGTCCAGATGCTCCAGAGCTGAGGGTAGGGCCAGGGAGATGGCATCCACTGTAGACCTGTTTTGGCGATAGGCGAATTGCAATGGGTCCAGGTTGTCTGGTAGGCTGGAGTTGATGCGTGCCATGACCAACCTCTCAAAGCACTTCATGATGGTGGATGTCAGAGTCACTGGTCGGTAGTCATTGAGGCATGTTACCTTGCTTTTCTTTGGTACAGGGATGATAGGGGTCTTCTTAAAACAGGAGGGAACCTGAGCTTGAAGCAGGGAGAGGTTGAATATGTCAGCAAATACTTCTGCCAGCTGACCAGCACAAGATCTGAGCACACGGCCCGGGACACCATCAATGGTTGCATCAGCTTTATATTCCACTTAGCAAACCTTATAACTAGTAAGCAAACCTTAGTATAGCAACACTAGGACCACTTTGCACTACAATGGACTTTGTTCTTTTTGTTCTTCTTGTGTTCTCTCTTGTATAATTTACGTTTATGTTTTTCTTGTGAATGTTGTGTCTCTGATGCTATGTGCCTGTGCTACTGCTGCAAGTAAGTTTTTCATTGCACCTGTGCATACATGTACTCGTGTGTAAGACAATAAACTCAACTTTGACTTTGACTTTAGAAAAGGTTTTAACTTGTGGTGTTTACCAATTTCAATTGTGTGAATCACAAGGACACTTTCATTAGCCTCATCTCTTCTCGGCTTGCAAGGGGTTAAGCAGACCAGATACTTGATTTATAATTTCACAATGTGGACAAAAATTTGGATTGTTTGAAATGGTTGGGGTGGAGATGGTGCGGAGAAAGAGCACTAAAGTATCTTGGTTGTTACTCCAGTTTAGTATCGAGGGAGTCCTGAACAGTCAGAGATGTTGTTTGTACAATGATTACCCCTTCTCCTTCCTTCAGTGGAACATATATAAGCCAGGAGAGCATGCCTTTTCAGAGAAGACAGGCTTCCAATCACAAAAACAATCCTCTACCATCACCCTCTGTCTCCTATTGCCAAGCCAACTTTGGATCCAATTTACCAACTTGCCCTGGATCAAATGGGCCCGAATGTTCAGGACCAGTTTCTCATGTGGGACTTTGTCAAAGGCCTCACTGAAGTCCATGTAAACCACATCCACTGCACTACCCTCATCAGTGTACTATGTTACCTCTTCAAAAAATTCAGACAGATTGTTCAGATGGGATCTGCCCATGACAAAGCCACACTGGCTACCTCTGATTAATCCCTGCCTTTCCAAGTGATCATTCGTCCTTTCCTTCAAGAGGCTGAATGCCCTACCTCTGTTTCTCTTTAGAACAGTACAGAATAGAACAGTACAGCACAGTAAAGGCCCTTTGGCCTAAACCCATCTGTTTGCATACGATTCATATTCCCCCATTCGCTGCATTATCACGTGCCTCTTAAACGCCATTATCGTGCCTGCTTCCACTATCACCCCTGGCAGCATGTCCCAGGCAGCGACCGTTCTCTTGCAAAAAACTTAGCCTGCACATCTCCTACAAACTTTTCCCCTCTCACCTTAAAGCTATATCTTCCAGTATTTCTCTTCTGTTGTTGACTTCTCCACCCATGGAAGAATTAAGGGTTGTGAGGAACTGGCACACAAGAGGAGTTGAGGCCAGCATAGATCAGCCATGATCATATTGAATGACAGGGCAGGGGGAGGGGCCGAGTAGCCTACTCCTGCTCCTATTTTCTTGTGTGTTCTTGTGTTCAAAGACTCGAGGACAAACAACCCCCCAGAACACAGTATTAGCTGCCCCTATAAACGCACCATTCATTGTACATTTACTACCAAAGTTTCTTCACACTTCTATATTAGACTTAATCCATTCATTTCACCATACTATATCCTGAAATCTGTTACCAATCTCAGCAGTGTTTACTGTATTTCGAGACCATCTGTCTGAAAATTGTTCCATCCTGTTTAAGGCTAGAAGACAAATAACCATCAAGTGCATCTGATCATTTAAAAAGTATCTGCAAGCTTTCTCTTGACCTGGAAACAACTCTTTCAGAGCTGATAACAATGTACGATCATCACAAATCCTCCCATTGGTATGGTGGTCTTCAACAGAGTAAACTTGAACAATTAATTCTGGCCAGATTCCACTTTAATTATTTGGCAAGATAACCACAAATGGATTGAAGTCCCACCTAGCTGAAAAGAAGACTGGAAAGAAATCATTTTTATTCCCGTTTCATTCTACATTTGGACATGAACAAATATCCTCATTAGACATAGGTGGCAGTAGATAGTTTGATGAGGAGTACAAGAGTACCAAGTCTTCTGATGGAATAGTAGAAGACAAATGGCAATTTGTGCATTAGTGGAATTGGTGTGGATTACACCAATCCTTCTTATCATCATAAACAGCAGCCTCATCAGATTACAATAACTAAAGCACGTTTATCTCAACGATAAGTGACCTTGCATCACATCGAACAGTGCTTCTGAACCGACCCTTTCAAGTAAATATGAAATAAAATCTACCCTTTCAGATGAATATAATATAAAGCCAAATAAGGTGGAAATAGTTATAAAAAGAAACAAGGGCAGGCTGATCCAATACCTCAAACCCATTGATCCCCATATCCATTGGATCATAGCTTTGAATCTAATCAATAACTGAGCACCCACTGCAGTCCACAGTGGAGAATTGCAAACATTCACATCCCCTGAGCAGAGAAATTCCTCTTATTTCAATCATAGATGGCCAACCCCTCATCCAGAATTCAGGCGCCTGAATTCTAGACATCTCAATCAAAGCTGGAAACAGCCAGTCAGTGTCTCTCCTGTCAAAAACAAACTGCTGGAGGAACTCAGCAGGTCAAGTAGCATCGGGCAGGCAAAGGGATAGTCGACATTTCAGGTCAAGACCCTGCATCAGCCTCTCAGTGTCTATCTGGTCAATGCCATTTACAGTTTCATTGCTTCAATGAGGTTAACTCACATTTTTCTTAATTCTTGGGAATATGGACCCATCCTATGTTTGCTCACAGGACAACCACATACTCCGGGAATTGTTCCATTAAATCTATGCCATGCTGCCTTCAAGGCTAGCGGACCTGTCTTCAGTACAGAGTCTACAGCTGCAATGTAGTACAACAGCTGCAATTGTTACTGACCCTGTCTTCTCAACTGCACATTGTACCTTTTTGTTAACTTTATACCTTTCAAGTTCCAGCACACCACCAGGTCCCTCTGTGCACCCACAGTAGTCACAAGTTGAAAAATAGTTCAGTCAGCTTCCCACAAAATGAATGAACTCTCATTTTTCCCCACATCAGACTTCATCATTCTCCTACCCTCAGATTTAGATCCATTGCATAGAAGACAGAACAAAGAAGCACGGAACCTTAAAAAAGTTTCTCTGTGAATTCTGTCTTGAAAGACGTTGATAAAAGTCATTGCAGGTGAAGCGCCACTCAGAGATCAGAGAAAGCATACATCCAGTGGATATCAGGAAGTCAAAGTACATTGTGGATGAAATAATAACACATGGCAGGTGATTAATAGCCCTTGACCACTTTTGTTGAGACTGGTGTTCTGGTAACTGGCTGGGACCTCACATGCATAAGTATGAGGCAGGTGATCCCTTTGGTATTCCCATTCCACAGTGATAACTTAATTCTCAAATGTGCTGTACTCCAAATGCCTGATCTGTTCATATCTTGTTTATTCCTATCTTTGTTCACAGCCATCTAATATATTCCATTTCTACTGACAATGCATCCATCTATTGGTCCCCTTCTCATTTTCTCATCAGCATTTCCCGGCTCAGAGTTTTGATGCGTCTCTCAAGATGTTGATATAGGTTCTGTTAACCCAGTCCTTTATCCATGTGTCTCAACGTGCCTACATTTGGCTGGGTATGGAATGTATCTTCGTCACGTCATGATTCTTGTCCCAATACTGAGCAAATATACATCTATCTAGATATACATATTGAAGATCAGAATTTTTCCTGCTACAACTTTAATAAAACCAGCATGAATACTGTGGTTAGTTTCAAGAGCCAAATGGCTGCAAATATCCTGCCACTGCCACTCTATTCAATAACGATGTGTGCTGGCAAATACTGCTTGTAATATCAATAGAAGACTGGAGGCTCTGTGACATCAATATAGGATACAAAAGAAATAGGTTGAAGGTTGGTACTCGCTTATTATCAACAGTTCCTATTAACTATGCTCTCTAACTATATCTCTTCTTCTGATCCCTGACAGAATGGAACGGAAGACACAGTCTGTAAAATATTAAATGTTTTAAATAAAGCATAACTGGAATTTTTTTTTGAATTGAGTAGGATCCAATAACTGGAAGTTTGTAGAAAAAAAGTTGTTTATAAATTTACAGTCCTGAGAAGGATGATAAATGCCTAGAATAATCAGCTGGGCAAGGGAAAAGGCACCATTTGAGGGATATGTAAAACTCAGTGTGCTCATTGGGATCTAAGATTAAGATTCTTTATAGTCATGGGTACATCGAAACACACAGCGAAATGCATCTTTTGCGTAGAGTGTTCTGACGGCAGCCCGCAAGTGTCGCCACGCTTCCAGTGTCAACATAGCATGCCCACAACTTCCTAACCCGTATGTTTTTGGAATGTGGGAGGAAACCGGAGCACCTGGAAGAAACCCACGCAGACACGGGGAGTATGTACAGTCCTTACAGACAGTGGCTGGAATTGAACCTGAGTCGTTGGCACTCTAATAGCAATACACTAACCGCTACACTACCATGATCTAATGGTCCTCAATTTGTTTTATGTGGTTTTAGATAGACAGCAAAGTTGGCAGTTGTCTCTTGAAAAGTTAATCTTCAAAATAGAGTCATAAAAGTGAGTGAAAAATTGTCAAGTATTATTGTGAAAACCACAAAGATAACTTTTCTGAAGAGATGGGCTGTCTGATATCTAAAAAGATTACCTGTTGCCAGCTTTATAACACCATGCACCTCTGACCACTTGTAATTGCCACATGAATGCCCTTGTTAGCTCTAGGTTAAACTATACCAATGTTCTCCCGGATGACATTCCATCTCTCACTCTCCTTAAACTTCAATATCTCTAAAACTCAGCTGCTAATATCTTGCCCTGTGCCAATTAACTTGTCACATACATTCCCTCAAACCAGCATTAGACCTAACTTAGAATCTTATTTTTGTGCTCAAGTGTGTCAATGGCACTCATCCCTCCCCATCACTTCAAGAATATATGAAATGGGAGCAGGCCAATGGCTTTCATCGCTATCTTAATAAAAGACTCCAGCATTTTCCAGATATTGGCCTATAGTTTTCACTCCTTTTTTGAACAGCAGTGTTGTTTTCCAGTCTGCTGGGACAGGTCCACGGAAGTTTGGATGATTAAAAAACAACACATCCACTATCACAACACAGCCACCTCTTTTTGAACCCTTGGATGGAGATGATCAGGCTCAGAACACTGGTTGGTTACTTTGGATAATATCTACTGACCAGTCATTTTAATTGTTTTTAGTTTCTCACAATTTGTCCTTTTGTTTCCAACTATCCTTGCTTTGATATCTTCTACTGTGAGATAAATACAAAATGTGTTTAATATCGCAGCAATGTCCTTATTCATTATTATTTTCTCTGTCTCAACTTCCGAGTAGTCAATGTTTACTTTCCTATCCTCTCCCAGTGTACATACTAGTTGATGCTCTAATAATCTCTCCTCATTTTTTTTTGGCATGGTTACCCTCATTCTATTTTCATTCTTCATCAATTTGAAACATCGTTTGCTGGTTTGTAAAATTCCCCAATTTAGTATTACTTACTTCAATATAAATCCTGTTCTTCTTTCTAATAAAAACCTTCTTTAATCAGCCAAGGATGAATCACTATTCCTTATTTTCAATGGAATGCAAATCCATCAACTTTTTTGTTAAGATGCCTTGCATCCAGTTCTCAATATTTAAGGCTTTCTCTCTCAAACTGAATGCTAAGCTATATAATTTTATAATTATTCCCATAGTATGCTTTACTGTGAGATTTCAAATTGGGTCCACAGCATATTGCTCCAGGAAAATATCTCAAATATATTTGATAAATTCTTCTCAAGTCCACCTTAACCAATTCGATTTGAACATTAAATTTCCCTCAAGATTATTATGTTCCATTCATTTGTCACAAAACCCCTTTATCTCTCAGTTGAAGTTCTGTCCAACAGTATGGCAGTGTTTTCCGCTCTTGCTATTATTCATCTTCACTTAAGATGATTATTTCGTGAACTTCTGATCTGTAGGCTTTTCTGACCACTGTCCCAATGTCAATCATTGTTATCAGAACAACTAACACCTTCATCAAACCACCCAACCCCAACAGCTTCCCACCACAACCACCCTTCCATTCAACCCTTCTTTTTGAAATGTTGAGTACCTTGAAATATCAGTTCACAACCTCAGTTATCTTGCAACCATGTATCTGTAATAACCAACTTAGATGAAACCAACTTATCTTTAGTAGACACTAAGCTATCTACCTTGTCGCAAATACTTCATGCATTCAGATTAAATAACTTTTAATTTGACTTTTACCATTACCCCGCCATCTACACCATCACCATTTTGTTGAAAACTAGATCACTACATTTCTCTGCATGTTGATCTTTTACACATTCTCCGGGTTTTTGACCATCATTGGTACTGTGCCTTTGAGCCTGAATTTCTGCAATACCAGTTTCACATCTCTCCATTTAACTGTCCCCTGCTAAGACACTCATAAAACTTCTCTTTAACAAGCATTTACTCACTTCGCCTAACATACCACATTTTGCTTACTGTCCATATTGGTCTCATCTTATAAGCTCTTGTTCCTGGGTACAGCACTTAGAAGTAATCACAAGGCATGCCAGCATCTCTACTTTCTTTGAAGGTTAAGGGGAGGTTTGGCATGTCACCGAACACACTAACAAACTTCTACAGATGTACTGTTGAAAATATCCTGACTGGTTGCATCATGGTCTGGTACAGCAATTTGAATACGCAGGAAGACACAAAGCTGCGGAGAGTAGTGGACTCAGCCTAATACATTACGGGCATATCTCTCCCTACCAGCAAAATTATCCACATGAGGCGCTGCCTCAAGAGGGCAGCATCTGTCATCAAAGATCCCCACCATCCAGGCAATGCCATCTTCTCGCAGCTACCATCAGGCAGGAGGTACAGAAGCCTGAAGTCCCACACCACCAGGTTTAAGAACAGCTACTTCCATTCAACCATTTGGTTCTTGACCCAACCTGCACAACCCTAATCACTATCTCAGTGCAGCAACACTATGACCACTTTGTACTACAGTGGAACTTGTTTTTTTTTTTCTCTCATTGCTATTGGTATTGGTTTATTATTGTCACTTGTACCGAGGTATAGTGAAAAGCTTGTCTTGCATGCTGTTCATACAGATCAATTCATTACACAGTGTATTGAGATAGTACAGGGTAAAACCCATAACAGAATACAGAGTAAAGTGTCACAGCTACAGAAAAGTGCATTGCAGGTAGACAAGAAAGTGCAAGGTCATAACAAGGTAGATTGTGAGGTCAAGAGTCCATCTCATTGTGTTAGGGAACCGCTCAATAGTCTTATCACAGTGGGGGAGAAGCTGTCCTTGAGCCTGGTGGTATGTGATCTCAGGCTCCTGCATCTTCTGCCTGATGGGTGAGGGGAGAAGAGAGAATGACCCAGGTGGGTGGGGTCTTTGATTATGCTGGCTGCTTCACCGATGCAGACTTGTGTTCTTTCTTGTATAATATATTTTTCATTTTTGTTTTTCTTGTGAGTTCTTGTCTCTAATGCCATGTGCCTGTGATGCTGCTGCAAGTAGGTTTTTCATTGCACCTGTACATACATGTACTTGTGCAAATGACAATAAACTTGACTTTACTTGCTTCACACCTCCAGCCACTTTTATTCAATTCTAATCTCTGATGCACTGTGTGGAGTTTGCACTTTCTGTGGCTATGTGAGTTTCTTTTGGGTGCTCCAGTTTTCTTCCACAGTGGCTGGCCAGTTACTTGATTGGTAACTGAAAATTACTCCCGGTGATAGCAGTTGATTGACATGTGAAAGAGAATAGGTTGAAAGGAAATAAGTGGGGGAATGGGATTTGTGTGATTGTTCTGGGTGCCAGCATGGAACTGGTGGACAGAATAGCCTCCTTTTCTGTTGCAAAGTGAAAGGAGATGACACACTTGTCCAGCAGTCACTTTGCTTTATGAACCAATCTCTTGCTGTTACGTACTTTTCAGCACTAGAGTTTAAGCAACCACCGCTGTCTTCCTTTGGCAATCTTGTCAAGGTCACATTAATTGTTCTTTTCTCAGAGGACTTTTCACTCTGTTTATTCACCTGGCTTACGTTTTACTTCAATCATTTCAATCAAAAAAAGTACTGAAAAGGGAAATAATAACCTTGTTTAATTCAGTTGTGCAGCACAAGATCACACAGGCACAAGTTGTGAAATTGTAGAAAACTAAATGGCCAAATGTAAAAATTTCTGAATGGGGTAAAGTACTTATTATTGATCTGGAAATCAGAGAGTGTTATGATGATGTGCTGTGAGCAAACAGGAGGATAATGAATCAACACAGCCATCGAGAAAGCAATAGACTGAAAACTAGCCCAGCACAAAGGCTCTCTAAACAGCTTGAACTGGTTACCTGAAGTCAGTTGACTCAGAACTAGTTGAATCCATGAATAAATGTCTGTGAGTTCTGCCAAAGAACAGCATCCAATATCTATGGTGTGTGTACCTTGGCAAGAAGGGACTTTGGTGAGATAAAGGCAATGACCTCTCCAAATTTAAAGAATTACGTAATGTGAATCACGAAATTAGATTAAGCAAATCACAATAGAGCTGGTGATGTGTTGCATGTGTGGGCTGACAGAAAGCATTGGGATCCAATGGTCACATCAGCATTGAGACAGAGATACAGCCCAGTAGCAGGCCCTTTGGCTCACAGAGACCACGTTGACACGTTAATCTCATTTCTTATTCTCCCTACAGTCCCATCATCTCCCTCCAGATTCTACTACTTACCTACACAATGGCCAATTAACCTACTAACCCACATGGCTTTGGAATGTGGAAGGAAACTGAAACACCCACAGTCACAGAGAGAGTCTTCAAACTTCACACGGACATCAGCTGAGGTCAGGATTGAACCTGGGTCTCTGGAACTGTGACGCAGACTCAGAGGCACTGCCTGAAGCTCATTAATATGGGTAATAAAATAATTGTGGTGGAGCTTTAATCTACATATAGACTGGGTCAATCAAATTAACAATTCATGGAGTGTATAACAGATGGTTCTCAAAATCAATATGTTGTGGAACCAACATGGGAACAGACTATTTTATTTTTAGTATTATGAAACAAGAGAAGGTTAATTAAAAATCTCATACTCAAGAGACCTTAAGGGAAGAGTGATCATCATATGACAGAGTTTTATTTGAAAACTGAAACTGATTTAGTTCAATCTGAAAACTGGGTCTTAAATCTCTATAAAGCAAACTATAAATGTATGAGTTGTGACTTGGCTACAGTAAAGTGGGAAAACCACAGTAAAAGGGTATGATAGTAAATATGCAATGACAAAACATTAAAACACAAGACCCAGTCGGATAATGGTGGCTAATAAGAGAAGTTAAAGATGGTACTAAATCAAAGGACTTATAATGTTTCCTAAACGAACATCAGGCCTGAGAACACAAGAAAATAGGAGTAGGAATAGACCACCAGGCCTCTCAAGCCAGCTCCGCCATTCAATATGATCATGGCTGATCTATGTTGACCTCTTCTGAGCCAGATCCCCATAACCCTCAATTCTTCAGTATTTTAAATATCTATCCTCTACCTAATGATCTGTCCTCCATCACCCACACGGCAGAGAATTCCAGGGATTCACTGGTGAAAAACACGATCATGCTGGAGGAACCCAGCAGGCCAGGCAGCATCCGTGGAGAAAAGCAGGCGGGTCAACGTTTCAGGTCAGGACCCTCCCTCAGGACTGAAGATAGGGAAAGGGGAAGCCCAATATATAGGAGGGAAAAGCAGAGCAGTGATAGGTGGACAAAAGAGGGCAGGCGGTATGGGTACAGGGAGGTGATAGGTAGATGCAGGTAAGAGATAGTGATAGGCAGACGCAGGGGAGGGGAGAGCAGATCCACCGGGGGCAGGGGGGGGGTGGGGGGTGTAAACGGTAAAAAGAGAGAGGGAAGGGCTAGGAAATGGAAGAAGGGAAGAAGCATGGTGGGGGGCAGGGGGGTGGGGATTACCTAAAGTGGGAGAATTCAATACTCATGCCATTAGGCTGCATCTTCTCTCCTTGCCTTTCCCAGCCCTTTTATTCCCCTCTCTCTTGAGGAGTGGTGAAACAAGCACGAGGGGCTGGATGGCCTACTCCTGCTTCTATGCACTTTCGATGTTTGGGGTAATTACATCCTGCACTTGCCATCTTTTTACAGGTAAGCCATTGGCACGGATCAAGGTGGTGACCACGTTTATGATGTAATTTGAAGGACGGTGGAAAACACGCCAGTGAGAAATTAAACTGAACCACGTACGAGACAGAATTACTGCCGATTTTGTGACATTAATGTTCTGCGGCTCTTCTTCACAAACATCCGTTAAACAAGGACAGTGCTCTTTTAAATCTGAGTATTTTCACAGTGTGTAAGTTATGCCGTAAGCGCTTTCAAAAACTCAAGAGCTAAAGGCGGCATGTGTGTCACGGAATATTAAAGAAGAATGTCCAGAGTTTGATTGGTAACCTTTGGAAAATTGACTGATTTTAGATGGGTGATATTTGTTGAACTTGAACTAGCCCTTGCTTCTTTGGGGGAAAAGTGAAAGGAAATGAAAAAAAAACAGCAGCAATGTACCTGTTTGCAACCACACCAGACAAGTAATCCTGAATAAAATTGTCGATATGCACAGGTCAAAAATCTCAGACTGGTGTATACGGATTTTCGTAGCGTTAAGTTGTGTTCATGGCTGGTTGCTTGCTCAATGAGAAAGCCTGCTCAACAATACAGCCTTCTGTCATGCAATTGGACCACAGGGAGTTAGGGTTGGAGGATGCTGCAGAGCGAATCACATCCACAAAGTAATGCAGAAAAAAAAGATCATTGTCTGAAAAACAAGAAACATCTTTTAAAACTATTTAGAAGTTAGAAATTAAATATGAAAAAAATTAAAAACAGACGATGCTGGGAATACTCAGCAGGTCAGGAAACATCTCTGGCAGGAGAAATGGACTGATGACCCTTCATCAGATCTCCAGAGTATTCAACCTCAAACAACAACTGTTTCTCTCTCTATTGAAGCTGTCTGACCTGCTGAGTGTTTCCAACATTCTCAGATTTCCAGCATCAGCAATTTGTTTTTAATTTTTATTTCCTGTTAAAAAAATTAAAACCTGAAACACCTGGAAAACATCTAAAACAATAAATACGTCCCCTGTAGTTGCTCCTTGCCACTGGAATTATTGGAGAAACAGTGAATGCTTCTGGTCCAGTCAAGTACAGAACGCTGGTAAGCATTCCCATCACAATTGTGAGGAACTATTGTAATTTTGTGCTCTTCTACAAGGACTATGACTCTTAGAAACCAAAAACTCACTGAAAAATATTGCCTGATCTTTGTTGATGAAGGAGCAGAATCTAAGTGCAAATGTAAATGTTTTCACTTGCTTCTCCCAACATAATTGGTGCTGACACCATTGGCAGTTCTATTCCCACCTTGCAAATAATTTGATTGACGTGAGAGGTTGTCACCATCGGCCAAAGTCAGGGGAAAACTGATTTTTTTTGTTCGATACAAGTAAGTTGACATGAGTTAAAAAGTTATCAACTTCAAGAGGTGACAGCTGTAAGGAAATCAATGTAATGTTGTGCTAAAGCAGTTAATTATTCACCTCAAATGACTTCCCACCCCCCCAACCACCCTCCATCTATACTGCCTCAGACTTGCTCATGTATATGTACAGCACAGAGCTGAAGGGACAAATCCAAAACCTATTTGGATGTTACCAGATCAAGCAAACCTCGACTAAGAATAGTGCATGCCGAACCTCATTCTGTTGTGAAATCCTTGTTTGAGAAAAACCTAATAAAGTGATGTGGAAACTTTACAGGCTTAATACTAAACTCGATCAAACTCCTGGCTGCAAGATTACTCTCATACCTTTGCCGTCATGTAGGCTGCAATGATATTTGCATGATCTTCTTGTAACTTCCATTTGCTCCTCAATCAGAGATAAAAAGGACTTAACAAGGCTGCATGGTGAAATAGCTGAGTCTATAACATCCATCGCACATCCAGTGGAGCTGCTGCCTCACAGCTCCAGTGATCCTGGTTCAATCCTGACCTCAAGCATGCACAGAGCATGGAAATAGCCCTTTTCAAGCCCCCTTTTACACCAACCCATTTTATGCTCCCCATATTCCCACCAAATCCCCCAAAATTCTGCCATTCACCTACACATCAGGGACAATCTTCAGAGGCCAACTAATCTGCCAATATGCATGTCTTTGGGACATGGCAGGAAAGTGGAGGAAACCCTTGTGGTCACAGAGGGAAAATGCAAATTCCACACAGACTGCACCCAGAGGTTAGGATTCAACCAGGGTCTCTGGTGCTGTGAGGGAGCAGGTCTTCTGGTGCACCACTGTGCCTTTGAATGGGCCTAGCTCACAACCCTCATTCAGTTTCTATTCTTATTTGTTTAGATAATATGAGAGTCACAGAGTAACGCAGAACAGAAGCAAACCCTTCAACTCAACTCATCCGTGCCAGCCAAGATTTCCATCCAAGCCAGTCCCATTTGCCTGTGTCTGGTCCATATCCCTCTGAAATTGTCCGATCCATATACCTGACCATGTTACTGTTGTACCCGTCTCAACCACTTCCTCTAACAGACCATTCCATATACGCACCACCCTCTGTGTGAAGAAATGTTTCTTCAGGTCCCTTTTAGATCTTTCCGCTTTCACCCTAGACCTATGCACTCACATTTGTGTTTCCCTTTCCCTGAGAAAAAGATTGTGTGCATTTACCCTATCTATGTCCCTCATGATTTTATGCCCCTCTACAAGGTCACCCCTCAGTCTTCTGTGCTCCAATGAATAAAGTCCTAGCCTGCCTAACCCCTCCCTATAACTCAGGCCATCTAACCCTGGCATCATTCTTCTAATAAGGGTTTGTTTCATGTTTTCAGCATTTTATGCCAAAAACATAGCACAACGTGATATTTATCCTCACCTTGCTGGTCAATTGGCAAATATCTTGCTCCTCTTCCATCTACAGTCCATTGTAAAGATGAATAAAGAGTCTCTGCAGAGTGTGAGATTATGTCATTAACTCTGCTTTCCAGAGTCATACAATGCTGGCAACTCTGCTTTTACTGCACTTACCTTAATGAACGCAGCTTCAATAACACTCAAGAAGTTCAACACCACCCAGGATAAAGCAAACCCTTTGATTGGCACCAGATTCACTACCCATCCTACACATTTACAGGAGAAGTTGGCTGTCGTACAAGAATCACTTTTACAAGAACATTTATATCCTTCTATCTTGATCGAATTACTCACTAAGTCCATCAAGATTTGGAGACTAAATTGGATAGTACTATAGCATGGGTATCAAAAACAAGTGGGCATAGCTTTAAGGTGAGAGGAAGGAGTTTTAAAGGGGAAATAAGTTCTTTATTAAACACAGAGTGATTGATGTCTGGAACACGCTGTCAGAGATGGTGGTGGGATCAGATAGAATTATTACACTTTAGAGGCATTCAGACAGACACTTAAATAGACAAGGCATAGAAGGTTATGGTCCTAATGTAGACAAATGGAATGAGTGTAGATGGGCAAAAGGGTCGACATAGACATGTGGAATCCGTTGTCGCCTCTCAAGCGGATGCTTTGTTTGCTCTACCGCTATAACAATGTTGTTGCTATTTTTAATTATTTCTGATGATCTGAGATTTTTTTTAAAGTGACAATGGTTTTAAAATGTAAGACATAAAAGCAGTAAATATAAATTTGCTGAAAAGCACATTTGAGTGCCGGAGGTTAATCAGCAACATTCAGTAAAATAAAATCAAACCACACATTGATGCACCTTGTTCAATCTGGGTTAGTGGTTCCATTCACCAGAGAGCAGGAAGTTGAGGAGCTGATGCAGAGGGCATCCAGCTTCTCACTTCTGAACATCCCAGTTCCCATCCAAGTCCAGCAGTGGAACAGGAGTTCAGAATCATCAGCATCTGACCTCCAGCTTGTTCCTGACTTCCATGTTGAATGTGGTAAGGTGTGGAAGGCAGGATAGAGCTGAACCACACACCAAAGTTGTCCCTAATGAGGTGCTGGGCCAATGATTCAGAACATCAATGACCTGTCCTGCCTTCTGTCATGCAGCAGCTTGGTTTTCCTTCCACGAATGGTGCACGCGTACATCACCAGCTATGTCATCAGGGTGTAGTTCTTGTCATTGCTCCAGTGACCCAGGTTCAGTCCCGACCTCAGGTGCCGTTGGCCTGGAGTTTTCTCCCTGTGACTGTGTGAGATTCCCCAGGACCTTCTGGTTTCCTCTCACATCCTCGAAACATATAGGTTGGTTGGGTAATCAGCCACTGTAAATTGCATGCAATGTGTAGGTGAGTACTAGAATCCAGGGAATGTGGGGGGGGGGGGGGGGGGGGGGGGGGGGAATATAAAAGGGAGTTTGTGTGGGATGAGTATAAGTGAGCCTCTTGATGTTGGTGTGGGGTCGATAGGCCAAAGGGTCTGTCTCTGCGCTGTACCATGTAATTTACAATGTGAAAGTTTCACCTGATAGTTAAGATCTTGAAAGGCTGATTGCATGCTTACTCTGGGAAACAAACCTCTCATTTGTTCCTTACAGCAGCAAATCTACATATCTGAGCACTGGCATTATCTCCAATTACACTGATATTGTCGCAATTATCATCATCGTACCAAGCAGGAATTTTAATGTGTCCATTGGTGGGGATTCAATAAAGGTGCTTGATGAGTGAGTGAAGAAATGAAGGTTAATTATATCAACATTGCCTTTGTTATTCAAATGAATGTTTATATTTCTGGATAAAACTGTTACATATCATTGATGGCAGGTTTTTAAAACATTCTTCTGTTAAAGCCAATGCAGCAATCACCTCTAATGACAACCTGCACTAAATGACACTAATCGAATTGACAACCAATTAAGATGCAGGTTACCGAGGTCAAACCAGAATTGAGTAGAATATTTTCGCAATCTTTTGGGATTGAATTACCTTTATAGCTTTCAAAGGACAAGTTGTTACTTCATATAAATCCAGTTCAATGTACATTTGAAATACCCATTATAAAATAATTCTTTTGACATTAGATTTGTACCGGTTTGGGATTTTTCAGATGGCATTTTTCAAAATGCACATTGAACCAAATATGTTTTTAAAGGTTAATACTCGTAACCACAGGCAAATACAAGAAAGGTAAAATGCTGTCCTATGACATGGATGTTGGTGTTACAAAGTAAAAGAATATGTTCCCTGTGAGGCATTACTGTCCTAAGATTTACCAGTGTTATTGGCCTCAGTACATTGTTATTCATTGTAAAATCATTCATAGTTTTGGTTTAGATTCCTTAGTCAATTTGGCCAACACTGGGACATCTAGCATTTTGGTCATCTTGAATTAAGCTGCTGATGTTGGTGGGTAACGTAATTCCCACAGGGATTCCAGTAGGGAATTCCGGGATTTTGACCCAGCAGTGATGAAGCAAAGGTGAGATATGTCCAAGTCAGGGTGGTGTGCGAGACAGAGAAGAATCTGTAACTGATGTTCACCAAGAGTTCTACAACTACCCTACCAAGTGTGAACTATGATTTAGCAGGTGCTGTCATACTAGCCTTCATAGATTGGGCACACTGCAGTCACAGTGTTCTGGCAGTGGAGGGAGTGAATGTCTAAGGTGGTGTCCAAGAGGCTGCTCCATCCTGGATAAATGTTAAGTTTCTCCAGCGTCATTGAAGTTGCACTCATCAAGGTAGGTGAAGTGCGGTAGAGTTGCAAACATTGCATTCAACGATATGTGACATGTTGTGGCTGGGGTATGTGGGTGGAGTTTGTCACTTAGGGTTTGTAAGTGGAATTTGGGAACTTTTTGCTGGGGCTTGGTGTGGCTGGGGTTTGTGACTGGAGTTTGTTGTGAGTGGGTGTATTATGGCAGGGATGTAACAGTTCCCAGTGTATCCTGGAAGCAGCACTTGGACCAGGACTCTGCCTGGGACTGCAAGAAACTGCAGAGAGTTGTGGATGCAGCCCAGCACATCACAGACACAAGCCTCCACTCCATGAACTCTGTCTATACTTCTTGTTGCCTCGGTGAAGCAGCCAGCATAATCAAAGACCCCACCCACACGGGACATTCTCTCTTCTCCCCTCTCCCATCAGGGAGAAGATACAGGAGCCTGAGGGCACATACCACCAGGCTCAAGAACAGCTTCTATTCTGATGTTATAAGACTACTGAACGATTCCCTTATACGATAAGATGGACCCTTGACCTCACAATCTATCTTATGACTTTTCACCTTATTGTCTACCTGTACTGCACTTACTCTGTTGCTGTGACATTTTACTCTGTATTCTGTTATTGTTTTACCCTGTACTACCTCAATGCACTGTGTAATGAACTGATCTGTACAAACTGTATGCAAGACAAGTTTTGCACTGTACCTTGGTACAAGTGACAGTAATAAACCAATACATTACAGGATTTTCCAATCCTCCTTATCTGAAATTCAACCATTGAACCCAGATGGCAACAGAGAAGACTTTCACAGAAAATACTTCAGAGCAGGGTTTTTTTATCTCTAAAAATGTATCCGTTCACACATTCAATATGTCAGGAAAATGGACACATTTCTTCCCTGTCCTCTCAAAAAAGCCACGGATTTTTCCTGGTAGTAGATTGACCTGGGAATCCAATTCATAGGGGTGTGCTCATCTCTATCAAGAGTAACATCTGTGAGGGAGACTGCAGGAGGGGTGGTGATTCATGGAATCCTGCAACCCATTGATGCCCGTACTAGCACTATCAAGGAGGGGGTTCCTTGATGGAAAAGAGTTGAAGGGAAGATCACACTAAGTTTCATTTTCCCTATCAGTTCAGGCTTTCACACATGGTTTATCTTAGGTGTCTGGTTAAGGTTCAAAGCCAATAGTACTTCAGACTGACATTAAATCCAGGATGTGACTATATGCCAAGAGGCCAGAAATTCATATTGATCCATTAATGGCACTCTTTATGGTCCCGGCCTGGATATTCAGGAAGAATCACTTTTGCAGTCAGGGTATGCATCAGAATTGCAAGTACTCTGGCACCATTGATGGATAGAACAGAATTTCTCACCTCAGATGTTGAATGTGGGTCATGTGCCCATTTTTAGAAGAACCAGTATTGTACTACAGTGAGGACAATCAATGAGAAATTGGGCTCTAATGTTGGGATATAGTAGGTTTTAATCCACACCCATATGTCACCAAGGAGTGCTCAGTGTTGACATGCTGTTATATCTCCAGCGGTGAAGTAACCAGCCACCTGTTCACTGCCTGAGCTGGCTTAATGAAGAGTAAGCACGACAACAAGACATTAAGGTGGCTGTTATCTCTTGCATCAGTTCTTGCAACACAGTGTCACTGTGATTGATGGCATGGGAATTAAAGTATGATTGTGTTGATGTTTGGGCACAGGGAACATTTTATGGAAGAGAACAATAGACAATCACTGAGGACTGGATTCACAGTTTCAATTGCAGAGAGTTGTGAACACAGCTCAGTCCATCACACATACCAGCCTCCCCTCCATTGACTCCGACTACACTTCTCGCTGTCTTAGAAAAGCAGCCAACATAATCAAGGAACCCTCCCACCCCGGTTATTCTCCCTTCTCCCCTCTCCCGTCAGGCTTGAGAACACGTACCACCAGAGTCAAAAGACAGCTTCTATCCCACTGTTATCGGACTCTTGAATGGACCTCTCATACACTAAAGGTGAACTCTTGATCTCCCACTCCACCTCGTGTCGTGTCCTTGCACTTTATTCATTTATCTGCACTGAACTTTATTTGTAACCGCAACACTATATTCTGCACTCTGTTTCCTTTTTACTACCTCAATGTAATTACACATGGCATGATCTTTCTGGAAGGCCCACAAAATAAAGCTTTTCACTGTATCTCAGTTCATGTGACAATAATAAACCAATTACCAATAAAGTCTTTAACTAAAGAAGGAAAACACAAAGTACATTTGTGCAACTTTTATATCCGTAGAATGTCCCAAACTACTTCATATCCAATGAGTTACATTTCAGTTGTGGTCAGTGGCGTTTTGCAGGAAATGTGGCAACTGATTTGCACAGACCCACAGTGTTTAGACAAGTGACTTATTTACTGCTTCATGATTTAGGATGAACGTTGACCAAGGGTTTTTCAGATAATGTTAAGGGACATTTCCCATCTAGCAAAGGAAGCAAAAGAGATCATGATTCATGTCTCTTCTGAAAAATAGAGCCTCTGATGATACAGTGCTAACTTAATATGATAAGATAAGATATCTTCGTCAGTCACATGTACATCGAAACACACAGTGAAATACATCTTTTCCATAGAGTGTTCTTGGGGCAGCCCACAAGTGACTATGGAACTGAAGTGTCAGTGTGGACTTAATGACCACTCTGAAAGGGGGTTTGAACCTGTGACCATTCGGATCAGAGCAAAGAATATGAACACTAATAGATACAATTACTATGTTTAAGTGTTGGACAGGCACTTAAGTTGGCAAGACATAGAAGGATACACAGTTATAATGTTGCCAAATGGGATTAGTGTAGATGGGTAAAAAGGTTGGCATGGACAGGGTGGGCTGAAGGGCCTGTTTCCATGCCGTATGACTCTTTGGCTCTATGACTTTGGGTCAAGGTTGGCAGAATTAGTTCAAGCTATGCAGTGTTAGGAATCCAGGTAAGTAATAACATTGTAGGTCTGAATTCAAAGCTTCTGATAATGATGCAAACCACACTGCCCCTAAACAAAATAGCTGTATTCACTGAATACACAACAAATTTCAGTTGTTTGTAGATCTCCTATATTGAAGGCAAACTGTGAACAATTAACATCACACATCAGATTCTTGGAGACATCAGTTAGCAAAGCAGTTGTGTCCAACTCCCTGCTTCCTTCAGTAAATTGGATAGTTCTCTGGGAGATATCACTTCAATTTTGTTTCAAACTATGACAATCATAAAGTTAAACTATCTGCAAATACATTCAGTGGACAAAGCTCACCCAAGCCTGAGGCGCTTCTGCCATTCCAAATGCATCCCACTTACAATATGGGCAGATCTGACACTCTACAAAAGGCGGCTGAAGCAACTGCAAACAACAATCTGTAACAAACAAAAGTGCCTGTTGGAATACCCACCTTCAGCACAGGAAATACTTAGGATCGCATTACAGCGCCAGTGACCCGGGTTCAATTCCAGCCACTGTCTGAAAAGAGTTTGTACGCTCTCCCCGTGTCTGCGTGGGTTTCTTCCAGGTGCTCCAGTTTCCTCCCACATTCCAAAGATGTACGGGTTAGGAAGTTATGGGCATGCTATGTTGCTGCCGGCAGCGTGGCGACACTTGTGGGCTGCCTCAGAACATTCTACGTAAAGATACATTTCACTGTGTGTTTCGATGTACACGTGACTAATAAAGATATCTTATCTTAACTCGAATGTACACCTCTCTTTCAAAGCTCAAGTTTGTCACTGAGATCCACACAACTGCGTAGATTTCTGGAAAATCCAGAGACTTGGGGACAGTGCTGGAAAACAGGGATCAGCCAATGATTTTTATGATTGGCAGAGCAGGCTTGAAAGAACAAATGGATTACTCCTGCTTCTATTTCTTATGACATTCTGATCCTGGGGTAGGAGTACTGTGAGATGATCAGTGTGAGTGGTTATCAGGCATTATGTCCTGTGTATATAATACTCATGGGACAAACAGTTCAGCCTTTCCACAGCCAGAAATGCCAGTAACCATTTGTTCAGGCAAAGACTCACAATGAGCTTGTAAGTGTCACCACTAACCCATATGGTCTCACCTCATTAGAGATAATCCCTGTATTCAACCAATCCGTCCCCAGCCGGCTATGCTAATTTTGTTTTTTATTCTTTTTCCCAGTTCTGAAACATTAACTGTTTCTCTTTCCACAGATCTTGCCTGACCTGCTGAGTGTTTTTAGCATTTTCTGTTTTTATTTCAGATTTCCAGCAACTGCAGTTTTTTTGACTTTCAGTGTCTGCTCCTTTAAAGACCACTTAATGAAGACTGGTTCATACCCTTAGTACCATCCGTGTGCCATTCTGCAAAATAAACATCCATTCCATGCCATCTTCTCACAGCTGCCATCAGGCAGAAGGTAGAGAAGCCAGAAGACCCACACCACCAGGTTCAAGACAGCTACTTCCCTTCAGCCATTCAGTTCTTGAATCAACCTGCACAACCCTAATCACTACCATAGTATGGCAACACTATGACCAGTTGGTTCACTTTGCAATGCAATGACCTTTGTCTTTTTTTGTTTTGTGTTCTTTCATGCAAAATTTGTGCATAATTTGCTTAATTTGTTTTTCTTGTGAATGCTGCTCATATGATGCTATGTGCCTGCAATGCTCCTGCAAGTAAGTTTTCATTGCACCTCTACATGCATGTACTTGTGCATATTACAATGAACTCCACTTTTTGACTTTAAACAGGAGGAAAAGTTCTTCTTAAATTGAAACAAAACCTTTTTATCCAACTCCGTGTGTCAAAGTTCTGTGGATTAGGTTTAAGAAGACTGAAAACACCAATCTCCAAATATACTACTTAAAGTAAAAAATGATATGGACTTGTGAGAATACTTAATTGTCTGACTGTTTTAATATCACCACATCTAAATGGTGTGGATCAATGGCAAATAAATTGTTAAGTACTTCTGCAGCTTTTACCACATGCTGTGCCGTAAATGGAGGAAGTGGGATGATATATTAATTGGCTCTCAGCTTTCAATTATTTACAGAACAATTGGAAAATGTTTGCACAGCAGATTAGTGTGATGGTAGCGAAGCAGCAACTTATTCAGTGTTGACCTCCTCTTTCAGGGAGAAAGATAAGGCTTGGAGTCTAAAAATGTTCTTGGAAATCATTGTCCCCTTAAATACCAGATTGACTCCTAGGTGTGCCGTATAAAGAGAGATTTAAGTAGACTGGGCTAGTGCTCTCTTGAGGTTGGAAGAACAAGAGATGATGTCATTGAAATGTAGAAATTT
This sequence comes from Pristis pectinata, assembly GCF_009764475.1. NCBI lineage: Eukaryota > Metazoa > Chordata > Chondrichthyes > Rhinopristiformes > Pristidae > Pristis > Pristis pectinata. The sequence goes on from NC_067427.1 coordinate 24,369,794, forward strand.
CTTTTGGGACTCAACTGGATGGAAGCAGTGATGACAATTTCCCTGTCTGGAGTATTGGGGGTAGTGTCACAGTCTCAGCACAAGAACGTCATTCTGGACAAAGATGAAAAGAAAATTCTTTACACGGAATGTGGTGAATCTTTGAAATTCTCTACCCAAGAGGACGATGGAGGATCATTCACTGAGTATACTTAAGAAAGAGGTTTTTAAATATTAAGAAAATCAAAGCATGTGGGATTAGTGGAGGAAAATAGGGCTAAGGTAAAAGATCAGCCATGATCTTATGGATGACAGGCGTGAGGGTTCGAATGGTTTACTCCAGTTTATATTTCTTACATTCTCATGGTGTGCTGTTGTTAATCCTAGAGCAGCATGGCAGGAAGGTAGATCCCACTAGAGGGGAGATCTGGTGCCTCGCACGGAGGATGATTGATGTCTCATGGTTGGGTATCACTGACCACGCAGGGTGTGTGGAACCACATTTTGCTCTGAATTTCAAAAGAATGGGTCACTTCCAACATACTCTTCTGCCAAGAAAAGAACGTTAGGCATGGGAGGAGTAGGCCATTAAAACCTTTAAGCTTGCTACATCATTCATAGCTTCAACTCCACCTTTTCATTTGTTGCCCATATCTCTTGATTTCCCCATCGCCCAAAAATCTATCGCAGCCTTGAATATATTCAATGACTCTGCCTCTGCAGTTTTCTGTGGCAAAGAATTCCAAAGATTCACAACCCTCCAAGAGAAGAATATCTCCTCATTTTACTCATCAACAGGAGGATTTCCTTCCAAAATTATCCAGCAATAAATCCCCCATTTTTAACTAATGTGGTATTTTAATTCATACAATACAAGAATAAGCACACTTTAAAGGATTTATATCACATGGTTACAGCTCGAAAGATGAGAAGCAAGTGCAGGAAGTGCAGTCAGAGAGAGCACTAAGGTGTTCTTAACTATTAATCATCAAGATAGATGATTTAATATTTGTATCTGCTGTGCAAGATGAAGTTTCAAGGCTTGTGTTAAGGTCATAAATCTAGATTATTAATCAGAATTAATTAGGATTTTAAAAAAATACAGCTTAAAGATGAGTATTACTTTAATTGCTGAGATTACTTCCCAATTTTTTAGATATATATATATATATAGTACTAGTATATATAGTACTTTTTGCTAGATGTACCTTGCAATGTTGAGACATGATAAGGTTACTGATTGCATCTCTGTAGTCACTTCCATTTATTAGCCTACTTTTTTTTTGCAAGACAACAGGGCTGCTTTTCGGTTTGACTGAATCACAAGATGAAGCACATGTCCACGTGCTAAGTTGCGACTGAGAATAGGTTTCTGAATTGAAGTTGTCAACTTGTGATACCCCCCTTCAATCAATGAGCAGATTTTCAATTACAAACCTCAGGAGTCCCACTTGTCCATTATTGCTTGTGCATCAGTTTTTTTTACAATCTCCAAATATTCTAGCCATTCCACACATATGTACTTCATCATTATTTCCCTGTCATGCCCATTAGATGCAATTGTTCCCAGGACTCTGTAAATGAGCAAGGCAATCAAAATTTACATATAATTAAAATAGCAGTCACTGCAGAAAGTGACTCACTCATTTTATGGTCATTTTATTACAAGATTCATGTTTTTATATGTACTATTTTCATTCATTTGGATTCCAGAGGTGTGACGAAAAGCTTTGAAATTTCCAGCAGGTTAACGTGACCTTGGTTTATGCAAGGGGTGTTGCACTTATTTTGTAGGGACAGAGGAACGCAGCATTCCATAGGTAAATGTTAACTGGTAATCAATGGTATGTCGTATCATATGTTCCTTTTCTCTATATAGAAAGCAGTCAACTGTCAGGATCACCCATTTCCTAAGCAAAAACGTATGTCACTCTAAAAAGGACAAAGTATAATATTATTCATTTTACAGTATGTATCTAAGCTTTAAAACTTAACATCACATGACATCTGTACCTGTAGGAGAGAAGGGAGTGCAGAAAACTGGCAACAAAAGAAGTCGCGACTTATTTCCCCACAGATACAACCCTGCTGACACTAGGAACAACTTCACTGTCACCTTTTTAAGTGAATGTGTTCACTCTCTGAGTGTGATATGCAGGCAACCACTCCGAATAGGATCGACCCACAGCTTAGACTGGACATTGAACTGGCCTGATGCTTGTGGTGTGCCTGCTCATCGGGTTGTTGGCAAAACTCTCACATCTGGAGCTTATCCATTAAAGGATAGCATCGCTGCTGCGGTCTCAAGCTGACGATAGAACAATCTTTTGATAACAGTGAGCACTTAGGGATGATACGAATATGGAAAAAGGGACCAGTTCAGTGGCAAAGCTGCCTGAAGCTACTTGAATAAAACAAATGAAGTATCAGCTGAAAAAAATAGCTAATCTTTTTTATGAGATTACATTGTGGGCACTTACAAATGTGGAGAGACAATTCCTGAGGAGCAATAATTCTTTTTAAGTTTAAGCATTCAGAACAGTACATTAAAAAAATAAAATGAATGTTGCATGTCACCTTTACCTAATGCCTTATCTGAACCATTGTAATGCATTAAGCAGCAGGTTGTACCAGCTGTGGAGGACACTCTCAAGGACTCTCCCAGAGGGTTCTGCAATCTTCAATCTCTAACAAGAGGACAGAAGAAAAGGCATTATTTATTCCTGATTTGTGTGTACTGCATTGAATCTTTTATGGCAATTCCCCAAGACAGCAGGAACAGTTTCAAGCTATGTCAAAGACCAGTTTGACTGTTGCAACTAGCTTTACAACTTTTTGATGCAAATTTAAATTTATACCTTACAATGCATGAATTCTTTGTAATATAGGAGCATTAAGTTCAATTATTAAAATGAAATTACAGATGAGTGTTAACTATTATCTTAGTTCATAGATTCATAAAATATTTTTCATCGGCCTTCATTGTTCACAAAGTTCAACCATGTTTCCAAAGTCTGATGGGTTTTATGCTCCCCAACACCATAACTAGCAGGAGAATAACAACTGATCCACATCAAACCCTGCATCTCAGTAACCTTCTGTGTTTATATTCAATCCCATCTTTTGTTAATGCTGAGCAATTTTACAGTTATTTAGAATCAATTTAGAGCATTAATCATTTTGGATACTTCAATAAATACCACTGAAAGCATTTTTACAATGACCAGTAGAAGTCCAATTGCACACATAAGGTCCACATTTTGCAATCAATATGGAGTGTGCATTGTGATATTAGCACCATTGCAAGTGCATGATTAAAAGCATGGGTCAGGAAATATACGAAACTAAAGGCGGAAACAAACACTAATGACAGGGGAAGGTTGTCACATGGAGGAGTGGGGGGATTTGGGGGGGGGCAGGGAGTTAGGTTGAGTTTGCCCCAGAGTCCAGATTTTCCCGCAAGTGTTTTAACTCCATGGTGTGGGAACCCACCTCCAAAGTCAGCAAGATTGGCAATCTTGGAGGTTGTCGGCTGAGTAACTGGAGTCAGAGAAGGAAATAGAGCAGGCAAGGAGTCCTGTTTGAATGTTAAGAGTACCAGTGGAGAGGACAGGGTAGTGGCAGGTCAATGATCATGGGTCATGACAGGTCTAATCTTTGATTCCAGGACAGGTATCCAATTACCCATCTGGAGGTGACTTTTGGTAGCAAATACTTGATGAGGGTACGGTGGCCCAATGGTTGTACAGAGGTACATGCCTGATGGGAGATGTCTGATGGGTATTTTCCAGTACAGGAGGATGACTTCAGTGGCTTTTGTATGGCTTCAATGCCTGGACATATTATTTGACAGGACTGAGGCTGTCTGAGGGTGAGGAGGGGGGCATCAGAGAATGAATGCAGTGCTTCCATTGACTGTGGTGTTGTTATTTCTTGATGGCAGAGGTTGGGGGGGGCAATAGCAGGAGGTTGGATTCCATTACCAACAAAGAGGACAGCTTCAGAAGTAATTCCTCCACCTCCAGCCCACAGACAGTGCTGAAATGACAATCACCTTTTCCCTAAAGCCAGTGAGTTTATTGCAGCCTAACCAACATTAACAGTATAACACAGCTTAAATTTCAGACTCCTGGCTTGGTATTATTGTTCATAAAAACAACCAGAATTCTGACCACAGAATGTCTCTTTGACCCAATCGCTGTGAAACTCAGAATTGCGTAGAATGGAAATGGATTCAGGTCTGGTCTGAAACTTGCAAACATTTTACAATCCCTAATATCTCAGTTTTAAAAAGAGGCCTTTTTTTTCCTTTCAGTCAACACCGGGAAGAGATGCACAGAGGAGTGATTATTCGTTGGAACAACTTATGAAAGGTGTTTGATCTTCTGTCAGAGAATAAGATTTACTTCAGTCACTGAATGTGATCAAAATCACAAAACTAACTGGTGACAAACACTTCGTAATACGTTTTAAAGACTTAAAGATGTCTACTCCATCAAGATATTGTTGTGTCTAACAATAGGAAAGAGTTTATTCTTCTGTTTTTCACACAGCAAGATTCTACTTTCAGTCAGCTATCAACGGTAGCATATTGAAGAAAATGGAGTCATAGAGTCATACAGCAGAGAATCAGGCCCTTTACCCACCATGTCTGTGCTGACCATTGTGCCTATCTATGCTGGTCTGATTTACCATCATTGGGTCACTGGTCTTCTTTGCCTTGGTGATTCAATGCATGTCTGGATATTTCTTAACTGTTGTGAGAGGACTTGCCTCCACCACCTTTTCAGGCAGCACGTTCCAGAGTCCAACCACCCTGTGTAAAAAAAACCCTCAGATCCCCTTTAAACTGCCTGCCTTTCACTTTATACCTATACCCTTTTGTTTTATATGCCCACACTGTGGGGAAAAAGCTTCTTACCTACTCTCTACCCCATCTATCCCCCTCCTAATTTTATATACCTCAATCAGGTCACGCCTCAGCCGCTCCAAGGAAAACAAACACAGCCAACCCAATCTTTCCTGATAACTGAAATGTTCCAATCCAGGCAACATCTCAGTGAATTTCCTCTGCACCCTCTCTAATGCAATCACAATCTTCCTACAATGTAGTACACAGAAAGAAAGTTTTGAATCAAGATCATCAATGATTTTCCATCTTCCATCATGGATAGTAGGTATGGGAGGATTGGAGAGGAAGGGCAAGGTAAATAAAAATCTGGCATTTGCTCGATGATATGCAACTACATCTGATGTTGTCCCCAAGAATTCCATGGTACATTTGAAGTGCTCATAGGTGGGCAATCCCTGATGGCACTAGACATTTTATTTAATTTTACATGGAGAAAAATCATTGACATTCTTTGCCCAAGAAATGGAGCTGCTTAATTGTGAGGAACCAACTCCTGCCTGCACATTTCAAGAGGCAAATTCATCAAGTTCCAGAGAGGAAGGCAGCAGCGGAAATAAATAAATAAATTTTGATTTCCATGGCAAACTCCATTGTAGGCCAAAGACAAATATGAAGATTTACTTTGTGAACTGACCTTTGTTCAATTTGACTTTGTCTTGTGCGAACATCCACTCATATCTAGAGCTCCTTTGATTTATTGCCAAGTCAAGCAGGATTTATTCAAACTGAGCTGAAACGCAGCAGGTAACATCTGCAGTGCAACTGGACATCAGGTACTGCCATTGCATTATCATTAGTCTCCAGGTGTACATCAGAGCTGTTGAAGCTCATGAACAAAAGTGTTAAATGTGTCCTGTTCCTTAAAGGGAACAAAAAGGTTGTTAAACAATAAAACTTTTGTAGACTGCTCTTATGACATGGTAGTGTAGCGGTTAGCGTAACGCTATTACAGTGCCAGTGACCTGGGTTCAATTCCGGCCATTGTCTGTAAGGAGTTTGTACGTTCTCCCCATGTCTGCATGGGTTTCCTCTGGGTGCTCTGGTTTCCACCCACATTCTAAAGACGTATGGGTTAGGAAGTTGTGAGCATGCTGTGTTGGCGCCAGAAGCGTAGCGACACTTGTGGGCTGCCCCCAGAACACTCTACGCAAGAGATGCATATCGCTGTGTGTTTTGATGTACATGTGACTAATAAAAGTATCCTCTATAGATTCAAGGGCAATAAAGAATAATGAGATTAAGAGCTTTTTCTGTGGTAGCTTCAAGAGTCTTAAAAGTGATGCTGTCAGATATTCTTGAGTGAGAACCACAAACCTGAGACATAGCAAAAAAACAAACTGCTGGAGGAACTCAGAGGGTAGGCAGCGGCTGATGAGGGAAATAAGGTCAAAATTTCAGGTTGGGATCCTTTATCTGGATTTAAGGACAGAAAGAAGATTGCCAGTGGACAGGTGAGGGAAAGTGGTGGAGCAAGAGCTGGCAAGAGGGTGGTGGATCCAGTTGAGGAGGGGTGATAGCCAGATGGAGGAGGGAAGAGTGGAGATAGCGACAGAGGTGGGGAGGTGATAGGTGGAGGTAGCAAAGAGTTGCAGATGATGCAATCTGATAGGAAAAGGTGGAGCATAAGAACCAAATAAGGGAGGTGGGGTGGGCAAATGGGAACATTGGGGGGAGGGCGGTTGGAGGATCTGGTGGGAGGAGTTAAACATGAAACATAATCTAGGTTCCTCACAATTTGAACAGATCTATTTCCTGGGCAAAGAAAAAAGTGATTTTTATCATTGTAAAACCAAATAAAATATCCAGCACTATGAGGAATTAGTTTTGATACCCACATACTAAAGACTAAAAGATAAAACCTTCAATAATTCAGTACCAACACACAATTCTGCTCCATAAATTCATGAGTATTACCCCTTCAAGAAAAGGGCATGTTTCCTTTAAATGTTGTCTTAAGAATTTGCTATAAACTACATTAAAGATTTCTACTTTATTACTCTGCTAAGACAAACCGTGAAGCTACCGTCAGGTTATCAAGGAGTGCAATCCTAACCAAAAACATTAAACCAGATAAACTGTCCATGCACCTTATTGCTATGCAAAATTTGAACAATTAAACAATAATTCATAGTCTTAAACCACCTTAATGATAAAATATTTGAGAAAAGAGGCCTCACAGATATAGTTAGGACTGGAAATAATGAAAATGTAGAAAAGATATTTGTACCTTTCATGGCGTTGAAAATAGTGATCATAAATATAAGACCTCAGCTACTAAATTCAACCTGGTAGTTCAGGAGAAACTTCTCCACACAGAGTGGTGAGACAATAAGACTTATTAGTCCAAGGAATGGTTGTGATGATTAAAATAAAACTTGAGTAGTATCAGTGCTTTTAAGATGGAGGTAAATCAGCATGGTCTTCATGGGTTGAAATTATTTTCATGATTCAGTGATTCTAAGACAATAAAGAAAGGAATAAAATAAATTGTACTGATGGGATGAAAGAGATGGGGGTGGCAGAACGTTCACATCGAGTTTAAATGTGTGGCTATGGGGCAGTTGGGTAGAATGTCCTGTTACTGTGTGGAAACATTTAATGTCTGTAAACATAAGCATTTTCTACCTTTGCAAAAGAAAGGGAGTTTAATGACATTGTTGAAGCATAGCAAGGTTGGTTGAATTCATGCCAGATCTCACCAAGCAAATGGAGGAAATACAAGGAGAGCAATCGAGTGTCTGTCATCCATGTAGAGTGGTTAAATCATTGTGCAACAGTGATGTAATGCCAGTGCTGGCAAAGCAGACCTCCATGCATGTTGGACAAATCGTGTTAACGGCATCATTAAGAATCAAATGTTTAGTGGGAGAAAGGATAACCTGTGTTAATTGAAAGGAACATCAACCACTTGCCAGTTAGTTGTTGATTTATTTCTATGAAGCTCTGGCTTGATTAAAACAACTGTTTGTAGTTCCACACTTCATCAGAGCCTCTAAAGTTTATCTCTTTTTGAAGGCTACAGTTTTGCTTTCAATAGGGATGTTTTGTTTGCAGCTCTACCTTCGCAATTTGCATCAGTAAACAGCAACAAATACCCTGCAGACCCAACTTTAGCGACAATTTTGTCTGCAGCTGCTTGAGGAAATAGCAGGACAGTGAACGAGTGCATTTAATCAAATTGGGTTGATTTTTTTTCAACCTAATCCAGTGATGATAGAAGACAGTTGAATGTAGCGGATATGCTCGTAAGCTCCAGAAAAGTGAGTGGCCTCAACTATGTGCCCTGAAGTTGGAACAAGAGGAAATAACATTCAGGTCCCAGGGAAAGACTTGGAACAGTTACATTGCCACATGCAGAAAGAGGAAGGCAATATTGTTGTTGGTTGCAGCTAGACTGTGACCAGAGAGACAGCAAACAGACCTGGCAGAATTGCAAGCATTGGAGACAACCCAGAAGGGAAAGTTGCTGGTGCTAACTTTGTGATACCAAAGGGAGAACAGGAAAGCAGAATGATGCAGTGCCTACTGGAAATCAGAGTGAAAAATCAGGACACGAAATGATGTGAAAGAGAGCAATGAAGACTGAGAGCCTCGAAAAGCAACCAAACAAAAATTGTTGTGATTTAGCTCATGGTGTCAAATAATGCAGTAAATACAATAAATAATTTGGATAACGATTAAGCATTTTCAGTACAATGGGAATATTTGCAATCCTCAATAGCTGGCAGATCAGAGAAGAACGTAGCAGCTGATGAGCCTGTGTTAAGTTTAAAATTAGCAGCTGATATTCATCAATGCATAATGCCATGTATTTATAGTTTTGCTTAAATATGGAGACAATCATGTTAAGTTAACAGTTGTGGCAGAGAGAGTGAGATCAGACTTATATGAAGCTATATGGGGAAGCAATCCATTTGAATTGCTGATATCAAACTCCAACTGAGATTCACACAGCTCCTCAAGTCAAAGAGCTGTATAGCTCAGAAACATGCCCTTCAGCCCATCACATCCATGCTGACCATAAAATATCGACATATAATAAACCTATTTACCACCACTTGGTCCATAGCCTTCCACGCCCTGGAGATTCAAGTGTTGTCTAGAACGTCTTAAATGTTGTGAGAGTCTCCACTACCCCTTCAGGCAGTGTGTTCCAGATTCCAACCACGCTCTGGTGAAAGGTTCTTCCTCAGATCTCCTCTAACCCAAATGTGTGTATCCTCATCTTGGATATCCGCTTCCAAGAGGATAGCAATGAAACCCGGGAATCTTGGATGATTTTCCTCTGCCAACCCCAGAGTAGCAGAGGTAAATGCTTTGTCTGCTGCCTCTGCTTAGCCATCGACTGACGTTCTCACCCTGTCTGCTCAGCTCAGTTATTAAGTAGATAGATTTAGCCAGCAGAAGACCATCTCCAGTTAACACAAGAACTCAAGAAAATAGGAGCAGGAGTAGCCCAACCGACCTCTCAAGCCTGCCCTGATAGTGGCTGATCTGCCCCAGGCCCAAAATCCTTTTCTGTGCTAATTTCCCATCGTCCCCAATCTTTCAAAAGTTATCTATCTCCTCTTAATGTACCTCGAGTGACCTGACCGCCATGAACAAATTTTATTTATCAGCCACCAATGGACTTTGAAATTTCCAAATCTGGTAATGCCTATTCAGTTAGTTACCAGATGATCAGACTCTAAGTCGGTGGCAATCTTCATTCAGACGGGAACAAGTAAGGAATGCTGAGCCACGCTGGCTCAGTCTTTGAGATTAGCAACAAAGCTCAGAGGTACATTGTTTCATGTGTGTGGATGCAGCCAAGTGCGGTGACTGGTTACCAATAATGACAGAAGGTGAGGCTACTTTAAGTGCAGTACAGTCACATTTATGGCATTGTGTATGGGGGTGGGGTGGGGGGGTGGTCACTGGAATTTCAGGGATTCTTGTGGAACAGCATTCCCTCAGTTCGTTGTGTGTAATGTCTGCTGAACATTTCCAAACACTGACCCTTTCCACAGCTAATGAACATTGATTAATTTTGCCATTCTATACTTAAAGTTTTGACCATGAAAAGCATTTTAATAAATCCAGGTTCTTTTAAGAGAGAAGTATCACTTTCAACATGCTTTTGTTGCTGCAAGTTAATCAGTTGTGCAACTAGTAATGCTGTTGACTCACAGCAATTTAAACATCTAATTGCTTACAAAATGTTGTGAAAACTGGGAAATCAGACAAAGCAGGCAGCAAAAATGAAAATAAGATGTCCTTAATCAACATTGGGGAAGATAACCTGTATTGTGGTCAGTAAGAAAAATAAGCTTATTAATTACAGCTGATCTATTTCTTTCCTTTCATGAACACAACACATGATGTATCTTATGGGTTTCATGCATGTATCACCACTCAAAACTACTGCACTTTTCAGCAAGAATTCTCAATTTATGAGCCCTTTCAAGATACAAATCCAGCAATTACAGGCAGTGACCTAATGTGACTAGGAACCATCCATCTCAACTTAGCTTCTTACCTTGGGATGAATGCTATATCCACTCCTCAGCCAAATTTCACCTTGAAACTTGTCAAATTACAAGTCAAGAAAGCAAAGCATCACAGTCTGGGGCCATAGTGACCACTGTGCTACTCCAGTCAGATCACGCTGATGTGTTTGGAATTCTGATGCATTGCAGCTGATTTTCTCCTGGACTTTAACTAACAGACACTGAGCAAACATTTTGAATATAGAGCATTTTATATCAGGACCCTGGTGTTGCATAATTTATACACCAGATTTTATTTCTTAAAGTAAAGTAATTCATTATCTTGTTATTTTCCTTCTGTTTTCATACAATTTGATGGAATGCCTGATCTCAGATCGAGTCCAAAGCAATGTTGATAAAGCACTTCAGTCCCTGTCTCACCCTCCCCTCTCATCTCTCTAAACAGGACACCCCTCTCTCATCTATTTATCCTGTCTATCGTCCCTCTACACTCCAAGTTCTGACGCAGGGCCTCAACCTGAAATATCACCCATCCCTTTGCCTCCACAGAAGCTGCTCAACCCGCTGAGTTCGTCCAGCAGTTTGTCTTTTTGCCCCAGATTCCAGCATCTGCAGTCTCTTGTGTGTCTGTCTTGATAAAGCACTTCATTTGTTATCCATGCAAATACCTTTATCTCAGCTCAAGTTAATAATAATATACGTTCAAGGACTCTAGAGGCTGAGTCACAATGGGTAAGTAGCACCATCCAGAGTCATACAAGGAAGAAGGTCTTAGATGGGATTGCTAGCCTGTGTTTTGTTATCTACACATTCATTCTCAAAATACACTTGAAGATAGCCAGTAATTTAAGCTAAGACACAAAGGCACTTCACTTATAAAAGAAATTGAATCATGTGAATCAGTATTCCTGCAAGCCTCCATGAAGAAAGAATCTCTGAGAATTACAGGCCCCGTGTGAAATCAGGGTGCAGGCCGAACACCCAAATCCCTCCAACGCTTGATAATAAACTGTTTGCAATTGGCCATGTGCTACAAGTCTTAAAGTGGAACACACCTAACATTATATAAGCTCTAATGCTTGGCAACAGTCTGAAGTGTGCTTCATCTTCACTTTACCTCCAGTGTTTGACTGAAGGCTTCCTTCTCACGTCCATTTCCTCTTGGACTTTCTTGTACTCCTGTTCTAGCAAGTTTTCCACGTTGGGAGTAGGGATCCAGTTCATGACCCTGCACGTGACTGTTCAACATCCCTTGGGTTGGGCGATTGCAGAAGGCTAAAATTGCCCAAATGGGGTCTAACTGCAATGATTTATCCTTCACCTTGGCCACCTTCATTCGCTTTTTCATTATTCTGTGGAAACAGAGGTGATGATGTAAGGTAATCAGACTACAAATGCTTTGAGAACTTCACCAAGTTGTCTGCTGTGAGTTGTGGCTTAGCGTAATGCTATTACAGTGCCAGGGACCTGGGTTCAATTCTGGCTGCTGTCTGTAAGGAGTCTGTATGTTCTCCCCGTGTTTGCACGGGTTTCTTCCAGGTGCTCTGGTTTCCTCTCACATTCTAAAGACATACCGGTTCGGAAGTTGTGGGCGTGCTATGTTGGCGCTGGAAGTGTGGCAACACTTGTGGGCTGTCCCCAGAACACTCAACGTAAAAGATGCATTTCACTGTGTGTTTCAATGTACATGTGACCAATAAAGATATCTTATCTTATCCATGATCAACATCTCAGGAACGCAACATTTGGCAAACAGTCCTTCAAGCTTGTGAAAGACTGCTGGCAAATGGATGTTTTTTGAAAATCTCTCCCAAAAACATGGAAAAATTGTCCTCTATCTGCAGATATTTCTTTCCCCTCTGAGGGAAACAGATTGGATCTCCCTTCGGTCTGGGGTCTGTGTGGGACGTGATGAGAATAAAGCACTTCTTTCTTTCTTTTTCAATCTTTTTATTAGTTTTCAAATTAATACAGATTAATATATAACATCGATGTTTGTACATGTAATACAAAGAGATCAGGAGAACAATCATGGCATGGATAATCATAAAGAACAACAAAATATTTTAAAAATCTGTAGATCCCATGATCTCTTGGTAAATGAATATAATATAAAAGAAAGGAAAAGATTTATTATCTATATAAAAGAAAAGAAAGAAAAAAATCCCCAAATCAATAAGAAAAATTATAAACAATATATCAAACCAAACTAAACTAAACAGAAAAAATTCAAAAAAAAAAGAAAAAAAAAGACTGGACTGAAGTTTCTCAGTAGAAACAGAGCATATTATGTCATCAACTCTGTTCCTCTAAATTGGAAAGTTATTGAAAGGGGATATATATCATGTGAAAATATTGAATAAATGGACTCTAAATATCTTCAAATTTAAGCGAAGGAACAACAGTACCACTCCTAATTTTTTTTTTAAGTTTAAACATGATATAGTTTGAGAGAACCATTGAAAAGTAGTAGGGGGTATTGGATCCTTCCATTTAAGCAAAATGGATCGTTTGGCCATTAATGTAACAAAGGCAATCATACAGTTAGCGGAAGCAGATAAATGGCCAGACTCTATCCTTGGTAATCCAAAAATTGCAGTGATAGGGTGAGGTTGTAAATTAATCTTCAATACATTTGAGATAATGTTAAAAATGTCTTTCCAATATTTTTCCAAAAGAGGACTGGACCAAAACATATGTGTCAAAGAAGCCACATTCGACTTACATCTGTCACATATAGGATTTATGTGGTGATAAAAACGGGCTAGCTTATCTTTTGACATATGGATCCTGTGAACTACCTTAAACTGTATCAAAGAGTGTCTGGCACACATTGAAGATGTATTAGTAAAGCACTTCTTTTGCCTGGTTCTTTTCTATACATGGTCCCTGATCTTCCAGAACCAGAAGATGCATCATTCAGCTCTGCAAGGTCCATTAACTCCCAGATTTTGAAGAGTGAATGTGCTTGGTTAAGTTGTACCTTCGTAGTTTGAGAACAAATATACTTTCTAATGATCAGTCACCCTATGTGCCAACTTCACTTCCTAAGAGAATGAGTTCAAACTCCAGCATTACTGTAACGAAAATATTAAAATTCATTCCTTGTTCTTTCCTGATTCAGCAGCAAGAGGTATTCGCAAACAAAGGAGGCACTATACACGTGTTAGAGGTTGTAAAAACTACGTTATTAGAATAAAATAAAGAAAGAAAGAAAAATACTTAAAAAGAAGAGTACTTATTAACCAATCTGACGTAATGCCGGAGGGAACCCCAGGTGTACAGCAGCCTCTTCTGCAGCCCTCTCTCTGCCTTGTGTCAGTCTGTCCCTGAGACTGGGGTCACAACCAGTAAGCAATGCTTGCGGCCCCAGCCCAAGGCGAGATTTCCCCTGCACAAACGAGTAGCCCCTTTTTATACCCTTCAAAACCTCTCCGCTGGTACTTTTCCATTCAGTTATGATACCAGTCTGTGCCTTCTTATCCCTCGTGGCCTTTGACCTAGGCACATAACTTGAAAACAGAGACAGCATGTTTTGCAGAAGAACATGCTTTCACCGTTCTCCAATCTCAAGGCTGCATACTCTTCTACATTCTCAAAGCATTACCACATTCCAAGCTGACACCATTTGTCTTACAACCACCATTTTGTGTTACACACTTTTGCACATACCAAGGATGAATCAGATATGACTTTGGAAAATTTAATTCTCTCTTGGCAATTACTTCCTGTCCTGTTTGAATCACTGTTCAGGTGTTGCTTTACATCATGTTATCTCCTCAATCACCTCTACCTATAGCTAGAAGATTGGAATACATTTTGCCATGCTGATTGTCTCAAGCCCTCATCATCTTTTGAGACAGGCCCAGCTACAGCATTACCTACAGGTACACCTTTGCCCAAGTAGTAGATTTTTTTTTTCATTGTACATATCCATCTTCACAAACATTCTTTTTAATCTCTTTGGTGTTCCATGAAGAAGTGTAAATGTGGCTTGTGATCGCCGTGCAGGCAGTCCCCAAGTTACAACAAGGTTCCGTTCCTGAGAACTGTTCGCAAGCTGAACTGTTCATGAGTCGGAAAGGAACAACAAGTGTGTGGGAGAGGAGCACAGAAACGTCTGTGACAGGAGAGCAAGCAGGCACAGGAAGAGCAGCCGCCAGCTGGCCTCACTGACTTGGTGAGTGAATCTGCTCAGTGCACCCTAGCTCGGCTCAGCCCAAGCCCTGATTGTTGCTGCTCAAGTGGGGGCAGGGAGAAAGAAGCCAAGGCAGGCAGAAGTACCCTGTTCTGTTCCCGCCTGGCAGAAGACATACAGCAGCTGCTAAATCCATCCCCATCCATCCCGTCAGTTTCCCAAACACTTGCTCATATATACGTAACCTGGGGAAGGACCTGTACACAGATACAGTTCTGTCAAACGCACTTCACTGAAAATTCTCCAGACCAAAGATTACTCCTTAGTGTGTGGCTCAGTGGAGATAGAATTGGTTTATTATTGTCACATGTACCGAGGTACAGTGAAAAACTTTAGTTTTGCATGTCACCCATACAGATCATTTCAAAACATAAGTACATCAAGGTAGTACAAGGGAAAAGCAATAACAGAATGCAGAATATAGTGTAACAGCTACAGAGAAAGTGCAGTGCAGGTGGACAATAAGGTGCAAGGCCATGATGAGATAAATTGCGAGGTCAAGAGTTTGTCTTTAACGTACGAGAGGTCCGTACCAGAGTCTTATAACAGTGGAATAGAAGCTGTCCTTGAGCCTGGTGGTGAGTGTTTTCAAGCTTTTGTATCTTCTGCCCAATGGAAGGGGGGAGAGGAGAGACTGACCCTCCTGCAAGATCTTTGCTCAAAATTGCTTTTCTGAGGTATGAAGTTGTCAACCCCTTCTAAGCAAGTATAGCTCAGCCCACCCCAGTCATTCTCTCAACACACAGAGTAGCAGCCATGACAGGGGAGTGTAAAAGTATAGTGGCCATTAAAACAAAAAAGAAACAACCTTCAATCTACGTCCAAATATACCTTTAACAAGTAGTAATCAGTTTTGAAATTATAAGGACAAACATGGCTGTCTGTGAAGGGAGCAGGGAACTGGCTCTCAGCAGGAGGACACTTAAGAGATCCTCAGTGGAAAATGAGAAACAATAAATGAAATTTGAAGTGTTGGACCTAACATTGGGGATCCCTGTGCCTCCATTCCCTGAATGGGATCAAGGCAGGTTCCAGACTGGGTATTATTCCACTCAACACATCAAAATGGTCATAGTTATATTTTTTCTGTTAATCAATATTTGTGGTGTTTGCACATCCAGAGTACCATCCCTCACAATATTATATAAAAGAAGAATGTTTTGGATGTCTGGGTTTTGTCCTCAGAAGCTTTTAAAATACCGATGCTTGAATATTCACTGCTGGCCTTGTCAGTTAAATTGTTCTCCCAACTTCATGGACCAGTTTTTCACTCTCAGATTATTGAAGTAAACTACGTACAGTAATAATTCAGATTGTATTTAATCACCTGTAATCATCTTTGTACCTAAAAAGGTACAACCTTGATGCATTTTGAGTTTTGGGAGACTCTTCCAGCTGGTCTCCATGTTTGCTTGCTTGTACCGAGTGAAGTCCTGCTAAATCTATAGTTCCAGACTCTGACTCTTAAAATCACAAGAGAGAACACCCTCTTGTTGCCTTCCTGTAATCTCATTGTTTGTTACTGCGTATGACTGGTGGTTTGCTTCAGGACAACATTACCCATTGCTCCTGCATCAAAGTGAAATGTCACCCATCTCCTTTGCACCACCATCTTGGTGCAGATATACAGGGCTGACCTCCTTTGGAATCAGTTATACTGCAATTGAACTGATTTTCTGAACCTGACCTTGCCTCTGTCCTTGCATGCCTTCTCTCCATTGTGCGCTGCTAATAGAATTAATTTTCCAATCCACATCATGCACATACTTCTTTAAAATCAAGCACTTCCTTTTCAGTCACTTTTGTTGCTTACCACAATAGTAATGACATTTTAGTAATCTTGGCAGTACCTATCCTTTTCTGCCTTTTGTGTCGTATTTCATTGCATATTTTTCCTACTGTTGGTTGTTCAATATTTCCCACCTCACTTTGGATAGCTCCTGCTGCTTTACATGTCTGTATGCACTTCTCTAGATTTAATTCTGTCTCTTGTCTCTTCCCTCAAGCCGGACTCCTAGATTCCATAAATAATCCAGTTTCTGGTGAGCAAGTCCTTTAATTCTGCAAAACTGCAACTATCTGTGCAAATTCATCACTCTATTAAGATATTATTACAGGATTTTCCCTACTCTTGCATGCATGCAAAGAACCAGTAATGGTCAACTCTTTTGTTTCTAGGCAGGTTGAAATATTCTTGTAATCTATCTGATGTATTCTCTTGGATTTTCATTTGCGACCTTTATGATAAAGTACAAGTCTTCTCCCTCATAACCAATGAAGTACAATGACATCTTTACTTTCAACTGCTCTGTTTTATCTGCCATAGCTAGCTTCACATAAAACATGAGCCATTTCCCACTGTCCCCACTCATTGGGCAGATTCCTGAACACCGAGCAAATCGGGTGCCTTTATTTGTTCACGCAGATACTCTCCCAATTTAGTTAGGTAGCTCATTGTCTCTTGGTGACCTTGTGTTGTGTCAACTGAGAAGAATCACCTTCACATTCAGTACTCTGATTCAGGCACAGTGTCTAAACTGCATTATTTTATTAACTAGCACTTCTGGTATCACATGGCTGCCTGTCTCTTATTCACTCCCTAACATTTAGTTGGTAATTTAAACCAGCAAAGTAGTTGCTTTATTCATGAAACAGTTTATATAATACAACTTACAGTTGCTTTCTCTCAAACAGCCTCCTTCTGCAATCTCCCTCAACAAATATCATTGGAATAGAATTAATTGTATGAAACAATCCTTTGAAATGCAGGATTCAAAAAACAATTATTGTCCATAAACTAATCTTACATTTCACACAAAGAGGCACATTTGGAAAGGTTTTGAGTGAATGTTTTAAATATGTACTGACCAATGTTACAGAAATGACACTGGAATATTTTTTTGTATATTTTTACAGCTCACTTTCAAAAACGTAACATGTTTACTTGTAATTACTGGATTAACATTGTAATTTAAAGTGTTTATTTTTAGATATAAATGTTTTCAACTGTAATAATCGATCTTCAAGTTATTTCAGAAATATTTTAAAGCAAAATTGATCAAAAAACTACACTTGAAACAAATGCACATTTGCCTTGGTCCACGTTTGGTTTTGTATTCGGTAACATGCTAATGAGTTTGAGTGGAAATCTAAAGAAAATATTACTTTTAAAAATGCAAACAATTTTGGGCACTATTTTTAATTGCCATTGTTAGTTGTATGCAAGGTGGATACTCTACTCCATTATTTCTTTTAAAACCACCTTCTAAAGATATATGTGATTCAAATTCGATGAATGGGGTATGGAGGGAAATCATTGAGACAGTCCAATGTGCTCTAAAATTGGAAACATTGGCACCAAGATTTAATGGACTGAAAGAACCTTTTTACATTACTGACTTTCCTTAAACTCATGACAAAGAAGCTGAATTTTTCCAATCATTATATTGCTGCAAATAAGTCTTGATCACCATTCCAGAGAAGACATAGGTTCAAAGAAAAGCGTTGATTTTCTTAACTACACCTGATAAGAGGTTATCCCGATTTATAAAGTGATTCCTTATAAAAGGAGATTGATGAAGGTAAAGTTGTAGATGTTGTTTACATGGATTTTAGTAAGGCATTTGACAAGGTCCCTCACGGGAGGCTCATCCAGAAGATTGAGATGCATGGGATCCACTGTGAATTGGCTGTTTGGATTCAGAATTCGCTTGCACATTGATGACAGAGAGTAGTGGTCAATGGGACTTATTCTGGCTGGAGGTCTGTGACAAGCGGCTTTCCACAGGGATCTGTACTGGGACCTCTGTTGTTTGTGACATGTATAAATGACCTGGATGAAATTGTAGATGTGTGGAGTAGTAAGATTGCAGAGGATAGGAAGATTGGTGGTGTTGTGAATAGCATAGAATACTGCCAAAGAATACAGCGGGATATAGGTCAGTTGCAGATATGGGTGGAGAAATAGCAGATGGAGTTTAACCCGGCCAAATGTGAAGTGTTGCACGATTAATGACAGGACTCTTAACAGTGTTGACGTGCAGAGGGATCTTGGAGTCCAAGTCCATAAATCTCTGAAAGTGGCTGTGCAGATCGATAGGGTGATAAAGAAGGCAATGGCATGCTTGCCTTTACTAGCCAAGGAATTGAGATCAAGAGTCAGGAAGTTATGTTGCAGCTTTATAAAAATCTAGTTAGGCCGCACCTGGAGTATTACATTCAGTTCTGGTCACCATATTATAGGAAGGACGTCAAGGCTTTGGAGAGGGTACAGAAGAGGTTTACCAGGATGCTGCCTGGATTAGTGGGAGGTTGAACAAATTTGGGTTATTTTCTCTGGAACAGCGGAGGCTGAGAGGAGATCTGATAGAGGTTTATAAGATTGTGAGAGGCATAGATAGAGTAGACAGAGGGTATCTTTTTCCCAGGGTTGAAATGTCTAATACCAGAGGGCATGCATTTAAGGTGAGAGGGGTTAAGTTCAGAGGAGATCCATAGGGCAAGTTTTTTTTTTAGAGACAGAGAGTGGTGGGTGCCTGGAATGCACTGCCTGGGTGGTGGTGGAGGCAGATACGACAGAGGCATTCAAGAGGCTCTTAAATAGACACATGAATGTGCAGGAAATGGAGGGATATGGACATTGAGTAGGCAGAAGGGATTAGTTTAGTTGGGCATTTGATTACTAATTTAATTAGTTTGGCACAACATTGTGAGCCAAAGGGCCTGTTCCTGTGTCGTACTGTTCTATGTTCTATAAAATATTTGAACTCCTGATAATTTATCCTAATTGGATAAATTAATTTCTATTTATATATGCTCCACTTTCGTGCCATTTTCAATAGTATGTAATTGCCATAATCTGGCCAAATCCACTTGAGATAGGCTCCATATTCAACAATAATATTATGCTCCACTCAGGCTCCTCACCAGTAAACCTAAAACTTCACTTATTTCTGTCTATTCTTCCCAACCTGTTTATGGTCTGACCTATCCCCTCCACTCCACTCATGTTCTACTGACTGATCTCATAAATAACCAAATTATACTCAAAATACAGAAAGATTAGTCTATAAATTAGGCTGGCTCATTTCCTGTAAACTGAAGTCATTTAGTAATGATTGACATGATCAGTGCCCTAAGAGCAATTTGCAAATGGGTTCCATTTCTGGGAGAATTTAAAATGAAGGGATAACCTAAATTAGTCCTGGTGCTTGCAGTTGATTTGCTTCTGTACATTCCATGCCTGGGTTTGTTTAATGACTTTGCTTGTATTACCATGATAAATGGAGGCCTGTACATCTCTGCTGAAGTAATTTTCAGGAGGGAGTGAGGGGCAGGTTGCTGTGATGTCCACAAATGAAGCAGCTTTGGCACTCATATAAATTTGCAAATAATTATAACCTGACACCACTCTTTCCAAGACAAAGCTGAGTCTAATTACCGTACGACTCCCTCTCCACTGGTTTCCTTTTTGGGCACCATGCACCTGCCGCATCCATTTTCTGGTATGACTTGTGAACAAGTGCAGCTTTGACTCCTCATAGTATCGCGTCACAGAGAGATAGAGCACGGAAACATCCCGTGCCGAACATCAGCTTCCCATTTTTACATTCATCTCCCCCAACTCATTTTATTCTCCCCACAACCCAATAAATTTCCCCCACCTCCACCACTCATCTACACACTTGGGACATCTGTCAATTAACCTACCGATCCCACACAATAAGTATGTTGGAGGAAAACCAGAGCTTCCTTTAGAAACTCACACATTCACATGGATAACTTCAGATGGACAGCGCACCAGAGGTCAGGATCAAACTCCAACTTCTGGAGCTTTGAGGCAGCAGCTTTGCCTGTTGCACCACTGTGATTTCATTTTCCTGGAACAAATAACCATTTGCTTTCTCACCATGTTTCTCCACTTATTATAATTACTTTCATATGTTTTAATGTTGTACACTGAACATCGGCATTTGACGTTTTTGTTACACGGTGCTGATTTGTAAGAACAAGCAAAATCTGCTTCAAGTCAGCTGCAGCAAAAGGAAAACACTACAGAATTTAAGACACATACTTGTTGTTATAGGGGAAAGAATAGTGAGGGGGAATAATTCATAAATAGGGATGTGGATTGTGCTAGTGCAGTAACAGGGAACCACAGATAAAACCTCAGAGTAGAGACATGGAATGCAGCAGTGACGACATCTAAGTTTCAGGAACTTCATTAATTACGTTATAGCGTGCGCTCATTGTTGTAATACATAATTGGATTTACTGTTTGATTTGTGTTTAATTATTTTATTCTGCAATCAAGACCTAGTTTGTTACTTAAGTCTTTCCATTACCTCCATTCTGTTATCCAAACCTAGTTTTACTGTCAAGCAAATTTCTGTGTAATCTTGTCAGCTGAGAATGTAAAAGCTGTACCAAATTCGCACTCAGGTAGATCAGCTTTGACTGGTCTCCTGGTGTGTACCAGTTTTAATAAATTCCCCGTTATTTCAAACACCAACCCCGTGTGGCCTTTCCGTTTGCTCCTACACTTGAAGTGAAAAAGTCGAGTCTCACTTAGCTCTAAAGGACCTGGGACAAATTGTGTACTTAGAAACCAACCTCATCCACAAGTCACACCTTAGATCAAACTGATGAGGATGGCAAGGTTCACCGACTGTGTCCATTCGTAACCACTTTTGTTCTTATGATTCTACCTGAACCTAACTCACGGTAATAACAACAGTTGCTTCAACACTGAAGAGCACCAACAAGTGCGGTGATGTGGAGGGATGGGGTCTTTGTTCGTTCTCAAGTGGAAGCTTGATATCATAAGGTGCACTAATCATATTCATTTACTTTGAACCTTTGGAAGACTTCTTATTGAAAAGCAGTGTTTTCAATTGCAATCCCAATTTGAAGAAAATGCATGCAGTTTTATATCATCACAGTGTGATTAATGATGTTTTATGTTTATTCTGACAAGATACAAACTCAGCTGCCCGAATTTATTGTGAGGAACTTCAAATGTAGTCAATTCCAGATTCCAAGGACAGGAACTCAAATAAGCAGTTTTAGAGGATAATTACAACACATATAATCTACATTTTATTTACTTATGACTCTTAAGTATATGATGAGCAATTATGTTCAAATATAAACAATAGACATCCCTGAAATTTTCAGTATCTTTTTCCTGTGCTCTTTACTGATTGGCCAGCTGTTCACTAGCTGGGGTGCTGGGTCTGACAATTGAAGGTACAGCCTGTAGCTTCAGAATTCTCCAAGGCACAAATAAAGCAGAATTTGTGTGCAGTTCATTTTTTTAATTATAGCAGTAGTTAATACTTGTGCAGTTGACTGATTTGCTTTTAATGAAATCTCATTTTTCCACTCACCATAAATGCATGTGACACATTCCCAAAAGAATTTACCAGTCACCTCGCAGATGTTGTTATCAGATTGTTTCATAAATTTAGCACACAGCTTGGACTCCTGTGAGATTCCTGCTGCATCCACAACAGGTTTTAAGTGGAAGGAAAGTTCAGGGAATAAAAGAATGCGGTTATTTCATTAAAATGAAATATTCACTCACAGAACACTGACAGTCTCTCTATCTGATGCAAATCCAGTAAGATACAGGGTCGTATAAAAAGAACAATTTTACAGACTTCCACCTTTTACATTGCATTGAACACCTTGAGACCTTAACCTCTGCTCCCATTCCCTCTCAGCACGTATTGGAATACAACCAGTGTGGTGGAGAGACACTTTTTTTAAAATTGGTAAATTAAACTGCAGAGAGCAGCTTGCCATGAGTCACCACGCTTCAACACCATCTTGCAATCCAAACTGCATTTGAGATCCGTCTGGCTTTCTTCCACCAGGTGACTCAGTGGTGGAGCTGGCAGATCACCTGCCTCTCAGCTCCAGCAACTTGGGTTCAATCCTGACCTCTGGCAGTGTCTGACTGGAGTTTGCACATCCTCCCTGTGACCTAATTGGTTTTCCCCAGGTGCTCCCGTTTCCTCCCACACCCGGTTAAGTTCGGTTCGGCCACATTTGCGTGCAATTCTGGTCACCTCACTATAGGGAGGATATCGAGGCTTTAGACAGGGTGCAGAGGTGGTTTACTAGGATGCTGCCTAGATTAGAGGGCATGTGCTATCAGGAGAGTTTGGACAAACTTGGGTTCCTTTCTCTGGAGCGGCAGAGGCTGAGGGGTGATCTGTTGGAAGTGTATAAAATTATGAGGGGCACAGAGAGGGTGGACAAGCAATATCTTTAACCCATTATTGAGCAATCCAATACTAGAGGGCATGCATTTGTCAGAGGATATAGGTTCAGAACAGACGTGAGGGGTACGTTTTTTTTAACGAGAGAGTGGTGGATGCCTGGAATGCATTACCTGATAGGGCGGTGGAGGCAAATTCATCGGGGGCTTTTAAGAGGGGTTTGGATGAGCACGTGAATGAGAGGAAAGTAGAGGGATATGGGCATTCTGTAGGTAGGAGGGAATTGCTATGTTAGTACATTGTTGTGTGCCAAAGGGCCTGTTCTGTGTTGTACTGTTCTATTTTCTATGTATCCCAAATGTGTGTGGATTGACAGTTTAATCGGCCACTATAAATTGCCCCTAATGTTGATGGGAGGTAGAATCTCTGGGAGTGGGGTAAGGGAATGTGGGAAGAATAAAGTGAGTTAGGATAGAATGAGTTTTCAAATGGGTGCTTGAATGATCAGAGCAAACTCAGTTGGCCGAAGAACCCATTTCCATGCTGCATCTCTCTATGACCTTATGTTTTACTGAGCCTTGGGCAGGCATTGTGCTTTGCCAGCTTCTCCATTCTTCCCTCCCCTTCTACTTCTCTGCTATAACCATTTATAAATTGGTCTGGACCTATCTTTTGTTCCTACACTCGTCCCCATTGGTTGTCATCTTGCTTTGTGTCCTTGTGACATTCCCCATGGAATTACAGCAGTCTTCCTCCCCTTACTTGACCTTCATTTCTTCCAGCTCTACATTTGCTTCAAAACTTAATTTTCAACATCCCAGACCATAAACTTGAAACACACCAAGATCTAGAAAATTCATCCCAGTGGATAGCACCAAGTGCACTCTGGAGTCAAGACAGCAGGTCGCACCTTGCCTCAAATTCATCCCATTGAATTTTAGAGGCAGAGTACAATTGGTAACACATCTATGTAGGTGCTACAGATTGTGAATGAATTTCTTTTCCTCTCTACTCTGATGCTGCATGACCTGCTGAGTCTTTTCATGATTTATTTCATCTTTTCCAACAACTTTCTGTCCCACACTCACTAAACCTTACCAGTAACACTGCAAACATGTGCTTTATTGACGGATGACACGAAAGAGTTGTTGGCAGGCTATTTCCCTGTGAATATTCCAGATAACCCAAATCCCATTCCCAGCTGAAAGCAGCAGAGCTGCATGTTTGTGCAAGGTCATTTTGCCCACTCTTATCTCAGCAGTACTGAGACCAGTTGCAGTAACTCCCAGCCTGGCTGGGATATGAAAGGCAATTTTAACCAAACCCTTCTAGTGCACCACTGGAGACTGCAGATGCCGGAATCTGGAGCAAAAAACGAATTGTTGGAGGAAATGCAGACGAAAGATCTCAACCCGAAACGTCAACTGTCGATTTCCCTCCGCAGATGCTGGCCGACCCGTTGAGTTCCTCCAGCAGTTAATTTTTATGCTCCAATGCAAAACTGACAGGATTGAATTGGTAATCCACTTTGTACCTGACTGATCTCACGTTCCATTAATTTTAAGGAAAGTGAGATCAGCCACAATACAAGATGTATGGATAATTAGATCTCAGTTTCATCCAGGATAAAATAGCTTAAAAAGATGCCTTCAATAGACTTAACATGTGGCTTATGCAATATTGGGCTGGATGTTGATCAAATAGGAAGTTGGGCAGAACAGTGGCAGATGGAATTTAATTCCGACAAGTGTGAGGTGATGTTGCAACTTTATAAAACATGGGTTAGGCTGCTCTTGGAGTATTGTGTGCAGTTCTCATTAGCACGCTATAGGCAGGACGTAATTGCACCAGAGTGCAGAGGAAAGTCTACACTCAGGATGTTGTTTGGATTGGAGGACTTTAGTTATGGGGGAGTTTGGATCGGCTGGGCTTGTTTTCCCTGGAGTGAAAGGGGCAGAGGGATGAGCCAATAGAGTTATATAAATACATGAGAGGCATGGATAGGGTAGACAGAATCCTTTTCCCCCCAAGAGAGGTGTATCAAAAACAAGAGGGCGTAGGTTTAAGGTGTGAGAAAAGAGTTTTAAAGGGATCTGAGGGATAAGTTTTTTGTTTAAAACTACAGAGTGGTTGGTATCTGGATCACATTGCCAAAGAAGGTGGAATCAGATACAACCATTGTGTTCAAGAGGCATTTAGGCAGACACATGAACAGGAAAGGAGTAGAAGGTTATAGACAAAGGGGATTAGTGTAAATGGGCAAAAGGATCGACATGAGTGTGGTGTGCCTAAGGACACATTTCTGTGCTGTACAACTCTGACTTTATCCACCTTAGGAACTGTAGCATGTGACCAAGAGCTCTGAATGATGTTACTAACATTTCAATTGTCAGATTCTGCAGATGAAGCCACTGCAAGAAATACTATGTTCTACAAAGTTTATAAGCTGGCAGAGATGTGGCCTTGCAGCTCCAGCCACCCAGGTTCAATCCTAATGTCCACTGCTGTTCATGTAGATTCTACCCCTCACCATTTTGGGATGTGACCATGTGGATTTCTTCTGAATGCTCCAGTTTTCACCCACATACCAAAAATGCAAGGGGCAGAATCTAGTGGGTAGTTGATGGGAAGATGGGGAGCAGAAAATGCATTAGGGTAGGATTAGTGCAAAAATGAGTGCTTGATGGTCAGCACAGACTCAATGAAGTGAAGAGCAGTTTTCATGCTGCATCTCTTCATAACTTGAAAGTAATTACTTTTATAAATGTAGAATGGTTGTTAGTTTTGATTATGAGCCATCCTCCAGAATCTTAGAATAGATAAAAGGATGGCGCTGAGACATGCTGGAAGTGTTGGTTAATGAAAGCATGAAGTTTAGATTCTGTACCAGAATCTAAATACCAAACATTGCAAGTGATTCCTCCCACTGAAAATAACATGTGGCTGTGTGCCAAGAGACTGCAAATTAAAGAGTCATAGAAATACAGCACAGAATCAGGCCCTTCAGCCCAATGAGTCCATGCTGACCACAATGCCCACTCAGCTAGTCCCAATTTCCTACATTCAGCCCATATCCCTCAGCCACACCCCTCCACGTACCTATCCAAGTGCTTCTTAAATGATACTATTGTACCTGCCTCAACCACTTCCTCTGGCAACTCATTCCATATACTCACCACCCTCTGCATGAAAAAGTCGCCCCTCAGGTCCCTTTTAAACCTTTCCCCTCTCACCCTAAATCTATGTCCCCAAGTTTTGGACTCCCTTACCCTGGGGAAAAGAATTACCATCCACCTTATCTATGCTTCTCATAATTTTAAACACTTCTATAAGGTCGTCCCTCATTCTCCTACGTTCCAAGAAATAAAGACCTAGCCTGGCCAACCTCTCCTTATAACTCAGGCCCTCAAGTCCTGGCAACATCCTCGTAAATCTTTTCTGCACTCTTTCCAGTTTAACCACGTCTTTCCTATAACAGGGTGACCAAAACTGTACATGGTAATCTAAGTAGGTCCTCACCAACGACTTATACAACAGCAACATAACGTCCCAACTCCTTTACTCAGTGCCCTGACTGATGAAGGCCAGCATGCTAAATGCCTTCTTCACCACCCTGTTTACGTGTGATGTCGCTTTCAACGAACTATCCACTTGTACTCTTAGGTCCTTCTCTTCCATTACACTCCCTAGTGCCCTACCATTCATAGTAAAATCCTACACTGGTTAGACTTTCCAAAATGCATCATCTCACACTTATTTGCCACTCCTTGCCCCCATCTCCCTAACTGATAAAGACCTCCCTGTCATCTACAATTGCCTTCTTCACCATCAACAACACCTCCTAACTTCATGTCATCCACAAACTCGAAAAGGTTCACCAAGCACAGCTTTCCACACACAAAGCCATGCTGACTCCTCCTTATTAGACTCTGTCTATTCAAATGCTGGTAGATCCTGTCCCTCAGAATTCCCTCCTGTAACTTCCCCTCTACTGATGTCAGGCTGACTGGCCTGTATTCCCTGATTTGTCTTTGCTACCTTTCTTTAATAACAGAACAACATTAACCACCTTCAAATCTTCAAGAACTTCACCAGTGGCCAACGATGAAGAAAATATCTCCGCAAGCGCCTCTGCAATTTCTTCTCTAGCCTCCCACAAAGCCTGAGGATGCACTCGGTCAGGCCCTGGGGATTTATCTACCTTAATGTGATGTCTGGCTGCAGATACTTCCTATCTGGTAATATGAAGGTCCTCCAAACATCTTCACTAGTTTCCCTTATCTCTTGAGCAACCACGATTTTCTCCTCAGTAAACACCCAGGAGAAATATTCATTAAAATTCCCACCCATCTCCTGTGGCTCGGCAGCCCTGCTGATCTCCAAGGGGACCTACACTCTCCTGAGGCACCCTTTTACTCTTTATATAGCTATTGAAACTCCTGGGATTTTCCTTAACCTTACCTGCCAGGTCCATCTCATACACTCTCTTTGCCCTCCTGATTTCCCTCTTAAGAGTATTCTTAATCGTCCAGTAGTCATCAAGGGATTCACTCATCCCTGACCTCCTAAACCCAATGTATGTTTCCTTCTTTTTCTTGACCAGAGTCTCAATATCCTTCATCAGACAAGGTTCCCCAAACTTGTCAGGTTTA
Source organism: Pristis pectinata (assembly GCF_009764475.1). Taxonomy (NCBI): domain Eukaryota; kingdom Metazoa; phylum Chordata; class Chondrichthyes; order Rhinopristiformes; family Pristidae; genus Pristis; species Pristis pectinata. The sequence goes on from NC_067427.1 coordinate 24,397,249, forward strand.
TCCTTCACCCTAACAGGAACATGCTGCTCCTGGACTCACTCTTAAAAGCCTCCCACTTGCTGTTTGTTCCTTTCCTTTCAAGCAAGATCACCCAATTGATCTCTGCTCGATCCTGCCTAATTCCTCCAAAATTAGCCCTGCTCCAACTTAGGACCTGAACCTATGGACCTGTCCTGTCCTTTTCCATCACTAACCTAAAACTAATAGAATTATGGTCATTAGAGCCAAAATGCTCCCTGACTGCCACTTCAGTTACCTGCCCTACCTCGGTCCCTAAGAGGAGGTCCAGTATTGCACCCTCCCGAGTAGGGCCCTCTCTATATTGACTCAGAACACTTCCCTGGACACATTTCACAAATTCCATCCCGTCCTGGCCCGTAACACTCTGGGTAGTCCAGTCAATGCTGGGGAAATTAAAATCTCCCACTAATACAACTCTATTATTCTTACAACTATGAGCAATTTCTGAACATACCTGCTCCTCAAGTTCCTGATGACTGTTGAGGGGTCTGGAATACAACCCCACCAGAGTGACTAGTCTATCTGAAGCCTGTACCTTGGGTGTGACCACCTCTGTAAAAGTCTCATCTATGATGCTCTCAGATTCTCAGATGATCCTGAGTACATCCAACTCCAGCTCCAGATCCTTAAGCCAGTCTGTCAGGAGCTGCAGCTGGGTGCACTTCCCACAGATGTAGTCATCAGGGAGAGCTTGAGGTTCCCTGACTTCCCACACCTTGCAGGAGGAGCATTCCACTGCCCTAACTGCCATCCTGCCTACACTCAATCAAGTACTAAGGATCAACAACAAAATAAAACCTTACTTGTTCTTACCTGTGCTTCCTTACCGAAGTCTTGTTAAAGATCCGTTCTCATTCCCAACACCTGGGCCACTTACTCAGCCTCTTCAGCCAAAGCCTCAGCTCCCCACTCCTACACTGGCCCACTCTCTCAATGTCCGCTCTGCTTGATTCTACCTTCTGTTCATAGGCTGCTGTTAATTAGCTAATCATCTTACAATAAGCAAATATGCCTCTGTTAAAGTCCCGTAAAGTGAAACTCACAAGCAAGCCCCAAGACCTGCCTCCCTTAAACTCTCACTCCAAGTTGTGTGATTCAATGCAGCAATAAACAAACTGAAACCATCACCTCCATCTCAGGGACTCGAACAGTCCTTTCAGGTGAGACAGAGATTCGCCTGCACCTCCCTTAATATCGTCTGCTGCATTCAGTGCTCCAAGTGTGGCGTCCTCTACACTGGCGAGACCAAACGCAAACGAGGTGACCGTTTGGCAAAACACCAGCGCTCTGTGCGTGATCTGCATCTCCCCGTTGGCAGTCACTTCAACTCCACTCCCACACTATCACAGATATGTCAGTCCTCGGCCTCCTCCACTGCCAGGAGAATTCCAAGCACAAACTGAAGGAACAGCACCTCATTTACCGTCTTGGAACCTTGCAGCTTAACGGCATGAACATTGAAATCTCCCGCTTTTGGTAATTCCCTCAACACCCCCTACCCCGCCCATTCTTCTTCTCTTCTTCCATTTCCTAGCCTCTTTTTTTCAAACTTCTATTTTCCTTCTCTTTTCCTTTCTCTCCTTACCTTTGACCCATCCCCGGTAGATCCACTCTCCCCTCCTCCCCCTCACCTGCCTATCACTATCTCTTACCTACATCTACCTATCACCACCTTGTGCCCACCCTGCCTCCCCTCTTTCGCCCACCTATCACTGCTCTGCTTTTCCCTCCTACATATTGGGCTCCCCCTTTTCCTATCTTCAGTCCTGAAGAAGGGTCCTGACCCGAAACGTTGACCGCCTGCTTTTCTCCAGGATGGCCTGCTGAGTTCCTCCAGCGTCATTGTGTCTTTCACATTTCTAAGTAACCTGTGTAAAGACTGGAGACAATGGAGAGAAAACACTGTTGTCCAATAAATACTCCCAGTGTGACATCCTCAAAATCATCCAAATCCCCTGAAAGAATAAGCAAGCTAATGAAAGCATCTTCTCCCAGGTCATCGTCCTTGGAACCGAGGTCCTAGGTACATTCAGCTAACTGTATTGAGTATGCTACGTTATAAAAGAATGCCATTTTTGCCAATCCTGGATGTGCTGGCTCACAGAGTAACTCCATTCCCTCACTAATTTTCCCTGCCACCCATTCTCCCCACATTTCCATTCACCCCTCCAGATTCAACACCGACCCACACACCACAATGAACAATTAGCCCACAGAACCTCACGTCTTTGGGACATGGGAGGAAACCAGAGCGTCAGAGGGAACCCATGCAGCCACAGGAAGAACGTCCAAGCTCCACACAACCAGCACCGGATGTTAAAATCCAAATAGGGTTGCCGAGCTGTGAGCTAACAGCTCAACTCGCTGTGCCATCCACAAGTTCTATTGTGGGAGGAGATCACCAGATAGGACAAAAAAAAGGATCGCTTCCTTGAAGTGCAATATCCGGACTGATTCCTGGCCCATCACCACTCAAGAGTGAAGGAGCATTCAGAATGTTGTTGACAACATCAAGGCTATACACCAGGAGCACACAAAAGCCCCAGGTCAGCGGCAGAAGAGGCGCAACATTTCACAAACTACCCACCCATTGGAGAGTTTGTGCTTCTCATATCTATTTCATCAGTCACCCCAGAACACTCAAAACCCAAGTGGAAGCAGGTCATCCTTGATCTCAAGGGACTGCCCAAGATGACGACGACAACAACAACAACAACAACAACATCTCAGGTGAAAGATATTAAGGAATTTTTGAAATCTTATCAAGGGATGCAAACTAATTAAATAACGATTAATTCCTGTGGGTGTGGCTAGTTTTATAGGAAAGGCTTTGTTCCAGTGTGACTTTTTTTTAAAAAAATAAGCAACAGCAAAAGATAGCAGTGACTTGTTGTGCTGAATGTAATTTGCACTTGCAATTCCTGATCCTTTGTGACAGTTATGTCATTACTGGGGATAAATTAAGCAGAAAAAGAAAGGACAATCAAGTGGAAATTTCAGCCCAATGTTCCAATGCCTCAGTGACAGAACAATTACTTCTGAATCAGCAAGTTGTGAGTTTGGGATCCCACTCCAGGAGATGAATGGCTGGACCAAGGCTAACATTTCATTGCCAGAAAGAGTAATTATTGATTTGTTGGAGGAGCTTTCTCTTTGGGAGGACATATTAAGATGTGACCAACAGCTTTTATCCTCTCAGGTGGACACAGATCCCATAGCACCATTTGATACCAAGTACGAGGTTTCTCAAATGGCCTGTCCCTCATTCATCCTTCAATTAATATCCCAGTGAAGTTTCTCAAAAGGTCACTCATCTACTTGTTCCATGTGGAATCTCACTGTGTTCAAATTGACTGCACTGAAAAATAAATGAATTGAATGTGTGGCTCCTTTGAACATCTTGAAAATATGAACAGAGCCATTTAAATGCAGGTACCCTTTTCAATCTGTACTGTATATTAAATGATGCCAGAAAATATTGTGAGGTGTATTGTATTAGTGTCATAAAAGCATAACATTTGGCTTTATCTGCAGAACAAAACTCAGCACGATATGAATTAATACAAAAATTTGGTGAATTTAGCTAAAGAATAAATGTTGACATTAAACTGAGCACGATTTAAAATTTTTATTCTTTGTGGTATCCACAAAGATGCAGTTTATGGTGCCAACAATATTTGTTATAGAGCATAAACGATACACATAAAATTTAATTTCTGTAAACTTAGAAGTTATATCACACCATCAAAATTGTAGGGAAAAGCTGTAGGCAGAATAACCTTAAATTTTGACAGTAAACTCATTCATTTTTATTGTTCCTTTTCATAAAACATTGAACACTGTCCTCATCATTGAAATTTTTACAACATTGATACAGAAAACATAGACAGCTGTTGGCAGCAAAACCATTGCTTAATTTACTGTGAAATAATTGACTGGTCTTTTACTGCCTGCATCTGTAGCAGAGATCAGAGTGTGTAATTTACCATTCATAAATGCTTGTCCTTGTTTGGTGAAATCTTTGCAAGATCTTCAGCAAGAAGTCTACTCTGGTACATGACACATCTGCATACAGAGTATATCCATACAGAACTCCATATTCCCAGCAAAGTCTCACACAAAACAACAGTTTATCATTGTTTTGTTCTGTGTCAAAATTCATTTTTAACATTCTGGTGCAGGATAAAAATAAATCTCAGTGGATGCTTGTCACTTACTCAATTACTGCTGTTAGTTGCTTTAGAAAGCAACTTGACATGATCAAAGCATTGACAAATCCTGCCTGAACTTCAGAAACAAATCTCAGCTTCATGTTCCATTATCTCTCCTTTGATGATTCAGCAACAGATCTTACCCAATTGGTTGAAGCATGGAGCAGGTGAGCTGCACAAAGCACAAAGAGGTCAGACATATTATGTCCTCGCTATTCACCGACTTACTATCCATGGTTCTGCTTACTCGTGAGGTTTAGTCAAAAGCTTCACTTCACATTTATTCTGGAGCCATCAAAAGCGTGAGATCACATGCCTGCACTTGTGAGGTTGGTCTGGAGGGTTTCACTTGCTTTGACAAGCTGAAACTTACTTCCATACAAGTTGTATCCATTTCCAATTGCCTTAGTGGTACCCATGTTTTATTTTGCCATCTGCGGGAACTCCGTGTCCCAGCCTTCGCGATTAGAGGCCTGAGGGTATTCATTCCCATCATCTTTTAAATCAACTAACCTCTCAGTGATGGCAACATAATTGCCCCAGTTCCCTTTAACTATGGTGGGGATCAATAGTCAGAGCTTCTGCTCAGAATTTGCATCCTCTCCAGTGATCCCTGCTGGAAAGTGACAGAATGGTAAATACATAAGATTACTGCCATTTAATAAGCAAACTTTTTTGATTGGGAGATAGTCCAAGATTTTTAAAAAGTTCTCCATGTACAAATCAGTGGCACCAAACAATGCAACCAAGCTATGAAGGGTATCTGCTCTCACGTCCTTAAATGCCGCTGACATTAACTTAGAAAGAGGTGATTGAAATTCTAAGCAAACATTGTTGCATTTGTCTCATACCTCAATGTCATCAATGTGAACGTGGTTCATTACCAATCACATTTACTACAAGGTGGCAACTTGCATGGAATCTGGTCTCTCATTTCATGGTAACTTTAGATATTGCATGGCCTTCTTGAACTGTAGAATTCTCAATGTTAAAGTGAAGGCAGACAAACTGAAGTAGTTCCTTCAATCCTTAATGGTCTTGTGGCCTTCAGAAGCAGCTATCTTCATAGCAATTGAAACTTGCTTGTTTTCCTGATTGTGTACAACTCCAATTGTACCAAGGCTGCCAACATACTCAAGGACCAGAATCTGAACATTGATTTAGAGTTACAGAATGTAATGGGAGAAAAGACTGTACAGTTTGTTGTACCTTTGAGTTCTTTAGTGGAGCTAATCGATTAATTCACCTCCCTGTTCTTCAACTGTAGCCTGCAAGTTGTTTTTCTACAACTATTTATTCAATTTTCTTTTCAAAGAGATGAATGAAACCTCTTCCACTATTTTAGGCAGGGCATACCAGATACAATAATAACAACAATAATGTTAATGGTTTGAGCAGTGAAATAGCTAAGATCATCACATGGAAAGAACAACACATATTCTTTCAAGTAAAACCCAAATAACAAATGATATTTTAAGATAAACTGTGATTGACAAGCTCAGACAGAGATTCATACCTAATAGAAATTATACATTTTATATTGTAACATACTGAGATGTAGTTTGATTCAATGCAATATAATAGCTTAAATATGCCCAAAGATGAATGAGCTTGTATTTATATTTTCTCTTATACTTAGAGCAACACTTAAGTAGGCCATTTAGCTCATCAGGTTCATGCCATCTCCCATGGGAGCAATCCCAGTTCCCTTTCCTCATTTCCCTGTACCCCAGCAACTTTCACACAAGGCCAGCAACACCCATGGATTTTGTTTGGCTATTAATGTACACTAAAGTGTAGTTTACAGGAGCTAATTATCTTGCCACAGAGAAATTCAGAAATAAGAATGGCACACAAGGAGGCAATTGTTATGTGACTGGTTTGCGTCTGTACGTTTGCCATTTCAGTTATACCTGGGATAGGTAGAACTAACTTGGAAAAAGAAGTCTTTTCTGTCAATGCTTCAAGTCCAGGGACAAGTGCATTTTGGGAATCACAGTCTGGAAAAGGCCTGCTTAATCCTATTCTCTGTACTTGAGCTCTTGTCTTGTGTACGAGCTTGGTACTTTGTCAAATCCCTTCTGAAAATCCTAGTAACAGAGTACTAATTTTGTTTCATTTCTGGAACTGATCAGTTGCATCTTTTCCCCAAATGATAAAATGAAAGAAGACAAAAAGGTAATAAAAAGGAGTAGATCTGCTGGAACAAAATAAAACAAATCCAGCATCATTTTTATTTGTGGTACAATTATTGCCATTCCCTGTTTGCCCTTGAGAAGGTGGTGATGAGTTGGCTTTCTGAATGCTGCAGTCTTTCTGGTGAAAATACTCTCAATGTTGTTGAGTAAGGGGTTCTAAGACTTACACCCCATGACAATGAAGCAACAGAAATACATCTCCAAATCAGATTGTTGCATGACTTGGAGGGGAGTCTGCAGGTAGTGGTGTTTCTGAGCATCTACTGCCTTTGCCCCTTATGGCGAGCTTTTGGGCTGCTGTTGGATGAGCCAAGTCAAGCAACTCAATTGTATTTTGCAAATACACTTTAGCCAATGCACCAGTGGAGGAGGGAGTGAGTGCTCTGGGAAGCAGCAGGACGCTATTCAAGACTCTGGACCGTCGGGGATCTACACTCATCTGTGCAAGAGACGAGTTTCTCATCAGATCCCTGTCTGGTAGGTGGTGAAAAGGCTTGGGGGCTTAAATAAGCAATTACCTCTAACTTGTTCTTGCAGCTAAAATATTTATATAGCTGGTCCAGTTAAATTTCTAGTCAATGACAAGCAATTAAGATAGGGACTCAGGGATGGTAATGTCATTGAACAAGATAAAGGCAGTTGGAGATCATCATTGTCTAGTACTTGTATGGTGCAAACGTTACTTGCCACTTAAAAAATCCATGCTGGAATATTGCCTTGGCCTTGTTACATGTAGGCATAGACTGGTTAATTTTCTGAGGAGTTATAAATATAATTCAACAGTGTGCGATAACTCAGCATCTTCTCCAGGAAATCTGTACACATCGCTTATCTATCAGCCATAGTTACGTGAAAGACTACACCTCCAGCTGTGTGGCACGCCTTTTGTGCAAGAGAGCTTTTTATTCTTTTACAAGGTCTGAAGATGGCTGGCACAACTGTAAAAGGCTCTGAAGTCAATGGTTTGCTCGGCCATTTCAGAAACAACCTACAATCAACCACTTTGCCAAAATAGGTGCACAACATGTGAACTATACACACAAGAACATGGGTAATATTATCAGCCTGATATCAGAACTGCTTAATTATTAAAAAGTGAAGAATATGGTACCTCTTTAAAATCAGACTGCTTCCCACCCCACCTCCTCCTGCTCTCCTGAAGTAAATCTTAACATGAAGCAAAACAATCTACAAACCAAGGAATCACATACATTCTGCCTCAAGAAGTGCTTTGGCATTTAATCAGTAGAATTATCACAGATGCCATCACAAGGTCAACATCAAGGACACACCTATCAGGCTTAACGTCTTTCGGTTTTTATTCCATTTGACACTAATTCTTATAAAAAAAGCACATATTTTTGCAAACCTGACTTTTAAGGCTTATTTCAAAATGTGCAAAAACAGTGCAAATAAAACATAAACTTTGATTGATGGTCACCATTTCTAAACTGATGTAGTACTGCTAAATACGTAATTAAAGAATGATTACAGGGTGCTATTTATAAAATAAGAAGAGAGCTTCAGAGCAGTGAATAAAAATTGCCAGGCACAATTAATCAATGGTGACAGTTATTGCACAAATACAATCTTTTCTCTTGTGAAAAATGAATTCCTTATCATGCTTGCTTGATACAAACCAGCAGGCAAATTGGAATTTACTTGGTGTTAGTACTACACAACTCTGGGGCTTGTGTGGAATTAACATTGCCCTCAGAAAGCTTGGCTCAGTGGTCACAATTATCCAAGTCAGAAGGTCATAGTTTCAAAGTCCACTGAAAAACACCAAACCCATGCTACAGTCCTATACAGAGTGGGTGCTGTGTGTTAGTGCTAAACTGATGCCCAAACTATCCCCTCACATAAACATAAAAGATCCCATGTTAAGTTTTAAAAAGAACCAGGGCATTCCTTCCTGTGTTCTACCCTTCAGTCAACATTCGCAAAAAGTTTCAGCTGACACCTTCTTCAATACCAGAAATGGCACAGTAGAAACGTAGCTGGTAGAAATGTGCCTCACAACATCAGTGAACCTGGTTCAACGGTAACTTCCGGTGATATTTGCGTGGAGTTTGCACATTCTCTGTAACCCTGCAATTTTCCTAAGACGTGTAGATTTGTAGGTTAGTTGGCCACCATACATTGTTTGTAGAATCTGGAAGGACTTATTGGGAACATTAGAATAGGCTACAAAGAAAAGTTTGTGAGAGAATGGAATTTATTTGTGAACCAGTACAGACCCAATAGGCTGAATGTCACAAGGAAATATGGCACTTTAAATGTGGTATGCAGTGGACCAATGCATGTTCTCCACCACAAAATTTTAATCGAAGAGGAGGCCCTACATGTACATAATACAAGAAACTTTGCACATTTAATGCAACTCTAAAGCTCTGCTACCGTGGCAAGTGGAGGGAAACAGGTTGGTAATGATTCCAGGCCACAGTGACGGGTGTGTAGTGTGCAGTGTGTAGGAGGGATGAGCGTAGGAGGGATGAGCATAGGTCTGCGTGAGGTTTGGACCTTGAACATCAGGTCAATTGTTGACACCGGGGTTGGGAGATGTCCAAGTAATGACTGGTTAGGGAAAATCAAACAAGTGCAAGAAGTGTTGGTGGGGTTGTTGGGACGTGATGGACGCTTTAACCAGGGTGTGGAGAGAGAAGGGGTGACCAAGGCATAGCCACAGTATCAGGTATGGTCCTTTCTCAAATGACAGGCAATTCCAGCTGGTTTCTGCTACCAGACCCTTGTGATCATGTTTTGTGAAGGTCTGCTCCAACACAGAGTCCTTGCTGCCCATGGGCCAGACACATGCAGACTAATTATGAAAAAGTAGCAGCTAGACATGTGTTATACAGTGATAGCTAACAGTGTGCATGAGCAGCTGACCCTGTGCATTAGAATGTCATATACATGGTGGGGCCTGAGACACAGTTATGAATTTTGAGATCAAACCAGAAGTCATATTTTGTGACTACTTTTTCCATAACAGCCCATCACATAGCAAAGCAGCTTTGTGGGCTATGTAATAAACAAGACACCTGTAGTTTGTGTACTTGTGCTATGCTTACAGTATAGAAATTTTACTCTAGTTTGAGGTAAAGGCTGCTCAATCAATCAGGGAAACTAACAGCTCTCAAGAGGAAACAAAGTAATGCTCTCACATCCCTTCTTCTGTTCCATAGCCCAAGCAGCAGCAAATGTAGACATATCTTCTCCAGACTGGTCATTAGCTCAACTTTCAACTCCAATCTAAAGAAGTTCTCTCCATCAATGGCAACACCTCATTCATTTATACACATGATCAAACAACTTCCTGTCATGTGACAAGTCCCTCCAGTCACATGACAAATCACTATTACAAACAAGCTTTAATTAAGCCATTTAACATATTAACCATTACTACACCAGTGATTTTTTAACCAGTATTTGTTGCACATATCACAAAGCGCTGATAAACTCAGAAGAATGTTTGATATCACTATTCGAAACAGATTACAAAGTTCTTGCTATATTCTGCATTATACCACAGTTGCTCTGATATTTGAAGCTTGAACTTCTTTCCACAAATTTGTGAAAACCCTTCATAATCTTGAAGACTTCAACTGAATTACCTTGAAGCCTTAACTTTTTGAAAGATAATTTGCTTGAAAATCATTAATTGTCATCCTACGCACAGAATCAATTTTCCATCAGTCAATACTGTACAAAACTGTCCAAGAGGAAGAGCCCAAAAGTAGTTTGCTCTATGTTTTCTCCTCTATTTGCAAGGGACTAGTTTACCACTAATCTGACTGCACCTGCCCAGAAGTGCAGCCAGAAATGAGAAACCATCATGCAGGAAAACACAAAAGCAAATCAACTAAGGCCACCATCTCTCAGATCACAGCACTGTGGCATGTGTTGATTTCCAAACTGTAGCTGTGCCATTGGGCAGTAATACTCTGATTGGAAGCCATCTGCCCAGTCAAATAGAGGAGAAAGTGAACAAACCAAAACAAACCTACTGCTTGGAAACTCTCTAGTGGACGATTTAGTGGGCTGTTGGCTGGAAATAAGTGAATTGCTGCCACCTTTCCTTCATTTTTTTAACTATAGGCAACATTTGTGCTGATTCACCTCCCAATTTACTAATTAATCCTTTGGAAACTCAGCGTGACCTGATTATCACTGCTGCTTAGTAATATACAGGCAATTGGCATCCTTTTATTCAGCTATTTTTTTCCTATTCAATTAAAATCACTTTTTTCAATATTCAGAAGCCATGTGACATTCAAATACGTGATTTTTTTTGCACTCTATTTATTTTTGTAATTTACAGAAATTTTATGTATTTGCTCTGTACTGCTGTTGCAAAATGACAAATTTCATGTCATATAAGTCAGTGATAACAAATCTAATTCTGATTCTGAAACAGGTTACTCATACATAAACAGTCACTTTAAAACTAATATTCAAATCAATAACGTAATTTTGAAGCATATACTCTGCTATAAATCAAGTGAGAACTGAAAACTGGACTTTTTCTTTGAAAAAAATCCTTTCTTCTTCTCTTTTCCCTGCTCCCTTTCACTTCTTCATTCCTCTTGAGTTAGCCTATAGAGTCTAACACAGCCATGTGAACACACAAGATATTTCTAGCAAAAATGGTAAGAAACTGATCTTTACACCTGCTCTGGTCATGGGGACAACATGTGATGTCCAAAAAGTAGCTCAACAGATGTCAAAGTTATCAGTGCGCAATGAATGTTGTACTGTTGATCAAGTCACTGTGGATCTCACTTGCATAGCATTTTATTTCACCTTTTTTTTCTCTATAATTCTCTATAATTCCTCTTTTGTTTTGTACATAGCTGGTTGGTCCATCTATGCACTGAGCCATAAGAGTCACAGGACAAGAATTTTTTATTCCTTTACTTCTCTGCAATGATGAGTGAGATCATTGAAGCTTCTAATCTCCTCTATTATTCATGCCCCAAATGCTTCACTAATAGTGTCAATTAAATCTGCACAGACATTAATCTCCAATCTTCCTTTGTTCAGTTGTTGCCTATGTGAATTACAATTGGATAAACATGTTTAGAAAGTGCTTGGAAACAAATCAGGGCAAGGTGATTTAGGTAGAAGATAGTTTTTACTGAGCGATTCATTAAATAGAAGGCCATGTCGATAAGTTGAGAAAGTATGAAGGGGTGAGGCATGTGTCGATACAAACACGGACACAGACATTTGTCTGAAGGCCTATTTCTCTAACGTAAATAGGAAAATATCTTGGAATTGCCCACAGATATGGATCTGCCTTACACCAACTCCCACTCAACCAACAAAGATCAAAAATAGCTTTTTATAGAAACAAGATCCCAATTCACCAATTAGGGTTAGGGTTATGTGAACACCAGTTCACATTTTCTTTTAATTTTTTTTTATTTACAGCGTGGTAATAGGCTCTTCTGGCCCAACGAGTCCGTGCCACCCATTTTAAACCCAAATTAACCGACTCGTATGTCTTTGCAATGTGGGAGGAAACCCACGCAGACACGGGAGACTTTGAACATTCTATGGATTTTATGGTCTAAATCAGAACTGTTTCTCTGAGCTATCAATGCTAATTTACTTCCAATCTTAATGGAAAATTGTATGTGCACTATTTTATCGTTATATGAGCTACCTACACAGTGTATCATGTAGGGAGCAGGGTTACCAACTGTAACATCAACAGGCCATGATGTACTGGACGTCCTGTAGCTAAGAGGAAAATCTGTCCCATCTGATTTTGACTTTGATACAGGATGCTCAGTCTCCATAAACTCACTGAGCCTGTCGTAACAGGGAGAGGAATCCCCAGGACAGTCACATCTCCTTGACAGGAACTGCTGATGATGTCATTACAATTTACTCCAAGGTCTTGCATTGGGCGGCAATTGGAACAAGCAGAGTGGAGGGTGCGACTGCAGATTCAAGGTAAGGGTTTGACCCTCCCCTTAGTCTGCCCTGCCCCAAGTTCCCACTGAATACTGGGCCCACGTCTTCACTGCACACACAATATCAGGCTTGGGTCACATGTAATGTTGGGCTCAAGACCCACCTGATATCAAAGTCAAAGTCTTGTCATGTGCACAAGTACATGTATACACAGGTGCAATGGAAAACTTACTTGCAGCAGCATCACAGGCCAGGAACTGGACTAGGCATGGACACCAAGAACCAACCAAGGTCTGGGCACAAGGAAATAGCCTGGTCCTGCACATCAGAGAGCGACCACGGCTTCGGATTAAGAGACGAGCCATAGCCTGGACTCAAAGGACCAGCTTGGGGCTGGACACAAGAGAATGATGTGGATCTGGGAAGGTTTGTCACTGGCATTAACTGAAAATTTAGTCTTTAAAGAATTACTACAGATGTGCTGGCAGCAAATCTTTTTGAACCACTATTGTTGTCCGATCTAGATTTCACTTCTTTGAAAGAAAGCCAGATCTGAATGAAGTTGGAAGCTCTTCATGTAACGCTGACACTGGCGAGGGGAGTTTTTTTTATGTGTGGACAGTGAGGAAATGTGTCCATCGCACTGACTTCAAGGGAGAGGAAATGTTTGGCCTCTGAAATTAATATGTGTTTTTTGTAGGACTTTGCCTTACGTATTATTTTTGTTCTGGGATGTTGCCTTTGAAGTAAATGGTCAGACTTCAGGAACAGGTAACTGGGAGATCTGAATTTATGTCGGATCCAATGCAACTAACTCCTTGTGTCAATTCCTCACAGAGGCCAGGAAATTAGTTGTTGGAAGAACCCTCCACCTGTTTCCATTAAGGTAGCCCCCCGTGAACTGCAGGGTTGTTAATGGTTGAGTTGGAACTAAGGTAGAACATAGTGGCAGCACAGTGATGCAGCTGGTGCAGCTACTGCCTCACAGTGCCAGAGACCCGGGTTCGATCCTGACCTCTGGTGTTGTCTGCGTAAGGTTGCATGTTCTCCCTGTGACAGTGTGGGTCTCTCAAGTGTTCCGGCTGCCTCCCACGTCCCAGAGTTGTGTGGGTTGGAAGGCTAATTGGCCATTGTAAATTGTCCCTCATAAGTGTGTAGTAGAATTAATGTGAATGGATGCTTGAGGGTTGGTGTGGACTCGGTGGGCCAAAGGGTCTGGTTCTGTGCTGTATGACTCTATGACTAGTTCCACTGACTCATTTGAATGCAAAGGTAAATTCTGCCATTGGGGCTCTTCTGGAATATCCACTATCTCTTCTGTTGGCAGCCTTGGTGATCGCTCTGCTGAGTTCCAGTGTGATGAGGAGGAAGAGGAGGAGAACGAGGCTTGACCAGCGAGTCAGGAAGAGGAGGAGAAATGCTCTGACTAGCAGGGTCAAAGAATATGCCACAACATGCCTCTTCCAGTGTTTGGAGACTCAGGATGTCCAAAGGGGGTGATGCCTGAGATCTACCATGTACTGCAATCCCAGCCAACCATGCCTGGACCACACTACCTGCGGTTCTGAAGGCTAGAGTGGCCATTTGTTCGTACGCCTGTGCCATGTACTGCAATAAACCACCTACCAATGTATCAGGAAGGTTACAGTGTTCTCTATTCAAGGGGATGTGAATTCATCTCCTTCTGGGATAGATACAATGGGCAGCATATGTGCATGAGTTTGTAAATGTTTCCAGGCAGGCAAAGATGGCTTGTGCATAAATGACCTTAGACATTCCAACAAACAACACTCTACTGGAACTACAATGGGGTTCACTCCTTGATTATGCAGGTTGTGTGTGACTAACAGATTGTCGGGGTGAACATCAGACATCTGGGCAGCATTCCTCTGGTGCCGTCCACAATATTCCTGCCACCACTGTAGACCAACATTCAGTTGTGGGATCCAGGGGTCATGCCTTTTCATCTACCCCGACTTTGCTGCCAGAGCTCTTTGAACAAAAGCAGTGTGTTCTTAGATTGAACCTTTGGGAATATTGTGGAGACCACACCATCTGGATGTTGAAGCAACCAATTCAATGCCTTCAATGCCTATGTAGTTCTGGAGGTTCACTCTAGTGCAGTGCAGAGAAAATCTGCACCACAGTGGCTTCTTACACTCTTCAAAAATTGGCCATCATACGCCTTTAGTTGTGTAACAGCAATAGTCGGATGAAAGTGAGCAGGAGAAGCAAGGAAAGGGATGACATCGGAAGGCTCACATAGTTTCAGCAAATTGTCTCGTAGAGCCATTGAGCTCAGTTGGCATAGAGCATCTGATGAGGCAGTCTGTGCCATGTACCAAGACCAGGACTATATCTAGGATTGGCAAGTAATAATTGTACTGTATAAGTGTGTGAGAGTGACCAACTCAATAAGACTAATATTTAAGGGCATCACTGTTACTGAGTCCCCCACACAATGAGCCGAGAGTTGTCGCTGACCAGAAACATACGTGTGCCAGCTAAGTAATGGGCCAATAAATAAGTATGGGCAAATTCAGTGGGAATAGACTTAATTCCTGATTCTGTAAATTCCATCACCTACACTGAATGTAGCTCCAATAGCACTCATGATGCTTGGCAACAGCAAAGACAAAGCAGTTGAGATGAGTGACTTCTGTTTGAGCTATAATGGAAACTGGGACCTTGGACATCAGACTCTGCATGATGGTTGAGTCTGAAAGTGTTGGAAAAGAGTTAGCCACCACTTGCATGCTGAGAAGGACAGCCTCCAATCTCTACACAAAGACACATGCAAGGTAGGGAATGAATTTCAGGCAAGCTTTTGGAGCAGTATCAACAAACATTTGATTGTGCATGTCGTTGTCTGCAGGCTGCTCTTACAAGGTCCTCATCTAAGCCACCTGTAGCACAAGTATGTTTCTTTGTGCCCAAGTTAGTGTAACTCCTGAGGCTGAAACGACAGGGATCTGGCATCTGGGCTATCCTTTCACCCCTGGTCTGGTTGTGGGCAACACTTATCTGTAACCTAAAGCACGCAGATCCTGCCCCAAAACCACCCTCATCAGGGCAGTTAAAATGCTGGCAGCAGGTGTCTGATCAAGTGACAGAGTGTCTTCACCCTCAGTGTCTTGTTGCCATGCTACTGTTGTCTCGCGAGATGGAATCTTTCTCTGAAAGAAGGGGAGGGTCACAGTGAGTGGAATATTGCAGGTAAATGGGGCAAGCTGAGCCCATCTGCAGTTTGCAAATATGAAGGGTTTGTGGAATTAATGGGGACTGGAATGTGAGGAGGAAAGTTAGGTTTGAAACTGCTGTCATCGTTATTGTTGTCTGTGCCTCCGCTAATCATAGACTGTAATGGCAGCACCAGCACACTCTGTGGCAAGCTGCAACAGAGATGGACATGGGTCTGTTTCCCTCTGGTCTGCTGTTGCTATGTCAGCTTCTTCCTCAGTAGCCACAGAAGTACATTATGAACTGTCTAGCGATGTGTCTGGGTGATGCACTTGCTGTGGTTGAATAGCTGGCAGTGTGCATAAACTGTATATGGGTGACTTGGAGCAGTCCTGCATTAAAACATAATCTAGATTTTGATGCTTAAATGAATATAATGGGATGATAATTACGATCTTTGTTATCTAATGCCTTGATATTATAATCCACAAGAATTAAGTGGAAAAAGATAAGACTTTTATTTTACAGACTGGATATTCATTGCCAGGTTAAAAATTTTCAGAACAGACTCTTCACTCCAAAGCAGGATAAACTGGCAACTCATCCAAAGATACTCATATCTGTCAAGGGGATGAAGGGTAAGTTTCTATGTGCAAGATAAGCTAAAGAGATCACAAGCATAGTCTCATTAGAAACTGAGTTTCTTTAGTAACGTTCAACCA
The DNA here is from genome assembly GCF_009764475.1 of Pristis pectinata. Lineage (NCBI taxonomy): Eukaryota > Metazoa > Chordata > Chondrichthyes > Rhinopristiformes > Pristidae > Pristis > Pristis pectinata. The sequence goes on from NC_067427.1 coordinate 24,413,506, forward strand.
AACAATATATAGAAAAAAGCTCTCAAATCCATCCTGCATTGTATTAATATATATCTATAATTATAGGTCAACATGCAACACACTCACCTCACTGTTTCATTTCCATATAATTTTCTTCACCAATTAAATGGAAGAAGTGAAATGTTTGAACTGAAAGTTCTACTGCATAATTGGGTATTTAAAATGTATTGAAGAAGGTCTCCTTTATTAGATTGAGCTATTGCAAAGGGACACGAGTTTTAATTTAATTTTAATTGACCCTCCTGAATGGTTTGTGTCCAACGTACAATTACCATCTGCCCATTTGATTCCGTATGGAGAAATAATTGTGACATTATATCCATATTTCACTGTGAGATAAAGGTTTAGAAAAGAAAGGCTGTCATTATTTAGTAGAGTGAAACTTTGACTGCTAATAAAAATGATGTGAATATGAAAAAAAAAACATCTTTAATTATCTCTGTGCAACCACCAGTAATGCACAATAGTGATAAGAATATATTAAACCTTGGGTTTCCCTGGGTTTGTTTCTCCACGTAATTCTTTGTTGGCTTATGATTTTTATGAGTTCCATCGCGTACATACAATTGAAACAGAATGACACACTGGATGAGCAAGCAGAAAAGGCTCTTTGTTGATGGTACAGCTTCCTGTTTATTTATTATTGGAACTGCAAAAGAGAAGAACAGGACGGCAATAATACCAGTGCATCAGGCCTGCTATATTTTCCAACAGAGGCAATTGCGGTGATATATTCTCAGGTCCTTGCAGCTTGATACAATTTCTAAAGCAGACATGTAACACAAATAGTTGTGACAGGTCTCATTGGGTACCAGGCTGGAACCAGGGACCAAAGTGGAAATCTTCCCTTCTACCCATACACATATTTATGCTTGGGAAACAAAATCTACTTTCAAAAATTTTACAGATGGGAGTACTACAAACAAAATTGCTTGACTATACATCTTTTTCTCTGAACAACTTACAGCCCATGGGTTTGAAGTGAAGATGATGCCTTCCCTCAGACTGCCAAATAAGCAGTTAAAGCCATTCAGGTATGAGTTACTGTACATCATTTGGTAATGACTCATTTTTTGTTTGTTTTCTTCTAACCCTGGCACTCCCCTTCCCTCTGCAAGTCAAAAGGATCCTCAGAAAGGATATTATCAGCACAGGCTAAAAGTATAACCTGCACATCCAGTTCATGCAGAGCCAGATCTGGCAGCCTCCTGCATATGGTAGAGATGCTACACATGATGGATTTTGTTGGGATAACATGGACAACTCTGATCATCTCCTGCCCCCAAACAAAGAGTGAACCATCAAAGCTCATTACCATTAATTTGATCATTTGCAGGAGACCCCATAAACTAGCTCTGGGTGACACATACCTGACAGGTCCCAAATAATTATTTGTGACCTGCCTTGTTGAACACTTGAGCCAGCCAAAGGAAGATGTTGACAGTCAAGTACTCTGGGAAAAGGGGGTAAGATGGAAATCCAAATTCAGTATTGTTGGAATCAGCACCAGTCAACGTAGACTCCATAAATAATGTTCAGAGAATCAAGAGATGGAATGTGTATAATTATAAGAGGTCATATGGCTTCACCAATACCAAATTACAAAGATTAATTCTTCTTATAAAGCTATGGCAACAAGGCCCATAAAGATCCAATGGTTATCAAATCATTTGGAACAGAAAGCCTAAGGTCATCAAAACAATCCAAAAGCTTCAGTGAAGGATTTTGTCACTCGATGACGTAAACTAAACCACCGTTTGGTGGACTACACCAACAGTGTAAAATTATGTGTTGTCTTGGAAAGCAATCCCACAACAACAATTAAAAGATATCCCAGCCCTGGCATAAACACAACGCATCAGCGACAGGAATAATAAATAGTCTTTCTCTTTTATTTAGTGCTCACTGGGTCTAGTACTGTGGCAACATGATGAGAACTCAATTTCTATATATTTAGTACGTACACTGTAACACACTGCCAGCTATTAAAAAACAGTTTATTGAAGCATACACATCTTAATTGTTGCCATTTTCATTTTTTTTTCACATATTAACAGCACTGTGGAAAGTCTCAAGTCTGCTACATTAAAAGATACAAACACATCACACCTCAACAGCATAAGAATTAAAAAGGCAAGTTGACCGACAGACAACATCCACAGGCAGCTTTTTTTTTTGTATTCAAACAGGTTAAATGATATCCAGCGATTTCATATACCAAGGTCAAGACATTCAAAAGCTCTTCATCCAAAACAAATCACTGACTTATTCAGGACTCATCTTTGTTTCCTTCTGAATCATGTTGTTGTCCAGTTACAGGTGAAGGGGGTTAATGATAATAAGAAAGGGAGTTCAGGAAAGGTATCTGTTAGTACTAAGTTGCAACGATCGAATAAAGCAAGATTTTAATATATTTTTAGCATGACCCAAGGAATTGTAATAAGCAGTTTAATTTTATATTATGTTCTGCCTGCCTCTCTCTTATTCCAAATCTGCACCGATTTAGAACGGACTGCATTCTCCATCAACAGCACTTTGGGGCAAGTCAACCATGAGAGGATAATCTTCAGAGTGAAGCGATCAGATCATCAGTGCTCTCTGGTGTATTGCTTAACAGCGAACCAGTACAACAGACTATCCATGAATGTTATTGATTTGGGAATGTCCATCTCTGCCAACGCTACATTCTTGTAACCCTTGAGGATAGCATAAGTTATGCTTGCATTTCAAGGTTACAAGTTTGCCCAATCACAATAAATGGAGTACTTGTGTACAGTTGCAATGCTCTCAATAATAGTCTTCCATACTTCCATATGACATAGAAGGAGGCCATTCAGTCCATCTGGTCTATGCCAGCTCACAGATCAATCTCTCTCCCCCACCATTTTTTTCTGTTATCCACTCTCTCTACATTCCCATCAATTCTACCATCCACCTACAAGAGGGGGAATTTTACGGTGGCCAATTAACCTACCAACCTGTAGGTCTTTCTCTGGAGGAATCCAGAACACCCCGAGGAAACCCAATTTGATCACAGGAAGAACATACAATCTGCACACAAACAGCACTGGAAGTCAGGATTGAACCCAGGTCACTGGAGCTGTGAGTCAATGGCTCTACTAGCTGAACCACTGTGCCACCCATTGCTTACACGTACCTATTCAGGTAGCGCCCAGACTTGAGTCTGGGTGAATTGTAAATGTGAGTTCCTTCTTTTGGATGCTTGACAAACACAAGAAAATTTTCATAATACATCTGCTTTACAATCTCATTTCATATACATCTTTGTATTTCTAAAATAGCAAAAATATCCTTTCATTAGGTAAGGGTTTCCCCTTAAAAACCAGCTACCACTGTGTTTAAGGTTTTCACTCATTGAATGTTTACATGCATTCAGGTGTGTGCACATAATGGAGCAATTATGGGACTCACATGGTGCCTTTGTTGGAGTGAAAGTAAGGGATTTATAGTAGGGCTTACAGAGGGCCCATAGTTCTAAGGTAATCATCAATGAATTAAGTAAAGAATTTAGGGGAAATAACTCTATCAAGAGAATGGTGAATTCTGGAACAAATGCAGAGTTGTTGAGGCAAATTATGTTGATGTACTTAAGAATAAGGGAAGAAGAGAAGGTTTTCATTTATATAGCACCTTCACAGCCTCACATCCTGCCACTTTTCAAGCTTAGTCATGGACTTAGTGCAGGAAGTTAGATCAAAGCTAAAGAAAATGAAGTTGACATTGCAGCATGAGATGAGCCTTCTAAGGGATATAAGCACCATCAAGGACCAATTAATTTCCCTGCAATCGAATTGAAACTGCAAAATGAAAACAGAACTCATAAATGGTTCAACGATCTTCACCTTCTTGGTTGGAGCCACTTCTTGACAAACTGCATGCTGGATGCTTGTCAATGTCAAGGAACGAGACAGGTTAGTGCATGTGAGAAGGTTGCAGATGGATAATCAAAGTCAGCGAAAAGCAGCGAAGGGTCTTTGACCACAAACATCGACCCTGTTTCTCTTCCCACAGATGTGGCCTGATCTGCTGAGTATTTCCAGCACTTTTTGTTTTTTTTTGCTATCAGATGGATAATCTCTTTCCTTTCTCCCAATTAACCTGCATTCCTTGTTATTGTGGAAGGAGAAGCTGAATAATGGATTGTCTCACTCAGTGGGACTATTTCCCATTCCACACCAGTGGTCAGATGAACACCAGTGGGGAGATGTTTTGTGGGGACATCACAACCAAAGTGCAATCGACCACATCTCCAAAAATTCATAACATGAATATTAATGTCCCCGAACCAGCTACAAAAGCCCACATATAATATCTGCTTCTAATTGCCTCGAGTCAGTTATTGTAGGGGAATCATACCACAATCAAAACTAACAGATCATTTACACTTAGCTACGATATTATGTATTTTTGCCAGACTATGCACCTCTAATAAGAATCAGACATGCATCCAGAGTCAAGGGTGCCACGTTTCTTGGTCTGGATGTTTAATTGCAACTTTGATCCTAAAACTTAGCCAGGCCATATAAGTGAGGTTTATTTGGAAAATTGCCAGTCACTGGTTACAAATTGAAGAGACAACACAACATCAGAGAGTATGAGAGACACTGACATATATGTGAATTGATGATCCCTTCAGCTAAAACTTCTTTTTAAATTGGCCTTTTAAAATAAGTACCCACACAGCTTCCCCCCACTGCCCAATTTCTCAGCTTGCATTGTGCATAGAATTTACATATCTCCCTTGACACTTTTGAATCTCGACAATCGATGGTTTTCTTTATAAGCGTGCACAACATTTTAAATAAGGCAGCAATTAACTGCGGCTTCTAGTTACTCATTTTACTACGTATGGTTCTTAAGTGATAATTAGCTTCCAGTGGAGTGCTTCAATTTCTCACATACATAATGGTATGAGACATGCCATCAATAATTGAACAGAGAAAGTGCCTGCTTTTAATATAACTGAAAGCAATCGCATAAACATGAATTATTATCAACTGAAACAGAAATTTACAGCAATGTTATCTACTCCAAAGTCTGCGCCACAAATCTCTGTCTTCTGTAAAACATTTCAAAAGAGCACAAAAAAAGGGACAGAGAGAGATTTGGATTTACTGACCACCTTTCATAGGTGTGAAATGTCCCAAAATATAATACAGCTCAATTTGTAATATGGATAAAGCAGCAATCAGTAAACTTTCCCCAGCCCACTCACTAGCAATCCCAATATAAGAACAACCAAATAAAGTGTTTATTATACAGTAATTTTAATGAAAGATAGATTTTGGCTCGGTCACCTCTGTACTTCTCCCAACTCATTGTACAGGTGCTTTTTCATCCACCTGAAAAGGCACCTGAGCTTTGGTTTACAAAGGAAGATTCCTCTGGCAGGGCAGCACTCTCTCAATACAACCTTAGAGCATCAGTTTAGATCCTGGGAAGTATTTGAAACACTCAGTTTTTGGAAAGCAGAGACAAAATGTGCTGTCAACTAAATCAATACTGCTCATTGCAACCAGTGAGAAGCTTGCTGTTTCATTATTCACCTTGGCTTACTGTCCTTTAAAAGCCTGTTATACTTTGAGAACTTTTCATCCACAGAAGAAATGAGCATGTCCTGAAGATATGGGGTCTCAAGAGTAAATAAGATTCCAATGCAGAAAACGTTTCATCACTGCTGATCAGCAATGTGCAACTACTTTGCAATTAAAATCTCGAATGAAGGTGACAGAGTTTCAAGGAAGTAACAAACACTGGAATGTCAAGGACTGAGTGAGCCATTTAGCTACACTTGCCTGTTTGGCCATTCAGTAAGATTATGCAAGACTCTCCTGCACTAATCCTTTATCTCTCAGTTCCCTCAATGTCAAAATATCTCACGTTGCATAACATTAGGTGAATGCCAATTTGACATGCAACTCCACTAGTGAGGGAAGCAGTGTGGCTTCTGAGATAGCTCACTGGATGTCCAAGCCTCCTTAGACCATGCTCACATATAGAATCCACATTACATGGTCCTCACTCATAGTCGTAGAATGGTCAATGAAGATCATGTGGAATCAACAACCACTTCATACTACAACTGACTTTCCATGTCAAAGGAGCACAACGTCAGTGTTGTAAGCAAGTGTATGGATTTTCCACTGCTCAGTCAAAATGTTTGTCGGAGTGAAATATTAGTCTCCTTTCCATTGAAGCTAATCTAATTAATCTTTGATTACTTTCACACTGCCTGGGTAAGATATCTTCTTGTGTATTGACCACGAGTAACATGCCCGGGATAACCGTTCACGGACCCTCACCTCATTGTCCCTAAACAAATATCTGTTGACTTCTCCATTAATGCTACAGTTGGCAATGTTGGGAAGGCCACGTCTTCAAATATCTGTCACTAGATTCCAAAAACAGATACTCTATTCTGAAGTCATCATGGGAGGAGATTACCAGGTGGACAGAGGAAAAGATTCAAGGATGTGCTCAAAGCATCCTTGAAGAAATGGAATATCCCCACTGAATCCTGGGAATCTCTGGCCCAAAATGGAGGAGATGTTATTGAGAATATCTAGTCTATGTATCAAGAGCATGCAGAAGCCTTGCATAAGGGTGCAAGGAACAGGCCACTTCTACCCAACTGTCCTGTCAGCCACCATCTCCCCATCTGCGGAAAAATCTGTGTCCCAAGTGGCCTCATGAGCCACTTTGGAACCTCAAAACTGGAGTGGAAGTAAGTCATCCATAATCCCAAGGGCCTGCCTGAGAAGAAGTACCACATGTAAATCAAAATAGTTGTCAATCATCAGTGGACATTTCCATTGTGTTTAAATAGGTAACTTGTTCTCTCAATGAATACAGTAACTATATCGAAAAATGACCTCCGGTATCACTGTGGTATGACAAATGGGGTGATACCTTTGTGTTTCCAGACTGGAAGATAACATACCACCGGCAGGCAAACATTCATAGCTAATAACTTGATTCAGCCTTGGGGATTATTCATGCTGATTCCCAAAGGTTGAGCACCATTGGGTGCATTAGCAACATTTTATAGCCTGGAATGAAATAAATGGGCAATGACGAATTGCTCACCAGCAGCTGTATTGTTAACTGCCACAGTTTTTAACCATTCTCTCTTGAGAGTGTAAAAGTGTAAATTAATAGGTATCACACAATATTTTATAGATCTTTATAGATATCCAAGGCTCTAATCTCATCGATCTTAACCACAGCTGTGAATACTTGCCATTTTATAGACTGTTGATGGAGTGTTTAACAGTACAATGAAGCAAAGAGAGGTCAGTGCTGAAGGAAGGAAAAGCCTAACTGGTTAAAGCTTCCAAGTTCCAATCGTTAAACCCATTTGACCATTGTGTCTGTGTATAAGTGTGCATCAAGCTATGCTGGTTCTTCTAAAATGACTTCAACCCCTGATGTTAACAGTCAAGGGAAAAAAAGTATCAATGCTGTTGATCAAACTAGTCTCCGTCATAAAATTGGAGCTGGAAAACATGAAAATGGGAAGACATCGTAGGTGTTTGACTGTTATGCATTGGGCATGGAACGTTCAAGATGCTGGTGGTACAATGAACAGGAAGGAAAGGATTTGCTAGAGATTAGATAAAAGCAGAATGCCGAGGATACTCAGCAGGTCAGGCAGCATCTGTGGAGAGAGAAAGCGAGTCAACATTTCAGGTCGCTGACCTTTCACCAGAACTGAGAAATCAAAAATGTGTTAAGAATAGGGAGGGGAGTGGCGTGAATAAATGAAATGACTGTGATAGAGAAACAGGGTACCCAATCGCATCTGTTCAATTTCTAACATTTCTGTTCTCGCCTCTCTCTTTCCACACCAGCCGGATTCAACAGATTTATCTGCATTTTCCACTACCTTCAACATGATGCCACTGCTAGATTTATTCTCCCTTCTCTTCCCTTTCCTTTCTGCATCTTTATCACAGACGGTCCCTTTATTCTCTCCACCTACTGCCTACAACTTCAAACATGTTTGACTTCTAACTTTACTCAGTTCTGATGAAAGGAACCTGCAAAGTTAATTCCATTTCTCCCTCCAAAGATGCTGCCTGACCTGTGAGTATTTCCAGTATCCTCTGTTTTTATTTCAGAATTCCAGTTTCTGCATTTTTTTTGTTTTTCTGATGCTGGAGATGAAGTTCTTGAATGAGATGAGCACTTGGAGCAGATCCTGTATTACACTTACAAAGTTTGCAGAAAATATCCAGGGAAGATGATCAATTTTCCAATAGGTTCTTCTTAATCTGGTCTCTGTAAAACAGTCCTCAAAGCAGGAGAATAGGTAACCTAAATTTCTTACCATTGTGGTCCTGTCACAAGCATACCTTTGACCAGTCTTACAGCTGTGCCATATCAACCTACATTGGCTGACTTTCACCTTTGTCTCAACATTTTACAGAAATGACCTTGACTCTGAATGGCCTTCATTTTCAGAATCTGAAGTTCAATGGGATGTCCCTGCTAAAATATTCCCTCAGTGAACACAAGAAATAGTTGAATGAATGGAAAAAACCCATGGACCATCCAAGAATTCTGCTTCTTCCACCTCCAGAATAAGGTGCCAAGGTATTTACTGCTTTAGAAGCAGATCAAGAGATCTGTCTGAATGTTACTGCAGCAATAATATTCATGAATATGATGCTCATTGCCTCCCACTCCTATTTTTCTCGTGATATAGGAGGACATTCAACTCATTAAATCCATGAGCAACCCCATAGTTACCAAGTTTATGCAAGTTTGTTTCCCGTCTCCTGCCTAACACTGCAAAAAAATATAAACCAAAAGGTCAATGTACCACCAAAGCTACATGAGAGGGCAGACCCAACAATGGAGTGGGAGATTAAAATTATTTATGTTGTCAGAGGCACTACTGTCATGGTGGGAAGGATACCACAGCCACTCAACTGAGCAAGGGCAGGAATTTTTATCCTGAGATACTGTAAGAAAACAAAGCTTCAAGACAGTCCCTAGCTTCACAAACATCCTACATTCCTAACAATAGATGGAGTTAGGAATGGGAGCCACATCCTCTTTCCTAACATCCCAACCACTGTTTGAACATGCCAGGGAGAATATTGTCCTTACGTGAGAAACTCAGAGAAATTACTGTTATGTGTAGGGGAGGGAAAAAAAGGGGGAGTAATGTCACTCAACAAGGACACCATTAACTAAAGAGAATGGGGGTGTATTAGATACACACGCACTCAGTTTTTACTTTTCTTGCATTTCTTTAAAGAATATCACATCATTACCGAATAGATTACAACAGTTCACAAAAGAAGCTTTGCATTAAAGAGGTTTCAAGGATGGACAGGATTATTAAAATGAGAGACAGTTAATGAAAATTGAAATTTGGTCCAGAAAGTACAGTCGTTGAATCACTCCTGGTTTTTGAAGTGAAAGTCTCACATGGTCGACATGAGGTTGACCATCACATGGAAACTGGGCTGAGTACAGCGGGAATACACCATTAGTTATGATGTAAAGCGCATGGATACAAAAGAGAACGTGGAATCTGGCATAATAAAACAATTAGAAGTCCCTTTAAAAACGATTATCCTTCACTAAACTTTTGGGCCTTTTTTGAAATCTATACACATCAGTGTTGATCTACAGGATGAGATGAACAAGGAAACGAGTTTGCAGCTCCACATTAAACAATGGGATTTTCCCTTCATGGATCTACCCTCAGATCTACTGTCCTAAACTGCCTGAGGCTTTAGAAGTTGGATGCACAAGTGATAAATTCATTGGTCACCATATCTCAGGGTCAAGGACATTTTGCAAAGTATAAGGGGGGAGCAAAGCAGATGCAAGAACTGAACCCCTGCCATGAATTGCATGTCAGAAGAGACTGAGCAGTCAGAGGCTACAGTAAGCTCCACTAACATAAAGCCAGAGAACTCAAAAGAAAATATAATGTTATAAATAAAATAATTAAACAAACCAAAAGAAATGATTCCTGAAAATTAAAATAACATCATTAAAAAAAAAGAAAATAATAGGAATGTGCAGACCAATCGGCATTTGAAAAAAAAACAAATTATCTTCTGACAGGATGAAGAATCTTGCAAATAATGGGTGAGTATTTTGTTGTTTTAGTTGTCATCTGGTCTATTCTGTATTTTCAGCACTTTCTCATGTTATTGAGAAAAAAATCCATCAGCTCCTTCTGAACACTTCCTACTGACGATGGAGTAAAAGATGCTAGTGTTGAATTATTAAGTCAGTGGATGGCCCTTAAACATCTGTACATCATTAATCAAACAGTGAGGGGTAAACACTGTCAAATTATGAATCTTTATTTCTCAATTTACGAGCTGACCTCTGGCCCCTCTTGAGCTTTTCCAATTAAGATTTTTTTTTCTGATGTGCCAACTATCGTTAACCAATGCTGAGTCAATATCACCGAAGGTGCCGTTTAATTTTAGTTCCAAGCGCTGGATGGATGGGATAATATTCACCGCACTGTTCTGTGGCTACAATTTCTATGACTCTGAATATGATTATTTAATTCAATAGGCAACCTTTTGAGGGGGAACTTGACAAACTGCTTGAAGTGAGATCAATGTGACTTTTGAGCAAATGTTTGTTGGTGTTTTAAGGTGCTTCCCTGAATGCAGTCCTACAGTGCTAATGAATGTGGCTGACAGACCCCCGGATGAAATTATTCCTAACTGTGCCTTCCCCCACCTCAATAACCCCCAACTTTCCCACTATAAAGCTCCACACGTGCTCATACTCAACATTTCCTTAATCATTAATTATTTTTAAATTGTTTTATATTCCACTTACCCCAGTGGAACTACTTTGTGTGTGTGTGCATTATATTTTCTGTACAAATTCATGCTAGTTACCAGCTAGCATGTGCACCTGTGGAAATTATAAGAATGCTAACAATATTTTGGAATGGCAGTAGTTCACAACAAATATTCCTGACTGCCTCACACATCCCGGAAGGCCTTCCCCTGCTTAAAGTGGGAACTACAAAGGTGTCCTTGTCTGAAGGGAGAAGAAACATGCTTGGACAAATTGATTTGCTGAATCACCCACCGCCCCTTCCCACTTCTCCCCATCGACTCCTTGCCTTTCCCCAAGAAATCACTTTGTGGTGCATGTGTTTGTGTTTCTCTTTTTTTTGCCGCTGTACAAATCCTGTCGGAAAATGTCAACAGAGCTTCGTCGTCAGTAGGTCGGCCTGTTTCAGGATCTCGGAGTTGTAAATGTCCAGGGCGTGGTTCACCCGCATGACCTCGCTGCTGTTAAGCTTGAGGCGGTGCTTGAGCATACAGGAGAACAGGTCCAGCTGCGCCTTGCCTGGGGCCACGGGCGGCGCCAGCCGGTTGATGCGCTCTCGGATGTCCAGCAGCAGCAGCATGACCGAGGACGAGGAGTGGAACTGGCTCCCCTGCGCGTACGACTGGTTGACTTGCTGGACCGCGCTGCGCAGCAGGTCGGTGTTGAAGCGCAGGCTGTATCCGTACACCTGCACGTCCGAGATCTTGATGTAGATCTGCCGCTTGTTGGGGTCCGAGAGGTCCACGGGACCCTGGGCCGTCTCGTTGCGCAGGGCAGCTGGCAGCTTGGCCCGGCTGCGCAGGTAGACGTGGACGGTCTCGAAGACCGTCTTCCACCTGTTGCCCAGAAGCAGGGTCCAATTGTAGCACGGCGAGTCGTGCAGTCTCGTTTTCTCCCAGCTGGGGTAACCGTACTCGCCAATCGGCGTGTTCCAACCCTCCGAGTGACTGCCGCTGAAGGGGTTAATGTAAACAAAAAAAACTGGGTCCAGGCTGCTGTTTCTCATCTGGCAGATCTTCATGGACAAGCCCACCACCATGTGGATGAAGTCCACACGGTTTTTGTTGCTTTTAAGGGTTAGTGACATTCGCTTCCGCCATCGGGGGTCGAAGAAGGTGTCCAGGCGGATCTCGTTGCTGATGAACATGGTCTGGATGGACAGTCTGGAGTCCTTCTTGGCCAGGAGGTAATTTAGCTCCAGGTCGTGGAAGTCCAGCTCCGTCTCAAAGCTGACAAACTGCTCGCTGCGCTCCGAGTCCACATTCTGTGGCTCGCAGCGCCCCCGGTACAGCTTGAAGCCCCGGTTGCAGGAACCGCAGAGGGAGATGTTGGCCAGGCTGCACATGGCACAGCTGCTGTTGCTGCCAATGTTGCAGGGGATGGCCCGCTGGCACACATTGGCGATGGTGTGGCACACGCAGGTCTTCTGGCTCTCCAGGAAGGTGCCCCAGTAACCGTTCTCGCTGCAGTATAAAAACGATTGGACTCGATTCAGCCACTGATGTACCGACCTGCAGACATAGCAAACAGGGGTGTCAGGATCGATCCTGGATACTGACTGAAAGGCAACAGCACTTGTCAAGCCTGAACCCCCTTATCAAAGGTACAACATCATCAGAACACTGCCCACTGCACTGCGCTTTTTCTGTAACTGCAAGGCCATATTCTGCATTCTGTTTTTCTTTTTACTACCTCGATGTAATTATGTGTGGCATGATCTGTCAGGATGACACATAAAAGCTTTTCACTGTATCTCAGCATATGTGAGAATAATAAACCAATCCAATATATCTCCATGAGAGTCTTTGAGCCACGCAGCACAGAAACAGGCCTTTCAGCCCATCATGTCCATGCCAATCCCAGTATCTGGTCCATAACTTTCAATGTCTTTGTGATTCAAGTGCTCAGCCAGATACTTCCGTTGTGACAGTAACTGCCTTTACCACACACTCAGAAAGTGCGTTCAAGATTGCAATGCCCCCTCTGGGTGAAGAAGATCTTTCTCAGATTCCCTCTGAACCTCTGACCCCTTATTCTTCCCATCATTTTCAGGTTCTTGGAATTTAACACCACTGATGTGTGGCACAGTGGCACAGCTAGTGGAGCCACTGCCTCCCAGATCCAGTGACCTGGCTTCAATCGTGACTTTGGGGCTGCCTGCAAGAGTTTGCACGTTCTTCCCATAACCACGTGGGTTTGCTCGAGGTACTCTGGTTTACTCCCACATTCCAAGGATGAATGGGTTGGTAGGTTAACTGACTACTGTAACTTGCTGAGTGTGTAGGTCAGCGGTACACTTTTGGGGGAGATAATGGGGATGGGGGGAGAATAAAATAGAATTAGTATAAATGGATGTTTGATGTTGCCTTGGACTTGATGGTCAAAAGGACTTGTTTCTGTGCTGAAAGGCTCTCTGAGAATCACAACTTAGAGCAGTTCACCTTCTGAGGGAAACCAATGAGATGGCCAATAGACACTGTAGTCAGGCTTGTCCACATGTCATGCTCACATTTGAACCAGAAATAATACTTATTCAAACAACAGAAAATGCTATATAGTGCAAAGCTGACATCGAAGCACTTGGTATTGGTTTACATTTGAACACACACACACACACACAGAGGGAAGAGCACAGAAACACAAATTTTTACATTTTTGAGCACTGAGGTGAAGTAAATGGCCCGCATCCACGGATGGATTAAATCAGTTGATCTGAGCACATAAAAATAATTAGTGCACAGATTGGAGACGTTACATCCTATGTTTTTCTGTATTTAGTCCTGATCACTGGGACATTTTTTTTTACTCATAAAGCCATTGTCACAAGGGTGGTGGACTATATAAAGCTGTTAGACCACATTTGGAGTTCAGACCTGGTTTCATGCTTCAGGTGCAGACTCACCAGAATAACAGAGAGATTGAAAGGGCTAAATGTTCAGGGGAAATTTCCTGGTCCAGACTGCTATTCCCTTGAGTATGAGAGAGTGAGCTTAAGATAATTAAAATACTTAATGGCATGGAAAGAAATAAACTATTTCCTCTCAGAGGGGAATTTAGAATCTCAAAATTAGAGTGTTCAGAGGAAGGACTTTCTCATGCAAACTTACCGAAATCCTGCAATTAACCCCCCTACAACCCCTCTCCCCACCAGAAAGCTACTGAGACAAGGAGGATTGAAAACCTTAAACTGAGATTGCTGGATTTTCATTTGGCAAAAGACATTAAGGGAAATGGAACAAAGAAGGTTAATGGAGCTATGACACAGAGAATGCCCCAGGGACTGAAGGACTTAGTTGGTTTCCTACATCAAATGAGTGGAATAAAATTACAGTCTGTTTTATATCTATGTTACTGGGCCAAAGTTTTCAGTCTGCAGTGACTTGCCGCTGACCTTTGAAGAAAGATTACACCTACACTGTGTCGTTTTCTCAGCGGAAAGTTGGCTTCATCAATCACAAGGACCAGTGTGGCAACGGAACCTTTCATGACAGAAGCCATCATATAGTAGGGGCATGAATGAGGTGGGTGGGGTTAAGAGCAAGCACAACCCACGTAATAATAGACGAATAAAAATGCTGAAAGCCAGCTAAACCACTGTCAACACATCCATTACCCTATCTGCTTAGCCGACTGTCAAAGATGCAATACCTTGGAATGTTTCTGAATACTCAGAAATATTCAAAACTTCCAAATGCCATTAGTGTGACTAAATTTATTGAAAAGTTAAGCATTAACAGTTCTTTAAAAACAACTTAACATTTAAATAAACAGAAATAATGAAAAATAATCTTAATACATTTCTCCCCATCTCCTCATCCCCATTTTGGCCACTTCACTACATTGAAATAAATGGAGATATTGTCCTTGTACTGAGTCTTGTGCAGATGGTGAGTGAATTCTCCCTGTAACTTCATGGGAAGTCCAGCATCGAAACACAGTCGATAAATCTATTAAACATAATAAGATAAGAAATAAAAGCAAAAGCAGCCCTTTCAGCCCTTCATGCTTGCTTCACCTTTCAATAAAATCCTGGCTGGTTTTTTTGCTCCATGTTACTTTCCTGCACTAACCCCATCCTTTGATTTTCCTGAGAGTTGAAAGCAATTTTGGCACTTAGGCGTTTGAGATACTATCTTTGAGCTGTGGATGAATAAGAAGGGAAACCTCGGCACAAATACAATAAATTGAAACCACTTCCCTGCAAGATCTGGAACAACATGTAGCGATTGCACCAGGCAAAACATCAGATGATCCTGGCAAACCTTAGCCTATCAGGGTTTGGATGGGTAAATACAAGATGACTTTATGTTATGGTAATAAGGTACTTTGCAGAACTTTTATATTGCCAACTGTAAATTATATCGACACTCCTGAATCACTAAAGCACTTTTTCCTCTCCAATGGGCTGAGATTATGCTAATAGGAGATAAAAGGTTAGCTAGTGATTTTCTGCACTCCTCTTACTTGTGCTTTAACATGATCAATCAATCATGTGAATGCAGCATACATTAGCTGTGTAAGACTATTAATGTGAATTTGATTGAATACTCTTCCTTTCTTAATAAAGTTGTCTTATTTAAATTATTTCCATTCAATCCATTTCCTTTTTGTTTCTTATACTTGCAGTCAGGGAGAAGAAACAGGAATTTATTTTCACTGCTGCTGAGGAGCACATCAAACACATAGATAATATTTGTGGATGAAAATATGCATTTTTAATATGCTTAATGATTACTCGGAAGGGGGCAGGGACTTTGTTTCCCAGCCCCACCTAACACACCAACCAGCCAAATTTCTCTGCACCCTCCTGAAGATTCTTAGTTTCAGTAGCCTTAAGAGTTACCATAAACGTGACCATTTCCCCTATAGTGAATATTGGGAATGAGAACACAAAATACTGGAATACTCAGCAAATCAGGCAGTATCTGTGGAAAGGGGAACAGATAATATTCCAAATCATTGATAGAAGTGGAATAAGTTTTAAGTTCAACAGAAAGGCAGAAGGGTGGGCTGGGGGCATGGAGGGGCAAAGGTACAAAAGGGGAAGGGTTGTCTGGATGAAGTGCAGGTAGTTGGCAACAAATAAAACAGGAGAAAAAATTGAACTCTGGAAATTTTCTTGTTTTCTTCTCTCCCATTTTCCTACTTTGGATTTTTTTTGCTTCCTCCTGCTTACATCTCCCCCCGACATACCTTCATTATGCTCTCTCAGCAGGCACCACCTTCACCTTGTGCCATTCAGTTTTTCCTCATCTCCACCCTCTTATATGACAAAGATGAGCTGTTAATCTTCCACTCTACCTCATCATGGTCTTTGCACTTTATTTGTCTACGTGCACTGCACTTTCTCTGTAACTTTAACACCTTATTCTTCATTCTGTTTTTTTTCATTTTGTACTACCTCAGTGTTTTTACATACAGAATGATCTGTCCGGATGACATGCAAACGGAAGTTTTCTATTGTATCTACGTACTTGTGACAATAATAAACCCATTACCAATGAGCAATTACCACCCTATCATATACCTCCCCTTCTGTTGTCTCTGTCCACTACTTTCTTTTCTTTGCAACTTAAAAAAAAACATTTCTAACTCTTCCCATCTCATCAACCAGAAACGTTAGCTCTGTTCCTCTCTCCACAGGCCTCACCCACTGAGTATTTCCAGCATTCTCTTTTTTAAATTTCAGATTTCATGCGTCTGTAGTACTATGCTTTTGGACACTTGTATGTTTACTTATTGCAGTAGGGCATCAGAGTCACTTGTGATTGTGATCTTGACACGTGTGCATATGCATCCACAAACTCTAAAGAGTGAGTCATTAAGTAAAGATTGAGAGAGAAAATCCTGTCATTTTTTAAATTCATATTGAGGGGTGATCAAATGCAGGTTCTTAAGATGATAAAAGTATTTAATACAGTACAGAAAGAGAAATTATTTCTTCCTAGGAATCACTAAGTGTAATGTATTTCTCACTGAATGGAAGAGTAGGTAGAACAAAACATACCTATCAATTTACTAAATTAGGATCAACTGCAAATAACAAGCATTTTTGCTTTTCATTTCTCGAAACCTGAAACCAATTGATTATATTCGGTTGCTTTTGCTTGACTACCCAGAGAAGTTACGTCACTCGCTGAAGGTAAAAGTACTTTCATTTTGCTCCTTCTCTTCCCACACCTCATCTACTTCTGCTCATTTATTTACTTGACTTTATTCTCACCACTCGCTGCCTGGAGTGAGATGAAAAATGATTACCTCAAACAATACTATTTGCTTCAAGTTTTGATTTATCAGCCTAAACTGTATAGATTTCCAGAAACAAATAATGAGACCCCGACTGTCAATGGTTTCCTTATCACCACTCTAAGCCCCATGGTTGTTCTTTGCGAATCTTTACTGTATTTCTGAAGCGAGAGATTGAAACATCTGTTTCACAATAGAAGTCCATTTGTCAGATTTTCCCTTGCTCAATGACTGTAATGTTAGCAGAAGATCAGCAAAACAAACCCCATTTACTCCCACAAATGGAAGTTACTCTTAACTTCCACCAGAAGGACAATGTAGAGAATGTGAGAGAAACTCAGAGGAAGTTGGGAGATGTATCATCTTGCCTACTGGTGAGCAGATTTAATAGTTCATGTCATGGTGAATTCCAAATCTTCGAGCACCACAAAGTGGAAACAGTGACGACTCACTTGTGACTGACCTTGTCACAGTACCCGACAGGTGTTTTGTCTCCCTTACCTTTCTCGAGGCATCTGGTGGTTAGGGTTGTGCCGGCAACGGATACTGAGACTGAAAAGCTTGCGGGCTGTGCGCTGGATCTTCAGCTTCAACATCTCCACATTGCTCAGAAGCATCTTGTAGCGTGCCTGGAGATCCCAGTCATTACCCCAGTGCTGGTGAACACTCCCCATCGTCAGGAAATGGGTGGTCGGCAAACGCTTCAAGAAGGACTTGAATTCATCTGGAAGGATTGGTGACAGGTGTGTATCAGACAGGACAGTCATAGAGTTAAACAGCTGGAACAACCTTTCAGTCCAATGAGCCAATACTGACCATCAAGCACCCATTTACTCTAATCCTACACTAATCCCGTGTTATTTTACCCCTCACCTGCACAGTGGGGGTACTTGAAAGTTGTTGATTACCCTACCAACCTGCATGTCTTTGGGATGTGGGAGGAAACCAGAATACCTCAAGGAAGCCCACATGGTTGCAGAAAGAACGTGAAAATTCCACACAGACAGCACCAGAAGTCATGATTGAAGCCAGGTCACTAGACTGTGCCACTACTAAATGGTGCTAAATTCCAAAACACTGAAATGATGGGTAGAATAAGGGTAAGGGGTCAGAGGTTTGGAATCTGAGATCTGAGGAAAAACATTTTCACCCAGAGGTGGAAGGGGTCGGGGATTGAACTCCGGAACACGCTGTCCAAGTCCACACAGACAGTGCAGGATGTCAGAATCGAACCCGGGTCACCAGAGCTGTGAGGCAGCAGCTCCCCCAGCTGTTCTACAAGCACAGGAAAAGTTCACTGTTTCTGAAGCAAATGTATTTTAAACATGGTATTGAAGACAATACAGCAGTCAATGTATGGTGTTTTCAAGATGTGACATTTCAGTGCAAGGTTATAATATAGTTGTAAGTGCAGTTACTTGCAGGAATGCACAACAGGAAGGTTAAGACCATGTGAAATCATAACACTGCCACTTACTCCACACTCAGTTCCAACCTTGGCACAATGCTGTATCAACAGCAAGTGTTGAACCCATTTTCGCTGTTGTGCCAGGCAATGTGTTGCTTTCACCAGCTTTTGATAGGCTTTTGGACATTAGTGGACATGGGACTGGAGCAGAAAAGTTGCGCTGAGGTGAAAGATCAGCTCTGGTCTATTGAAGGTTGCAGTAGGGATGAGGGGTAGAATGCCCTGTTCCTGCATTAACTTCTTGCACTATTATGCCAATCTGAAGCAATGTCAACTATACTTGCCAAAAAGCATGAGGTTCCACAACACATTTCTCAGACATGAGAATGCACTGATCTAGAACTTCTTCCCCAGTGATGAGGCATTCTGTTTCTCTCCAAGATTCACCTGGCTAGGAATCTTAATTTACAACTGGAAATTACAGGAGCATCCAATGACTGGAATTTTTCCTTGCCATCTGAAAACCAACACGTTGTAAAGTGTTAGAAAAATGCCATTTGTAGTTCAGTGGAATTTGAAGGCTGTGGAATCTGATCCTACTTCAGAGAATTGGCCACACTATCTTTGCTGACACTTCAATGTATTAATAAGAAAGCACTGGATGATTGCAAGTGGATATTAAACTGAAGGCCCTGTCACTTCTCTTGGGTGGACACAAGAGATCTCAAGGCAATATTTTGAAGCTTCTTGGCCAACAGTCATCCCTTCACCAACACATTAAGAACAGTCACCGAGTCTGTCTCATTACTACATATACAGAATTCTGCTATGAGAACAATGCATTTGCTGAACTTCAGGAGTGGCTATTTCTTCAAAATTACTGCCTTGAATGTAAAGCAATTCTGGATGTCTTGAAGTCACGAACGGTCCAACAATTTCTTACTTTCGTGCATTTGGATTGTTTTCACTACAACAAAAAATCCAAAGGAGGAAATGGCAGCAGCAGGGTGGCAAGCTCAGTGACCATAAGTATGTTTAAAGAAATATGTTTTGAGGACATGTGGTGAGGCGTTTGCTTCCTATGTCGCAGAAGGGGCCATTCAGCCCATTGTCCATGCTGGCTCCTAGTGGAGCAAACCCATCAGTCTCATTCCCCCCTTCTTTATTTCCCTGCAGCTTCACAGCATCTTCTCTCTCCTGTACCCATCAGAACCCCTTTGATCCTTTTGCCACTTAGCAACACGGAAGAGTAATTTACAGGGGCCAATTTAACCTTTAGAATGTGGGAGGAAACTGAAGCACCACACAATAATGTGAACTCCATGCATGAGAGGTCAGGATTGAACCTGGGTCATTGGAACTATAAGGCAACAGCATTAAATGCTGAAACACAAGTATGCCCCAGGGTGGTCAGCTAATTAAAGAGGATCCATCGCTTGCTGAGGGCTTTGTTTCAGAAAGAAAGTGCTGTTAAGTAGGGCGAAGATGCGTGAATATATTTTATATCAGGTACACAGACGGGCAACCAATCAAGGGCAAGATAATGGAGACACAAAAGACTGCAGATGCTGGAAGCACAAAAAGCTGGAGGAACTCAGCGGGTCAGGCAGCATCTATGGAGGGAAGTGGACAGTCGATGTTTCAGGTCAGGACCCTTCATCTGGACTGAAAGTTAGAGGGGCAACGGCCAATACAAAAAGGTGGAGGGAAGGGGTAGGAGAGCAAGAGCTGGCAGGTGATAGGTGGATCCAGGTGAGGAGCGGTGACAGACAGATGGAGGAGGGGAGAGCGGAAGTAGCGTCTGAAGCTGGGAGGTGAGAGGTGGAAGCGACAAAGGGCTAGAGGTAATGGAGTCTGACAGGAGAGGAAGGTGGAGCACGGAATCAACTGAGGGAGGTGGGTGGGGTGGGGGCAGGCAGAAGGGAATAGTAAGGGGAGGGGAACCAGTGGGAGGAGTGTGTGGGTGATTGGCAGATGGAGAGGGTGGGGGAGGGGAAAGAAACAAGGTGATGGGGACTGGGGTTAGTGTAGGAAGAACTGGGTAGATCAGGAGGAGAGAGGACAGGGACCATGGGGGAGCAATTTACCAGAAACCGGGGAATTTAATGCTCATGCCATTGGGTTGTAGCCTATCCAGGTGGAATATGAAGTGTTGTTCCTCGAGTTTGTGTCCAGCCTCACTTTGGCTATAGAGGGGGCCGAGGACAGACATGTCGGTGTGGGAATAGGGAGGAGAATTAAAGGGCAAGATAACGTATGCTCCATTATGATGGTACAATACAGATATGAAGTGGATATAACAACACAATACTGGGATTTATTTCCTCACAATTTCTGGATTTCAGATTGAAAAGAAACCAACTCAAGCAAAGGGATCTGGAGGGTTATAAATAAGACAAGCTCTTCACAACTCTCTGGTTTCAGTTAAGTTGTCGGCAGGAGCTCAAATAACATTGGCAGGATGTGAAGGGTTCAACGATTTACAATTTGATGGGAAACTACACCTCAGTCACTTCAGCATAATCAGGAACGGTATTTCTTTAGAGTGAGTTAATGGTGTCGTTTCATCGGTGTGAAAAGCCAATAAATTATCAATGCTGATGACATGATTTACAGCAGCCTGAAGCATGATGGAAATGAAATGAGGGCCATAACTCTGTTCTGCGTCTTTTCTCATCTTGCCTGCCTTTCAGTGCTGGCTCATGCAGGACTATGTCTGTGAGTAAATGCTGGTGCAGCAGTCATACGATCAGTTTGTGCAAGTACTAATGGGGAGGGGGTGGGGCAGAGGACAACTTATTCATTCCTGTTATCCAACATGCATGTCCCTTCTTACTGAGGTCACTGAACGATAACCAAACAATGCAGGAAACTTGGCCAATTTCACTCCCTCCCTAATTGGAGTGTTGAGGCTAAATGTGGGATTTTAACCGTTCTCCCACATCCAGTCATAGAGGCTCAGGCTGGAACTTAATGGTGAGTCGGATGGGAACATCAAGTTTTATCCAATCTGTGAACTGAACTTTGGAGTGATACATCATTGAAACAGGAAACACAGGAGGAAAAATCAATCACGGAGGTCATTAAATTAAAGAGGTTTCATCACTTGCTGAGGATTTTTTGGAAAGGCTCATTTCTTGAAACAGATCCAGCGATGTCAGTTTGGTTAACATTTTGCATGTGGAGTACTTAAGCATGTGAGAAGAAAAGGTAAAAAAGGTAAAAAGTAAATACAGAAGGAACTGTCAAAAAAAAAGGCAAGAATCTTTAATTGAATGGATGTTGTCTGTAAACCAAGTGACGTATCGATTTAAGAGTGTGATTTTAACATCAGATATTTGCCTAGTTTACCTGACATTTCAAAATCTTTATAGGCAGTGTTCCAAGACTCAGAAAGCCCAGCCAATGTATTTTCCATGATCTGGATGTCGGTGATGGGACAGTTACATTGTGGGAATTCCACCGCACATTGACAAGCACACTGGCTGTTCTTACAGATGTATTCCCCCTCCGCATTGCACATGATGTAACTTAAGGCTGACTGCACAAACTTCTCCCTCAGGTATTCGGGAAGAACAACCTGGAGACCTACAAGAGCAGAAAGCAAAGGAAAAGGTGTTATTGATTTTATTTAACACTGTCATTGTCACTGGAATACAAAAGATAGTCCTTGTCAAGCTGAGAACAATACCTCAGCTAGTTTATGGCAATTTCTTCAGGGCAATTCAGCTCCTGAAATAAAAGTAATCAAATATTTAAAGAAACAAAGATTATATTGAGCTTGCTCAAGTTTAATAATGGAATGTTTATTTATATACATAAGAATCTCGCTTTAGCCTGGGATACTATTCCAGTTTTAATTCCTACATTGTAATAGGCAAGTTGCTGTCAATGTGCACTGTTGTTACGGTGTCTAACAGCCCAGCAAATTTAATGTATCACATTAATCTCTCACTCAAACTTAGCTCAAGCGAGGTGCTGATTAAAAAGTTGCAGGTGTGGGAGTGAATTACATGTTGGCTCAATGCACAGCAACAATTTGTTGCAAGATTTATGGTGCCACTGGAAAAGCCGACTACAACTCGCTGGTAGCTGGTCCAAGAAGCTACAATGATGCCAAGCAGTCTCTGTTGACCTACCTGGCAGGATAAGGAGGAGGTTCTGATGAACCTGGGCTACATGCATCCTTGGCAATTCATCAGAACTGTCTCTCTTTCTACAGAGACTACCCCTGACAGTCTGACTTTTATAATAGTTTCTCTTTTTATTTCATATTTCCAACATTTGCGGTATTCTACTTTTGCAATTTGGCCGATTATTCCCGAGATCATTTTTACAGCTGATCCTTGCATGATATTTCCCAACTTATTCTATATAGAAAATAATGACAGTCCAGTGGGGTTACAGACCAGATGGAACGTTGAACTATGATAATGTGAGAACTGAAAACAGGAAATGCTGGAAACACTTGGGAAGTCAAGCAGCATCTGTGGAAAGAGAAGTAGAGTTAATGTTTCAGGTTGAAGACCCCTCATCAGAACTGGGTAAAGAGAGAAAAGACAATCATTCTTAGTGGCAGAGAGGGTGGGGAAGGGGCGGAAAAGACAAAGAGAATATCTCTGATTGGATGAGGCCAAGGTTGCTGTGGTGATAAACCATCGATGAATGTGAGAACCATGGTTTAAATCCACAAGTTTGCAGAGTCACAGAATCGTACAGTACAGAAACAGGTCATTTTGGCCCATCATGACCTTGCCAACCATGAAGTACCTACCAATGCTTTCCCTTTACCAGCACTTGGCCCGTGGTTTTCACTAATTTGGCAATTCAAATGCTCATCTCAGTAAGTCTTAAATGTTGTGAATGTACCTGCCTCCATCAGACACTCAGGCAGGGTGTTCCAGATTCCAACCACCCTCCGGGTGAAAAATAGACTTCCTCAGATCCCCCCAAAACCTCTTACCCCTTACCCTATGCCCTTTAGTTTTTACCTCTGCTCTGGGGAAAAGCATAAATGTCCACCAGTCCTTTACCTCCACAGATGTTACCTCACCCACTGAGTTCATCCTGCAGCTTGTTTTGTTTTGCTCCAGATTCCTAATTTCCAGTTTAAATATCCAGTTTAATCCCAATTATTGTTTCAGATTAGATCTTTTTTCTTCTGTCTCTGACAACGCCAAACTATTGGATGCTCTATGTCACAAAGAAAGATTTGAGAAAATGCTTTTCAGTAGCAGCAATAGATCAGATAATAATTCTGCTAACTTGATAAGAATTTCAAGTCCCATTGCACTTAAAGGCTCCCCAAAATCAGAACTTATTGGAGTTCTATCTTTGTGCTTTCCTCAACATGTCATTTATTTTGGAAAGTGATTGTTTGACTCTTTTATGTGTTGTCAATCTTCCAATTGGCCGGCTCTGCCACATGGTTTATTTCTGTGCTGTTTTAAGTCTGCAATAATTGTTGTACCAATAAGATAAGTTCATTTCAAGGGTAGTTCAGGTAAACTCTTCAGCGTGTGTGAGGGAAGTGTGTCTCTGCAGAGAGGGTGATGGTGAGCTAGAATGGGTTGGCTGAAACCATTGATCTTCTGGACTCACCTGAACGAGTCCGATATAGCAGCTAAAACATTGCAGGATGATATTGTGGAAAGATGAAAGCAAATGGCTGAAGGGCTGAACTTTCTGAAGATGTCTCATGATATAAGAGAATGAAGAGCTGAATCTGAGTGACAGCTCTATCAGATCCAAAAAGCAAAGTGCAAGATGATCTTTGGATTTGATATCCTTTGCCAGAACTGGATCCAATTAATACTCATGAAAAAAAGTGTTCACACCCGAAACGTTATCAGAAGCTATCAGGGAAGTATAACTAAGACAGAGTTTGACATTTCTAGCTCAGGGATATCATGCTGCTATTGATGCCATTTAGTAGGTGAGTAAGCCATTCAAATTAAGAATGTACTTGATTTGACACTTTGTTTTCGTCATCTTTTATCTTATTCTGATTTTGCTAATTGATTGGGACAATTTTGTCATAAAAAGATTTATGATCAATCTTTTGGTCAACTGAGCTAAGATATAAGGTATCTTTACTAGTCATCAAAACACACAGTGAAATGCATCTTTGCGTATAGTGTTCTGGGGGCAGCCCACAAGTGTTGCCACGCTTCCAGTGCCAACATAGCATGCCCACAACTTCCGAACCCATATGTCTTCAGGACGTGGGAGGAAACCAGAGCACCTGGAGGAAACCCACATAGACACAGGGAGAACGTACAGACTCCTTACAGACAGTGGCCGGAATTGAACCCGGGTCGCTGGCACTGTAATAGCGTTACGTTAACCACTACACTACCGTGCCTGCCCTACTATTCCTTAATATAGCTCTGTGCTAAAAGGGCAGGCACGGTAGCATAGCGGTTAGCGTAATGCTTTACAGCGCCAGCGACCCGGGTCAAATCCAGCCACTGTCTATAAGGAGTTTGTACGTTCTCCCCATGTCTGCATGGGTTTCCTCCGAGTGCTCTGGTTTCCTCCCACATTTCAAAGACGTACAGGTTAGGAAGTTGTGGGCATGCTATGTTGGCGCCGGAAGCGTGGCGACACTTGCGGGCTGCTCCCAGAACACTATGCAAAAAAGATGTATTTCATTGTGTGTTTCGATGTACATGTGACTGATAAAGATATCTTATCTTATAAAATAATGTCCTAATATTACTGTGTTGGGGAGCTTTAGGCCACAAAAGGCATCGTGAGTGCAAGTTGTTGTTATTTTTCAAGCCAGCTAGCCTGTCTCAGAAAGGGGAACAATGGGTTTGTTAGACTTACCATCAGCATTAACACATGGAATGCCGGAGGAACTCAGCGGGTCAAGCAGCATCTGTGGAGGGAAACGGACAGTCGACGTTTTGGGTCGAGACACCGCACCTTGACTAAAAGATAGAGGGGGAGTACCCAGGAAGGACACGTGGCTTTGGTAGTGATTCTGGGTGAGCAAGCGGTCAAAGAGCAGAGAAGTGCCCATGTGTTATCATCAGCATTCCTGGATGGGGGAGGGGCAAGCTGGAGGTGAAGCACAAACAGATTCCTGTTGCAGATCATCAAGCAGTGATTCTCTCCGGGAAGCATGCTCGACCAGAAGCCTGGGAGGCCAACTGGCTCCTGAGGGAGCTCATACAGTCTGACCCACCAATGGTGAAGTGCTTACTGGAGAATGAACCTCAGTGAGAGTCAGAAAGATAAA
This sequence comes from Pristis pectinata, assembly GCF_009764475.1. Lineage (NCBI taxonomy): Eukaryota > Metazoa > Chordata > Chondrichthyes > Rhinopristiformes > Pristidae > Pristis > Pristis pectinata. The sequence continues at coordinate 24,439,275 of NC_067427.1, forward strand.
CCTGAGGGAATACTATTGTCTGGAGAAATGTGACAAACCGCTGCAACTTTTCCCTTACGCTCTCCATCAAGAGTAGGACCCATGGGTGAGATCACAGCCAAGTAATCACCTTCAGGCAGGTACCACTGTGTGCATTTTTCCTTGCAGGCTACGTCCCCTTTTGGTACACGGTAGAAACTGTAAATCTTTCCTTCAGCAAGAAACTAGAGGTTGCTTCACGAGAGCAAATGAAAATGTATTTTCCCTTCACTCTTAACCCTTGGATACAAGGGGATATCATTGAGACCTACCAGATGCTGAAAGGCCTGGACAGAGTGGATGTGGAGAGGATGTTTCCATTAGTAAGAGAGTCTAGGATCTGAGGGCACAGCTTCAGAATAAAGGGACGGCCCTTCAAAACTGAGATGAGGAGGAACTTCTTCAGCCAGAGGGTGGTGAATCTGTGGAATTTATTGCCAGAAGGCAGTGGAGGCCAAGTCATTGGGTGTACTTACAGCAGAGATGGAAAGGTTCTTGGCTGATCAGGGGGGTTAAGGGTTATGGCGAGAAGGCAGGAGAATGAAGTTAAAAAACATCAGCCATGACTGAATGGTGGAGCAGACATGATGGGTCGAATGGGCTAATTCTGCTCCCATATCTTATGGTCTAACTCCATTAATGCTGGCAGACCCAGGAAAAGTTTTCAGCAACTGGACACCAGTGGTGACCTGAGATGGATATCATAGCAATAAATACCGATGGACAAACTCTAAAGCAACTACTCAATGCCAAAAGAACAAAGACTGAATGTGAAGCAGTCCTGTCTTGAATGATGTCAGAAATTCAGTATTTTTGGAAGTCTGATATCTCAAGCTCTCCAAAACAATGTAATGGGAAACATTTTTTTCCAATGTATGTTTTCTGCCATTTGACCTTCCTGAGGCCTTGCAGTGGTGTTTTCAACTATTCTCGCTCTTCCTAGAATGCAGGAGGTGGAATAGTGAACTTGGCCTAATGTTGGTCGTACCAGCACTTAAGAAATAAATAAAGAATTGGCACATAAGAATGCTCTGCTGCTCTACTAAGATTTTTCGTCAGACTATATACGTCAGTGGTCCCTCCATTTGTAGCTTCAGCTGAGCTCAGTTAGCAAGACAATATGTCTAATACAGAAAATATTGATTCCAAGCTCCACCAGTCCTTCATCATGCATCATAATTCACTTGTCACTGAGCTGGGGGTGGGGCACGGATCAGGAGTTGGTGGGGAAGCTAGGTGATATAAGATTGGGAGCATTGGAGGGTCATTTTGTAAGGAAGTGGGGCAGGGGAGATGATAATTTTGGGAAGTAAATCAGCTAACCTGCCATTCTCCCATGTTGTTACCGCTGGATTATGAATGACCATGTTCTCCTGGGAGTGGTCTACAATGGGACACCCCCAAGTCAATGTGCTGCAAATCCCAGTCCAACATTCAAAGTAATATTGCACCAGGAATTACATTATTCCATAGGGAATGGAGTGCAAGGATTACAATTTGCTTTGGCTTAAATTGACTCTTAGCCACATAGCTGTGAAAAAGAATGTTGCTATACAATCAAATTCTCAGGTAATTCAGAGTAAAGGCGGATACAAGAAAAGGCCGGGGTTAGTCAGCAAACAAAAGTAGATTCAGAGGCACAGGTAACACACTTGCATCCATTTTCACAAAAGAAAAGAATGCTGCCTGTGGTCACAGTAAAGTATGAGATATTTGGAGAGGACACATATAAATTACAGGAGGTACTTAAATGGTTAGCAGTGCTCTAAACAGAAAAAATAAAGTGATATTAAAAACAGAAAATGCTGGAAAAAATATTGGAGTTTGTGAAGGAAAGAGATGTGGCTGTGGAAGTTAGCCTTGGTCAACACCTTACTAAAACCGAGGAGAACTTCTTCAAGGCTGGCATTCCTGGGAGAGAAGTGGCATTTATCTCCTTTCATTTCAGATTTCCAGCATCTGCAGGTTTTTTTTTATTTTCATTGAGATGAGATGCTCAGGTGAGTACGGGTGGAACTAATGGTGGGATGGGCACCATCCTTCATTCCTCCTTAAATAATAACCTGAGAGTTCAGGAGGATTGCAAATGATTAGTCCTCTTGGAAAAAGGGCACAGACGGAAACCTAGGTATTGGAAAGCTGTTAGTATCAGTGATCGGGGCTTAGCCGTTGACACATTAACTCAAGATAAAACTTACAGTCACTTGTGAAAAACATGGATTAGCAAAGAATACTGGCATGGATCAATTAAAGGTAAATCAAGTTCAACTTGCTTCATTTCATTGAGGAAGTAACAGAGAATGTTCCATGCTATACTGTTCTATGTTCAATTAGTGTAATATATAAGAAATTTCAAAAAAGTGTATGTTAAGGTTCACCAAATTCTCCCATGTAAGACTTTAATTTTTCCCAAAGGTCAGAGGTTACCCAAAGGTCCAATAAAGAGGGTGGATTTATTGGTTGATGAAGAAGTGACAATTACCGTAATTAGGACGTAAGGAAAAACAGACAACACAAAACAGATGTAATGATTCTTTTGTGACTGGTTGGTCAGTCACCCAGTAAACAGCAAGAGGTATCAGCATCAGGCCTAGGCCACAATGGTCTTCTTGGGCTTTTTCATTTTGTGTTAAACAAGGTGCTAATTCAAGGCTGTGGGTATAGTTGCCTGTCTTTTACTTTCCATGCACAGACTTAGATACGCTTTTATAAGGGCTTGGCAAATAATCCTTATTTCAATGACCTCAGCCCATTAATGAACAAGACACAAATAGAGAAAGTATCTCAACTAATTTGTGCTTGATTGGGTAACGTAGTCATAATCCTTCCTTATCTCTGGCTTCACTCGCAATCTTGCTATCTCCTTTCACCTAAGACTGCTATAATGACACAACTGTTTTACTTATCAGTATTAATAATAAGGTCTTTCTTTCCCTTAATTTTATGAAGATACTTTTAAAAAAAGGATGATGCATTGCACGAGTAATCAATCAGTGTAATTGCACCTACTGACATCATTATTGTGTGACAAATATGGAGTGCAATGGGTTTGATTATAATTTTGTTTTAATTGTGAGATTAGCGGGGATACACTGAAGGATAACTGTTCAATAGTTCACTTGTTCCACTTAATAAGCAATCAATACTGCACCACTACAGACAATTCCCTATTAAGTTCTTTATGGGGCACAAGAATTAAAATAATGTGAAATCAAAATATATATACTTATTTTAACTAAAAAAAGGTCATATTCTTCATTTGTTCAAACTACAGCCTGTAAGTTTTATTGTGGAGTAAAGAGAAGGAGGTTTGGGGTCACACAAAGACCTGACCTGATGTTGCTTGATCACATTCCTAATAAGCCATTTTGACTTTGTGAGGTAAATTGGTTGCTTTTGGGTTTTTTCGGCAATGGGATCGTTATAATGTAAGAGGAAATTAAATTCTGCCTCTTGACAAAATTTGCACAAATATACTGCAGCTAAATAATAAGATTCCCAAAAAAATAATGAACTGATTAAGCTCAGGTACCCAAAGTTAGGTGAAGTTCCAATAAGCTATCAGTTAGATATGCATCAGTTGAATAAACTGCTAACTATAAACAAGCCCTCCATTCAATACCAGAACAGAAAAAAAGATTTTTTTCTGTCTACCACCTACGGCTGGATGGTACGAATTTCTTTAACTTAATTTTATCCCTGGCATACTTTGTTAGAATTGATTTAGTTACCAGAAACAGAACACCCATTAAACAGCATAAAATGCTGCAAAGTATTTTAGTTTCAAACCACATCATCGATAGTTACGCCAATTTCTACAGCATTTCTCTGCTCTCTGGATATCAAATAATCTGAAAAGAGATTAAGTCTTCCAAAAATGCTGAGAAAACACCAAAGGGACTGATAATGTGGTGGTCCGATTTCCACGGACTCAAGCCGACAGCCCTCAGTCAGAGAAATTCTCCAATTATAATTGGATACGAGTGCTGTGATTACTGTAGGTTTTCACACTGCAGGGAGGTAAAGCTCGCAGCATAATAACTGTTGATGGAAAGGATTCAAATCTGACTTGATCTTAAAGGATGCTGCTGTTACCTTTTGCTGGTTTAATGTTGGGGTAGTTTCTTGCTTACCAAGCAAATATTGCCTTGTTGAGCACTCTTCAACTGTACTGCATGGAGAAATTGTTCTGAAGAGAAATATAACATAAAAGTGGCCGAATTAGACCAGCTTGCCTATGTTGGTTCTTTTATAGGGCATTGCAATACCACTTTGCAAACTAGTGATGCATTTGATTCTATCACCCTTCAGGGAGTGCATTCATGATCATCTCTTGTTGGAACTCACTATGCAAAATATCTCTCATCATCTCTCTGTTACTTATGCAATTTCTGTTAAACCTGTGATCTTTAGTAACTTTCATGAGTTAATCAGTTCTTTTCAGAACTGCATCCCTTTTATTTATCTTCCTTAATCTTCTCTGCTCTAAAAATAATCCCAGCTCCACTAATTTCTTTGCAAAAGTCTTTGGAACAATCCAAATAAATTTCTATTGCACCCTTGTCCTTCCAAATGTATGAACTCCAAAAGTGGGCAGATGAGAAGTCAATTTTGTTTCCTCTTTAGTAATATATCCAATTCTCTTTTGGACTTGAGTCAAAATCCCATCCAGATCATAACAGCACATAGAGGAAGAAGCTAGGTACTTGAAGGAATATACATTGGAGGGAGAGAAGAGTTGCAGAGGGAGGTTGCAGAGAATCATTTGAGACTCACACATGTGAGCATGATGATGACTCAGCATGTTTAACCAATGAACAGCCGGACCATACACAACATCAAGGTTGATCCTTCACCTGTGCCAAATATGTTGACACAGAAACATAGAAAATATTAGTAGGATAGGCAATTTGATCTTTCAAGCCTGCTCTGGCATTCACTACAATCATGGCTGATCTTCCATACCATATTTACCCTCTCTCCCGACACCACTTTATGCCTTTGGTATCAAGAAATTGACCAACTTCCTTTCAAAAACTTAGCCCCCAAAGCTTTCTGTGGTGGATTCACTACCCCCTGAGTGAAGAAATTCCTCCTCAGCTCAGTCCTAGATGTCTTAGCCCATATCTTGAGACCCCAACCCTTGGTTCTAGAGTCCAACAGTCAGGGGAAACATTCTTCCTGCATCCAATCTGTCTAACCCTGTTAAAATTTTGTATGCTTCAATGAGATCCTTTCTCATTCTTCTAAACTCGAGTGAATACAAACCTAATCAACCCAATCTCTCTTCCCATATTGTATGGCCTGCTCTCAGAGGACACAGTGTTTGTGTGCTTCATTCAGAGAAGGGAACAATTTATTACTTATAATTAATACTTGGTGGAAGCACATGATTGTCTATTAAGTAGAATGGAATTAAAGTATGGCTGCCAAGTACTAGTAGCTGAAGAGCCCATTTATAATAATCAACAGCTTACATTTTTATGGCATCTTACCCACACTAAAATATCCTAAGGAATCTTATAGAAGCAAAATCAGACACAAACAGAGGAGATTTTAATGCATGCGACCAAAAGCTTGATGATAGTGATAGGTTTAAGCAAACTGAGACCACAGTAGGTTTGGAGATAGAACTTCAGATCATAGGATATAAATAGCTGAAGACAAAGAAGCCTAATCTGATCTTAACTGTCCTTTATTTGCCACACTAGGTCATCCAGTCTCACCCTGTCAGAGAAATGTCCATTGTTTCACCCTTTCCCCTCCTCTATCTTCCCAAACTAATGTGTTTCTCTCTTTCCCAGTTCTGATGAAGCATCCTGGATCTGAAAAATTAACTGGTTCTTCCACAGATGCTGAATATTTCCAACATTTTTTGGGGTTTTATTTCAGGTTTGCAGCTTCTGCAGTTTCTGTTCTGATTTTCATGGACAGCTGAAGGCATTGTTACCAATCTTGTTTTTAAGGAAGTTGGGAGGTTGGACAGAAGACTAGATGCAGGAATGTACCATTCTCAGGAGAGCAGTTGTCACTGTCGAATCTCACGGATGAATAAGGGCCAGAAGACACGATAACAAATCAAGGATTATGTGAATAAAATCAAATTGACAAAGGCAAGTGACCAGGTTACCTCGTCTGCCTCTTGGCCGGTGAATATTGTTGTTGTTGTGGGGATTGGGGTACCAATTCAGGTACCTAAAACTAGGGAAACAAAGGACTGCAGATACTGGAATCTGGATGAAAACCACTATGATGCTGGAGGAACTACGCAGGCCAGGTAGCATCTGTGTCTTACCATCTCTTTCCAGCGTCTATCTGTCACCTCCTTGTGCCCACCCTGCCTGCCCTCTTTTGTCCACCTATCACTGCTCTGCTTTTCCCTCCTATATATTGGGCTTCCCCTTTTCCTATCGTCAGTCCTGAAGAAGGGTCCTAACTCGAAACGTTGGCCACCTGCTTTTCTCCATGGATACTGCCTGGCCTGCTGAGTTCCTCCAGCATCGTAGTGTTTTTCATCCAGGTACCTAAAACTAGTGTGCATAAGTTTAAGGTAAAGAGGAAGAGATGGGATATGAGGAAGAACATTTTCACCCAGAGAATAGTTGGAATCTGGAACACATTGCCAGACAGATTAATGGAAGCAAGGACTCTGACAACATTTCAGAAGTATCTAGACACATACTTAAATTGCCAAGGCATAGAAGGATAGGGATCAAATGCTAGTAAATGGGATTAGTGTAGGTAGATGCTCAATGGTCAGCATGGACATGGTAGGCCAAAGTGGCAAATGAATTACATGGTGAACTGAAGACATGATTGAGAAGAGGAAATGTAGGAGGCTTCTGAATATTGGAAGGAAGGTGGTGGGATCTTGTGGGAGCAGAGATGTTAGGACTTAAAGTGCTAACACTGATAAAAGGGTAAGACATGAGTACAGAGGAGTGATTGGAATTGGGTCTACTTGTGTACAATTACAAAGAGGAATTTGAAATCCAAGGCAAACGTCTAAATCAATTTTTTCTGGTGTAAATATTTACGGAAGCTTTGTAAGAGCTGGGGTGAAAGAAGTATCATACAAATGGTCTAAATGGCAGTCACTTATCCTTCCTTGGTCAGTATTAATAATCTGACTTCTTCTGGTCATTTCGATACAGTCAGTGTGGAAAACATCTAAACCCCACTTCATCATTTTAATTGAAATATCCATCACAAGTAGAGAGCCTCTTAGCTAATTGAATACAAGAGCAGTGTTATTAAGTCTTGTTTTGTCATTGCCCCAACATTAACAAATTAGATGTTGGCCTTTAAAACAACCTTTCATCAATTCTGCAGTCACGCCACAATTACCAGGATAGAAGTGGATTTGAAAGAGTTCAAAGAATAATAACTATCATCTATTTTTGGATAAGCTTTGGATGATGGAGTGTGAAATTTTATCCTTTCTCCATTCCTATACATGACTCTAATTAGGAAACAAACCTGATTGCTTTCTTTTTGCTATTTTGTAATCTAAAATTCCTTCAGGAGGGTAATTATATGCCAAACAGGATTCTAAATGATGATGCAGTCTGCTGCCTTTCAATTACCTTTCTAAAATTGCAGAGAAACTAAAGCAGGGACCCCCTGTGCTCACGGAACTAAACTCTATATCTTACAGTACTTATTATACATCTCACAGTTGTTATTACCACATATCTGAGAAAACCTGGCTCACAGGAATGACATCTGCTGACTCGCAATTGAATCTCTCCTTGCAGTCAAGAGGACGTCATTGAGTAGTTAAACCTTTAAGCAAGAAATAGCTTCAAATGCAGAAGAATTTAATTCCAAACAATTCCAAGAGAAATACCAATATCTTTTCACATGGGAAATTGTACTTAATTAAGGCACCGAACCAATCACTGGCATTGTCATTATATTTATATTATGTGTGTGGGCAGGGGTGGGGAGTTACATCTGTTGTTTGAAGAGACTATGCAGTTAAACCACAATAATTCCAACTATCCAGTTAATTAAGGTGGGGTAATTGTTAATTTTTGATTATACTCTGCTAAACATAAACTGAGAAGTAGTACGACTTGCTGAGACTAGCTGAGAAGAATTTGCAGTCGGACCAACAATGATAAATTCCTTGCAAGTGTAACGTAACTGCAATTTAAATAAAACAATTGGTCGCCACAGTGGCACAGGTAGTCGAGCCACTGCCTCACAGTTCCAGCAACTCGATTCAAACCTGAACTCAGGTGCTGTCTGTGTGGAGTTTGTACATTCTCCCTGTGTTTTTTTCCCCAAGTGCTGTGGTCTCCACCAATATCCCAAAGACGAATGGGTTGGTAGGTTGATTGGCCACTGTAAACTGCTCCTGATGTTGGTGTGAGTGGTAGAGTTTAGGGGGAGTTGTCGGAAGAATAAAATGAGTGTGACATTAATGTACCATAAATGGGCTTTTGATGGGCAGCACAGAACTGTTGGACTGTGGATCTGTTTTCCTGCTGTATGTTTCTGTGACTCTATTACACCAACTTGATGGCCAATCTAAAACACCTTACTCACCAGGAGCAGTTCAGAGAGGACTTTTGGTACTCGCAGCTGGAATGGGTGAGTTGTCTCATGAGAGAAGGTTAGACAGATTAGGGTTAGATCAGTTGGAGTTCAGAAAACTGTGAGGGAACTTAATTGAAACATATAAGACCCTGAGTGGTCTTGACAGTGGAGAGAATGTTTCTTCTTATGGGAGAATCTAAATCTGAGAATTACTGTTTCAAAATAAAGAATCAGAAATAAAGGGTGCAGAAGAGGTTCACCAGGATGCTGCCTGGATTAGAGAGTATTAACTTATAAGGAGAGGACAAACCTGGCTCATTTTCTCTGGAGTGTCAGAGGCTGAGGGGAGACCCGATAAAGGTTTATAAAATTATGAGAGGCATAGAGAAGGTAGATGGAGTCTTTTTCCTAGGGTAGAAATGTCAAATACTAGAGTACATAGCTTTAAGGTGAGAGGAGGAATGTTTAAAGACAATGTGCGTGATAAGGTTTTTTTTTACACAAAGTGGTAGGTGGCTGGATCTCACTGCCAGGGGTGGTGGTGGAAGCAGACATGAGAGAGGCATTTAAAGACACGCACATGAACATGCAAGGAGTGGCAGGATATGGGTCCTGTGCAGGCAGATAGATTTTGTTTTATTTGGCATCATGGTCAGCACAGACATCATGGGCCGAAGGTCCTGTTCCGTGCTGTACCGTTCCATGTTCTATGGTTTATGATCATTCATTAAAGATGGGTACACGGTGAGTAGGTTGGTGAAAGTTTCCTGGGAAAAATGAGAATGGAGACTTGAGATCAGTTTGTTCAGCATCACCTTTCAACCTGCTGTCTTTTCTTCCCAATGGCAGCATTGCTGAGCTCTCAGTAAAATGCACTACCTGTAAATATGCTTGCATCTTCAAGGAGATATTTTTGATTCATAAAAAAAATCAATATCTAATGAGCTGTTTTTCTCTGATGGAAACCACAAAAAGCAAAGACAAAATATTGTTCTCTTCACCAGAATGTCGTGTAAAACACTGAGGTAAGTAGGGGAAGAAACATTCCCACATCGATCTGTCAGTAACTACAGGCATTAAACAAAAATTTGGAAGACATTTTAAAACAAGGGGCTTTTCAGAACATAGGATGTCATGACAGAAACATTGATAGAAGTAGGACTTCTGACCACTTTAAAAAATATTGTGGATAATGATTTAAATGTAGAATATCTTACAAGTTTCTACAAAGGCCGGGGAGCGGAACTGACTGGACAGGGCTTTCAGAGGGATGCCAAAGACTCATGGATAAATAAACATTATCTGTGCTACAAGAATCTCTGAAACTTTCGGCAACAGTTCACTAATGGTAAGCTAAATGCAGAGATGTGGCCACATCAATGTAGTGGTACCACTCTGGCTGACCTGGGGAAGAAAAAATGCTTTGTTGTTTTGGTCTCCTGCGAAGATTTTAGGAAATTTAGAGAGGGTGATGGGCTTGTCAAATGTTCTTTAAATGTAGTAGATTTGTTCACTGAATATCACAAGATCACAAGACAAGGGAGCAGAAGCAGGCCATTCGGCCCATCAAGTCTGCTCCAAGGAAAGGGAAATAGAAATGAGAAATGGGGAATGGGGGAAGAAGAAGAAAAAAAACTATTCTAATCCCAATTACCGGCCTTATCCCCATATCCCTTGATATCCTGATGATTTAGATATCTATCTATCTCCTCCTTGAACGCCCCCACTGATCTGGCTTCCACTGCTGTACGTGGCAAGGAGTTCCACAAATTCACCACCCTTTGGCTAAAGAAATTTTTCCTCATCTCTGTTTTGAAACTGTACCCTCTAATTCTAAGATTGTGCCCTCTGGTCCTAGACTCACCCACCAAGGGAAACAGCCTAGCCACATTTACTCTGTCCTTTCCTATCAATATTTTAAATGTCGCTATGAGGTCCCCTCTCATTCTTCTGTACTCCAGCGAGTACAGTCCAAGAGCCGACAAACGCTCCTCATACGTAAGCGCTTTTATTCCTGGAATCATCCTCACAAATCTCCTCTGAACCCTCTCCAACGTCAACACATCCTTCCTAAGATGTGGGGCCCAAAATGGCGCACAATATTCCAAATGAGGCCTCACTAGTGCCCTGTAGAGCCTCATCAACACTTCCTTACTTTTATACACTATACCTCTCGAAATGAATGCCAACATAGCATTCGCTTTCTTTACCACAGATCTGACCTGGTGGTTAACCTTTAAGGTATCCTGCACGAGTACCCCCAAGTCCCTTTGTACTTCTGTGCTTTGGATTTTCTCTCCTCCTAGATAATAATATGCCCGCTTATTTCTGCTTCCAAAGTGTACAACTGCACATTTCCCTACATTGAATCTCATCTGCCATTTCCTTGCCCATTCTCTTAAACTGTCTAGGTCCCTCTGCAACCTTCCTATCTCTTCAATACTCCCTACTCCTCCCCCTATCTTGGTGTCATCCGCAAACTTAGCCACAAAACCATTTATTCCATCATCCAAATCGTTAATGTACAAGGTAAAAAGGAGCGGTCCCAACACCGACCCCTGCGGCACACCACTAGTAACCGGTAACCAACCAGAATGAGATCCTTTTATTTCCACTCTTTGCTTCCTGTCAACCAGCCAATGCTCCACCCATTCTGTTATCCTACCTGTAATTCCATGACCTCTCATCTTATTAATCAGTCTCTTGTGAGGCACCTTATCAAAGGCCTTTTGAAAGTCTCAATACACAACATCTACCGCCTCTCCCTTATCCACCTTACCTGTGATTTCTTCAAAAAACTCCAATAGGTTGGTCAGGCAGGATCTTCCCTTCACAAAACCATGTTGGCTAGGACCTATATTGCTCTGCGCCTCTAGGTATTCCGTAACCCCGTCTTTGAGGATAGATTCCAATAACTTTCCCACCACTGACATCAGACTAATAGGTCTGTAATTTCCTTTATGCTGCCTCCCACCTTTCTTATACAACGGAACTACATTTGCGACCCTCCAGTCCTCCAGAACCATGCCGGAATCTATCGATTTCTGGAAAATTATCGCCAATGCCTCCGCTATCTCTAAAGCCACCTCCTTCAGAACCCGGGGATGCACCTCATCTGGTCCAGGAGACTTATCAGTCTTTAGTCCGTTTAGTTTTCCTAGCACCTTCTCCCTAGTAATCTTAACTGAACTCAATTCCATTTCGTGAGACTCCTGACTAACCGGCACATTGCTGATGTCCTCCACGGTGAAGACCGATGCAAAATATTCATTCAATTCCTCTGCCATCTCTCTATCGTCCATTATAATAGCTCCTGCACCGTTATCAATTGGTCCTATATCAACCCGTGTCTCTCTTTTACACCTTATGTATTTAAAAAAACTCTTAGTATCCTTTCGAATGTTATCCGCCAACTTCCTTTCATAATTCATCTTTTCTTTCCTAATGACCTTCTTAGTTTCTCTCTGCAGGTTTTTAAAAGCTTCCCAGTCTTCTGTTTTCCCACTAATTTTTGCTTCTTTGTACGCCGCCCCTTTTGCTTTTATTTTAGCCTTCACCTCTCTCGTTATCCACATTTGTGCCTTTTTTCCATTAAAAACCTTCTTTTTTCTTGGAATATATCTATCCTGCAACTTCCTTATTTCCTGTAGAAATTCCTTCCATTTCTCCTCTGCCGTCCCTCCAGCCAGCTTACTCTTCCAATCAATTAGGGCCAACTCCTCTCTCATACCATTGTAATTTCCTTTGTTCCACTGAAATATCGATACACCAGTTATCAGTTTCTCCTTCTCAAACTTGAAACTGAACTCAATCATATTGTGATCACTGGTTCCCAGTGGTTCCTTTACCTTTGGTTCCCTAATCACCTCCGTTTCATTACACAGCACCCAATCCAAAACAGCCGATCCCCTGGTGGGCTCTTCAACAAGTTGCTCTAGAAAAACGTCCCTTAGACATTCCACAAACTCCCTCTCCTGAGTACTACCGCCATTCTGGATTTCCCAGTCCACCTTCATGTTAAAATCCCCCATAATTATCTTCACATTGTCACTCTGGCATGCTTTTTCTATCTCAAACTGCAACTTATCGTCCACTTGCTGACTGCTATTAGGGGGCCTATATATGACTGCTACTATTGTCCTTTTACCCTTGCTATTCCTTAGCTCCACCCACAAGGATTCCACCTCCTCTGACCCAATATCCTTCCTTTCTATTGATTTTATATCACTACTAACCATCATGGCCACACCACCCCCTCTGCCTACCCGCCTATCCTTCCTATACACTGTGTACCCCTGGACATTCAGTTCCCAATCACATCCATCATAAAGCCATGACTTGGTGATTGCCACAATGTCATATTTATTAACCTGTAGTTGTGCCACAAGGTCATCTACTTTATTCCTAATGCTACGTGCATTTAAATATAGTACATTTAGTCTGGTATCTGCTATTAATTTTGTCATACTTCTATTGTTCAGCAGATTATCCTGGCTTTCCACCTGTCTATTCTTCTTACCATCTTCACTACATACTACCTTAGACATGTTCCTACATACCTCATCCCCTATCCTAACATTCTGTATCCTAACATCCTGACTTGTTGTACTTCTACTATTCAGCAAATTATCCTGACTTCTCACCTGCCTGTCCTTCTTGCCATCCTCATTGGACTTGTTTCTATAAACTCCCTCCTTTACCTTAGCATCTTGTAACCTAACATCCTGGTTTCCATCCCCCTGCCAGATCAGTTTAAACCCTCCCCTGCAACTAAATATGGACATGGTTGTCAAGGCCTGCATTTATCGCTCATCCAAACCGACTTCTGCATTGAGTGGATTGCTTGGCCATTTCAGAGGTCAATGAAGAGTCAACTACATTGTCGGATCGAGAGTGAGATACAGCTGTCCCAGGGTTATGGACACCCCTACAAATGAACAAGCTCCCATAAGGTTATTAAATTCAAAAGAATGATGTGCATACACGTTTGTTCCTACGCACAGTAAAATAAGCTTCTTCTCTCTCTCCACTTCTGGCAATTGTTCATTCCTATTAGCCTTCTGTGCTTTGATGCCATTCGTTACAATACCGTGGAGGTGTGGTTACCCTATTGAGTGATTTTTGTGTATTTTTTGACTTACGGACAAAATCGACTTCTGGACATCTGTATGAATGGAACCCGTTCGTTACCCAGGGAAGGCCTGTATACTCCAGACTGGGTAAGGATGGCAAATTTCCTTCCTCAAAAGGCATTAGTAAACCAGATGTGTTTATGGTTCATGGTCACTGCCATTGATACTTGCTTCCGATTTGAGATGTATTATTTAAATTTACTTGCCCTCTGCAATTGCAATTCATAAGCTTTATACTCTAGCCCCACTTGGAGATATCCGACAGACTGCTTCACTGCTTGGTCAGGCTGCAGTACAGTTTCCACTCATGTTGATTGCTTCCATGCTGGGTTCAGTACTCAGTCCGGTTCAGTCCCCAGCTGAGGTCATCATTATTCAAAATTAACATATTAGAAATGGAAGTCTTAGAATGGGTTGAATGCTCAATTTACATTGTCGATCAGATTTGCTCATTCAAGGTGCAGGTGGCTCAAGCACAGAAAAGATAAATCCAGGCAATGGCATCAAATTAAAACATGGAAATAGGACATATTTCAAACTTATTTTTCACATGATATGCAATGGACTGACATATAGATCAATGGAAACATGAACCCCGTAAATCCTATGGTTGGGAGGTGTTAATGTTTTTTTCTGGATGAGTGATAGACCACAGAAACATGCCTTTATTACCTAATGGTGGCTTGGCATTCACTCAACACTTGTACCAAAGCAATGGGATTAAGGTAACCTTCAGGACTATAAATTGAAAAGATTTGTATGACTTAGATCGACTTTTATGTCCTGTACTATCGTTATTAATCTTTTTTTTCATAATTTATGAGATCTTTCCCAAAGCCTTTGGCTCCCTATTTGTACCCTCACCCTGGCAATTGAGCTAAGAATTAAAAAAAACCCTGTTTTATTTTTCAAGCTCAGATTCTCTCCACTGAGTCTTGCACTGTGCCTTATACATCTTTGAATGCATCTTGTCTGGCATCAGTTTGAGTAATAATAGTAATTTTAAAGTATTCAGCATTGAATTTTTATAAGCTTGCTGTGCTCGATAAGCATGAGCGATGGCTTGAAATCTTCAAACTTCATACAAAAGGAGGAACTTAAAGAAAAATATAGCGCTTCATACTTTTCTTGTGTCTTATCTGTGTGAAAATTAATTAATACTAATTTCAGCTGAGTTGTATTTAACATAATGGGAATGGAACAAAAGTGTGGCATAAGTCAACAAGATGAATGTAGAGCAGCTGCTTCCCTTAACCACTCGGTTCTTGAACCAACCGGCACAAACCTAATCACTTGGGTTTAGCGACATATGACCAGTTTGATCACCTTGCACTAATATGGACTTTTATTTTGTTCCAATTATGTTCTTCCTTGTAAAAATTATGTATAGTCTATGTTTGACTTGTGAATGCTGCCAACGTGATGCTCTGTGCCTGTGATGCGGCTGCAAATAAGTTTTTCATTGCACCTGTGCATACATGTACTTATGCAGATGACAATAAACTTGACTTTGACTTTGACGCCAGTAAAAATATTGGTGTAAGTTGCTGTTACACACTATTACAAGGATTTCCAGGTTGATGTTTCCAACATTTCTGTGTGCAGTCACAGTCTCTTCTCTGGGAACTGGCTTTGTTAAGTAAATGTATTGTGCAGGCAGTGAGATGTGATTGACATTCCCAAGACCACTGATACTCCCACCCACCCTCCAGCACTGTACTTCCCATCCAACCAAAGCACTAACCTTGCAAATGCAGTCTGCTCTCAGGACTCTGCAGTAGTACTGAACTCACTGAGTCAAGGTTCTCGTAGCTGCTACATCCCAATGGTCCGGTCCGAGTCTCGGTCACCTGAAACACAGACATATTCAACACTATAAGATCAGCTCAATCTCAAACACTCTAGCTAAGGAAAAGTTTAAAATACCCACATGCTTACAAAATAATGATTCTCATTTCTGGTCAAGTGGACTGCTGGAGATCTTTCACACACACCCACACTGCAAGGGCTCCATCCCCACACTTCCACCATTGCTCACCAGTCGTGTCTATCCTCAACACCTCCTCCATGATTATCCTCAACACCAGTTCCCACAAGGCTGCAACCTCAGCCCCTTACTATATTCCCTACACACTCAAGACTGTGTGGTCAAGTTCCACTCTAACTCCACTTACAAGTTTGCAGATGACACCACCATAGTGGGCCAGATCTCAAACAATGATGTGACGGAATACAAGAAGTTGATAGAGAGCCCAGTGGCATGGTTTCAAGATAACAACCTCTCCCTTAATATCAGCAAAATGAAGGAGCTGATCATGGACTTCAGGAAATGGGGTAGTGTAGCACACTCCTGTCTGTATCAATGGTGTTGAGGTGAAGATGGTTGAGAGCTTCAAGTTTCTAGGTGTAAACATCACCAACAATTTGTCCTGGTTCAGTCACTTTGGCTAAGAAAACATAACAATCCCTCTACTTCCTCAGAAGGCTAAGGAAACTTGTCATGTCCCCAATGATTCTTACAAATTTTTATAGATGAACCAGAGAAAGCATCCTTTCCAGATGCATCACAGATTGGTATGTCAACTGGTCTACCCAAGAACTCAAAAAATTGCAGAGAGTTATGAACGCAGCCCAGTCTACAATGCAAACTAGCCTCCCCTCCAATGACTCTGTCTACACTTCCCACTGCCTCGGGAAAGCAGCCAACATAATCAAGGAACCGTCCACCCCACATAACCCCACTCATTCTCTCTTCTCCTCTCTCCCATCAGACAGAAGATACAAAAGCTTGAAAGCACATACCTAGCAGACTCAAGGACAGCTTCTATTCAGACTCTTGAATGGACCTCTCATACGCTAAAGATGAATTCTTGATCTCCCAATAAACCTTGTTGTGGCCCTTGCACTTTATTTGTTTACCTGCCCTGTAATTTCTCTGTAGCTGCTACACTGTATTCTGTACTCTGTTTTCTTTTTACAACCTCAATATACTTATATATGGCATGATCTGCCTGGATGGCAATGCAAACAAAAGCTTTTCACTGTATTTCAGTACACGTGACAATAAAAAAGCAATACCAATACCAATGAATCTCTCCCTTAAGGACTACAATGTTATCTTATTTTGTTGGGTCACAGCTATATCTTGGAATCTGCAAGAATGATTAGGAGGCTTCTTGTCTTGGGGAAATACTAAAAACTATTGAAAGCCAGGCACAAAAGCAGCCGCATTTTCTTATAATAACAAGGTAATTTAATATAGAGAAGAGACAGATAAAATAAAGATTCCTCGGAATTAATCCCAATTCAGCAGCACTATTGAGTCATGTCAGTGTGTTATACATTCCTTGCGGAGTTCATTCCAATGACTTTATCCTGACTAAGGATAAATTTCTAAGGAACAGTATTGGAATGTTTTAGGTTTTGGACTGGATGCATGTTTTATCTCTTCATTCAAGAGCAAACATCTTGTCTATTTTTTCATGTATAATCTTTGTATTTTAAGTCTTTCCTTATTGTGTGGCAGCTTTTTTTTAAACAAGTGTATTTGACCAGTCAAGCCAAAAGCTGTGATTAAACATTGCGTTTGTCCAGTGTTTGACTGACTCTATTTAACATCAGCTTGGCCAACTTAGCCAACACTTTCCCTGCAACTGGTCCAGCTCATCTTAGCAGCTCTGCATGATTGAAGATGGCCAAAATAAAGTGAAGGTGACTGTAAACTTGGAGCAGGTCAAGGAAAAGTAATTAAAGAATTCTTGCTCTTAAGATTTTATTTCAGTTTCAAGGTAGGCTTCGATAATTTTGAACAGAAAAGCAGGGAAATGGATAGAATCTCATTATAGGCAAGTTCCACTTGTGCTCTAAATAGAGAAGATTAATGGCAATGATTTCGCTTTGCAGCTCAAAGCACACAAACAGCTCTGCTCTGCATATATCCAGAACTGTATAGAAACTGGTACCTCTTCCCTCACTGTGAAACAAAACTAGACAGCCACTTTGTTCTGGTAAAGCATGTTTGATAATGAGTGTATTTTATATTCTACCTTCATTAATGTTATCTTAGAAACTGCTGTGTATCAGAGATGCCAGCATAAAGGCGCTACATTGTAATTGAAAGTGAGTATAACATGAGCAGCATGACTGCTAACAGCAGCTTTTTTCGTAACATAATTGTACAAACTACAATACTTCCAATGAGGCAATCGGTTTGCAGGAAAAGAAGTGTTATGTAAATACCAACAGTGAGTCCCAATCGTGCTCTCCCCACCTCCTACCCTCAGGTTTCACGGAACAATTTCCACCACTTAAAAGCTTTGTCTATGATATTGGAGGCTAACAATTGTTGAGATTTACCAAGATGCACTTGGATACAGATCAGATGCAAGCAATTCTGTGCTGGTTAGCACAGCAGATTTTGTACCCAATTGCTTGGCTAGCATTTCGAGGACGACACCCAGGTATAAAACTAATCCTGCAAATCAGACACCTGAATCATCGAAATTTCATGACTTTCACTCTCGGATAATATCTGTAATGGACAGCCTAACCACTGTCCCATTTTTTCATCTGACCAGCAAGTTAATAAATCTACCCCAAGGTGCTGACTTACTGTATAAAGCAAGTGTTGTCAGGTTGGAAAGTTTATGAGGACCAATAAATCGTTTAAGTTCAATCAGATAAAAGGCTACAATTTTACTAGAGAGTTGATGCATGTTTTTCCATATCTATACAGGATACACAGATACAAATTGCAGTTCCGGCATTAAGAATACTTGATGTGAGCTAATCTGTTTTGAACCCTTGAAGGCTTTGTCTTATGAAGTCCAGACACAATGAGAACTGGGTTAAAGCTTCCTTCCTTGAAACCTAACAACTAGAAAATAGTAAGACTTAATTCCATCACACTGGCTGAATTAACTTGAATCTCAGAGGTGAATCTGCAGGACCCTTGAATAGTTAAACATGAAGATAAGATAAAGGAACAAGAGTAGGCCATTGAACCTGCTCCAGTAAAATAAGGCTAATCTTTGACATCAACTCCACTTTCTCACACTATTCCCACATCCCTTAATTAACTTCACATCCAAAATTAAATCAAACTCTTCCTTGAACATAAACTTTGAGCATTCAAAACCCTCTGACAGATATTCAAAGCATTTTGAGTAAATTAGCATTTCTTCATCACAGTTCTAACCATATTGAGGACCATGACCCTCATTTGTAGTTCTCCTAAACAGGGAAATTGCCTTCCTAGCCCCAATCCCATTTGCTCCATGTACAATGTTATATTTTTGACATTTCACTTCACAGTAGAGAATGTACACACAACATCCTCAATCCTTCCTAGCCAAGGAAACTTTTTTTGCACTTCCTCCACTAAGTTACAAAATTGGATGCAATACTCCAGGTGTAGCCAAAACTATTTATATGTTTCTTGTACCATTTCTCCAATATGTAAATGTCCCTGCGGCACCTTATTACTAGCAATGTAGTAATTACACATCACTAGTGAGGCCTCATTTGGAATATTGTGCGCCGTTTTGGGCCCCACATCTTAGGAAGGATGTGTTGACGTTGGAGAGGGTTCAGAGGAGGTTTACGAGGATGATTCCAGGAATGAAAGGGCTTACGTATGAAGAGCGTTTGTCGGCTCTTGGACTGTACTCGCTGGAGTACAGAAGAATGAGAGGGGACCTCATAGCGACATTTAAAATATTGATAGGAAAGGACAGAGTAAATGTGGCTAGGCTGTTTCCCTTGGTGGGTGAGTCCAGGACCAGAGGGCACAATCTTAGAATTAGAGGGTACAGTTTCAAAACAGAGATGAGGAAAAATTTCTTTAGCCAGAGGGTGGTGAATTTGTGGAACTCCTTGCCATGTACAGCAGTGGAGGCCAGATCAGTGGGGGCGTTCAAGGAGGAGATAGATAGATATCTAAATAGTCAGGATATCAAGGGATATGGGGATAAGGCCGGTAATTGGGATTAGAATAGTTTTTTCTTCTTCTTCCCCCATTCCCCATTTCTCATTTCTATTTCCCTTTCCTTGGAGCAGACTCGATGGGCCGAATGGCCTGCTTCTGCTCCCTTGTCTTGTGATCTTGTGACATCAGTAAACATTGGAACTGATTAATCCTTTTTGTTTGGAAAGAATAGTGAAATGTTCAGATGTATAAATATTCCATTGCATCTCTTCTGAAGAGCAAACCAACTCATCTAATTATTTACTTCTCTGCTGTTTGTGGAAGCTCACTGTGCATAAATCGTCTTCCTGGTTTCTTCTTTTTTAGCCGTGAAAATACTTCAAAGATAGTTAATTAGCTGCCAAGTATTTGTGAAGCTATGAGGTCAGGAGACGTGCTGCATTAACGGAAGTATTAATTTATTTCAAATTAATATCAACTACTCCTGCTGTGTGTGACTGGCTTACTTCAAACTAAACTTCCAATGTAGCCAATTTACTTGAATCTCAGAGGTAAATTATGAGAAAAACAATTAAAGAACAGCCCCAAGGTGAGTGTATTTAAAACCTCAATATAATGATCTCTTGGAGTGATGGATGGGGGAGTGGGGTGCATTTACAGAGAATGAGACTTCTCAAAAATCACAGATCTCAGAATGAGTCGGCAGCAACTTTGAATGATTATATAAGTAGGTAAGAAATAGGAGAGGGGTAGGTTACTTGCTTCTTCCAACACACTCCACTATTGAATAAGATCAGGACGTCTTTCACTTCAACTCCAATTTCTCACATTATTCCCACAATTTCCATCACAACAAGTTTTAAAAGTCTTGGTCCAGATATAAATATTGCTTGTAGACGGTGATCTAAACTTATTATTGTTAGTAATTTGTAAACGTTGAATTTGCTGATTATTGCTTTCACTGCAAAAGATGTGACTGTGTGCTTCCAAGTTAAAGATACTACTAACTATGGGGAGGAAAATCATCCTCTGTTGAATATGTCAAATGCATGATTTGGTAGCATATATGAATTGGACTAAATTTCTAAAATTCAGTTCCATTGAAGTTAATGGGGAGCAGTGGGATTGCATTCTTGTCGTGTCCCCTGGGAGTGCCTCGTTGTACAAACAAACTCAGGCCTGCCTTGTACTTGGAGACCATTTGGCAATCTGAGGCGCAGTAGGCTTGCTGCCTTTGGGAGCAGATGATCAAACCAGCAGAAGGAATTCAAGCCCCAACAAGAATCCCCATCACGAAATAAACGTGCAAGAAAATTGCTCTTCATCATAGTTCAATACACACGTCTTACCACATCACTTGTTCTCTCTTAGGCAGTCCCTCAGGATCAAGGATGATTTACTTCCACTCTGGTTCTGTGGGTTCTGTAGCTGATGAAGCCAATATGGGACCCACAGACTCTGCCCCAGGTGGGATAGGAGATGCTTGATGGAACAAATTTGGAGTGTAGTATGGAGGATGGTGCATTCCTTCCAATATTCAGGTTGGGCTTCCGTGTACTGCTGATGAATGGCCTCACAATTCCCAATCCCTTCTGAAGTGCTCTTTCTTCACTTCAAATTGACATGAACCAGGGATTCCCAGGAGTCAGTGGGGGATCTTATACTTTTTCATGGAGGTTTTGGTAACATCACTGAATCTTTTCCTTAGTTTACATGGTAATCTCTTGCCATGCCAGAGATCAGAATTAAGTCAAGCACACAGGTTTAGTATATAAAGCCAAGGATGAGTCCTTCCACCCCAAGTTAATTTTTAACACAGGTTTTAAGTTGCTCTGACCTTGTTTTCAAGTTCTTCAAGCTCAAAGCTTTTATTAAAGGTAACAACAATTGTAGAAAATCTGGCTTTTCACATTCCCTCAGTATTATTGAGACTGTTTGCAAGATCCAACATAGTTGGTTGTGCTATAACAAGAAATAAGCATATTAGATACGATCTTATCAGAGCAATGAGTGGACAGAATCAGATTTAATATTAAGTACTCCATTTTATGCCTCCACAGGTCTTACAAGGCATAAGTATGATTGTAAAATCTTAAAAGCTTATTGCACTTTCTTTTCCTCCTAACAGAGATGCTTTTTCAGAACTCCTCTCCAGCTAGCAACTATTCATCTATGGACAGTCATGGGAGCATTACTGAGCCATGCACAGCTCCAGTGAAAATCTCAGATCATCATCCCTCTGGTCTCGCATCCCTGCTGAGAGATGAAAGAGCTGCAGAGAATCAGAAGATGGAAAAAGGTAGTGAAATGATGAAATAATAAAACCTAATGCCGGATACTCACAGGGGGGATGCAAAGCTACAAAGATCTCTGGGAGAAAAAAAAAGAATGATTTATTTAAAACCCTTCTCTTCCCACAAAGTTCAAGCTTCTTCCCTCCCTGAGAACACTCGGTGTTCGTGTGCCCATGAAGGTTTTGCATTAACATAGATCTTTCATAAATGTCCCGAAGTATTTTGTGGAAAATTAATTATTTTGATGTGTGCTTACTCCGATTCTGCAGGAAAAGATAGCAAGAATTTTCTTAAGGCTCTGCAAAAAAACAATAAATAAATGGTTGGATTGCTTTTTATTCTGGGATTATCTGAGGGGAATGTGTGCCAGGACACTGCATGTAGTCATTGCTGTATTCTACACAATACTGAAAGATATCCTCGGTATCATGAATAAAGCCTCCAGTATTGAATTATCCTGATCTTCTCATTGGCGATCTCTTTCTCCTCATGTTCCATCAAGATCTGATCCTGAACTGTCAAGCATTCTGCATGCTAACCTACTCCCCCTGGATAGATATCTCTGGCCGGGGCTTGTCAGGATACCATAAGTGGGTGTACATCAATGTGATGTCAAGGAATGGATTATTGGTTCTTTTTAGGCTTCCGTATTTAAAAAGAGTGGAGGGGTCAAAGAGAATTTGGCATGAATTGCTGAAAAATAATTGAGTAATTTTCTGCGGAAGAAGAGATTAAAAGATCTCTTGACCTTATTTGGAGCTGAATGAAGAGAACGGGGTTTGTATCACAAACCTGTCACTGCTTTCTTCCTGCTCAAAGGACAGGTAAGAGCCCAGAGGTTTTGAGTTGCAATGGTCTCTCTATCATTTTCATCTCTTTAGGAAGGACTGCAAAACATTGCTCACCATACTGTGAGATCAAGCAGCTGTTAAGATATGGTCCACAATGTTGTGTAATGCCAGGTGCACGCACCAAGCAATTAGACTTCATTTGAAGCTTTGAGTAGCATGATTTATGTGTAAGCATGAATTCAAAACACCAAGGTGAAGGTTGGCATCAACCACTCTCAGCCACAATTACAGACAATTCAAGTACACCAAAACAATTCGAATGAATGATATTGATAGTGCGAGGAATTGCATTCTTACATCTATTTCCTCATTCACCAGAGCATGGAACTTCCTCAATGCTGAGATGCCATGCTTTGGATATCCGCACTGGCCTTCTTTTGGGCCTGCTTCCACCATCACAGAGCACTGCACCTCTGGACCTCTTCAAAAAAAGGGTCTTCCTCTGCCCAGTACCAGGTGGGAGTAATACCAGGCACAGCACTGGGAAGTCTGAACACACTCCTTGTCCTCTCCTGCAGGCATCCCTCCAGAAGGAAGGCTTCAGATCAGCGGCCAAACTATTCTCGGCCACTCTTCCTCTTGGAGCTACTGTGAACCACATGCTAGTTGCCAGTATAACCCCTATCTCCACAACTCTCCAATGAGGAGAACTGACTGAAAGCTGCATTCCTCCAGCCTGAAGCTCACCAAAATGATGACAATTAGGTTGAAGACATCCTGGAGTAAAATTAGCTGACCTTGCCCAACTCTGACTCAGGACTTTTCTTTCTTTAATCATACCACAGGACTTGAGAGCATTAAAAGACACTTGGAAAGATATACGGAGGGGAAAGGTTCAGAGGGATAATGGGCCAAATGTCAGCAAATGGGAGCAGCTTAGATGGGCATCTTGGTCAGAATGGACCAGTTGGACCAATTTCCGTGCTGTATGACTCTACATTGCCTTTTCAATTCATCAGACCACATGAAGGTCATATTGCAGAACCATCTCTGCACTGTTGCTTATGACTGTTGTTTGTGTATGACTGCAATAATTGTACTCTGCTGGAAATGGCTGTCAATGACATGCAATACATCATTAATCCCTTTATTAATCCTGAAAGAAAAACTCCAATCACATAGTCACATATTAAGACAAAACCATAAAATTTGCAGGTTTGTGAATGAATTTGACCTTCAAATCCCTTTCCCTGAATTACATCAAGATTTGTCCCTGGCTGGATGTGTTCACCGTGGTGCAGCTCATAGAGCAGCAGCCAACAGTTCTAGTGACCTGGGCTCAACCCTGACCTCTGGTGCTGTCTGGACAGCATTTGCACATTCTCCACTGTGGCCTCATGTGTTTCCTGCAGGTGCTCCAGTTTCTTCCCACATTCCTCAGATGTGCAGGTCAGTAAGTTAATCAGTCAGTGCAAATTGACCCCAGTGTGTAGGTGAGTGGAAATGTTGGGGCAGTGTGGAATGCGGAGAAAGTAGAACAGGATTAATGAAGGATTAGACTATTGTGTTCAGTTCTGGTCACCTCATTATAGGAAGGATGTGGAAGCTTTAGAGACGGTGCAGAGGGGATTTACCAGGATGCTGCCTGGATTGGAGAGCATGTCTTATGAGGATAGGTTGAGTGAACTAGAGCTTTTCTTTTTGGACTGAAGGGGGATAAGAGGTGACGATAGAGGTGTACAGGATGATAAGAGGCATAGATCTCTTAAATAGCCACATGAATGATAGAGAAGTGGACGTCTATGTGGGAGGGAAGGGTTAGATAGATATTAGAGTAGGATAAAATGTCGGCACATCGTGGGCCGAAGGGCCTGTACTGTGCTGTAATGTTCTATGTTCTATAAATGGGTGCTTGTAGGTCACTGCAGACTCAGTGGATCGAAGAGCCTGTTTCCATGCTGTATGACTCCATGATTCAACCCTTGCAGAACATCCAGAATACCCTGCTAACCCAACTCATTTGCCTGATCTGAAGACATAAGGGACAGC
This sequence comes from Pristis pectinata, assembly GCF_009764475.1. Lineage (NCBI taxonomy): Eukaryota > Metazoa > Chordata > Chondrichthyes > Rhinopristiformes > Pristidae > Pristis > Pristis pectinata. The sequence goes on from NC_067427.1 coordinate 24,464,029, forward strand.
CGATGCTGAAATCCAAAGCAAAAAAACAAACTGCTGGAGGAACTTGAAGGGTTGAGCAGCATCTGTTGGGGAAAAAGGAATCGTCAATGTTTCGGGTCAAAACCCCGCATCAGGACTTGAGACCAGAGAGGGCAAGTAGCCTGTCTAAAGAGGAAAGGGGGAGGGGTGAGTCAGGGGCCAGTTGGTGATAGGTGGACCAAGGAGGGATGAAGGATAATGGGGAGAAGGAGCTGGGTGGTGGAGGGAGACAGGTGAAGTTGGAAGACAGAGGCATGTGGGTGATAGGGGGAAGCAGACATGGCAAACAAAACAGATTGAGCCAGGTGGAGGGAGGAGAGGGTGAAGGTAGAGGCTGGAGGCTGATAAACAGGGACACCAATGCTACCAGCGCTGGAATCTGATAGGTGATAGTCAGAACCATTGAGGGAATGATGAAGGGCAGACAGAACCAGATGGGAGAGGAGATCCGGTGGGTGAAACGTGTGGGTATTGGTGGATGGAACCAGGACGGGGAGGGAGATGAAAATGGGTGATGGGGGCTGGAGGAGGGTTATGGGAAAGGGAACAAAAATGGGAATATCAGAAGTGGATCAGAAAGGGAGAGTGAGCGAGAGAGAGAGAGAGCAAGAGCGAGAGCGAGAGAGAGAGAAGGTAAGGGTCACCTGAAATTGAGAAATTCAATGTTCAAACCACTGGATTGTCGACTACCCAGGCAGAATATAACAACACAGGCAACGTTCTTCTTGTTTGTGTTAGGTCTCACCCTGGCAGTGGAGAAGGCTGAGGATGGACAGGTCAGTGTGGGGTAACACCTCTGTCTCACCCCTCTCCTCTTTATACAGGCTGTCTTCTCTCTCCACCTTCAGTCCTGATGCATGAACTTGATCTGAAGCGTCAACAATTCCTCCTCCCCCACCCCCTCACGGATGCTGCTTAACCTGTTGAGTTTCTCCAGCAGTCTGTTTTTAGCGCCTGATCTGAAGGCCATATAAACAACCAGCTGGTTTTCCCTAATGATTTATATCTCTTCAGTTGCTTGGGGCAACTCGAACCATTCCCATTCTGTTATTCATGGGTTGCAACAAGAATGGTTATGTGCTCTCAACTGCCTCCAGCCAGCTGAGTTGTGAAGAGACCTCCCACCTTGTAGATCCATGGCCTAAAAGTAATTCAGGAGTGATGAGATGCTTTACTATGTGCGGCCATCATTCAGTTTACGGGATTGGCATTTTTACTCCCTATGGGAATTTTTACTGCAGTGCTTAAGCAACACACTGCACAGACTATAACTCACCAGCATAACCTTGTTACAACAGTCTGTTTCTGCATTGTAAAAGTGCTGAGGATCCTGAAAAGTCAGTTAAGGTGAAATGATTACGGTACAGAAGCAATGAAAACAATATTTTACTTCTGATGAAATAAAAGGTCTTCAGTTACAGCATTTCCATAAATCTATTCAAATTGCACAAAAATTCAGAATTCTATATTGCTGCAAAAGCTCAAAATGAATACAAGGTTAATGGCAGGACTCTCGGCAGTATGGAGGAACTGAGGGATCTTGGGGTCCACGTCCATAGATCCCTCAAGGTTGCCACGTAGGTCGATAGGTTTGTTAAGAAGGTGTATGGAGTGTTGGCCTTCATTAGCTGGGGTATTGAGATCAAGAGCTGCGAGGTGATGTTGCAACTCAATAGAACTCTGGTCAGACTACACTTGGAGTATTGTGTTCAGTTCTGGTTGCCTTATTATAGGAAAGATGTGTAAGCCTCAGAGACAGTGCAGAGGAGATTTACCAGGATGTTGCCTGTATTGGAGAGCATGTCTTATGAGGATAGGTTAAGCGAGCTCGTGCTTTTCTCTTTGGAGAGGAGGAGGATGAGAGGTGACTTGATAGAGGTGTCCAAGATGATAAGAGGCATAGATCGAGTGGACAGTCAGAGACTTTTTCCCAGTGCGACAATGGCTAACACGAGGTGATTGGAGGAAGGTATAAGGGAGATGTCAGGGGTAAGTTATTTTTACACAGAGAGTGGTGGGTGCGTGGAACGCACTGCCTGCAGAGGCTGTGGGGGCAGATACATTTAAGAGACTCTTAGATTGACAGATGAATGATAGAAAAGTAGGGGGCTATGTGGGAGGGAAGGGTTAGATAGATCTTAGAGCAGGATAAAATGTCAGCACAATGTTGTGGGCTGAAGGGCCTGTACTGTGCTGTAGTGTTCTATGTTCTATGAATTTAAATACCTGAGCCTCAACTAATATGGAGGCCTTTTTACCACCAAGGATGACATGTTCTATATTTTTTGGAATCAATGGATAATTTAACTTGGACTATTGATGCTTTATTGGATAAGGTAGAAAACACCACAAGATTGACCAGTGAATAAGACAGCAGGGCAATCTGGTCCCCTTTTTTTTATCCCATGGATGTTGCTGCAATAGAAGTTTGATTTATTACACTGTGCATGTTTCACTTCTATATAATGGCTGGATTGTCACAGGGAGATACAGCATGGAAACAGGCTCTTTGGCACTGAGTCCACACTGACCATCAAGCACAGAGTTTACACTGACCCTACCCCAGCCCATCTTATTCTCCTCACATTCCCATCAGCTCTCGCCTCAACCCCCCCACATTCATCTACTCATCTAAACCAGAGGCAATTCAAAGTGGTCAATTAACCTACCAACCCTCATGTGTTTAGGGAGTGGGTGGAAACCAGAGCACCCAGAAGAAAGCAAGAGTCACAGAGAGAACACAGGCCGCCCCTGAGCTCAGGATGGGACTCGAGTCGCTGGTGCTGAGACAGCGGTACTACTACCGGCACCACTGTGCCACCCCCTAAATTGGTAGCCTTTAGCTAATGGTTCTGTGGGGAAATTTAGATAGATAGATAGATCAAGGAGTTATACAGGAAAGAAACAGCCTGTCCAGCCCACTGAATCCATGCCAACCATTACATTACATTTTAGACGATTTCCCATACTAATCCCATTTTATTCTTCTCACAACGATGGTCAAACGTGGAAGACCAAGACGACGTGAAAGTCAGGCAGCACCACATCTGATGTCCCTATCTGCCAACGGACTCACCAGCGAATCCAACAATGGAGCACCAACGTGCTAAAGGAGGAAGTAGTTCGTCTTTCACACTTTCTCATCGGCCCTCAGCTTTACACTGGCTGCCTCATGTAAGAAACACAACCCCTTTCATTTGAATGGAGCTAATGACCCCATACAAAAAAAAAGTTAAGTGTGAGTAAATGATTTAGTTACTCTATTTCATTTTAATTATTTGCTCAAGCGTCACTAAGTGGTGAACCTCAGGTAGTTTCGCCCAGAATCATACATGACATTCAGGGAGTCACCCGTAAATGTTGTGTTTCCCAGGGCTTCAGAATGGTAATCACAAGTGAGTTCATGACTCACACAAAAGGGAGCACAGGCTTACCTCTCCTCCCCCACCATGGTGAGAATTCAACAAGATTCACTGCTTCAAGTGTTGAACCTGAAGTGGATTTACCAAACCAGGAGTGGTGGCTTGGAAACAACAGTGGACCAATAAGGCCTGGACATCACAAGGCAGAGGTGGGCTCCCCAGAGGAAGCATTGGTTTGCTCAGTTTCCTTCCCCACAAAAGAGCACCAAGATCATGGAGATATCTGGTTCATCAATGAGGGTCAGTAATGGACTGGCCGATAGGGATTCAGGTAAAAATGGGCTCTTTAACTTTAACTTCACCTTCCTGCTAAGAATTACTTCTAACATAAGAAGTAGAAGCAGCAGAAGGCCATTCTGCACCTCGCGCATGATGCACCATTCAGTAAAGCCATGGCTATCTTTTACCACATTGGTACTTAGCTGCACTCACTCCAAATCCTTTGATTCCTTTAATACCTAACAATCTATTAATCTCTGCCTTGTGCACTCTCAGCAACTGATCCTCCAACAGCCCTCACTACCGTCCATGTGAAGACATTTCTTCTCATCTCCATCCTGAATGGCCATCCCATATTTGGAGATTACAATCCTTGGTTCTAGACAACCACCTGATCTAGGGGAAATATTAGCTTAGTATTTATCGCATAAAGCCTCGTAAGAATTTTAATGGAATCATTTCTCATTCTTCTAAATTAAAGAATTGGCTTAGCTTGCTTAATCTGTCCTTGTACGCCAAGCCCACCAAACCAGGGATCTGTCTGCACTGCTTGCAAATATGTAGTTTCATCTGCAAATATTCACACTCCAATTTCACTGCAGTGATGTCAGGCATTTTGATTTACATCACTGCAAACAAGTTGCATCATTTAAATGAGGGCCTGTGAATCAATTATTCATTATATGTATTTCTGTTTGGGTTTGGCAAACGACTTAGCACCACAAATCAACCACAACTGAATTCCTAAACCTTTATCTTCTGCTTCACAGAGGAAGGTTGACAGCCAAAGTGTGGCATTATTGGTAGTTCTGCCAGAGCTAACCAGAAGATATTTAAACTATCTCACCCATAGATGGCAGCCCAATTCAACTATCAAATCAACCCGAAAGTCAAACTTTGGATTTGAACATTGTTCAAAGCTTTGCAGTTTTTGAAATGAGAAGTTATTTGACTAATTTTCCATCTTAATCCTGCCACCAAGACAATAAATATCACCCCTGCACAGGGTTGGAGTGCTGGCATTGAAATGACTCGCTCCACCACACACTTTGCGAGACAATATCTTGATTCAGTAGTTGTGTTGGTTTGGGCTTTCTTCCATTTGGGCTTAAATAGAATTCTCAAACCAAGTAAATGTTCTCGAGAGGGGTTGAAAATTCCAAAGATTCTTATTCACCAGCTGAAAGCTTGGAGGAGCAAAACCCTGTCCAGAACCATGCTTTGAAGAGATCATCTCCTGGTGTGTTGGACCAGATGAATGAACAATGTGGGTTGAAAATGGCTGAAAGGCCACAGCAGTATTCCCTATGAGGTATAAATAGAATAAACTGACACAGCTCCATGCCAATCTATGGACAAAAGTGCAATCTAGAAAAGGCCCAGTAAACAAGATATTGAATTTTTTTTAAATGCAGAAGCAGGAAAAATGAAATAAACACTGAAAATGGTAGAAATGCCCAGGAGAACAGACAGCATCTATGGAGAGAGAGAGACAATTAAAGTTTCAGGTCAAAGACTCTTCATCAGAACCTTCATCTATTCTGATGCAGTTGTCAACTTGAAATGTCAACTCTGTTTCTCATTCTACAAATGCTGCCTGACCTGCTGACTGTTCCTAACATTCTCTGTTTTTTATTTCAATAAATAAGACAGTTGTTTGAAAAAAAATCCTTCTGTTTTTTTATTGATGGAGCTGGTCATCCCCAATCAACAGAATTTTTTGTTTCTCTGATTAATACTAAAGGCTTGTGACTCATCAGAACTCACATCAGCTCCAAGCAGGTGAAAGTTCCATTGAGGTCCACATGGATGGAATACTCAGGGTATCTTATCCTAACACCCCCCCCCCCCCTTGAAGTAATGGGGGCAGAAAATTCACAACCTCTCACTAAAATATTTTTTAACATTTCAATCAAGCCAGAATCCTGAAAGAAAATAATTTTCATTCTTGGCATGATTAGCAAATATCCTCATGTCAATAACCATTTAGAAACTGATTGAAGGCCCCATTGGTTGTTCCCTGGGCTTAATTGCTTATACCCTCTTGAAGCAATGTTCCACAAAATGAGATTATTGAAATAGAATTCAAATAAAGACTTGCATTTATACAGCACCTTTCATATTTCTTTCAGGATATTCCAAAATGTTTTACAGCCAGTTACGGGCATTTGGTGTGAAGATACTGTTTTCATGTACAAAACATTATTAACTCATGGCTAATTCCAATATCCCACACTCACCGCCACACCCATCCTTCCCCACCTCCCTCACTGCCCAGAGCACAAATTCAAGCCCATGATCTTTGTATATTAAACCAATCAATCTATCTTTCTTGGTGCCCATACTATTTTGCATTGAAAATAATTGTAATACATGGTGTGATTTTGGCAATGGACAGGACTGCTACAGTGAAGTACCATTTGCCAAAGAATCACTTGAAGAAGAACTGGGAGCATTCTTGGTGTCCTGACCAACATCACCAAAAAATATATGTTTTGCCAATCGTAACCTTTCAGTGGTTGTGGTGAAAATGGCTGTTTTGTTTGCCTACATAATCATGCTGAAGTTATTTATTGCAAGTGAATCACTTTGAGACATTACAGAGAGCTGCAATGTGTTGACAGGTTAATAGCTTTGTTATAAGAGCATCAGTTGGCACGATCCTTCAGTTCCAGTGGTTGTTGATACATGTCCTCAAACATTCTTACCATGCTGACTCAGAGTACAATGTTGGTATTCTGTGCTTTAGAAACTACTTGCTCCATTTACTGTCAATCTCATTGGACAGGGTACTTTCATGTTGCGAACACAGGCCTGGCAAGAAATCGTTCCAGGTCTGTGCTTATCCAATCTCATAAAAATATATTGGGCACAGGACGGGCAAATAAAATTCAAACCCACCAAACATTCCTGTCTAATTTATGCACATTTCTCAAGCCTCAACTTTTTCATTTACAATCAGCAAGTAATATTCCTGATGAATTCTGCAGTTTCATAAAACTGTACCTACCTTCATTTAATGCTGTTTGCAAATGATGAGCTACCAAATAAGTATTAACTCTACATGTCTGCATGAAGGATATTCATGCTGGGAGCAATCCATCATTTTCATCATGAGCATCCAATTTGAATTGCTCTTTGTCTTCATGCATATCGTAAACTTTCTCTGCATCAACATTGGATTAACAGTTCTTCCGTGTTTTTTTGTCCTTTTCCTCTTTAAAACTGCAATCAGCAAGGCTTCACTTGAACAGGGATTCATCCAATCAATCCACTAATGGTCGCACTGCATAATTTAGCAGACACTGCACCAGAACTGCAGAGAAGGCGGACAACTGGATCACGCAGATTTCTGTTGTCCATCTTGAGTTCTCTGGTCCAGTTTGGAGTCTACAAGTCATGTACTTGCACAATTGTGCATCTGCTGTGCTGGGCTTAATCAGCCAAGATGGTGTTACGAACACAAATTAAAAATAACTGCAGCAATCCAGATTCTAGTGCAAAAATAAATTCCTGGTAACTGAAGAGCAATCATTTCAACAAGCAACACTCAACCACAAACTTCGCTTACAAACAGTGATTGCGTTTCACACCAATTCCCTGTTTCTGAAGTGCTTCGGGGCACTCTAAGGCACAAGATGAAACAGTAATTTTCATCTGGGCCTCACTTTCCTTCTCAAACCACTTTGCTGTTCTTGAAAGCAAATACCTGTTGATTTAAAATAGTATTCGCTTTTCGGTTGGATGACATCACTCAGCATATCAATATTTAACGCATGAAAATGTGATTTGAATATCAAAATATGCATGTCTACCTTGAAACAAACTATTTTCATTACCAAAATAAAGACAAATTGCAAATTTGGCTAAGTGCCAAATGACCTGAACCACAGTGAAACCCACTGTGCGACTCCTAACTGAACTGATAAACACTTCACTGTGTTATTATGATGTAGCCACAAAGTATATATTCAGCCAATAATAAGTTATCATTATCTACCCTTGCTGTCAGGGTGTAGAAAAGTGCTTTTCATATCCAGAAAGCTGAACAAACACAACACGAACATCAGTGCTCGGTTGAGCTTTTCAACAGATGCAACGTTTGTAAACCAAAACATGCTGTCATTATACCCCTTGTGCAGCAAAAACCATTATCTTTCTCAGCAGATGCCAAGCAATATAGTATGCACAGGCAATTGGCAGCTGGATTAACCATTTTTTGCTGTGTCAGGGCAAAAGGGGATTTCAATTACAAATGGAAATAAGTATCAATTACAGTTAGCACTTACCTTATAAGTGGCAGAAGAAGAATTAATTGCACAATGAATCAGGGTTAAAACAACAACTACCCATTCAGGAGATTAAGATGATGGAAGATGGGTCAAACTCACCATTCACCTCAGGGACCCGGGTCCTAATACAGGTTGAATTGATTGCTTTTCCTTCCTCAGAAGGCTATATAATTGCACATGGCATGACGATTAAGTCCTAATTCAGTATCTCATGGGCATACATTGCTTGCATAAAATTCAATGACAGTGCAATTTTAATTAGCATCTGAAAGACTGTCTCAGACACTTGAAGATCCAGATATATGCTGTGTGCAACGGAATACTGTAATGTCTGGCTTGTCTGAAAATTGAGTTAAGGTAAATTGTAGTTTAGAGGAGATTTATTTCAGCATTAACAATTTAAGCAACCAGCTTATTTAACCATCCATCTCATTACATCGACAAATCATCATTGTGGGCTCTAACCCACCTTTTTCCCTTCCATTGGAAATTACTGCACATTTCCCTATTTATAAAAGGTCAAAAGGAAAAATACTCAAAAACAATTGTGTTCTTGCATCACCGCTCTATAAACCTACTTACCTAATCACATCATTCCATGGAATATTTGAATAATATTCTACCTTTTTGTTTATAAACCTGTCCCTAGAAAGATACTATTCAACCTGATCATACGGTCTTGATGCTGAAGTCAAAATGTCTTCACTTTCTATGGCATTGCTGTCTCTATTGCACACACATTACCTGGTCGTGATCCTGTCTCAGATGAAGGTAGCCTCCATGGAAGAAAATATTAGATAGTTTTTAATATAATTTATCACCTCCATTAGTGTGCATTCTATTGCTGCATGAACCACAACTGGAGCCAAACCGAGGAAATGGTTTTGAATTTGGGTGTTGGATGTTCAATGCTTACAAAAATATTGGGTTGCTTTTTAATGGCTCACCGTTAAATGGATGGGTAAAAGTATCAGCAAATATATAACTCAGCTTTCAGAACAGGATGGTCCCACACTTGGCTTGGCCGACGTAATTAACTGTCGTCGGAGGCTACACCTCCCTGCCTTAGAAAGGGGAGGAATTAATCACAATGCTCCTGATTACCTTCCAATCATTCACACCGGAGTCCATTGAAGTGGACAAGGCCCAATTGGAATCTGTTACAAGGGATACATCAAATCATTTTTTACCCATCTTCACCATCGCTGGATTGTAAAGCATGATTTTGTCAAGTTTTACCGCAAAAGAATATCTGGAGTTTTTGCTGAAAAATAGATCTCAAGATGCAATCACCTGAGGACATTCCAAACACTATGGATGCAGCTGTCTTATCAGTGCCAATTTTGGTTAATGGAATCTTGAAGGGAGTTTTGACTTCAGGGAGTTAGAGCTGTAACACTTCAGTTTGTTCTATGTGCAATTCTCTTTTCTCCAACAATAATAATTAATTTCAATCCACTTGCCACTTTCCAATTCAATTTATTAATATTTCTTTCCATGCCACTTCGTGAGGTTATCTGAATAATTTTGCAATTCATTTAGGCTACTTTACACATAAAACAATCTTATTATATGCTGGAGGGAACAAGAAAAGATAACAAAAAAGCTTGACTGTAGCAAAGTTATATTGCACTTATATAACTCGTCACTCTGTGCTAAGCTGTATGAAGAAATGGATTAGTAACCTCAAAGAGAATTGCTATTTATGCCCAAAAGGCTTTAGAAAAAAAAAACATGATAAAATTTAATAACTTTCTTGTACCTTCCCAAGTATTATTTACCCCACACTTGGTTGTTATACCACTCTTCTGTACACTGACTTGAATAGAGGTCATTGTTGAATCTCCTGTGTTGCTGACATGCAGGCTCCAAACTATTTAAGTGATTTTAAACATTTCTTTTGATACTTGAGACTGATTTGTTGTAGATTTATTCAAGTTTTTGGAGTTAATTTTCTGCCCTGTTATTGTTACAAACATTAAACTTGAATTTCAAAGTGACTCATTTGATTTAATTGGCTATGAAAGAACATCTTTCCTTTTCCTTGGCAATGTTCCATTTGCCCATGGTGAGTGGAGTGGGATAACTGTGCAATTCTGGTACGTATGGAATCACAGAGCAGCAGACTTGTTGGAGGGAGGTTCAGAGAACATGAGTCTCACTATGATGCCTTTGAAATGTTGCTGTTTTCCTCCAGATTAAATGGTTGGTTGGGTCCTGGCCTGAAGAGTGTTCAGATTCCCTCAGTGCCTTAGACTAAATCAGTGCAGCATGCAACTGGACTGACAACATCTCACCCAACAACCATGAAGAGGTCATAGACTCGTACAGCACAGAAATAGGCTCCTCAGTCCACTGTTCACACAAATCTTTATTCACTCACTAAAGCTAATCTGACACTAATCCCATTTTATTTTGGAGACAGACAGCACAGAAACAGGCCCTTTGGCCCAACTGGTCCATGTTGACCAGGATGCCCATCTAAGCTCGTCCCATTTGCCCACGTTTGACCCATATCCTTCTAAACCTTTCCTAACCGTAAACCTGTCCAAGTGTCTTTTAATTGTTGTTACTGTACCTGCCTTTGCCATTTCCTCTGGCAACTCATTCCATATACTGACCACTTTCTGGGTGAAAAGGTTGCCCCTCAGGTTCCTATTAAATCTCTCCCCTCTCACCTTAAACCAATGCCCTCCAGTTCTTGATTCCCCAACCCTGCAAAAAAAACTGGGTGCATTCTTTTTCCAAAAGCAGTGTTGGAAACAAAGAACCAATCCAAGACCCTTCCTTCAAGAGGTGAACACAACCACAAATGTTCAGAAGACACCCTTCAACATCCATCAACTGCTTCCAGATTCAACCTCTCACCTACACACGAGGGGCAATTTACAGGGGCCGATTAACCAACCAACCGCACGTCCTTGGTCCGTAGACGGAAACAGGAGCACCCAGAGGAAATCCACAGTCACAAAGACAACAGCAGCAGTGGTCAAAGATCAAAAGCAGGTCACTAGCTAGCAGCTCTACTAGCTGTTACACTGTGCCGTTCCACATGTGCCTGAGACCAGCAGGACAAAAGGAGCTGAGTAAATCTACCAGTTGAAACTGCAAGCTTACAGATCCACCCAAGTTGATGAGTGCCTCTCTGTGGCTTAAGTTCCACTGTCCCTTAGGAACTCCACCAAGCAGTTCCTTTGATCTAGCTATTGCCCAACAGCATTTTGAGGACAGTAACATATTGCATCAGTATCTCGAGACCTGTGCAAAGGATCCAGAGACAAGAATTCAAATCCTTTTAAGGTAGCTGGGGAATTTAAATAATAAAATAAGACTGGAATTGAACAAAAAACATGCTATCGGTGATGACAACCATGAAAATGCCAGTGTGTTGTAAAAATTGGCTCGTTCATCAATGTTCTTCAAGGAGGGAAATTTACTGTTCTTACTTGGTCTGTGACTTCTGACCCATCAATGTGGTTGATTCTCAACTATCCTCTGAAATGGCCACTCAGTTCAGGGGACAATTAGGGATGGACAATAAATGCAGACTTTGCTGGAGCCATCCACAACCCATAAACATACACAAAAAAGTTAAGTGCTGGAATTCCCCCTCACTGTTCAATTAGCAGGAATATTGATAACCTATCTTTAGGCATGTTACAGGCACATCTGCATAGAAACATTATATCCTATTAAAAGCATTTGCTACTTCAAAATAGTACGACTAGAACAAAGGAAGAATTAATATTAAGAGTTCGTCAGCCGTCCGCCAGGAACTAATGTGGGATTTGCAGTAAATTTTCAAACTTAGTAAGGGTTCTGACTGCTTTCAAACTTACACGTTGGTTAATTTCAAACATGATTTACATTTGTATTAATTACAACACAATCACACAAACAGATGCAATTGAAGAGTTTGTGTCATTCTCTCCCATGGGGAAAATGGAGACATGCCTTAATGTTTTATTTTATCTTGGAAAATTAAGCACGAGTTGTCTGACCTGGTTTCCAGACCATTCTCAACCATACAGACCCTGAAGATCTTACTGGACAAAGGCTTACTTCACTAAACAACAGGGAGAATTTGAAATGGTATCACCTAAAGTTTTCCAGTTACATCTGTAGATTCCCAGGAGTGTAGTTGCCAGCAATTGGCAACACTGGAAGTGCACACAGTTGTTACCACAAACCTTGCTCATGGGTGGAAGCTTCAGCTGGGGAATGTGGAAGATGGTGATAGACAGAGATGTTAGCATGGGTTTTGTGCTGGGATATTAGGCAAATCAAATAAGGAAGGGAGCCATTTTACCTGCACCTGATATGCCATCCCTGAATCCAGTGAGTTATCCAACCCTTGAGTCATTACAAGGGAAGGAGCAGTAATAGGGATTCCTTTCAATGTTGGTGAACTCCTGTGGGAAAAGGTGACTGACAAGCTGTCCATCAAAATCATTTGTGGAGATTTTGCTCTCACCTGAAAGGACATTCTCAGCCAGCTTCAGAATCCGTTTTCTTACATCAGTTATTAAAAGCTAGGAATCAATTGGCATCCACAGCATCTCATGGTTTTGCATGTATTTGCATACACCTAATCACATTTGGACCCATTTATTTTGTGTTGTGACAGCTGGCTTGCAGAGAAAAGGAGGGGAGGGGGAGATGAAGTACAGTGTATCTCCAGAAGTAGTCTACTTCTTTCTTTGCCAGAGTGACGAAAAAGTTGGGAAGACAAAAGCAAGGGGAAGACAAAAAGCAAGAGTATCTAAACAAACCACTCTTGCTGTCTTCTGCTCTGCAGTTATGAATTAGCCCTTGTGATAGTTTTATCCAAACGATAAGGGCACCAAAATCTAACACATGTGACGATACACATTTACCTGTACTAAATGGATGAATTTTCAAAGAGAGTCTTGGGTAGGTTCATAATATGTCAATAACATCGTTCGCACAATTCACGTGACAGTACAGACCAACAAAGGTCGTTAGGTGCATCAACCCTGTCGTAACACTGACCATAAACAGATGTTCTATCATGAGTATAAATGCAACCACTTCTACAATGACTTTTCATGCTTTTCTTGAGTAAATTAAGCTGACCTCCAAACTACGTATTCAGCCTCCATTATAAGGAATCATGTAGCATTTTATCACAGATATTAGCAAAGGAAGTGAACTGGGACACTAACCATGGGATTGTGAGGCCCATTCATCACTAACTGCTGACACAATGTTGACAGCCTTGATCCCTCCCTTACTCACTTTAACCTCTGCATTCTGAACTTGCAGCCCTCCACTCACAACAGACCAACCTTGACAGCATCGACCAATCCGATGACAACAGTGGTGTGGGTGTGGTTTGGTGAACTGAGCTCCCTCTTGAAGACTCTGTAAGTCAGCTCTCAGACACCTCGTTATACCTCCTCCTGAGCCAGGACTCCCACCACTGAACATTTCATCATTGTCTTCCCGGCACTCAAGTACCTTATTTCCTTAGGAGTTCTTCCCTCCACAGCCTGCAACCTTACAACCTCCCAGTACTGCACTGTCTGCTTCTTCCTCCAGCTCAACATCCATAAGCATGACTGTCTGGGCAGACCCAGTGTTTCAGGCTGCTCTTATACCATGAACTTCTTTCTTCCTACAGCAGGTCAGGCAGCATCAGTGGAAAGAGAAACAGTTAACATATCAGGTATGGTACCCTTCATCAGAACATTCTGACAAAAGGTCTTTGAACTGAAATATTAATTCTGTTTCTCTTTCCACAGAGTGCTTCCAGCATTTTCTGCTTTTATATCAGACTTCCAGCATCTGTACTTTATTTTATTTTGCATTTATTTCTTACTCCTTTTGCTTCATCCTTTCTTCCTCGGTCTAGCCTATTCTCGCTTACATCCATGAGAGCTCTGACGGCCTCCATCACTTTGACAGTTTCCAAATTCCTGGCCCCAATCTTCAAAGTGGACGTACAATCCCTCTACATCTCCATCTCACATCAGGAGGATCTGGAGACTTCCTGAACTGTTTGAATGAGGATCACTGTAAGCTTGAGGAACGGCCCCTCATCTTCCACCAGGCCGTGTTGCAAACTGAGAAGCTCAATAGCAAATTCAAGTCACTTTCTCTGTATTACTGATTCAAGTTATCTATCTGGAATATGAACTCAGTTTTTAGTGACATAGAGTCGTCCAAGACAGAAACAGGCCCTCTGGTCCTCAACAATGATACAGTACCCATTTACACTAATCGCATTTTATTGTCTCCATATTCCCATCAATTCCCCCCAGATTCTACCACTTGTCTACACACTAGGAGTCATTTAGGGTAGCAATTAACCTACCGAACAGCACATGTTGGATGTGTTGTGAGAGGGAGGGAGGGCGAGAGGGAGAGAGACCCATGATTCAGGCTAAATAATGCAATACCTTGAAATCATCTCAGAAAAAGAGCTGCTTTCTCATTATATTTTGCACAGCTCCATTGCATCCCAGTGGGTGTGAAACCAAAGCACTTCCCATGAGATATAGGATGCACAGTCACCAAACTGCACTCACAATAGCATAATGTTAATGACGATATGATCTACTTTTGAACTTAGAGCCATGTAAGATCAGTATCAGGGAGAACTCCATCGTTCTTTGTATAGCACCAAGCCACCTTTTATATCCCCATGAGAGGCAGATAAGATGTCACCTCTAACAGTTCTTCTTCTTTTCTTCCTCTTCTACTTCCTTTTATTCTTCTTCTTCCTTCTATTACTACTACTACTATGAGATGATGCACTCCTTCTCTGTGCTTCTAGTGGACTTGAGGTTCTTAAAACCATCCCAAATGTTCCTTCTCCTTTTTGAGTGGTCATGGGATAGGAACTCCTGAGAGACATGGCAATATTGCCTTCTTACATGGAGACTTTGCCCAGATCCATTAATCTTTTTGTCTGTGTGCCTGATAATCTTTCCTGTGACAGAGCGCAGATGTTTTTTGCCTAGTGAAGCTGATTGAAGATAACTAGGGCCTCAATTTTAAGGACGTTGGCCTGGGAGAGAACGCTAACATTGGTTCACTTATCTTTCCAGTGAATCTGGAGAACCTGGAGCAAATGGTATTGGCGATATCTTTCCATGGCTTGAGGTGCCAATTGTATAAAATGCATCACATTTTCACACTGACATGGAAGGAGGCCATTCAGCCTACTGAGTCCATGCCAGCTTTCAGAGTAATCAATCAATCCTATCCCCTAAGTTATTACCCACTAACCTATTCTCTCATGCATGCCCATTAACCCATAATTTACCCACAAGCAATCTACACTGGAGGTAATTTGATAGCAGCCAGTTAAACAAACCACCTGGACATCTTTGGGACATGGGAGGGAACTGGAGCACTGGGAGGGAGACCCACGCAGTCACAGGGAGAACATGCAAACTCCACGCAGGCAGCACCAGAGGTCAGGATCAAACCCAGGTCACTGGAACTGTGAGAGAGCTGTAATACCTGCAGTGTTACTGTACAGCCTCTGCTAACTCTAAAAGCAATTCCATCAATCACATTGTCCCACTTATTTCCCTATAACCTAGTCTCTTCTTCCATACTCATTAACTCCCAACTTTAGATTCTTTTTGATAGCTTTAGAAGTGGGCATTTACAAGTTATTTGCATGGGGAATTCTCACGTAATTATTCCAAGTATTCCCTTTATGATTAAAATCTACCCCTTTCATGAAAATATTGGCGACATCATAATATTTTCTTCTGTGTCAATACTTGTCTGATTGTGCTCTTAGGAAATCATTCACTGTGTTAAAGTTGCCACTTAAACAAAGTCGTGTGGTTGATACATCAACCGACAGGCACTTGGAGCCCTTTTCCAAACAAAAATGTCCCTCAAAAGACATCGTTTTACTCCAGTTCTATCAACATTTTTTAAGCATGGATTTCTAACTACTTACCTGCAACATGCAGTACAAATATGATCTGTTTTTGGATCTCAGGTTTTCATGGCCTGAGCTCCACATGCAGAAGTAGCAGCTTTGAGAAGGAAGTCCAGCACCTTTGGAAAAACACATCTACTGGGACTGAGGGTACAAAAGTGAGAAGGCAGGAGGGCTAAACACACGAGTTATCTATTTAATTCATGTGTGAATAGTGATTTTGTTGCAAGGTTTTATTTCCCACAAAAAAAGAAAGGATTTAGCAGAAAGTTACACTGTCAGTACAGTTTGCAAATTAATTCTGAATCTCCCACGCAAACATAACTGTGAGATTTTCTCATTATCTCCATTATCAGCAATAACTCTCTCACAGTAATAACTTCTGTCACTTCCGATGTTCCAATAAGTGCCACGGATGCTAAACTTCCCTTTCAACACATTGAATGAGTGATTTCAAATAACACACACAGTGACCGTTCATTACTTAGACAGAATTATGGTTTTAGGTCAACTCGTACTCAAGGTTTTAAAACATCGTGCACACTAATCACCTCACTATAGGAAGGATGTCGAGGCTTTGGAAAGGGTGCAGAGGAGGTTTACTAGGGTGATGCCTGGATTATAGGGCACGTACTATCAGGAGAGGCTGGACAAACTTGGGCTCTTTTCTCTGGAGTGGCAGAGGCTGAGGGGTGACCTGTTGGAGGTGTATAAAATTATGAGGGGCATAGATAGGGTGGACAAGCAATATCTTTTTCCCACTTTTGAGCGATCCAATACCAGAGGGCATGCATTTAAGGTGAGAGGGAATAGGTTCAGAACAGATGTGAGGGGTAAGTTTTTTACTCAGAGAGTGGCGGATGCCTGGAATGCGTTGCCTGATAGGGTGGTGGAGGCAAATTCATTGGGGGCTTTTAAGACGGGCACGTGAATGAGAGGAAAATAGAGGAATATGGGCATTATGTAGGTAGGAGGGAATAGCTATGTCGGCACAACATTGTGGGCCGAAAGGCCTGTTCTGTGCTGTACTGTTCTACGTTCTAATACATTGAGACGAACAGCTATGTTGGTGCAGATCCTTTGAGTTTTCAATGCCTTTATTAACATAACTTTATTTCTGTGTATGAAGTTGTAATTATCACATTATGAATTATGGAGGATATCCTTCTGCTTTTGTCATTTGAATTTCTCTGGATAACCTAGAGCTGCTGCACTGATTGACACTCTTCTGATTGCAGTGACTCTGAGTTTACCCCCAAAAGCACCCAACACAATTACTAATTAATCTGTGTCAAAACAGTAAGGATTCCAGCTGTGGCTGTAAAGCACCAAGGGAGATAATACAAATATAAGTAAAAGGAGCAAGTGCTGGAGAAACTCAGCACATCAGGCCACATCTGCGGAGAGAGAAACAGAGTTAACATTTCAAGTCAATGACCTCTCATCTGATTCTCATTCATTCACACCAAGCTTCAAAGTTGGTAAAGAAAGTTGTACAAGGCTAAGGAAAGTCAGGAGACTTCAAGTTACAGAGTGACTTGACTGCAGACCCTGAAATATTTTATGTCTGAAACATAGTAATGTTCCTTTTATATAATCTACAAGCTGATCTCCCACATTAGTGCTCGCAGGGGGTTGTGTCTTCTGCAGCAGTGTTCCACAGTTTCACTGTTAACAAGCTCTGAGCCCTCTGGATTACTCCGAATTTAATCGTTCTAACTTCAGCAGTCATGTCTTATAGCTCCCAAGTGAGTAAATTACTGGTACCTTTCAGTCTATTGGCACCTCTCATCAAATTACGATTCATGTTGGCCTGTGGAGTGAGAACAACACATACCAGATGCAAAACTATTCTGCATTGTGAATCTGTCCCCCAAGTTCCTGATTGAAATGCCATCCATACAGCCTTTCAAGCGACCAGATATGCAAGATCAGCCTGTTCAGACTCTCAGTCTCTCAGTCTCTTTCTCTCTGTTTCTAACTTCCTCTTATCCCTTATCATGTGAACAATTGTGCTTATGATCTGGGAGGCACATTTATTGAGCAAGATTGCATTATTTTGACCAGTTTTTCGATACAACCTGCAGAAATTCGACACAACCTGATCTATAGCCATCTTTACTACAATAGACAGCTGGCTCAATTATATACTTATGTAATGCATGCACATATGGAATTATTATAAGTTACTCCACTTGAAATCATGTAGAAGTTGGTGTCTTAAGAAAACCAGTTTGATGCCAGGTCCTAAGGTGAATGGAAACACTACAATCATGATCCTTGACACATAAGGGTATGGAATTCAACATGCACAATAGTACCAATTGATTTTTCCTGCATTAAACTTTTTACTCTGCTCTATCAATTGGAACTGAAATCTGACAGAATGTATCATGAGTAGCCAATGCTTATTATCACTCCATTGTATTACCATTTAGGATGAATGACCTTTTGATTCTGGAAAATGGCCATTGTCATAACCATTACCCGACAATTTTTTGTATTGTAAAAGATCATGGGTGAAGTACCTTGATTGCTCCAGTAGAGATTTGGATTTCATGAAGTCTTCGCATGGTCCCGTCGCGATCAATGAAATATGAAGAGGCTAGCTGATGAAGGGCCTCTACACTCTGACTGGCATTTGCAGACTTTTTGTCTAACTTGCTTTTATCCATATACATGGTAAGTGCTTCTTCTCCTGCAGAGAGAAGAATTAATTGAAACTTTAGCAAAGGTAACCAGCAAAAGGAAACGAATATGCTGTCATACCGAAACATCTCAATAAACATGGACAGCCCTGCTTCTGCACGTTAGCACTCTTTGATTCCATGTGATGGCACCATTGTTTTAGCAAATACATCCAATGACTGCGACAGATATTTATTTTAGCAATCTGAAAATAATTCATCTGCCAGTGCTGGTTGTCAAGCTGTTTGTGACAATGATAAGCCCTCCCTCCAACAATGCATTCACCTGTGGAATTTATGTCAGTCAGCAGGAGTAATGTTCAAAGTACTCTTTAACCATCGTAGGTACCAGACAGCCTGAGATCCTTGTCTGGAATGATAGATGAGCCAGGTAACCTGACAATCATCAGGATGCTTCTCAAGCAGTTATGAAACAAGGCAACTTGTAACACGTCATGAGCAAACAAAACATTCTCTGGATGAGCTTGAACGTGGAGTAGTAACACAAATACCTGAGATTCTTACTCTGCAGAAACAGCAATAAGTTTCTCCCTGACCCAGCTGAACTCCAGAAGTACTAACAAGCTTGCCTGACCCATAAGATCATAAGATATAGGAGTAGAATTAGGCCATTCAGCCCATCGAGTCTGCTCCACCATTCAATCATGGCTGATTTTTTTCCAACCCTAATCTCCCACCTTCTCCCCATAACCTTTCAACCTCTTTACCAATCAAGAATATATCAATCTCTGCCTTAAATATACTCAATGATTTGGCCTCCACAACACTCTGTGGCAACAAATTCCACAGATTCATCACCATCTGACTGAAGAAATTCCTCCTCATCTCAGCTTTAAAGGTATGTCCCTTTATTTTGAGGATCTGCCCTCAGATCCTAGACTCTCCTACTAGTGGAAATGTCCTCTCCATGTCCACTCCATCTACGCCTTTCAGTTTCTGGTTGGTTTCAATGAGATCAGCCCTCATCCTTCTGAACTCCATCAAGTATAGACCCAGAGACATCAAACACTCCTCATATGTTAAGCCTTTCATTCCCAGGATCATTCCTCTGCCTAACCTCCTCTGGACCCTCTCCAGGGCCAGCACATCTTTCCGTAAATAAGGGGCCCAGAATTGCTCACAATATTCCAAATGCAGTCTGACCAATGCCTTATAAAGCCTCAGCAGTACATCCTTGCTTTTATATTCTAGTCCTCTTAAAGTGAAGACTGACATTGCATTTGCCTTCTTTACTACCGACTCAATCTGCAAGTTAACCTTCAGGGAATCCTGAACTTGGACTCTCACGTCCCTTTGCACCTCTGATTTCTTAATTTTCTCCCCATTTAGAAAATAATCTACTCCTTTATTCTTCCTACCAAAGTGCATAACCCCACACTTCCCCACATTGTATTCCATCAGCCACTTCTTTGCCCACTCTCCTAACCTGTCTGAGTCCTTCTGCAGACTGCCTGCTTTTGCGACACAACCTGTTCCTCCACCTATCTTGGTATCATCTGCAAACTTGGCCACAATGTCGTCAGTTCCTTCAGCCAGATTATTAATGTATAAAGTGAAAAGCTGCGGTCCCAACACTGACCCCTGCGGAACTTCACTCGTCACCAGCGGCCATTCTGTAAATGACCCCTTTATGCCACTCACTGACTTCTACCAGTCAGCCAATCTTCTATCCATGCTAGTACCTTGCCTCTAACAACATGAGCTCTTACCTTGCTTCACAGCCTTGTGTATGGCAGCCTGTGAAAGGCCTTCGGAAAATCCAAGTAAATAATGTCCACTGACTCTCTGTAGTCTAACCTGCTTGTTACCTCCTCAAGGAATTCTAACAGATTTGTCAGGAAAGATCTCCCCTTAATGAAACGATGCTGACTTCATCCTATTTTATCATACACTTCAAAATACTCAGAAATTTCATCCTTAATAATGGACTCTAAAATCTTGCCAACTACTGAGGTCAGGCTAACCGGCCTATAACTTCCCGCCTTTTGCCTCCCTCCTTCTTAAACAGAGGTGTCACAGTGTGTGTCCTGAGTGTGTGCTCAGTGTATTTCCTGCTGAGCAAACGATCCAGTGACTTAAAGAATCATGGAGCCCATCACTTCATGCCAGCTTTTTGAAGGAGCTGTCCAAATAATTGCACTCCCCTGCCCTTTCCACTTTGATACGAGAAGTATCTTTTTTCTTTCTAAATACTTGGCCAATCCTTTCTGAAGATCACTATTGATTCTGTTTTCACTTCTCTTTCAGCTTGTGCAATCCAAATCAGGAAAATTTGCCGAGTAAAAGGAATTTTCCTCAGATTCCCCTGCTGCATCTTTTTTTTG
Organism: Pristis pectinata; assembly: GCF_009764475.1. Lineage (NCBI taxonomy): Eukaryota > Metazoa > Chordata > Chondrichthyes > Rhinopristiformes > Pristidae > Pristis > Pristis pectinata. The sequence goes on from NC_067427.1 coordinate 24,484,939, forward strand.
GAAATTATCTGAAATCTTTGTTCTCTGGTTACTGCCACATTGTACGAAAAATACAGGATTATTTTGTTTAACCTGAACAAGAAAATAAAACTATTAAATTTTTACTGCATACCAATGGTCTAAATGGTAGCGTAACAAAACAATTCGGCTGGTTGGATATTCAAAGCAAGCTTCTTCACTAAATTAATCGTGTTAAAAGGTTTTAGTATATATACTGAGCATGCTCAGGAAGCCAAGACTCAAATCTGTGGTTTTATGATTTTCCCTTGACGGTCCCAGTACATTCACAGTTTAAAAGACATTCTGCTCAAAATATGGCATCGGTCCTACTTATTCACAGAAATATGTTGACTCTTATTATAACTCCCATCAATCTCTGCTAAGAGGCTTTGCCATGTCTTATCTGAGTGTCTCAATTGTTCAGTATAAATGTCACCACTGTATTGTGCGCCTCTTCACTTTGCTTGTCTGGGTCATTTCATTTCTATGGTCAATACACAAGTTTAATGAATAGATTGTGCAGTTGGAGCTTTGTCAAACCTTTCCTGGCCTCAGTATGGGGGAGTGGGGAGGAAGGGAATGTATTTTAAATGAGAAAGTGATTCCCTTAGCTGACGATCCAGAATGCCAGTTCAATTCACTTTTAGAAATCTGGATTGTGGCCGCAAGTCCTGAATTACAGTTGAAGTGATACAGATGAGAGTTGCAAATGTTTTTTTATATACATCGTGAGCATGGGACAAGACAATATTCCATTGGCATGGGCTCACCTTTCCTTGTGTGCTTTCTGGTGTGTGGGATAAATCAACCAGGCTACTGAGAATTAATTGTGACTGTTGCAAGCAGCAGGAGGCTTGAACTATTTTGATGGTTGGGCCTCATTTTAATGTCTATGGAACCTGTGCATGCTGTTTCCTGTGTTGATTGGCAGCTTGTTGGCATCCCTGATTGAAAACATTCTGCCCTGTTTACAGTGAAGTATCCTCCAATTCCTAAAAAAAAATTGCTGTGGACTCTACAATTAGATCAACCCTTAGATTCGTGAAAGCTTGAAGAATTGGATATCAGCTATTTCTTTGGAACTAAAACATCAAATGCGAATATCAATGCTTTTACAGTGTGCAAACTAAAGGCTGAAAATTATGGGCTTCATCTTGACAGCAAATGGCATCAATTTGCCAAACTCTGTTGAAAGGAAAAGAAACATGAATTTCCGCTTGAAAACCTGTAGATACCAAAACATCTAAATCTAATCACCCACTGTTAAAGGAACATTTATTATCAATCACTTCAGTTGATGGAGCTTCTCGGTCTTTTGTCTTGTTCAAGTGAGCAAGCTCCATTTTGGGTCAACAATATTTAAATAAAAAACATGGTAAACCAAGAAGGTGATGTCTCTCATGAGTCTCTGTTCTGAAAATGATGGTGAACACAGATCATTCCAAACATAAATACATTGAGGTAGTACCAAAGGAAAAACAATAACAAATTTCAGAATATAGAGTGACAATTCCAGAGAAAGTGCAGTACAGGTAGACAAATAAGGTGTAAGGGCCATGATGAGGTAGATTGAGAGATCCAGAGTTCACCTTTATTGTACAAGAGGCCTGTTCAAAAGTCTGTTAACAGCGGGATAGAAGCTGTTCTTGAGCCTGGTGGTACATGTTTTCAAGCTTTTGTATCTTGTGCCCAATGGAAGGGGAGGAGAAGAGAGAATGACCGGGGTGGGAGGGGTCTTTGATTATGTTGACTGCTTTCCTGGAAGGCAGGATCATTGGAGGTACTGGAAGAGCAAGTAGATAAATGTTTGAAACGTTTGGGAATTGAGGGTGATGGAGAACTGGCAAAGAAGAGATGAGGCCTGGCGCAGCTCTGAACGCTTTGACCGTTGGGAGAAGTTTGATGTCAATGGAGGGGAGGCTGATTTTCGTGATAGACTGTGCTGTGTTCACAACTATCTGCAATTTCTTGTGGTTTTGGGCAGAGCCATTGCCGTACCATGTTGTGATGCGTCTGGATAGGACGCTCCCTACAGCGCATCAGTAAAAATTGGCGAAGATCATAGGAGAAATGCCAAATTTCCTTAACCTTCTGAGGAAGTAGAGGCACTGGTGTACTTCCTTGGCCATGCGTCAACATGATCTTATTTTTGCATGTAAGGTTCTGAAGAAGTGTGAAAAGATGTATGCCAAGCAGAGGTTTTCCTTGTGGGGGGAATCGAGCATCAGGTCCATAGTGTCAGAAGTTAGGGCATCACAGTCACAGAGTTGGGCAAACCGTTGCACCACAATGCCAATAACCCGAGTTCAATCCTGATCTCATGTGCTGTCTGTGCGGAGTTGGCACATTTTACCTGTGACTTTGTGGGTTTCCTCTCGGTCTTCCAGTTTCATCCCACATCCCAAAGACATGCAGGTTTCAAAGGTTAATCGGCTACTGTAAATTGTCCCTAGTATGTAGGTGGGTTGCAGAATCCAGGGGGAGTTGATAGGAATGTGGGGAGAATAAAATGGGATTAATGTAGGATCAGTGTAAATGAATCGTCCATGTTCAGCGCAGACTTGGTGGGCAGGAGGGCTTGTTTCATTATTGTACGACTCCATAACAAGGGGCATCATTAAAGATAGAGATGAGGAGGAATTTCTTCTCTGAGAGAGTTCTAAATCTTTGGAACTATTTATCCCAGAGACAAGCAGAGGCCAAATTATTGAATCCATTCTGGACTGAGATGGACAGAATTTTGATCTATGGGGCAATCAAAGAGATATGGCGAACAGGCAAGAAAGAGGAGCTGAGGCCAAGGTCTGATGGCCATAAACTTATGCAATAATGGAGAAGTTCAAGGGAACATCAGGCCTATTCCTGCTCCTATTTTGATGCTATTGCTTTCTGTTCTGATAGAGGAGCTGAAATGGTAACTTTTTCTCTTTCCACAGATGCTGCCTGACCTGCTGTATGTTATCACCATTTCCTGTTCTCTTTTCTTCCAGATTTCCAGCAGCTGCAGTGTTTAGAGTTTTGGGTCATCAGGCATGGAGAAAATACTCACAGGTCAACTCTGCACTAAAGGAGCATAATCCCCTGCAGTTATACACTTCCCTGTTTGAGCTCAGAGCAATATGGCTCCTTGGAGCATTGAAAAGCCTGTCAGGAACTTCAAGCTTGCGTTCTCTGCTGCTTTCTCCCTGTGGAAAGGAGATGAATTTGCCGGTCCCTAAATGTGGAACATCCATCACCTCCTTCGTGCGTTGTTGTGCCACTGACTGAGAAATAGGAGAACTACTTCCGAAAGACGTTAGGTGGATTGGGCCTTCCTTTGAAAACTCTCCACCCTCCAACAGGAGGCTCTGTTCCCCGTTCCTGTGACCCAGTGCAACACCCAATGGAACAGCCACAAAAGCCCACAGCAACAGGTTGAAGCCGAAGTGTGAAAACCCCAAAAAAATCACCTGCAGATGCTGAAAATCTGAAATAAAAACAGGAAGTACTGAAAATACTTCGCAGGTCTGTCAGGATCTGTAGTGAGAGCGAAACTGATCTTACATTGGAACTGGCCAGTTAACTGAAGTTGTTGAGTTCAAAATTGAGTCACAGCAGAAGATGAGGTGCTGAACCTTGAGCTTATGTTAGCCTTATCTTTTTATATACTTGAACCCAGTTTTTTTCTCCCCACAGATGCTGCCTGATCTGCTGGAGATTTCCAGCAATTGTTGCATTCAAACTCTAACAGTTCCAGCATGTACTTTTGCTTTTTTTTATTTTCTTTCTAACTACCTCCATATGACTATTAAGTACTTGGTCCTGAAAGCATTGGGTTACTTGGACAACTTTGGTCTGCACCCTATCACAGCCATTCTCCTCTGTTCTCCCTGTCCGTCTTCTCTGCAAATTAAACACACGTGTTTTCTCGTTTCTTCAGTTTTCATGAAGGCTCATTGACCTGAAATATCATGTCTGATTCTCTCTCGGTAGATGCTGCTTGATTCGCTGAACATTTCCAGCATTTTCTGCTTGTGTGGCCCGCTAAAGTTTACCTGTGACGTGGCCTTAGCTCCAGTGACCCTAGCTCCAGTGACCCGGGTTCAATCCCGACCTCTGGTGCTGTCTGTGTGAAGTTTGCATGTTCTCCTTGTGACTGCATGGTTTCCACCCACATTCCAAAGACTTGCAGACTGGTTGGTTAATTGGGCACTGTAAGTTGCCCCAAGTGTTTAGGTGAGTAGTAGAAGCTGGGGAGAGCTAAGGGGAATGTGGAGAAAATAAAGGATTAGTGCAGTAGATGCTGCCTGATGGTCAAGCATAGATTCGATGGATCGAAGGGCCTATTTCCATGCTGTACGACTCCAGGGAACTTTCTCAAAATCTCTTAAACTCCAACATTGTCTAAGTATTAAACAGAAGCTAAACTCTCCTTCCAATCAATGACTGACAAACTTGTAGGTAATGTATGATCCCTTCTAACTATGCAGGTTGTGGAAATGTGGCATTTTTCCTTGTGTTAAAGCTGAATCCTTCATGAGTGAAAGGCAAATGGGATTAGCCACACTACTGCGATCCAATTTGGCAGCACTGGCATCAAAGCATGCATTACTAATCCCTTTGATAATGGTGGGCAGCATCGATCATGATTAAAATTGAGGGTAATATTTCACTGTAAATTTTACCTGAATTGGCAAGCTATATATGTTAAGAGTCCAATTTTATGGTTTTCCCCTCTGTATTGATTACCAAGGATTATTGTTTCTTCTCTTGAACAGTTTTAAGGTTAATAGTCAAGCTGAGCCCAAATCAACTCTGCCAGACTTGCCAATCATACTGATTTTCACCAACATTAGGGAACATGCAATCCAACTTGTCACATAGTTTTATCATTGAAAATGCTTCATAAATAAGAACAAAAATATAATGGGTAGGAGGAACTATGGAATAGAAATGATTCTGTCTCACAATTCAAATGGCAATGATCCATAAATTATTTGAATCCTCTGCTGCAAAGGTTTCACTCTTACCCATTACTCTATATATAATAATGTTCTGTCAGTGACTTTGGATAAACAGAGGGAAATTGAACATGTATTTTTAATGGACATGAAAAATAATGGCAGGCATTATTTTCTTCTGCCTGTCTCAAGGTTTTCAAGTCTGCAGCAGGAATAAACTGCGCCAAATAAAATGACCGCAGCCTCCTTGGCTTCAATATTTGCTTCGTATGATTGTCATGTTTTCAGCTTAATTATCCTGCCTTCTCCACTGATTCAGTTCATAATCTAAAGTTGCAGATAGGCAGGGGCTTAGAAACTGCTTGCCACCTCCCTGAACGACTTACTGGGTCAATACAAGGAACCAAGCTGCAGGAGGTCCCCAGTTCTACTTCTGATCTTTGTTGAGTTAGTTGAATGATCCAAACACACATTGGATGGGATTTAAAAGGCCAACGTATCTGCGGTGTTTGCAGCACCAATGCTGCCCATTTATAACCAATGTGGAGACTTTCAGTGTGGCGATGCTCAGTTGTCAAACTCAGCACAGAAGAAGCCAACAAAACCTGATTTTGTCTCTCTTTTTATTTGTCCTGTTGCATCACCACCTGGTATGGAGGCTTCAATGTGCAGGATTGAAAGAAGCTGCAGAGGGTTGTAAACTCAACCAGCTCCATCACGGGCACCACCCTCCCCACCACCAACATCTTGAAGAGGCGGTGCCTCAAGGCAGCGGCATCCATCGTTAAGGACCCTCACCACCTGGGACATGCCCTCTTCATGTTACCACCATCAGGGAGGAGGTACAGGAGGCCGTGAAGACCTACACTCAATGCTTCAGCAACAACTTCCCCTCCGCCATCAGATTTCTGAACAGTCCATGAACCCATAAACACTACCTCCTTATTCCTCTTCTGCACTATTTATTTATTTTGTAACTTATAGTAATTGTTATGTCTTGCACAGTACTGCTGCTGCAAAACAACAAGTTTCACGACTAACATCAGTGATAATAAACCTGATTCTGATCCATGGTTTCTGCCTCCTAGCCCGCACTGAGCAAGACGGATGGGGAAAATGCCTTCTAAACAGCTGCAAAAATGAATTGTGCGCAGTTCTGATCACCACTCAAGAGGAAAGTTGTGACTGTGCTGCAGAGGCAATTCACCAGGATGTTGCCTGGGTTGGAGCATCTCAGCTACAACAAGAGACTGGATAGATTGTGTTTTGTTTTCCCTAGAGTGGAGAAGGCGGAGGGATGACCTGAAGGAGGTCTGTAAAATTCTGAGCAAGATAGATAGAGTAGATAGTCAGAATCTTTCTCCAGTGGTGGAGGTGTCCAAGATAAGAGGGCATAAGTCTGAAGTGAAAGGTAAAAGGTTTACAGGGGGTCTTCAAGGAACTCTTTTCACACAGAGGGTGGTTGGAGTCTGGAAATACGTAGCCTGAAGAGGGGGTGGAGGCAGATACTGTCGTGACATTTAAGAAGTACTTGAATCGCCAAGGGAAGAAGGCTTGATGCAGGTAAATGGGATCAGTGAAGGTAGGTACAATAGGTGACATGGAAATGGGGCACAAATGTCACTTGCCATTGATAGTCCATGCCTCTAAGACTTGCTGCGCGTGTGCATTGACTGCTTCATTTGTTGATTAATTCAAGCAATAACCTGCAACATTTGCAACAATATGACCAAGCCTTTTATTTACTGAATATTTATTTGTTTAGTAATCATACTCATAAGGCACAATGCAAAACATATTTTTAAAATTAATTTCCACTGCATGTGTGATTTGCGATTTGAATGTGAGCAAACCTTTTGCATTCAAACCCTGACAGATTACACATGAGGAAGAATGAGAGGGAGAAAAGACGAAGGAGCTGCTACTTATTTTGCTGTCAGAGTTAAATACCAAACAACTAATGTTTTCAGAGGAGCTCATGTTTGTTCTCCATCACCTATTGTGTCAAATAACGGAAATGCCATGATTGGTGTTACCCTGCCTTCCTACTGACTGTCGTTAAACACCCTTACACCAACTGCTTCTCTCTTTCGCCTACTGTAAGTCTGCCAGCATCACCCACGCTAATGATTTAATTGCAAGTCCTTGGAAACTGTGCATATTAAAGAAAAACTGTTTTTGAGGCAACTTGCCACATTTTACGTTCCCACATAAACCCCGAGTATTAAGAACTTGATTGGAATACAAGCGACATAAGTGTTGTCAACATTGATGTACACTTCCATGTTTAACTGCTGCAGTCACACAGTGTCTTGTCACATGAAAAAGACTACTAATCTGTAGAATGTGGGATGACTGCTTATTCATGCAAATGAAAGTTATAATATTTAGAATTTACAGGCAGACAAGGATAAGACTGCCAATATTCTTGCTGGATTTGAACCATGATCAACAGTTAAAAATAAACTTCAGGTCAAGGGCAAAAGAACTGAAGGTGAGATGTGGAGAATTTTACATACACAATCAATGGGACGTTACAGTGGTGTAGCTAGTGAAGCTGCTGCCTCACAGCTCCAGTGACCCAGTTTTGATCCTGACCTCCAATGCTATTTCTGTAGAGTTTGTGTATTCTTCCTACGACTGCGAGGATTTCCTCTGGGTGCTCCGGTTCCCTCCCACATCCCAAAGACACGTAGGATAAATGGCTGCTATAAATTGCCTCCAGTCTATGGGTGAGTGGAAGAATCTGGGGATGTTGTGAGAATAAGGGATTACAACAGTATTATAGGCAGGAGCTGGGGAGAGAAGATTGGGAGCAACTGTTATTGGATAGGTCCACATCTGACATGCGGGAGTCATTTAAAGGCCAGCTGGTCAGAATTCAGGACTAACATGTTCCTGTGAGGAAGAAAGGCAAGGATGGCAAGGTTTGGGAACCTTGGATGATGAGAGATGTTGCAAATTTTGTCAAAAAGGAGGAGGAAGCAAACGTAAGGCTTAGGAAGGTGAAATCGGACAGGACCTTTGAGGAATATAAAGGAAGCAGGAGAGAACTTAAACACGGAATCAGGAGGGCTAAAGGGGGCCATGAAATGTTTTTGGCGAGTAAGGTTAAAGAGAATCCCAAGGCATTTTATACATACATTAAAAACAAGAGGGTAACTAGGAAGAGGGTAGGACCACTCAAGGACAAAGGAGGGAATTCATGCCTGGAGCCAGACAAAGTGGGCAAGATACTAAGTGAGTACTTTGCATCAGTATTCACCAAGAGGGAAGGTCATGGAAGATAGGGCATGTTGATATCAAGGATAATTGGGTGTTGGAGCTCTTGAAGAGTATTAAGGTGGATAAATCCCCAAAGCCTGATGGTATCTATCCCAGATCACTGAGAGAGGCAAGAGAGGTCTTCACAGAGGTCTTTAGTCACAGGCAAGGTCCCAGAGGACTGCCAGATAGCTAATATTGTTCCTCTGTTTACGAAAGGCAATAGAGACAAACCAGGAATATATAGACCAGTGAGCCTTATATCAGTGGTAAGGGAATTATTGGAGAAGATTCTTAGCGATAAGATCTACCCACATCTGGAAAAGCATGGACTTATCAGGGATCGTCAGCATGGCTTTGTGTGGCGGAGGTCATGTCTTACAAATCTGATTGAATTTTTGAGGGTAGGGCAGTGGATGTCGTCGACATGGATTTTAGTGAAGCATTTGACAAGGTCCCTCATGGCTGATCCAGAAAATTAAGACACATGGAATCCATGGAGACTTGGTAGACTGCATTGAAAATTGGCTTGGCTGTACAAGATAGAAGGTAGCGGAGAAGGGGAGTTACTCTGACTGGAAGTCTGCGACCAGTAGTGTTCCACAAGGATCAGTGCTGGGACCTCTGTTGTTTGTGATGTAACTGATTTGGACAAAGATGTAGGTGGGTTGATTAGTAAGTTTTCTGGTGATACCAACACTTACAGAGCTGTGGATAGTGAGGAAGGTTGTCAAGGGATTCAGCAGGATATAGAACAGTTGGAAACATGGGCAGAGAAATGGCAGATACCGTTTAATCCAGACAAGTCTGAGGTGTTGCACTTTGGGAGGTCAAGTATACAGTAAATGGCAGCACCCTTCGGAGCATTGATGTATGGGGGGATCCGGGGGTGCAAGTCCATAGCTCCCTGAAAATGACAACACAGATAGGGTGGTAAAGGAGGCGTACGGCATACTTGCTTTCATCGGATGGGCTGTTGTGTATAAAAGTCGGGAAGTCACGTTGAAGTTGTATGAAGCTTTGGTCTGGCCACATTAGGACTACTGTGTGCAGTTCTGGTCACCACATTATTGGCGATGTAGAGGCTTTGTAGAGGGTGAAGAGGGAGTTCACAAGGATGTTGCTTGGATTAGAAAGTACGAGCTATAAGGGGAGGTTGGATGAACTTGGATCATTTTCTCTAGAGTGTCAGAGGCTGAGGGGCAACCTGATAGTAGTATATAAAATTATGAGAGGCAGAGACATCTTGTTTACACAGAGAATGGTAGGTATCTGGAATGCGCTGCCAACAGAAGTGGTGGAAGCAAATATAATAGTGATGTTTCAGAGATATTCAGACAGACACATGAATGGGCAGGGAATGGAGAGATATAGACCACGTGCAGGCAGGTGGGATTAGTTTGGATTGGCATCGTGGTCAGCACAGATATTGTGGGCCGAAGGGTCTGTTCCTGTACTGTACTGATCTATGTAGGTGTAGGATTAGTGGTCAGCACAGACACAATGGACTGATGCTGGACATCTCTATAACTAGGATGGTTAATAATGCACTTGCTGAACTAGTATGTTGGAAACAGTCTCACTGGGTATCTTGCAAAAGTGGATAGGATTACAGGAGAAAACAGAGAAAAGCTAAGGACCGTGGTAACAGAGTAGGGAAGAGGGCTGATCAGAGGGCTGGCAAATTCAGCAAAACATCCTCCTGTGCCGTCGGACGCTGTGGCCCTGATATCTGCCTGAGTGGATTTTGTGAGTATGATAGAGGGGAAGAGGAATATTGCTCAGGGAATCCCAAACATCTGTTTTTTTCCCAGGCACAGCGTGTCTCTACCCCACAGAATGTTTTATTTCAACTAGTTTTCCTGCTGGGTTGGGATAATGCCCGAGGAGGCCCTCACTAGTTGACAATAGGGAACCTGCAGTTGAGTTAATGGGCGTTCCTGGGGCTGTGATTGTGGAGCACCTGGTCCTTGAGCATGGCCCATTTTCTGTTGGGCTTGATATCAGGAGTGGGTGTCATCTTGCAAGTAGAGCAGGGTGGTTGGCAATTTGGTCAGAGTCCAATCAGTGATCTCAGGACTCCAACTGTGAAGGGTTTTTAATGAATTGAGGTGGGTGTCCCATTGACAAGCAGAGAGGAAGATCTCCACACACGAGGAAACCTGTTAAACCTGGGAAATTGGCTAAATATAAGGTGCACAACTTCATTACACTATTCAAAGGACCAACCTGCTGCCTGGGACCAAAGTCAAAGTCCAGTTCATTGTCATAAGCACAAGTACATGTATGCACAGGTGCTATGAAACACTTACTTGCAGCAGCATCACAGGCACATAGCATTGTACATGCAGCATTCACAATACAAGCATAAATTAAACACAATTTAAACAAGAAAGAACACAATCAGAAAAAAAACATGCCTGCATGAGATGGTTTGTGATGGGTTTGAGACTTTATAATTCTAGCATCTCATCTGATCTTAATGTATCCACATTTTTGGCTATATCCCTAATACTTAGTGTCTGTGAAGCAAAGGAGAGCACCAGTACCAAGAAATGCAGCATTTTCCAAGATTTTGTTCCTCCAAAGTATCAGATAGGAACATGTTTAGCTTAGAGTGACAACCTGATCTTGTAATGACACAGAATGAGGCCATTCAGCCCACAATATCCACACTGGTTCCCAACAGAGCAAACCCATCAGTACCATTCCCCCTTGTTCACCTGTAGACCTGCAACTTAATTCTCCCTCACGTGCTCATCAACTTTCCCTTTTGATTCTTTTGTCATTAACCAACATGAAGCAGCAATTTACAGTGGCCAAGTACCCTACCAGCACATCTTTCAGATGTGAGAGGAAACAGGAGCATCCATAGGAAAACCACGAGCATGACGAGAACATTTAAACTCAACACAGATGGCACCCGAGGTCGGGATTGAACCAGGGTCCCTGGAGTAGTGCAGCAGCAGCACTAACTGCTGAACCCCTGTGCCGTAGAAATGGAGAATTCAGTTCCATTCCTTACCAGCCTGCATCATTCATCCTTATTCTGTTTGCTTGAGATTGATGATTACTGCAGAATAATGAGCAGTTCTGGGCAGTATATTTGAGCTTTTCATAATCATGCTCAACTGCCCAAACCTGTTTCAGCTTGGACAGCTAATAACATGAAACTGTGAGAAGGTTTGAAGTGAAGCAAAAGCCCACAAGTTGAATGTGCTCTGTAACTGCTCGATGGAAACATTCAAAATGTGTCCTGCCCCCAGGATATATCCCCCATGTGGTGTCAGCTTTCAGTTCTGAAAGCTGTTTGGGGCCTTTTAATGTCAGAACCTGCGTTAGTCTATGTACCTCTGGAAAGAGAAGGCAGTTCTCTGAAAATTAGTTCTGACCATTGGGATTTAAGTCAAGGACAAAAGAAAAATAGAATCCCCAAAATTAAAATGTTATTCTTTGTTATTATTAATATTTTTCTCAAAAGTCGATCCTGGTGCAACATTCTTCCAAAACCTTGGTTGTTCATATCAAAATACTGTGCTCAAAGGTCCTTTAAAGTGTGGATGACTGTATCTCACCTTGCAATGTGTCACACTGCTAATTACACAGATTTACACTTCAACATACTGGGGAATAAATTTGCCATTTATCGCCAGAGCAGAATTAGCATCAGTGCATAGGACACCAGGAGTACCCAGCTCCAAATATGTAGCTTGCACCGAAGTCAGTGGAAACAAATGTTTGGCAGTCAGCATAACCAACGAACTATATTCATGCCTTTACACACCTCTATCCCTTTGGTCTCAAACTCAAGATACAGCGTTTTGGATCTTAACACAAAGCAATCAGGGGTGATCACAGGGGATTCACCAGTCTGAATTGTTAGGAAATAACAAATCAATACCTCGTCACATTACTGAAGAATTGCTTAAGGAGTGTGGATGAAGACTGCTACACCACCAGTCTGCTTAACTACTCACTGTACTAAATTCAACAAAGATCTTCTGGCTTCATTGAAGTTGTTCTTGAAGCCTAGTGAACTATGAATCAAAATTTATTTCTTCCTACACATACAGAAGGGTAAAATATTCCTGTCAGCACATCCACTTTACTTGACTACCACTGCTTTTTCATTATTTACCTGCTGTCACTGATCCTATTTCATCAATAAGATGTCTCTGTCACATTGTCGAGAGAAATTGCCTTTGTTTTTTCCAGCAATCGAAGGACGATCTTAAATGAAGATAATGATGAACTTACCAGGACTCCAGCTGTACGTAGAGTGTATTGAGAGTTGTTGATTCAGTGTCTCCCTCTGTCCATGCCACTCCTGACACGGTTGCTGATTTATTTTACTTATTTCTGAGGTGCAGCTCTGCCTGCTTTTTGGCTACATTCACCCCTTCAGAAAATCTTGCTCCCCTTCCTCTCCTGTCCCTTTCCTGCTTCAGGTTTGTACTTGATTGCTTTTCATCCTCTCCTCTTCTGGCTGCAAGTTTCCCTCGCAAATTAAATACTTTTATTGTGAACTTAGAAAGGTTCATTCATTATACCCTGCATATGTTATAAGAAGTGCTGGATGTGATTATTAAACTGCAAAGCTCGCTTAAGAAACCAAATCACAAGGACAGAGTAAATCTAATAAACCAACAAGACCCATTAACCCCTGTGGAAGCAATTACCCAAATAAAAATGATTACATTTTTAAAATTCAAGTAATATATTCAGAAAGAAAATCCATTATATTAATAGAATACAATGCCAGCTCCAGCCAGAAAAATTACTTTTAATTAATTTTTGGGTTATGTGTCAGTAGCAAGCCCAGGATTTATTGCCCATCTCCAGCTCCCTTGTAAATGATTCATTAGGTTGCCTTTCTCAACCACTGCGCTCTGTGAAGCAAATGTGTTCTCACAGAATGGGTTATGCAAGGAGTACCAGGATTTTGACTCAGTATTGATAAAAGGAAAGTCAAAATCTGCCCTAGCCACAGGTGGGTGACAATTCACTGTCCCAGTCCACAAGCTCAAGTTTATAGTTTTCATTTTTTATCCCAGAAAATAACATTGCTCCCTCAGCCGACAGAGTCTTTACGAAGAGGGCTAGTGGTCAAAGGCACAATCAATGCCTGGGATCGGGTTAGCAATCAGGTAAACAACTAGAAGGGCTTTTTGAGTTTCAGGAGTTCCATCACTGGCCTCATAGGCCCTCTGGATTGGGGGCCTGGGCTAATCAGATGGTCAGGAGATCAAACAGTTGGGGAACATAGGTGGGTGCTGAGTGGTTTGGTGTCTCATTGGATCAGAAGGCTTTCAGGGACCCATTGAGCTAATCAGACAGTTGGGAGATCATATATTTTGGGGAGATTGGTGGGTGATGAGGGGTTTGGAGTCTCATTGGGCCACAGTGCTCAGTTCTGTGCTGTTAAGGTGTCTCAAAGGATACGAGTTCAGTGTGAGAATTTCCTCAGTGGGCTCCCAGTCTGATGCTATGTTACAAAGGCTTTGTCTTCCAAGAGCACTGAACTATGTTGGCTTTGTTCTTCCTGTGGCATTGGGAATGAAGTGTTTTGATGTGTAGTTGAGGTGCAAATAGTGACAGATGTGCAAGTGTGTCACAGGTCAGGGGGTGGCCGGTCGAAGTTCTAGACTGGTGCAAAGCAACTTGGAAATGAACTTCATTGCGTTTTGCTCTGTGGTAACAGCATTTACAATTGCATGGGGCTGAAGCAGACATCTCTAGTTGATTTAACTTCCAGGCTACACTGCTCCTTCACAAAAGAACATTCAAAACGAGCTGTAAGTAGCTGCATCAGCTTACCTCCAAGGATTGCCGATGACAGGACATGTGTTCCGTACTTCCGGATGATGGTGTCAATCACTTGCTGGGTTGAGGGCCTCCTTCCAAGCAAGCGAATGCTTCTTTGGAATTCAGGCATCAGTGGGATAGGATTCCGGATTAGGTCCCTCCTCTCGACCGCAGTATTTCTCACCTTCCAACGTGCAAACTCTCTGCAATGACAACATCAGAACAGTCTAAGCAACACCAGCAAATAAAACACCTGTTTTTTCCCTTGCGGTGAGGGGTGAAAACATGACCCTCTCGCCAGACCTTTGAAGAAAGCTGCTCATGATGAGCTACTCATTTCATTCTGATGTCAGGATCATGAACATTTTGTAACAATTACTTCATTAACAGGCTGAACATATTGAAGATTTCTCAGATATCAAACTAGGAAGTTAAAATCCTAGCATTAGAAATGTTTTTGCATAGAGGTAAATATTGATCAGAACTTATAAATGTTAGCATGTCAAAATTTAACTTTTAAGAATCAAGTTAGCAATTAATTTTGGTTTGTTTTAGCAATGAAATCTTCTGACCGAGGGAATTTCGGAAAATTGCGTTTTCCAAGGTGGACAGTATTCATTCTGGATTAACAAGTTGTTGAAAATCTATTGAGCAAGGCGGAACAATGTTAGTGTTGACTGCAAGAATGATTTGTAATATGGTAAAATCTATTCAGTGATTTCAAAAAGATTTCCATAAGAACTCCAACAGTGCAACCTATTGAGGATCTGGGTGTCACAGACTTCTGAATGTCCACACTTAGTTACACGACTGCCGACTGCAAAAACAGCTGTCCATCTCACAATACCAATGCTGTGGATGTTGTCATGATTACAACCATAAAATCCAAGCCTCTTTTTAAATCAGTTTTCAGAATCTGGGATTGGTGGCAAGGCTGGCATTTATTGCCTATCCCCGATTGCCCTTCAAGCAGCCTCTCGAACCACGCTGTCATTCTGGTGAAGGTGATCCCAGAGTGCTGTTGTGGGAGGAGTTCCAGGATTTAAATCCAGCGATGACGAAGGACACGCTATATAGTTCAACGTTAGGATGTGTGACCCGATGGGAAGCTACTGGCAGCGGTGTTCTCATGCATCTGCTGCCCTTGCACTTGATGGTAGAGGTTGTGGTTCAGGAGGTGTTATCAAAATAGCTCAGGTGAACAACCACATTGCACTATGTGCTGATGTTGGTGGGAATGAAGGCTCAGCGTAGTTGCACAGTGCCAATCAAGTTGCGGGCTTTGTTCTGGATGGTGTCGGGTTTCTTGAGAGTGGAATACTATCCACTTGCCATGTATTCTACCATGCACATGACCCCTGCCTTGTGGTTGGTGAAAAGACTTTGGGATGTCAGGAGGTGAGTTACTCACCACAGGATACCCAACCTAGGACCTGCTCTTGTGGCCATGGTATTTATGTGCTAATCCAGTTGAGTTTCTAGTCAATGGAGACCCTCCATTGACAGTGGGGGCCTTGGTGATAGTGGTGCCATTGAACGTCAAGGACAATTGGTTAGATGCTCTTGGAGCCATGAGGTTACACATTGTTGCAGTGTAAAATTCTGCTGTTGCTGATGGGCTACAATACCTCACAGATGCCCGGTTCTGAGTGGCCAGATCTGTTCCAAATCTATTTCATTTAGCATATTTGCAGAGCCACACAAAATGATGGAGGGTGTCCTGGGTATAAGCTGGGACTGGGTCTCCACAAGGACTGCACGATAGTCATTTCTACTGGTGCTTTCATGGACAGATGCATTTACCCCAATGTGGAACCACAGTTACAGCCACATATTCTACTGTTCTGATGCAGCATTCCTGAAAGTCACACTTCAAAGACATCAAAAGCATGACTTTGTGTACTGGATCAGAAGTTAGCAATTAGCTGTGGATACTGGACGTCCACATCCACTGAGAACTTGATGTGAAAAACATTGCAAAAATCTTTAATCAACGGGTGAAATGTTGTCCTTAATTGGTGGAGATATGCAGGTAGCTTTATTGCCAGGTTGGTCAATTATTTTCTTTGAAATATCATTAGCTAATTAAATGTAGGACAGGCAATGAGCATGGTGGTCATTGGTGGTCTAGAATCCAGAAGACAGGACTATTGTTGGAGAGACTTAGGTTTGAATCCCACCGCAGGAGCTGAGAACTTTAAAAGCTCTCAAATAATTCTGGAATCATGAGCTATTATCAGCAATGGTGAACAAGAAACTACTGAATTGTTCTGAAACCTATCTGAATGTCTTTCCGGGAAGGATATCTGCCACCCTCACTCGGTTTAGCATTTGCACGACTCCAGATGCAACCCAAGTGATTGAGCTGGCATAAGTATGAAGGGATGAAAGGTCTTTCTCTGTGCTCGGAGATTCTACAGCATTTTGATCAATGATTCACACCAAACTCGTAACCCCATTACAATGACAACTGCACCCAACAACATCTCCTTCTGCTATCACTGGGCTGAATTCATCTAAAATACCATCTACCACACACCTAAATCAGAAAGCTAAAAGGACATTTTTACTAATGTAAAGGTGGAAATAAAAGAGAAAATGCTTTAGTTGAAAAAAATAAAAGTTCAGAAGCTAATGTCAGCTCAGCAGGTAATTGGCCAGAAACCAGGTAGCCATAGCAACCAGGGAGGTGTTGTTTAATTCATGCTGATTTTCCAACCAATCTCCTCCAGGTTAACCTGGGAACACAGACAAGCGATTAGCCTGATATTATCACAGGTTAGTCATTATAGCCAGTGCTACTTTACACTGAATGGAGGTTCAGATGAGAATGGGAAATAGCTAAATTGTGATGCCCCAAGTGCCAAACAGCCCATCAACAACTAACCTCATGAAGAGCCTTGTAGCTGTGCTCAGGAGTGACAGTGCCTCTATCTCCAGCAAAAGAAAGAACAAATCAGTTGATGGAAACTTAAAAATGGGTGATTGCCCACTGTCTAAATGAAACAGAGACAACACTCAAAATGTCCAATTTCAAAACGCTTGAATATTTGAATATTCATCAGGTTTTTGCCTTTTCAAGACAAAGCAGGGTTTTGTGAGAAAACAATGCTTGATTTCACATTTATATAGTTTTCAGGTACGTAGAAACAGAAGGCCATTTAGCTGCCTGACCTTTTTACATTGTCCAGTTAGATCACAGCTTACCTTCATCCAAGGACACAAAATTAATTAACAAGAAATGTAATTATTGACAGATCATTGGCAGCCCTATGTATCCATATTCCATATTTCCCAAGACACAGGAAGAAACCAATTGGTCCATCAAGTCCATGCCGGCTCATCAAGCAGTCCCATTCCCCACTCATTTTTCTCTGCGGACTGTTCTCCTTACATTTCTGTCAACTCTCCCCAGATTCTACCACTCACCTACACTACTGGAAATCTACCGTGGCCAATTAACCTGCCAATCAGCACATCCTTGGGATGTGAGAGGAAACCAGAGCACCGAGAGAATCCATGTGGTCACAGGGAGAATGCGCAAACTCCACATAGACAGCACTGAGGTCAGGATTGAACCTGGGTCATTGGAGTTGTGAGTCAACAGCACTACTAGCTGTGCCACTGTGTCCCCCGAGATATATATACAGAAACATATCATATCCCCTCCGTGATAGCATTCAAAACGTATATGCGTGTTCACAAAATGTTGGTGAGGAAGAAGCTGATTGCCAATACTAAAAGCTATTCTTTCAGCTCAGAGACTCTCCAACTAATCTGATGATTTTTCTATCTTTTTTATAATCAACAGTAGACTAATTTCATGTGGGTGTATAAATGAAAGTGTATGCATGTGTATGCGTATGTGCTGAGAAGGGCCAGTTACAAATGTGTGTATGAGAGTGTAAGTGTGCATGGGAGAGATGGAAAGAAAGGGGTCAGGATTTGGTAAGATATTATAGCTGAGTAAAGCTTATTTATCATACTTAATGATCATGAACAGCACGAAAATGTGCTTTAAGTCCCTTAATGGTATATAAACTTCAGTACCTCCCAATCAGAATGGAACAAATAAATGGCAGAGACTAAATTTCATTCAACAAATGCAGATTAAGCAAAGATAAGGCAAAAGAAAAATTAAACTCAAAGCTCCAACAATGACTAATTCTGATGATCACAAAACATCGATATTTAATGATCTCAACTGTACATTGCCATTAGCAGTACTTTCAGAGAGGCATCAGAGTGAGATTACCAATTCAATGTTAAACCATTAGGCCTGCTTTGTACCAAAGATTAGTGGCTGCAAAGAACTGCAATGAGATTTCATTTTACTTGATGTCTTGTGGCTAGTACAGAGATTCAATCTGATTCCACTGACATGTTTCATATTTTAAGCCCATGCCCAACAGTGAAAGGACATTGGTGTGTCCCATTGTGTATTTAGATTGAGTATAAGTTTAAAACCATGCATGGAAACACTATGAGACATCACATTCATTTGATTAGATTCATTCTGCTTTGATGCAACAGGGAACACTTTCATGTCCATTCATCCCAATATTTCCCCTGCAGCCCAATATCAATGTGCATTAAAGCTCTTCATTCGGAGTAAAGCTAATCTTCAAAATGCAGTAATCCTTCCTTTTATGTATTGCTTTTGACACTTGCTGAAATCAATATGAAAATTATATTGGCCCCATTTGACCTGCAGTAATTGCTTCGACCAACTCATTTTTTTTTAAGGACAATTACACTTTATTACCATTAATTACTGATATGCTATCTTTTTTTCTCAGTTGGCTCCTGTGTAATGTTTGGTTCATTTGAAGTTTATGGAAATAAACTATACACTGACTGTTGGAGTATTGCAAAAGGATAGCGTAACTTCCATTCACATTCTTATAGTTTTCTTCATCCAGGATATACAACTATTCAAATGAAAGGGGGTAAATTAAGGCTTACCCACCTGACAGGAATAGGTTTAGATTACACACTTCCATGTTACAACTCATATTATATAATTTTTCATAAAATTGGCTGAGGACTTCTGACCCAAAACATCCTTGGTCCAATGGGTGATTTAGGCAAAGCAAACCTCCCCAGACAATTTGTTATTGCTACTTTTCCAGCATCACACTTACTGTCATTGGCAGCATATCACCTCAAGTGCAAGCTGAAGTGGAGCTGTGTTCACCCACGATGTTTGTATCTGGTTTGGTGGATGCAAGTGTCCATCGTTTTAGTCCTTGTGGTAGAGAACATTAACACAATTGTCTTTTGTGCTGGATGCAGTAGTTTCAAGCAGAGATCATCAAAGAGTTCAAAAAACAGAACAATCTGATGTTACAAAGGGGTGTCAGATCGCTTCCAGAAGGCATTAGACCACCTCCAGTGACTCTGTTCTGAGCTTGTATCCAGTGTGGTTTATGCTGGTATTTTTCTATATCAAGGTTAGCAAATGCCCAGGTAACTCTTCAGATGTTGTCCTGATGACAACATTAAAGCCTGGAATCAGCAAATATAACCTGTGCATGCTGGCTTCACATCAGACCTCAGATATGTTACACAGTGGTAGTTTACGTATGTTGGGGCAATAATTCATCTGCCTCCAAGTCACTTTTATATCGGATGGTCAAAAGGCATAAGGCTTCCCTCTCTCATCTCTATCTGCGTACATAGACATCTCTAGGCTTGTATATGTATATACGAAGTTACAGACCAGCTGTTTGAATATCTGCCACTGTTCATCTACTGACCTGTCTCTCAGGTTGTTTACCCAATCCACCTTTGACAACTCCTCCCTCATACCATTATAGTTGCTGTTATTTAAATTCAAGACACTACTAATGGACCTAATATACACAGACAACAGCGAATAGAAGACAAGTTGTGGGAGATCAATAATTGGTTATGTTACATTGTGGCACCTTCTGCGATCTCAGGTGGACAAAGAAAATTTCACAACAATGTCTTGAAGAAAAGCAGATGACATAAGACGACAAAAGAGACGGCAGACGCTGGAATCTGGAACAGCAAAACAAAATGCTGGAAGAACTCAATGGGTCAGGCAGCATCTGCCGAGGCAAATCGTGTAAGTCAACATTTCGGGTTGAGACCATGCTGAGAGGTAACAGGAAAGATTGCCGTTCTATAGCAGTACGAAGAGGGGTGGGATAGATGCTGGTCAGTGGTAGGTGGAAGCAGATGGGGAGGGGATGGAAGAGATGAACAAAGGGAGAAGAAAACTGGTTGGAGAGGCGAGCAGCAGAGGCGTGTGTTTCCTCAAATCGGAAAATTCAATGTTCATATCACTGGATTGTAAGCTACCCAGGCAGGATATGAGATTTAAGACCAACATCCCAACCAATATGTTTCAACTGATACTAGTTAAACAGATCATTTACTCATCGCAATATGACTAATTAACACAGTCACAATGGATGGAAATGCTGTGTGAGTATCAACAAGAGGAGATATGGTCCGTTTCTTCAACGGCTAATATGAAGGTAGGTTAAGGTCAACAATGCAGACTCCTTCGATATCCTGCACCAATTCTGCAATTCCTTAGGTAATCAAAACCCACACCTCGAACAAAATTTGACCTAAGTTCTGCACGGTACTTTGTAGACCCTACTGAGGAAGGGGCTGTTTGGTCTTATGTAGTGGGGAAGGATTAATAAGGGATGTTATAGTGACCACAATATGATAGAATTCCAAATACAGTTTGAGGATGAATCCCAAAAGACCATTAGCAGTGTGTTCAATTTAAATAACAGCAATTACGATGGCATGAGGGAGGAGTTGTCTTAGATGGAATGGGCAAACAATCTGAGAGACAGGTAAGTCGATGAACAGTGGCAGATATTGAAACAGCTGGTCGAAAATCCTCAGGAAGAATTTATCAAAAAGAGAGATTCCGCAAGAAATAGGCATGGTTAATAAAGGAGGTAAACGATAAAGTTAAATTGAATAGTAGAGTATGCAAAGTGGCAAGGGCTGTCACTAGACCAGAGGACTGGGAAGATTTTAAGATCCAGAAGCAGAAAACTGAAAAGCTGATAAGAAGGGAGAAAATGAGAATGTGAACATTTAAAATGTGAACTTTTAGAAAAAAAATTGCATGTATTATATAAACAAACAGTAAAAGTTTCTGCGGATAAATGAATAGGAAGAAGGCAGCAAAAGTGGGGTCTCTAGAGAACACGGCTGGTGAATTAATAACAGCAAACAAAGAAACGGCAGATACATCGAACAGATTTTTTCATCAGTCTTCGCCATTGAAGACACTGCTAATATCCCAAAGATATCAGACAGGCTAATCTGAGAGAACATCTTATAACTTACAAAACATCCCAATTACAAGGGATAAAGTATTGGAGAAACTCAGGGGCTGGAGGCAGACAAGTAATGATGACCCAAAGGCGAGCACACTAGGGTTTTAAAGGAAGTGGCTGCAGAGATTGTGGATTCATTGGTTGAAATTTTTCATAACTGGCTAAACTCTGGGAGGGTATCAGAGACTGGAAAACATCCAATGTGACTCCCTTTTTCAAAAAACGAGAAAGGTGGAGGAAGGGAACTATAAGTCAGATACGTTTAACAGCTATTATTGACATGATACAAGAGTCAATAAACAAAGAGGAAGTAGCTAATTATTTAGGGAAGATGAATATAATTAAACCTGGTCAAGATGATTTTTTTGAAACGTAAATCATATTTGACAAATTTACCTAAATTCTTTGAGGATGTAACAGGGAGAGTTGATAGAGGGGTACCTGTAGATCTGGTGCATTTAGAATTCCAAAAGGCATTTAACAAGGTGCCGCAAAAAGACTGATGCATGAATTGAAAGCCCATGGTAGTGGAGGAAGTGTGTTAGAATGGACTGAAAAGTGGCCAGTATAGAAAACAGAGTTAGAATAAATGGATCCCTTTCAAACTGGGAGGAGGAGTGGAGTACCACAAGGATCAGTTCTTGGCCTGCAATCCTTCACTAATTACGTTAATGACCTGGATGAAGGAACAGTGTGTAAGGTTTCTAAGTTTGCCGATGATACAAAAATAGGTGTAAAGGCATATTGTGATGACGATATTGTGATTCTGCAATGGGATATAGATTGAGTGAGTGGGCAACACTGGCAAATGGTGTTTAATGCGGGGAAGTAAGAGACCATGCACTTCGGTAAGAGAAATCAAAAGGCGGATAATTTTCTAAATGGAGAGAGACTGAAAATGAGAGAAGTACAGAGGGATTAATTCTAGTCCATGAATCATAAAAAGATGGCAGGCATGTCATACAAGAAGATAAATGTCATTTTGGCCTTCATTGCAAGGGGGTCGGAGTTTAAAAATAGGAAGGTTTTGTTGCAATTGTGCAGGTTTGTTGGTGAGGCCTCACCTGGAAGACTGCATACAGTTTTGGTCCCCTTACCAAAAAATAGATATAGTAACATTGGAGGCAGTACAAAGGAGACTGACCAGGCTAATTGCTGGGATGAGAGGGTTGTTCTACCAAGAGAGATGAAATAGTTTGGGCCTGGATTCCTTAAGAGTTTAAAGAATGAGAGGTAACCTTATTCAAGCATACAAGATCCTTAGGGGGATTGACAGGGTAGATGTTGAGATGTTTTCACCAGTGGGAGAGTTTCAAACAAGGGGATATGATTATAAGGTAAAGGGCTGGTCATTTAAACCTGAGGTACAGAGAAATTTCTCCTCGCAGAGGCTGATAAATGCCTAGAATTCCTTGCCCCATCAGGTGGTGGAAGCTGGATCATTAGAAGTATTTAGTGGAGGTGGATAAATATTTGATAAATCAAGGAAGGGAAGGGTATGGAGAAGTGGCACAGAACAGGAGTTGAGGCCGTCATAGGTCTGCTATGATCATATTAAATGGATGGGCAGGCTTGAAGGGCCTGATGGGCTACTCCTGTTCCTATTTCCTTGTATTCTTGTGTTGCGTACAGTCAGTTTCCAAGTAAAAGGTGTGCAGCTATATGTTACTTCTCATGTAGTCGCATGTGCTATGCTCTTCCACTTTTGTTTCCAGTGTCTGTGCTCCATAAGGAAATCTGTACAGCCTTGGTGATGCACAAATTTATCCTCTCACCTTATTTCCTTCAAAATTTTTAAACAGGATTTTGTCATGGATTCACTTCAATCCTAACTATTGGTTTCAAGAAACAAGATCAATACATTTTGACAAGGTCTTCCTTACCTTGGCATCATACTGTCAGTACCTTTCTTACTATTTACAACAGCTTTAAGTGTCAGTTTGTTTGGAGTGGGAACTCACTCTAATTTAGGTTACATTGGTCTGAATTGAATGCAATCTTTCTCCTTCTTGTTTACTACTTTTAATTTCACAGAGTATCCCCGAACCAATTCATACATTGAACTAAGTTGAATTGAAATGAATGCATTTGCCACTCTTCTGACACAAGAGAGGGGAGATTTCAATCAGCTTATACCAATGACAAATCCAATGGCCTGAGTTGTACATATTTTTTGCTGGCAGTTCCATAAAGGGCCTCTGATGGGTCACTGTTCAGTCCATTGAGTCCAGATGCACATTGCATCAGGTCGTTCTGCATTACACCAGCTATGGTGGGAACATGTAACATGACCCCATTCACCCGCATGGAGCTAAGAGACAGAGAATCATAGCAGGATACAGCATGGTAATAGGCCCTTCAGTCCACCAAGTGTGTACTGACCATCAAGAGAAACAAAGGACTGCAGATGCTGGAATCTGGACGAAAAACACTATGATGCTGGAGGAACTCAGCAGGCCAGGCAGCATCCGTGGAGAAAAGCAGGCGGGTCAACGTTGCAGGTCAGGACCCTTCTTCAGGACTGCAGATAGGAAAGGAGGAAGCCCAATATATAGGAGGGAAAAGCAGAGCAATAATAGGTGGACAAAAGAGGGGAGGCGGGGTGGGCACAGGGAGGTGATAGGTAGATGCAAGTAAGAGATAGTGATAGGCAAGTGCAGGGGAAGGGAGAGCAGATCCACCAGGGGATGGGTAAAAGGTAGGAAGAAAGAGGAAAACAAGGGCCCATCCCCCAGTGGATCTGCTCTCCCCTCGCCCACACCTGCCTATCACCATCTCTTACCTGCATCTATCTATCATGACCCTGTTATGCCCACCCCACCTCCCATCTTTTGTCCCCCTATCACTGCTCTGCTCTCCCCTCCTATATATTGGCTTCCCTCTTTCCTACCTTCAATCCTGAAGAACAGTTCTGGCCCAAAACGTTGACCGCCTGCTTTTCTCCACTGATGCTGCCTGGCCTACTGATCATCAAAGCACCCATTTCCATACTATCCCTGCCGTAATCCATTTTATTCTCTCCACAAGACTACCCCCTAGTTTCTAGCATTCATGTACACATTCACGCACA
Organism: Pristis pectinata; assembly: GCF_009764475.1. Classification (NCBI taxonomy): domain Eukaryota; kingdom Metazoa; phylum Chordata; class Chondrichthyes; order Rhinopristiformes; family Pristidae; genus Pristis; species Pristis pectinata. Next base: position 24,509,355 of record NC_067427.1, read on the forward strand.
ACTTACAGAGGCCAATTAACCTACCAACCCACATGTCTTTGGGATGTGGGACGAAAATGCAACACCTGGACGAAATCCATGCAAGCACAGGGAAAACATGCAAATTCCACGCCGACAGCACCCGAGGTCAGGATTGAACCTGAGTCACTGGAGCTGTGAGGTAGCAGTTCGACGAATCGTGCCACTGAGTTACCCAAGTCGCTGACCTTGTTTGAAAAGGTAAGCAAAGGTATGTGATTTGTTTACTTTATATGTAGTTTGCTTAATCTTAAAATTCTCACAGCACTTAAAGGTGTTCTTATCCAAATTTATTTAACAATTTTTTAAACGTTAATAATTGAATAATCAATGTTTCTCTTCATCAGGAATAGCTTAAAGACAGTTCAAAAGCTTGCAATGACAGTGTGTTGTCAAAAGGTCATCATGGTGGAAGTATCTGAGGCCAAGTTGACAGTCCACCTCACGGCAGAGAGTCCCTGAGCTTTATAAGACCTGTGGGAGTGCAAGAGCCACTGAATTTGGGGGAATAATGAAGGGAGGGAGGGTGAGCTGTGGCCTGCATCAAACATGATCTGACTCAACACCTCCTTAGCTAGCAATGGAGATTACTTGTGTTGATTACCAGGAGCGGTGGAACAACCGTCATGGCCATACACCATTTGTCACATGTGCTTACAGCAAGCTGTTGCCTTCTTTTAGCCCCAGGCTTTACTGCAAGACATTTTGCCAACTCAAAAGCTCATCTTTTGTCAGTCCTGCAGAACAAACGGGGCTTTGGAAGGAGAAATCTCTGATAGTATAACACTCATTGAATGTTGCATTCAAGTCTGAGCTGAGTTGATGCGGTCATTCTAAAACAACGTATCGTCTTCTGTTTTGGAACAGACAGCATTAGCAACTGAGGCTACTTACAAGGAGGATGTAATTGAATGAATTTCTTCAGGACAAACCAAAAGTGTGGGCATCATTATAATTCGTCTCTGCCCAAGGTTATCAGTGAAGCACTTTCCGTTTGCATTCAGCACACTTGCAGTAAGTCATTCATGGTTATGTCATCTTTCCATTCTCCAATTAAATAAATAACCTTAGCATTAATGGTTTCAACATTTCAATAGATTTTTAACATTGGTCATCCCACATATTTCTGTAACTTATCCGATTGTTTGGTGTTAACCTATTTCTTTCTACACATCACATTTGCGGATTTACTGGAAACTGATGTCTAGTTAACTTTTTAAGCATAGTCCAATTACGGAGAACGGTTCTCAAGACATCCAAACATTGGTTATAGAGATCAAAAAGCAACAAAAAAAAATGCATGTGCTGGATACCTGAAATAAAAACAGGAAAAAACAGAAATACTGTGCGTCAGGCAGCATCTGAGGAGAGAGAAACACTTTGGGTTGAAGACCTTCCAGTAAAACTTGGAAACGCTTGAATTGGAACAGTTTTTTTTAATTTGTAGAGAAAGAGTAGGTTATAGAGAGAACCAAGGAAATGTCTGTGTTAGTCTGGAGACTGAATAACATCAGTGGTAGTGATGTTGGCTGAGGAAGGGTGATGAAGGCTTGTTAATCATGCCTTATCTGTCTGAAGGAGGTTGTGCATTGAGTGAGATGAACGAGGACACAGGACGGAAAAAAAAGAGGGAACTGTGAGATACAAAGGACTGCAATTGCTGGAAATACCCAATAGCTCAAATAGCATCTGTGGACAGAGATAAATTGAGTGAATATTACAAATCAATGACCTTTCAACACCATACGTTTTTCCCCAGGTGCCCCAGTCTCCAGATGGGACCGAGGGTTGTAGTGTTGGGGAAGTTTAATAAATCAAAAAGAAACAAAAGAGCAGTGACACAAGATAGTGAGGGGTAGAATAAAGATCCAAGTATGACAGGAAGCAGCAGAAAATATAAGCAAAAGTGTGCAGAAGGGAAGTGAATCTGGAGTAAATAAAGTCTATAAAAAGTAAAAGCTTAATGCTCTTAATCTGAATGCACACAGTATTTGCGACAAGATAAATGAGCAAACAGCACAAATAGTGAGATACGAGTTTGATTTAATAGCTATTACAAAGACGTGGTTGCAGAGTGACCAGGATTGGGAACTCAATATACCAGGTTGTTCAACGTCACAAAAAAAAGGAAAGGGAAAAGAGGTCGGGAAGCAAGGAGTGTATTAGCTTTATGCTGAGTCATGATGTAGATGCAGAGGATTGTGATGTGGAACCGGTTTGGGTGGAAATAATGAATAGTAGGGAAGACACAGGTGGGAGTAATATATAGATCCCTGAGGTGTTGTTTCTCGATAGGATGAAACATAGACGGGGAAATATCAAAGGGATGTATGAAGGGAACTGCAATTATCATGAGTGGTTATAATCTGCATTTTGATCGGGCAAATTAAACCGACAAAGGTATGGTGAAGGAGAAATTTGTGGAGTGTGTCAGGGATTACTTAGAGTAGTATGTTACCAAACCCATCAGGGAACATTATATCTTACATCCAGCCATGAGTAATGAGGAAGGATTAATAAGAGATCTTGTGGTTAAGAATCTCCAAGGAAGTAGTGATCACAACATGGAAGCATTCCAGATTGAGGGCAAACACCCTGGGCCTAAAATCAGTAGCTGGAGTGGGCTGAGTAAATGAATTGAGGAATAGGTCAGTGGATGAGCAATGGCAGCTATTTAAATAACTAATTCATAATGCTCAGCAGAAACTTATCCCAGTTAGAAAGACGGATTTCAGGAGAAAGATTAACCTTGACTCATTAACCATCGATGGTTCACGTTAAATTGAAAGCTAAAGCACACAAAGCAGCAGTGGTCTGAGGACTGGGAATTTTTCAGGAACCAGCAGTGAGAGAGTGAAAAGTTAATGAGGAGGAAGAAAACCGACGATGAGAGAAAACTGGCAAGCAATATCAAAATGAACAGTAAGAGTTTCTCCGGATATATAAAAAGGAAAAGGGTAGCTAAGTGTGGAAGCCCTAGAGAGTGAGCCTGGGGAATTGGTAACAGGAATCAAATGCTTTGCATCTGTTTTCATGATGGAGGACATTGCAAATATGTCAAATATATCTGATGGATAACTTTCAGACTGTATTGATGAACATGTAGTAATCCTGATTACTAGGGACAAAGTACTGGCAAAATTAACAGGGCTAAAGGCAGATAAGTCACCAGGATCTGATGACCTGCACTCAAAGGTTTTAAAAGGAACTGGCTCCTGAACTCATTAGTTCAAATTTTTCAAAACTCACTGAGCTTAGTGAAGGTACCAGCAGATAGGAAAACAAAAAATGTGACTCCTTTAATCAAGAATAGGGGGAGAAAATACTGGGAAACTATAGGCTGGTTTGTTGGCAAGATACTTGAGTCAATAAGCAGAGAAGAAATAACTAATTATTTTGAAAAGATTAATATAATTAAACCAAGTCAATATGGTTTTGTGAAAGTTTTATCATGTTTGACAGATTTGCTTGTGTTCTTCGGGGATACAACAAACAGAGTCAATAGAGAGGAACTGCTAGGTGCAGTGTACTTGGATTTCCAAAAGACATTTGACAAGGTGCCAAATGGAAGGCTGATGCACAAAATAAGAGCTCATGGTGTTGGTGGAAGTGTGTTAACATGGATTGAAGATTGGTTATTACACAGAAGACAGATAGTAGGAATAAATGGGTCTTTTTCAAGCTGGAAGGCTGTAACTAATGGAATGTCCCAAGGATCAGTTATTGTCCCCCAATTATTTAGTAATTATATGACTGACCTGGATAAGGGGGTAGAGTGTAAGGTACTCAAGGCTGTCAGAGACACAAAAATAGGTGGAAGGAGATGCTGCAACGAGGATAGTGTGTAAAAGCTTGGCAAATAAAGTTTAATATGGGAAAGTGTGAGATCATGCACTTTAGAAAGAGGAATCTAAAGGCAGACGGTTATTATAATAGAGAGAGATTGTAAATGAGTGAAGCACAGCGGATCCAGGTGTTGTGCATGAATCACAAGAATTTAGCAGGCAGGTGCAGCCAGTAGTTAAGATGTCATTTGGCTTGTATTGCAAGGGGTTTGGAGTTCAGAAAGAGAAGAATGGTTACAATTGCATAGGGTACTGGTGATCCATACCTGGAGTATTAGGTAAAGTTTAGATCTCCTTATTTAAGGAAGGATATGGTAACAATGGAGGGAGTCAAAAAGAGATTCACTTATCTAATTCCTTTAATGAGAGGATAGAGAAGTTGGGTCTGTATTCTTTGGAGTTTGGAAATAATAAGGATTGATCTTATTGAACTATCTAAGATCCTAGAGGGTATGACAGACTAGTTGTGGAGATGTGTCCATGACTGGGAGAATCTCAAATACGGGGAAGTAGATACATGCTGAAGGGTTGACAGAGGTGCACAAGAATTTCTTCTTGAAATGTTGGAGGCAAGACCACTGCAGGTATTTAAAGAGGAGGTGGATACATTTTTGAAAAGATCATGGAATTTAAGGCTACGGAGAACTGCCACAGAAGAGGAGATGAGGCCCCGGGAAGATCAGTCATGATCATATTGAATTGTGGGGCAGGTTTGAAGGGCTGAGTGGCCTGCTTCTGCTCTTATTTCCTTGTATTCTTCAGCTCCCCTGCATGACTAAGACATGCTGGTAGGTAAACTGGCTGCTGTAAATTACTCCTCACTGTAAGTTAATGGCAAAAAGAAAATCGAAGGGGTATTGTCAGGTTTGCGTGAGAAAGAATAAGATGCAGTGGTACAGGAAAGTAGGAAAAGGAGAAATGGAACCGATGGGGTTGTTCACCTGGGTTGGCATTAACCCTTTGGGCCAAATAGTCTTGTTCTGTGTTGTTTTCAGTACAAGATCTGAACTAGCCAATTTAGATACAGACTTGAAAGGCTGATTATCTGAAATTTATGAATCAACAGTAAATTCATCAAGATATCAGTCAGCAACTATTTGGGAAACATTGCCAACACAAGGGCTGAAAATTCACATTAATAGCAGGAATCATAGGACTATTCCAGGGAATTCTGCAGAATTATGTTCCTCCATTTTATATTTGTGAAATGGAGCAGAAAAGCCTACTTCAGCTGTGAGGTTGTTGGAGACAAATGATCAAGGATTGAACAAGCTGAAGAAAAGATACTAGAATTAATACCTTTTCAAATGGAAGATGTACAACTATTTAAAGACTGCAGCTGGCCTTTCAAAAGAGGGCATCCTTCACACAAGGTGTGTCATTGATACTGCCAGTACCTATTATAGAGCAAGGGGTACACTCATACTTGGCAAAAGAGCTACTCTTAGCAGATAATTCTGTTTGCAGATGCCAACAGATGAATATTAAATAGGGCAACTTATAACAACTCTGTTTTACTGTGACTTTGCTTTACCCCTCAGATTCAAATGCAACACAAAAACAAATTGGTAAACACTAAACAGAACAGTGTTCCCACAACAAGAACTGAACCAGCTCCTCTCCAACTCCTTTTTACTTGCACATAGTTCTCAAGTATCTATTTTCCTTGAACAGTTAAAAGTATGCTGGGTGCAATTAAATGGCTTCGATAATGAGGAACTTCAAGATCTCTGCTTTTCTGGGCAATGGGTCAAAAGGCAGATTCAAGATGCAATGACGTGAAAAGCTTTCACTTTACTCACTAATGTCAAGTAAATTTATTGCCCTGAGAAGGTATTTAGATAAGAAATGCTTAGTTTTGTTGAAGTTGGCGGTCTCAGTTTCTGGCGAAGAGAAGTAGTCAAAGAATAATAGAGAGACTGAGCACATAAATAGGCCTTTTGGCCCATCAAACCGGAACCAATCATCAACCGTCCATTTACACTAATCCTGTATTAACCTTATTTTTTTCTGCTCCCCACATTCTCATCAGCTCCCCCCAGATTCAACCACTCACATACACACCAGGGGCAATTTACATTGGTCAATTAACCTACCAACATGCACGTCTTTGGGATATGGAAGGAAACCGGACCACCCAGAGGAAACTCAGCGAGAATGTGCAAACTCCACACAGACATTATCTGGGGTTGGGATTGAACTTGGATCTCCGGCGCTGCGAGGCAGCGGATCTACTAGCTGTACCACTGAATTATAAGAAAAATAATTTGACTTACCTCTCCAGTGCTTGGGATCAATGAATATGGATGAACACAAGTGCTACTCTAGGCACAGCTACAGATCAGCTGTTGGGTTCTAATGGACTAATAAGCTTGCCTCTGTCACCTTAACACCCACAAGCAAATGTGCACCCTTCAAACCAGAATATTATAGAGTAGGAATCAGGGAAATTTTGTGTGGAAAGGTGAGTAAAATAAGACCATTATCTTTATAAATCAAAAGTTGTTAGTGTGCGATGTCAAGGGATCACAAGTAATTTATTGTTTAATCCAGTACACGATGGAGCAAGAAAATTGATGAGACAGTTCAGTTACGTTCAATAGTCAGTTAGTTTAATCTAATATCCACCAATGGTTGCAGATGTCCAGACTATCAAACTGGTTGGCAGGAGTAGGCTGCTACAGATAGACAAGTCCATGAGGCTGATAGAAGCTACCCTTCATGAAGCTAAAGGATATCTCAGGTTTGGAAGGACATCTATTTGGCAGTCGTCAACAAGCTTCTCCACTTCTCAGCAAGGTGACTGAGGAACAGCTGAAGATAACTGGGGCTAGCATATGGCCCTGATCAACTCTAGCAACAACATCTTGGAGTAAGATGATTGGCCTCCAACAACTATAAATCACCTTCCTCCGTGTCAGATGTAATTCAAGCCAGCAGAAGCTTCCATTGACCGTCAGTGACTTCAATTTTATTGGAATGCTTTAGCACTAAACTTCATCAAACGATGCCTTGATATCATGTGCAGTCACTCTCAGCTTAACTCTGAAATTCAGCTCTTTTGTTCATGTTTGAACCACAATGGTAATGAGATCCAGAGCCATCTGTTTCTAGTGAAGCCCAAACCAAAGATCAGTGAGAACTTGCTGATATACAAGTTCCATTTGATAGCACAGTAAATGACAGCTTCTGCTACTTTACCAAGGATTGATAGGAGATGAGTGGAGTGGTGATTGGATTTTTTACTGAGGAAACCTCAATGTTGTTGCTGTAATACAAGACAACTGGTTTGAGATAGTTAACAACTAGCCGATGGCCATCATCTGTTGGACAGGGTGATGATAAGTAGGATTCCTTTCTGGCATTCAGATGACTCCAAGAAGACACGTCTGGAAGCACAAATTTAGAAGCAAGTCAATCCTCTCCGGCTGATCTGTTACATCACCAGGTTTGTCCACAGAATTTCAACGAATTATTAACGAGCTGAAATGTTTCATTAAAGGACCTTTGTTATATAACCGCAAATCATGATGGAAACCACGATAATCCTTACTGGGCAGGGAGTGGCACATTTTCCAAGCCGGTTGTATGGTTTGAACTTACTAAAAGCGGGCAGTACTTCTGTACGTTGGAAGGCATTCTGACTTTTGTCACCGCTATCCTACTTCTGTGAGAAAACACTGAATTCGAATTGGTAAAATGAAATCGAATGCATCGATCTCTCCGAGCTATGGTCCAAAGCTTAGAATAAAATGAGGAGTTTCTGACACTCAGTTGGCTAAAATGTAATAAAAATGCTGGCTTGTTTTTTCCCCAATCTCTTGCTTCAGTTCAGTTGAGTGTTTTCTGACCCCTGTCACCCTCCCCTCAGCTGTCAATTTTCTACCTTCCTCGGACAGTATTCTGATCAGTCCATTTTCCACAGCATATGCTGGTACCACTCTTGTCTGTTACCTCTCCATATATTCAAGCTGCCATACTGTTCCATTCTTCCATTTCCTGTCACTGTATTCCACCCACACCCACAATTCTTCCCACCCACCCCCCTCCCCACCAATCAACAGGACACATCTGTACTTCTTGCCACGCTGCAAAAAATTAAACTGCAGGATCTCTCATTAAGTGCAAATTTAGGATATGTAATGACCTGCATACTTCAACTTGGAATTGGAATATTATCACATGTACTGGGGTACAGTGAAAAACTTGTCTTGCATACCGTTCATACAGACCAATTCATTACACAGTGCATTGAGATAGTACAAGGTAAAACAATACAGAATGCAGAATAAAGCGTCACAGCTACAAAGAAAGTGCAGTGCAGGTAGACAACAAGGCACAAGGTCATAACAAGGTAGATTATGAGGTCAGGAGTCCATCTTATCATACTAGGGAACAGTTCAATAGTCTTATAACAGCAGGAGAGAAGTCTGGTGGTATGCATTTTCAGGCTTGCGTATCTTCTGCCCGATAGCAGAGGGGAGAAGAGAGAATGTTTTGGGTGGGTGGGGTCTTTGATGATGCTGGCTGCTTTACTGAGCCAGCAAGAAGTATTGACAGAGTCCATGGAGGGGAGGCTGGTTTCCATGATGTGCTGAGCTGTGTCCACAACTCTCTGCAGTTTCTTGCTGTCCTGGGCAGAGCAGTTGCCGTACCAATCCATGATGCATCCGGATAGGATGCTTTCTATGGCGCATCGATAAAAATTGGTAAGGGTTGACAGGGTCATGCCAAAGTTCTTTAGCCTCCTGAGGAAGTCGAAGCACTGGTGAGCTTTTTTTGCTGTGGCAGCCATGTGGTTGGACCAGGACAGGCTATTGGTGATGTTCACTTCAAGGAACCTGAAGCTCTCAACCCTCTCGACCTCAGCACCACTGTGTGAGGGGAGATAGGAGCTGGATTGCAGTAGAATCCTTGGCTGTGGACACTCTGTATATTACTTGGACGTGGTTGGTGGACCAGTCATGTGTTGCTGGTAATTTCTAACTATAATAATTTCCAGAAGGCACCGGGAGTTTTAGAACTTAATTACAGATCAAAAACATCAACACATGTGGTTACATAGAAATTATAATGACATCATTTTGTTACAAATTCACATGATTTATTTTGATTTACTTGTACATTATCATGGGACTAAGTGTGAAACACATCCCACATCTGTAATCCAGTGACAGGTTCAGTCTGATAGCTGCTTTTCTCAGTTGTCTGAACTTCCTTAAAGTTGGGCCACTGGCAGTGGTTACATCCTGATCTGAAGAACGTGCCATATCCTAATAATTCATTATCGTCCTGTGTCTCCCTTTCAGTAAATTGCTTCTATACACACTTCTGGAATAATTTGCTCATCACATATTTCTCCAAGTACGTCTCTCGCTGCAATTATCTGACCTTGCGTCTAATTTATGCTAAATATTTCAGGCCACAGACTCATCCCATATGAAGAAAGAAGGCAAGTAACAACCTTGGAAAACTTGACTCTTCAAAGCTTCCTTTAAAACCTGTACAAATTTTTGACTCCCCGTTTAGGAGCCAAGTAATATGGAGGAACAAAAGGAATGAATGATGCCATTGCACCTCATGAAATGTTCAAACAAATGTGATCTAAACGGAGTGAGGTCAAACTTCAATACCTTTCAAGTGCATCAATGAGAGCTGGAAATTTTTGTGTGGACGAAACTCACTGTGGACTTTCTGGAATGTTTGTGTCAGCCACCTCCATGGCTGCAGTGGTGTCCTGGGTGATGTACTTCTCTTTACTTTTACTACATTTGGCACTAAGTCTTCTTAATACTCATTGACGCATGGCCAGTGAACAAAGTTTCTAGCAATAGCTTTTACATTTGCAATGCATGCAACTTATTTTCTCAGAACTTCTGGGATAACTGTTCTTGATCAGTGGACAATCTAAATCTTTTGTTGTAGAATGTCTGAAGGCTGGATTTGGACATTTATCCAAACTGGTCCAATCCCTGAGACTATGTTCACAGATTTGTTTCAGGAACATATCTTAACAGTAATACCTGAGCAATTTCTACAATCGTAATTGGTAACATAAAAATCATGCTTTCACTACCAGATTCTTCATGTGGGAATGTAAATAAAGCATAGCTTGAGCAAAAAAAACCACATTGTCCCAATCAATTTCTACCCATATATGTTTTCGTGTTAAAGAACTTCCATCTCTATGTAAGAGTTCCATCAGTACTGTTGCTCTGTGTTTAAATTTGCACATTGTTGCTACGTGCCCTTTCTTCCGCCACATACAGCACTGTCTCCTTGACGTACGTGTAACAAGAATACAAGATGAGATGAGATACCTTTATTAGTCACATGTACATCGAAACACAGTGAAATGCATCTTTTGTGCAGAATGTTCTGGGGGCAGACCGCAAGTGTCACCATGCTGCCGGTGCCAACATAGCATGCCCACATCTCCTAACCCGTACGTCTTTGGAATGTGGGAGGAAACTGGAGCACCCGGATGAAACCAGTGCAGACACGGGGAGAACGTACAAGCTCCTTACAGACAGCAGCCGGAATTGAACCCGGGTCGCTGGTGCTGTAATAGTGTTGGCGAACCACTACACCACCGTGCTTGCCCAATACATGCCAATATGTGCCATATCCACCTACATGGTGCTGACCCTGTCCCAGGGATGATTCTCATGGTACGGTCTCAGTCACTTGATGTTGGTGTCAGGCTATGAATGGAATTCTTTGACATTTCTCACCGCCACTTCCCTCATTTGTTGCAATCCCATATGTGAGTTCCAGACTAGATCTGAAACTTCCCAAAATCACATGTCTTTCAATGATATTTCTAATGGCTGTAGGTTAAAATGTGGATCCAAAATCTGTGAAAGGAATTTATTTGGCTTTCAATGGAGTTGCCTATTGCAGGATATGCTTTGGAGCCAATCTCAGTGAAATTACCTCTTGGCATTGCAACGTTCAGTGCCTTTGCTTTCTCGATGCTGTCTTCTACCCTAAGAAGATCTTTGGCCAGAAAGAATGTTTTCATCCTTCCCATGCAGGATGTGAATGACTCATATACTCAAATGTGCACTTAGGCGGTCTACGTAGCCTGTGTGCAGTAGAGCTCCCATTGCGTCCCATTTCTGGGACAAAATTACACCGTATGTTGAACTCAGACCTCCTGTGTGTTTAAACTCTTCAGTAACTAGCATCTCTCTCCACTCACGCTGCCCTTCTTGTTCTTTATTTAAAACGATTTCTGTTCCATGAACGTTTCCACTCTCTTTGACTTGCTAGTGTCGTGCAAGTACACCAACTCACCGTACACTCAAAATCCAGCAAAGGCACTGCTTCTGCCTTTCTTGACTGTGGATCTATAGGGGTCCCACGATGAGTGGCACTGAAGGTCAACAGTCAGAACATGCTGCAGGAAGAAATAGTTTCCAACTACGGCTTCCCTCCATACGTTAATCCATACTGGTCATGCATGCTATCTTTGTTGCCATTTGTAGTGCAATGGGAGGTAATCTTTAAACCAATGTTAGGTTGCAGATAAACTCAAACTATACCAATCTCCAGAACACTCCAGAAATTTTTGAACAATTGTGTGTACTTTACTGCAGACTAAAAATAACCAACACATGTGTAGCTGTCACACATGCGATAACATAAATGACATTGTTTTTTTTACGCACACTTATTCTCAAAATCCCTCAGACTTTCTCCATAAGACTCACAAGTTGGTGAGCAGCAGGACAAAGGACCTCAAGGAATGTTGCGCTGTCAGAAGCAGGCAGCTGAATGTAACAACAGAAGTATAATAGTTAGCTACTAAATGTCATGACTTTCCAGACACTATTGCACATATATTCTGCCTGCTAGCTAACAGATCTCGGAACATTGCTTTTGAATGCAGGGGTCTTAAAATAGAATTTCACCGTTTTCGAACAAAATGCCTTTTGACTTTATTTGAAGTCTTTTCCTCCACAAAATTTCTACTTCCTGTCCTAGCATTAATTCCTCAAGCTGGCATTAGGCTCTGCAGGCATTCCCAGCATTGTGAGACCCATTGCCATTCCTTACAAGTGAGTCTGTACAAGAACACTTCCGAATATTTGGTTGTGGATTTGGTATCTATTCTGACCCAATGAGGTTTACATGGAAACAGTGGTGGCAATTCAGGAAATGGCATCAAATAGGAACCTAAAGATGCATATAAAGTACTACAGTAATAATGGGTGATTTTAGTCTGTAGACTGGCCAAAACAAATTAACGATAATACCGCAGAGATTGAATTCCTGGCGTGTGCATGAGAATGTTTTTAGACCGGTGTGTTGCAGAGCCAACTAGGGAACAGGAGGACAGAGCCAACTAGGGAACAGTGCACTGAGAAGGGTTTAGTTAATATCCTTCATGTGAGGGGTCCAGCAAGGAAGAAGGCCGAGAAAATGTTTGAATTCTTCACTGAGATAGAAAGTGCAATAGTTCAATCTGAAACTAAGGTCCTGAATCTGAACTGAAATTCAAAGGAATCTATGAAGTTATGAGGTGTCAGTTGGCCATAATAGATTGGGAGCTTTATTAAAACATGACAATGGATCGACAATGACTAATGAATGCAGGATCTGTAACAGTTATGCATTCCTTTCTGAGTGAAAACACAAAAGGAAAAGCAACCCAACCATGCCTTACAAAAGAGGTAAGGGTACCAATAGATCCAAAGAGGAGGCATGTAAACTTGCCAGAAAAAGTAGCAGGCTTGAGGACTGAGATCAATTTAGAATCAATAACAAAGGACCAGAAGTTTGACTGATGGGGGAAAATAGAATATGGGAGTGAGGAACACAAGTGGTCTCCAACCACTTCAAGGTATGTAAAAAGAAAAGGATTGGTGAAGACAACTGGTGTATCTGGATTTTCAGGTGCCTTTGATGAAAGTCCCACTTAAGAGATTAATATGCAAAATTAAAGCATATGGGTTTGGGAGTGAGATACTTGCATGGATTGAAAATTGGTTGTCAAAGGGGAAACTGAGATTAGGAATAAACAGGACTTTCTTGGGATGCCAGGCACTGACTAATGGGGTATCATGGGGACAAGTGCATGGGCCCCAATTATTCACAATGTCCATCAGTGACTTGGATGAGGGAACTTAATGTAACCTTTCTAAATTTGCAGAGAACAGGAAACTGGGTGGGATTGAGAGTTGTGAGGAGGATGTAAAGAAGGTTCAATGAGATTTAGCCAAGTTGCGTGAATGGACAAATACATGGTAGGTGCAGTATAACATGACAGATACAGGATAATTGTGAAATTACCTTTCTGATTTCCTTGCTGGAATGTTTGACCATTATTCAAATGATGATAGATTGGGAAATGTTGTTGTGTGAAAGGACTGGGTGACCTAATACACAAAATCACAAAGCAAATATACAGTGCTGCAAGAAATTAAGGAACCAAGTGGTATGTTGGCCATCTTTGCAAGAGGTTTCGGATACAGGTAACAAGGTTGTCTTGCTACATTTATACAGGCCTTGGTGAGACTACTCCTGGAGTATTGTGTGTAGTTTTGATCTTTTCTCCATGGAGAGAGTCCATTGAAACTTCACCAGACTAATTCATAGAAAAGTAGGATTGTCATATGAGGAGAGATTGGGTTGACAAGAGTTTCTGAGAATGAGAGGGGATCTCAATCTCAGGATATGGGTAAAATAATTAGGACTGACAGTGAACACTGAAACAGACTTGGAAGGTTAAACAGCCTACTCCTGTCCCTATTTTCTATGTTTTATTGTGATTTAATCTATTGGGATTAATAAACAGTGTTGATCCCAGGCCACTGTAGTTAACATGTGATGCTGAAAACCATCAGATTACTTAAACTAGCCAGGAGCACAGAAACAGGGGCAGGCTAGTCAACTCATTGACCCTGTTCTGCCATTAAAATGGAGCACGGCTGATCTGTTATCTACTCTATCTGTCCACATTGGTTAAGGAACTATCCTAACTGAACATAAGTCAATCTTAGTGTTTAACTCATTCAACAGGTAATTCTGACAGTGTTCCAGCTTTCCACTCCCCATTGTGTGAAGCAGTCAACCAATGGCCTATTAAAATTAATACCTTGTTTTGGTCTCCCTCAACAGAGGAGATAATTTTCCTCCATGTTGCCACCTTAATCATCTGAAGGACATTGACTAGATATTTTGCATTGCTTGAAGACTGGAAGGTGTAACCCTTGAGCAACATATGGAGATTTTAACCCATTTCAGAGGTATGTGCAAGAATTTGAATGTGCTGCTTTTGAACAACTGAGGGCAACTTTACTGTTATGGAGCACACATGCATCATGTAAAATACGCCTTTACATTTTTTTTAATAACTGCTGCAGGGGTATGAGGGGTGGTTCGGAGGGGCCTGTACCCTTGCTTACCATCCTTCTGCATCTGACCCACTCTAAAGTTATCACACACAATAACATATCAGAGAGCAAAATTTGGTTTGTGTGCTCAGAGCATGTGCAAGATAAAACTGCTGATTGCATTCCTGAGGCTATACACAACTTAATCAGGGTGGGAATTGCTTCCAATGAGCAATTAAGAATGGAACTTTTTGTCATCTGTTTTTGCCTCTGGCATGATCTGTTATAAGCCAAGAAATACAAATTCCCACAAAGCTTCCAGGGAACTGGATTTGAAAGACTGTTCAAAGGACTGACTGTTCTACCATCTCTTTAAAGGCTGTAGACCTATTTGAGCTGATTCAGAAAATGGAGAGCAGCCATCTTACATGTTCAGAGATCATAAGAAATTGCAAACTGAAATGCGAATCAATAACACACACAGGCACAAGTACATAAAAATACACATGCATACAAAGACACGCATATCTCTATATATGTATTCTTTTCCATTATCTTTCTATTCATTCTAAAATAATTTAAAGACCAGGATTGAAAATAATACCATGCAATTTTAGTCACAGGATATGAGGAGGTTAACATATGGAATGCAATTATTCTCCGTAATATTTTCCATTTTATGTACAAGAAAGTAATCCTGATCTTGGAGCAGATTTGGTTTAGAGAGAGCAGTAACTGACGTTGAGGTGCCTTTTGTGCGTCATTATAACTTTACCCCACGTCACAATGAAAGCAGGTCACTGACCTGATCTGACTCAGCCCATTTGACACACTGCAGGCAGAACAGGTGTTCTGATGATAGTGCAAGTACCACAGAAATGAATGCGCTACTGAAGTAAGACCATTCATTTCATCGAATCAGTCACAGTGGGAAATAAACACTTGGAATAGTTCACAGACCCTTCTTGGCACCACAGGTCTGCTTTTGAACAGAACTGCAAACTGTTAGATTACACTATTTTCTGCCAATCCTTTGGCTCTTGATTTAATAAAGATGAGCCAAGGACCTGCGAGTGCACACGATATTGAAGCTCACCCACACTGACCATTGCTACAGTACCTCGAGTGATCTTGCTAGGCATGAATGTAAAAAGGACGATACTTGTTGCATCGCAGACATGCCCATTATGAACTGGATTTAAAGCATGACCATGAACCGGAGAGAGGAGGTAAAGACAACTGCCAACTGAAATTAATTGGTGAATTGCCAGAATTAACTGGAAGGGGAAGAAGTGTTAACAAGAACTTGGAGGGGAAGAAGAGTCAGCATGAACTGGGAGGTGTTTATTTATGAGTTGCTAATTTCTATTAGTTTTGGATTGGCATGGATGGTAAAGAGGAACATGAATAAAATAGTTTGACCCATCAATTAGCCTAGAATTCAAACTAATCCATTTTCTGATGAGCATACACTGTTTGCATTGTGGTTATCAGCAATTTCTCTTGGACTTATATTGAACTAGAAGTATCTTATATTGCATGTAGAAGTTCGAACATTGCTGGTGATACTGACCTTGATCATCACTAAAACAAAAATCACCCCACTGAACTGACATAGAGCAGGAAACTGAGGCTAGAAGCAGCAATATTAACACATATTGCATAATGTGTTATGAATATCCATTTGGGAATCCCAGGCTTTTGATGAGGAGGTCCATCTAAAATGGATGTTGGACACAAAATGGTCTCAACCTTTCCTTCATTGTTCCCTGTCCTGATAAAAGCTCTCAAGACAGCCAGATCCTAATTGCACCCACAGCTTGACATACTGGACCACTGTAAACTAGTTTTTCCTCCAAGTAGCAGGAGATTAAGAGGCAGGGCATCACATAATGCCAACAGTTCATGGGTGGCCATGCCATTGAAAGTGATTACCTGGGGCAAGGATCAAAAGAAATTGAAGAAGATTCCTCAAAGAAGGATGATTTCAGGGCCATGCTGGAGGAGCTGAAGAAGTAGAATCTTTCCCACCTGACTCCTCGGGGAGCGGTCTTACCTTCAAATAATGTAGCAGCACGGTTTTACCTTCAGGTTAAGGCTTGGGTCCTACACTCCATAGTCACACCATTCAAGTCATGAGTTCACAGAAGGAATTCACTGCAGCAAAATGAATTGAATGTTGCACGTCAATTGAAATTGCTGCAGATGTCCAGTAACCTCGATTTATTTACGATGCAAACTCCGCGTTACGATTTCCATGACATTTAATTAAAGGGTTTTAGATTTTCTTTTAGATCTTTCGTATAAATACCTAGAAACATTGTATGTGAATTGTTCGGCCATGGAGCTTTGTACTCCAGTGGCGTTCACATCTTTGACAGCTCAAATGTTCCACTATGGTCAATACAGGGCCATCACGTACAAAGCCCAACTGCACTGAATCATGCATCATGATCTATCACCGCATTCCAGATCACAAACTGTTACAGTTCCATCCTGATCAATGAATCTGCTGTCCACTTGAAACAAAATTGCTATCTCCACCATCAGTACGTGTAGTTCCTTAAAAGGAAGCAATTTGATTTTTAAAAAAATCAAGGTTGCTTCAACATCTTAGCTTGAAGGCAGATTACAATTAAAGGTGATTCACAGAAACTGCTGAGTAACAACCTATGGCTTATGGGAGTAAATTACCCCCCACCTAATGTATGTTTCTGTTCGGAGCACCTTTAAGTGACCAAAGGGAGGTACAACACCAACTGAGCAATGAGCTGGCAAGAGTTGCTCTTTCTGACGATGCGGGGGAATTGAATTACAGCTGTAATTACACAGTGTCTTTATTCTTTCAGCAGCCTCGGGTTCATAACAGTACGCCTGTCACTGTCGACTCAGCTCAACGTATCATCAGCCTTTAAAACTCCCCTGAGCCACCACTTGAAGATCTCATCGGCACTTGTTCCAGCAAGGCTCCAAAGAAAGCAATAACAACCCACGGAATGCAAAGATGCCAATTTGAATTCTTCAGAACAATTTGAGGCTTAATGAGGAATGATGATGCTGGCTGTGGTAGAACCATACTGTGGGGATCACAGTGATCTTTGCTCAGTTTCAGGCACTTTTCTATTGTTGAACCGCCTTAGACCGCAATCAATTCAATTTTGTGTACAGAGCTGACAGCAGACATGCACACACCAATAACACAGCCTTCCCAATTCCAATGTCACAATAAACCATTGTATTTGGAGGGCTCATCAGCTCACTGTTAAACTGATCACACTCAACTAAAGTCAGAGTCCCAGAAAGAGACAGCATGGAAACAGGCCCTTCGGCCCACTGAGTCTGTGGTAACCATCAAACCACGCTGAGGAATATATAGAACATAGAACTATGAACAGGCCCTTTGGCCCACAATGTCATGCTGACATAACGGTTTCCTCCTACCTATAGAATGTCCATACCCCTTGATTTTCCTCTCAGTCATGTGCCCATCCAAGCCCTTATTAAAAGCCCCCAATGATTTTGCCTCCACCACCCTATCAGGCAACACATTCCAGGCATCCACCACACTCTCAGTAAAAAACTTACCCCTCACGTCTCTTCTGAACCTACCCCCTCTCACCTTAAATGCATGCCCTCTGGTATTGGATTGCTCAATAATGGGAAAAAGATATTGCTTTTCCACACTATCTATGCCCCTCATGATTTTATACACTTCCAACAGATCATCCCTCAGCCTCCGCTGCTCCAGAGAAAAGAGCCCAAGTTTGTCCAGCCTCTCCTGATAGCACATGCTCTCCAATCCAGGCAGCATCCTGCTAATCCTCTGAAGCCTCAACATCCTTCCTATAGTGAGGTGACCAGAATTGCATGCAGTACTCTAAATGCGGCCTAACCAGAGTTCCATAGAGATGCATCATAACCCACATAGTGACAGGGAGAACATGAAAACTTCACACAGACAGCATCGGAGGTCAGGATTAAACCCAGGCTGCTGGAGCTGAGAGGCAGCAACCCCACAAGGTGACAACTGTGCTGCCTAGCAACGATGCATTTTCTTCCTTCCCCAGTGACCAAGGCGAGGTGTACAGAATCAACTCAATGTCAGGGATTCAAAATATTGTGAGGCAAGGGCAGGTATACATGTGCTTATATAAATAGTTTCCCTTTTTCTCTTTATTCTTTGAAGATCTGGAGATTTTTGCAACAAACTTGTTTCAAGGTCATTCTCAGAATCGAAACACAAATGTAAAAGGACCCCAAAAACCGTGCTGTGGTAAAGTCTATGATGGGCCTGCATCCTCATGCCACACCTACCATCACTTGGCTTCTGAAAGGTTTGATCTTTTTCAGAAGCATCAGATGGTCTAATCTCTGCAGCATTGTGTGGTACATCTTTAAAAGATATCTTTTATCATTTCTAACTTCTATTCCACCCCTTTTGAAGATTATCAGCAGGGGCCAAGCTGTTTGTAGACACTACTTCTCCGAGCTTCCCACCTAAATGTTTGCCTGTTGGACTAGGTTGCAAAATCAGAATATCAGAGCTCCCCTGACAGACTCTCTGTTGCAACACACACAAAAAGCTAGAGGAACTCAGCAGGTCAGGCAGCACCCATGGAAGGAAATAAACAGTCACTGTTTTGGGCTGAGACCCTTCATCAGGCTCTCTGTTGTGCATCACTGGGAGACAGATGGGACTGCAGGTCGGGCAACTGCCTCAAAACTCCAGCGACCCAGGTTCAATTCTGACCTCTGGTGCTGTCTGAGTGGAGTATTCTCCTTCTCCCTGTATCCACACAGGCTTTTCTCTGTTTCTTCCCACATCCCTAATGTGTGCCGGTTGGTTGGTGAATCGACTGCCGTGAATTACCCGTCATGTGGCTGGGGGGCTGGAGAATCAGGGCAGAGTGATGGGGATGTGAGATCAAGTAGGTTTCAGGGAGGTAAGTGGAGGAATGGGATGGTCTGAGAGTCTGCAATGGATTCAATAGGCCAAATGGCTTCCTTCTGTATCTTAAGAAAATATGAGCAATATGAGAATTATGTTGATGCTGCCTCTGAAATTTCAAGTTGCAGCCACTGACTGAGGTATAATTAAATAATAAGTCACAGACTTGGAAGTGCCAATGAGTCCTTTCCTTTTACCGTGAAGGATTTATTAAGAATTCAAATGCCAGTGATGTCTTGTCGGTGTCATCATATACAGAATCTCTGCAAGCAACCTTTCCAATCTGCATTCCACAGGTGATATATTTGCACCAAGTTCGAACAAGAAAAGGTCACTTGCTCCATCGAGGCTGTTCATTCCACAGACCGTGTACAATTTATCGTATAAACGACTCAGCACAATTCATTAAATCTCTGATTGAGACTGCTCCATAACTAATTCTTGTCACCAGTCCTCCACTGACAATCAGGATATTTATTCGTCTCCACTCTTTCAGGTCTCTTGTCTTCCAATTGAAACAAAATTTCCACTTCATTACACACCAACTATTTTGCCAGTGCAGTGTTTGAGTGAGTCAGATCTTACCTCTTCAAGAGATCATCCAGGCCATTGCCAGCTACATATTTATTCAGTCCCCATTCAAATGAAGACCAATTATGTCCATCTCCACAACTCTACCAATGATGCAGTACTATAAAGGACAGAATCCAAAACAAGGATACAATAAAATCCACAAAGGAATGAACTATGGATGTGGTGCCTTTTATAACCACAGGACACCTCAATGCACTTTACAGTTCAAGACATTCTTCTTAACAAGCATATTCATGATCTCTTACTATTTGGCCTTGAATTCAGGGTAGATAGCAAGAAAATAAGGTGGATAAGAAGTTTTCCCCATGGGAGGGGTATCTAAGACCAGAGGTCATATGTTCAAGGTGAAGAGAAAGAGGCTGAGAGGGAATCTGAGGGAGACGTTTTCACCCAGAGGGTGGTTGCAATCTGGAAGACACTGCCAGATACGGTGATGGAGGCAAATGCTCCTAAGAAGAGTCCAGACAAGCACTTGAATCACCACGGCATAGTAGACTACGGATGAAAATGGGATTATTAAAATTAGGTACTCGATGGTCAGCATGGACTCGATGGGCTGAAGGGCCTGTTTTAGTCCCGTATGACTCTGTGACTCTGACACATATACAACAAGATCTCACTTCTAACAGTGCAATGATCACATAATCTGTTTCGCATAAGGGTTATATATTGACCGAGAGGGCAGGAGAACTCTCCCACTCTTCGAATAATGTCGTGGGAAATGTTTTTTGACAGGGAACAAAGGGAGTTTCAGTTCAGCAGGGGTGGAGTTCATTTCAAGGTTAGCATAAAACTATGAGTGGATAGCGGCAGCCAGGTACATAAAAGAACGCTGGGAAAAAAATCAGTGGTCAAGAAGCATCTATGGAGCAAAAGATGACACAATGAGTTCTTCCAGTCTTCTCGTTTTTGTTCCAGATTCCAGCATCTGCAGTCTCCTATGTCTTTAGCCTAGTTCATAGACTGGTTGAGCATTATTTTCAACACCAAGGCATTCCACAGACAACAAACAGTGCAGCAGTTATCACTGTATTATTGTTTTGGATTCCCCTCCTTCATGGTTAACCTAGAAACAGTTAAATGGTTGCTTTTCTTCCCTCCACCCACCCAACCCAACCCGGCTTCCCCTTTTCTTCACACCACTGTCCTAACTTGGTTTCCTATCCTCTAATCCTTTTACGCCTTTCCGCTTATCTGTAAATTCTAGTTTTTTTTTAGCATTCCATTGCAAGGCTGTAATTTAATAAAGGGGTTGAGATAACATCAAACTGTCATTTTGTAACTTAAGCCAGTTTAACTGGCTTTGCAACCCAGATCGTATTCAGGGTTATTTCCTGACATCTGGAATGTTTTTCAATCAATGTCTAAGAGAGGGATTTCTAATTTAGATTAAAAGCGTTTTCCAAACCTTCTGGGATGTAAAGTAGGAGATTGTGAATTTACAGCACTTTTTTCAATTACAATGAATCAAAATAAAAAGCGGGGCCTATTAGGGTACTCATCCACAATGTCAATTAACTTACATGATCCTCGGCAAGGGTGTAAACTCAAGGATAATAGCTGAAATAATTAATTACATCAAAAACAATTTGAATTTGGAGGTGACAGGTAGAATCTGAGGGAAGCTGATGGGAGTGCAGGGACAATAAAATGGATTGGGGTAGCATGAGGGTATTTAATGGTTGGCATGGACTCGGTGGGCCAAAGGGCCTGTTTCCATGCCGCATCCCTTTATGAAACAAGTTATTCAGGGGAACAGCATTTCATATTCTTTTCCCAACCATAACCTTGATGGACACTAAACAATTTTGTGGCTGAAATACAGGGAATATGCAGTACAAAGATATAATGAACACATTCTATTATTCAATCAAGCTGTACAGTTTAGTTCAGTGATGCTAAACTAGGTTTCTATAAACATCTTTTGCAACATGTAAGCTTGTCGACTTTGACATTATGAAAGGCCATTACTAAAAAGCCAGATTTCTGTTTCAGCATGCTTCTCGCGTCTGTGGTAATAGCATGGAACGTAACCCTTGCAGTGAACAGATGGTGGTAAATACAACACTGACAGAAACAGGGAGGCAACAGTCCAACTTAGGCCTGTGACATTGTGTGATTTTTTTTAAAAACTCTGTGGCACTAAACTTCACCATTTACCTTCCTCCTTCCTCTAACAATCAAAAAACACCCAGTTCCTGATGTGTTGGAAGCAGCATGGGTTTACTTACAGTGTTCATTATAAAACACCAGAAGATTTGATAAAAACAAGTTTCCTTTGAGACAGGTGACAGGGAATAAATAATTCTTTCCCCAGAGTGAACCCATACCATCTTTTCAAGATGTGACTTAAGATGATATGATTTACCAAGCTCTATATTTGCTGCTGCTTCTTTCCCTCAGTGGCAAAGAACAAGAAACTGGAACTATGGATAGGCAGCCTCTGCAATTACTCCATTATTACTCATCATGAGAGCAGTCTGTGCTAATTCTTCCTGCCCCATTATTGTGCTCTATATTCCACTCTATCCTTTTTGGGCATTTGGATCCATCGACCAGGCTGTGATACATGATGACAATTTATCTTGCAACGCAGTTATTGTGAAAACCCCCTGAAACAGGACAGGCAGTTGATATGCATGTATTTCTGAGCTATTCAAATTCCGTCCCATCTCTCAGAAATCAGCTACGTGGCAACTCAGGAACTGAGAATGATTCACAGATTTTATTTTCCTTTGTTCACATTCCCCTGAACAGCCCCCATGAACTTATTGACCATTTTTACAGTAACCCTGGCCTCACCCTATCAGAGATATTCTTTGTCCTATCCATCCCTTCCCCATCTTCTGTATAACTTAACAGCAAAGTGTTTCTCCTCCCTATTCCAGTTCTGACTGAAGGGCCTTTGACCTGAAATGTTAATTCTTTGCTTCCTTCCATAGATGAGCGGCCTGTTCTGCTCAGTGTTTCCAACATTTTCCGTTCTTAGTTGGTATCACTAACCATGAACTTGTTCCATAACATTTAACTGACTGGAAACTGAGGAACGGAAATAGATTTTTTTTTTATTTTACAATGGTTATTTGTTGACAAACTGAACATTAAATGGGGCTTAGTCCATTTGGATGTGTGCCACTAATCCACTGGGGTAGCTTGATGGATACGAAAGCCTGTGCTAAGATAAAAATCTGCTCCTGGAGATTAACAACAGTAACAGGCTGTTATTAGTAACTAATCAAAACATGGTCCTGCAAATATCACTAGATTTTTCAAGCTTGAAAGGGAAATGCAAGGAAGAGCAGAGGATGCTTACAGTTTGATCTTGACTGCAGTCCCACTTAATGTATTCCCAAAACCAATTCACCATCGCCTTAAAAAACTGGATGGCTTTTGGAACTCACACACTTACTAAGTGCCAAAAATGATTTGACTACATCTTTCTAGTCCAGCATCTAAACATACTGATGCCCAGCTATTGACTTCAGATCTCAAATCAATATTTACTCTTACAAGATGCAATGTCGTGACTAATTTTTTAAAATAAATCTACCTGATCAGCCAAGAGGCAATTTTTAATCACTCATTTTTCTTCTCATCCTGAGAGACCAATGCTGGTTTATGAGCTGTGCTCAAAATGCTCAGGGGCAATGGAATTTTGTTCTGCAACAAATGGATCACATGAACATATTTTGGAAGGAGAGTACAAGGATGTGGATTACTGCACTGCACCTAACCTGTAAGATGGAAGAAAGGCAAATGTATTTACAACATTTTATCATTTCACTTTCAAATCGGCAAGATGATTCTCTGCTGTTGAATTTAGAATTCACTATCTACAATGGCAATTTGGATTAACAGAACACCATTAAATGAGTAAAGCACCCCCAGATGCTTCAAAGGAGCATGATCGAGCCAAGTTTGGCACTGATATTTGGACTGATGGCCATTAGCTTGATCAAAGTGAAAGCATTTAAAGAACCACATAAAAAGAGGAGAGATGGAATGGGATTCTAAAGTTTGGGAGGGAATTTGAGACTTTAGAGCTGAAGATGTTACCATTGGAATTGGAAATGGAGCAGAGAAATTGTTTTGGTAAGATTGTAAGGCTGGAGGACATTAGAGAAACAGCAATGGTTGAGAATATTAAAATCAATGCCATGCTAAACCTACACTAAGGAGTCAATGTGGGTTTAGCAAAGATGTGTGCGATGAGTGAAAGGGCTGAATGTTACTGTCAACAGTGTTTGGCATGATCTTTAGATTACAGAGGTTAGAAGATGGCAGGCTGGCCTGAAATACACTGGAATAGCCCACTTTTGAGGTAACTAAACACAAATGAAGATTTCAGCGGTGAGTTGCGAGCTGGGCAATGTGATAAGGGTGGAAATAGGCAGTCTTAGTGCTAGCACAGATATGTGACTGGAATCTCACCCCACGGTGGGATGGTGGCACAGCAGTTGGCACTGCTGGCTCACAGCTCCAGAGACCCGGTTCAATCCTGACCTTCGGAGCTGTCTGTGTGGAGTTTGTATGTTCTTCCCTGGGTCCTCCAGTTCCTCCACCCACATTCCATGGGTGTGCTGGTAGGGTAATCGGCCACTGTAAGTTGCTCCTTAGGTCAGTGACAAAAGAATCAAAGAGGAAATGATGGGCATGTGAAAAAGAATAATTTGCAGGCTTACAAGAAGAATGGTACAAAAGGGTTTACATTGCTATGGACTGATATAGACTTGATGGGCTGAATGGCCTTATGTGTAATGTTAAAAATAACACCAAGGCTACTAACAAATTAGCATAGTCACAATCAATTACATTTGGGAGGAACAGAACCAGTCCCTTGGGAACGGAGATCATAGCAACCCTGAAATCAACCTTGTGAATCCTTGTTGTGAACAATTGTGAACGCTGACTCAAGAATCGTTGAAGTCCTTACAACAGCACCTTCATAAATTACCACGAGG
Source organism: Pristis pectinata (assembly GCF_009764475.1). Classification (NCBI taxonomy): domain Eukaryota; kingdom Metazoa; phylum Chordata; class Chondrichthyes; order Rhinopristiformes; family Pristidae; genus Pristis; species Pristis pectinata. Next base: position 24,534,061 of record NC_067427.1, read on the forward strand.
AGAGCTACCGTGGAGTTCCAACAAAATCTATCCCGACTTCTGATTTATTGCACTACCAATGGTTGGGCAATATATTTGACAGGCCTTAAAAGAGAGTAGAACCTTGTTACTGGTTAATGCATTGATTTTTCAGATTAATAATGGATGCTGACATACAGATACTGTAGCCTTGCTGTTTCTGGTAGAAGTATAGAGTTAATCTGTCACAACAAAGCTATTCCAGTCATCCATTCATAACCTTTCAAACCTGCATTGTTCTAGAGTTGCAACCCTGACACAAGTCACCCTCAAGATCCACAACTTTAGAGTGCACATGGTCAAAGAATATCACTGGATGGACGTAATCCCAAAATACACTCAAAACAAATGAGCTGCACATTCTTGAGGCTTATTCTTCTTCCAGAATCTTTCAACCATTTCTTTAGCCATTATCCTCCAAATAAATTGTATGGATTTGTCAGGTGGCTTGGTGGCTTGGTACCTTGGAACCATAACTAGCTTTGGTGAGCAAGCTGACAGCTCACTTTCTCATGATAATTACTGACTTGCATTTTACTTTGGTGAAAATAATAACCTGTTCATCAGTGCACTGTCTATGTCTGTGTTTAAAGGTCGTGAGTTGTATGGTTTAGGGTCAAGGAGGAAATTAGCAGCTCTGTAGAAACACACCAGTATCAACATAAAAGACCCTTGACTCCTCAAAAGTATCCACCGGGTAGTTCAGGTGAAGGACAACACAAGACTAATCACCAAGTCCTCTCTGGGAAATGCAGCATGGGTATCACAATGGCATCAGGGCCCACTTATCGTGACTGATGTTTTGCATTCTCTGAGGAAATCACAAATTCAATTCAGTTGCTCACCGGAGACAGCACAGCAGGTACAAGTTTTTTCAGGCAAAATGTTTCATCCGATCAAAAACACTCTGCAAGTGACTGGAGCTAATGCATTTTGATTTTATACAGAGCACGGAATTGCCTGCTCTTCCCAGCAGCTAAAACAGCAGTGAACAATGATTCAGTGAGATATTAATCATCAATGATCTCTCAAATAATAAGACCAACCGTGTAGATGTTCCTGTTGTCATGGAGCACTTGTGTAAGAACAAAAATCATTTGAAATTAAAATTTCCCAAAGTCAATACTAATTTCACTCATTTTCATCACCCCCTATTTCAAATCATTTTCTGTAATCTGCAAGGCACGTGTGCCGTCTCAGCGTCCATTGGAGCTTACAGTCTTGGATGGATCTTCTAACTGCCCTTTGCTCTGCTCGACAACTTCTTCAGTAGAAAGCACACACTTTTATTAGGCAAGGTTTTCCTAGTGTATTGAGTGTCATATGGTTGACAACACATGGGGTACATTTCTCAGGACATCTTATTTTTTGTGAGATTGCAAAAGTCTTAAAAAAATATTTGGTTTGGTATATTTTGAGAAAATCTTTATGCAAAGTTGTTATTGGCCTAGAAACCAACATAAATTTACCACCAAGCCGCTCTAAGGGTGCATCACTACTAAGAACACTTGGCTTCATCATTGTTTTGCTAACATTCCTTTGAATTAAATATATTCCAGAAACACCCTATACGAATATTCACTAAACATGTTCTGACACAATGACAAACACTTATCCTTAAAACCGACACCTAAATCAAATGATCTAACCATCTACACTGCTGCTGTTTGTTAGATGTTGCCACACGCACATTGTTCGAGGTTTTCCCCACATTGTAATAGTATTTACATTTCATCAGTTGTAAAGTGCTTTGAAAGTTATTCAGTTTCTTTCTGCATGGAATTGGCTTGATTCTCCTTGGGTGGGGAGTTTGGTTTGGGAGTGTGCCAGATAGGGTGGATGTGATGAGAATGCTTCCCTAGGTGGACTCGTCTAGAAAATTTTTTATCACAACATTTTATTTCAACAGCAACACACACCAAATTCTGGAGGAACTCAGCAGATCAGGCAACATCTATGGAGGGAAATAAACGGTTGACGTTTATTTTCCTCCATCGACGCTGCCTGACCTGTTGAGTTCCTCCAGCATTTTGTGGGTGTTGCTCCAGATTCCAGCTTCTGCAGAATCTCTAGTGACAACATTTTATTTATTGCACTACCAATTATTTGTCCCCGAGCACTGTGGATCTTTGGAATCTTCAGCCACCTCTCCCCCCCACCCCGAGGGAGCTGTCTCGGCCAAGTTAATGAGTATATTCAAGGCTAAGGCAGACAGACGACTGTATAGCAGGGGATCAAGGGCATAAGAATCAGGCAGGGAGGTAGTGGTGAGGCCAACAATCAGATCAGATACAAGTTACTGAATGGTGGATAAGGCACATGGTCTATTCCTGCTCCAATTTATGGTGCCTTTGGTGGAGATGTATGTCAGTACCTGCAATATGGACTGGTCACATTGCATGGAGGATTATCTGGAATCTCCAGCTCAGAAACAAGGTTCTCAGCTCCACATGTTCGGTCTGCAGTCAAGTGTCCTCACTATTAGTTTATCTGAGCTTAACAACATATCCTTAGATTCAGAATGTAATGAAACACAAGAGGGTAAAGAGACTTGTCAGAGCTATACAATATCTTTGAATGTCAGAGTTGTACAGTATTCAAACAGGTCCTCTCACCCCACCATCTCCTTGCTCACCTTTTTGCCTGTTAACACTAATCCCACTTGCACACATTAGGTCTGTATCCTCCTGTGCCTTGCCTATTTGAGTGCCTGTCTGAATGCCTCTTCAACAGTAATCATATCCGATTCCACTGGCAGTGCATTTCAAATATCAACCACTCTCTGTGTAAAAGAATCACCCCTCATATCCATTTTAAAACTCCTTCCTCTCACCTTAAACCTATGCCACTTGTTTTTGATACCCACACCATGAGAAAAAGATTCTGACTATCCACCCTAACTATGCCTCAGCATGAACAAGGTGGGCTGCAGGGTCTGTTTTTGTGACTCTATAACAATCAAAGATACTGTATTGATATGACTTTTATCCTTTTATATACTTCTATCACACCATCCCTCAGCCTTCGCTCCAGGGAAAACAAGCTCAACCTATTCAAATCCCCCCCGATAACTAAAGTCCTCTGGTCCAGGCAACATTCTGGTGAATCTCCTCTGCACCTTCTCCAGTGCAATCACAGCCTTGCACAGTGTGTTGCCCAACACTCCTTTGATTGTTCTTTTGCCCAAGTCAGGCTGAGCCACTGACAGCAGGTCTAATTCTTGGTTAGTACTGTTTGTCTGAGGCAATGGCAGAGCTGGCTGGCTTCAGAGTATCTGGTGGTCTGAGAGGAAATCAGCCAGTGTGCACTCCTGCTGCAGCTCCCACTACAGAGAGTTCAAAACTCGAGTTTATTGTTATAAGCACAAGTACATGTCTGCGAAGGTGCGATGAAAAACTTACTTGCAGCAGCATCACAGGCACATAGCATCGGATAAGCAGCATTCACAAGAAAAACACAAATTAAACAGAAATTATACAAAATTGTACAAGAAAGAACACAATTGGAACAAAAAAGAAAGTCCACTGTAGTGCAAAGTGGTCACAGTGTTGCTATATTGAGGTAGTGATTAGGGTTGTGCAGATTGGTTCAAGAACCGAATGGTTGAACTGTTCTTGAACTTGGTGGTGTGGGACTTCAGGCTTCTGTAGCCCCTGCCTGAACTTGCCCGGATCAAATAAGGCTTAGATGCCATGCTACCTCATAGTTAAATAACTTTTTGAAGCTCAGCATCTAGGGTCACATATGAACAACTTGACTTCACAAAGTGTACTTAACACAGCACAAGAAACAATGGTTAATGTCTGCACAGACCGGTAAACTGCCTGTGTATTTTCTCCAAGGCCTTGGAATCATTGTTTATACATGTGCCTAGAAATGCACACAGTATTGTAGTTGAAGTTTAATCAGTGATTACTGAAACTCAAATAAAGCTCTGAGGAGGAGAATAAAACTAACGGGGAGAGGCAAATGTTCACAGTGTCATTCCATGTGAACTGACTCACAGGACATTGTTCTTGCACACAGAGGCAGAGAGTTGTTAGCATTAGAAAAGCAACTTTATAGAAGACGAGAAGCTCCCTGTGACAAAAAATCTGATTGGATTCATTTGAAATTAGTGTACTTGAAAACTATGACACTTTACACTGACGGCTTTCCTTTAAGTGATTGGAAAACAACGTTCAGAAATGCACTATGAGGATGCAGCTACAGTTGAAGTGGTTACAGCCCGAAATGTGCACTGACTGTAGATAATTTACACAATGGTATTTGCAAAGAGATATTTTATACGAAACACAATGTACTGGCACACTAACCATAGAGTGGTACCACATCTGTTCAATCCACCTCTCCACTGACTTCTGGATGTCAGCCATGCTCCTGTAGGGAGGTGCCAGGTGGTGCTTGTCTTGGCCTTTGTCCAGCTGGGGAAGTGAGCAGTAAGGGAAAGGCATGTGTTGGAATCAGTGAGTTCTGGATCTGAAACCAGTCTCACCTCCACGAACTCCCTTTTTCATTTTAATTTCAGCTAGTCTCTGGAACTTGACCAAATGCCCCTTTGTCATGTGCGAGCCTTGAAAGCAAGTGCTGGCGGCCCGTTCAAGTTGAAGGAAGCGTCAGGAAGACAGCCTGATTCTACCCACAGCCAACATCCACACGCTCTTCCCCCCCTACTCTTCATCCTGAGGACAGTGATGGATATTTTACAATCCCTCAGCACAAGCCTGTCATAGCTGTGCTTCAAACTGCTGACTTGGTTCTGTTCAGCTAATAGTCCAGGCTAGAAAATGAACTCAAGTTAAGTTACGCTTCTGAAAATAATAATCACAAGCGGCTGTCTCGTCCAGTTCTCTTCCATGAAAAATGATCTGTAATTCCCTGAGGGAGCTCCTGTAACACTCTGATAAGCTTCAACTAATGCAAATTCTTGGACAAGAAATACAACAAATATTTTATTTAAATGTTGCCTCACAGCATTTTGTTCCGTTTGATCGTTTGCAGATAAAGTTCCCTTTTACGATGAGCGATGCTGTGGTTGAAATGATAACGACTTAGAACTGACTAAGTCAGGAGAATTAGAGGGCTGGCGTGCAATTTGACTGACAATGAAGTTAATCACTGTTATTATGCTTCTTCAAAGTGAACCAGAAGTTAATTGGCTGTGGTGGGACTGAGGTACAGTCATCATGAATAGTACAAGAAGCATTTAAATCAGGGAGTGGCAGAAGATTAAAAAGTGAGCGCAAACTTCAATCCATCGACTCCTTGATCGATGTTGCACCAATGCTTCATTGACAGCGCAGTGTGTGTATTCCTCACAGTTTTACATTTGATTCAGGCCCTGCCTGGTGTCCAAGCAAATGCACTTCTTGCAGTATGAACTGCAGCAGTTGCGGAAACTGTGTGGAATTTAGCAGGGTGTCATGACATAACAGATACATCAAAGTGCGTTTCCAGTATTTCTTTAGTACCTTTGAAGACAGTGATTGTGCAATTATTTTACTTACTTATAGTTTATGTCAATTCAATGCCGGAGTAAAAACACCCCCTTGATTGCAGCTTTAACTAAGGCAGGCTGAGCCACACATAGCAGTTCTGATCCTTGGTTGGTACTGTTTGTCTGAGGCAACGTCAGAGACATAGATGCCTTTAGAGTATCTGGTGTTCTGAGAGGGGGACGCTCCCACCACACCGAGTGCACTTGCCTGGATATCAAGTTGGGATCAAAGGAGGATCAGATGCCACCAAATAGTTTGTTGAAGCTCAGCATCTTGGGTCATGGATGAATAAACTGACTTTACAAAGTGTCCTTTCCACAGCACAACAAACAATGGTTGTTTGCCACCAAAGGAATCAGTCTCCCCTGCAGAAAGGGGAAACCGGAGACAATTGATGAGGGAAAAGTTCCATTAAAAAGTAACACCTGCAGCATTTTTGTTAAAACAGTGTGACTGATGTTTCTATGTGGCAGTCTTTCAAAGAAAAATCTATCTGGAAGAAATATTAAGTAGAGCAACTCTGTTAAAGCATTAAGTGCTGTGGTTGTGTTATACAGTCTTACGGTACTGTCAGTGGAAAATATCCCATTGCAGCTGTTTGCAGCATCCGTTCTGGTCAGCAGTATTTTGGGTTATTACATTGGGTTTAGCTACAACTGAAAATTAATAGTTTGCTGAATCTAGAAACTCAATGGAACTGGTTAAAATGAACAGAATGTCTTGGTGAGACAACATAAAGTGAACAGCTGAAATAAGGATTGTTGCTTCATTCAGTAATAGTTTCAGTCATTACGTTTATGACAAATTCTTTCTGATCATTTTCAGGTATAATTTTCTTCATTTTCTCTCCCTTATGCTTCAGACACAACTTAAAGTACAACCTGTTGTATTTGTGCAAAAACAGAAAATGCCAGAAATACTGGACAGGTCAGAGAGTGTTGGTAGAAAAAGAAGCAGAGTTACCGTTTCAGGTTGAATACCCTACGCCAAGCGTTAACTCCTTTTCCACAGATGTTATCTGATCTGCTGAATATTTGCAGTAATTGCAGTTTTTATTTCAGACTTCCAGCATCTGCGTTTTTTTTACATTTTCCATTTATCTTCATCTACATTTTCACTTATCTACAGGAGGTGCTACCTCAAGGTGGCAACATTAATCAAAGATCCCCACCACCCAGCCTATGCCATCTTCTCACAGCTACCATCGGGCAGGAGGTACAGAATCCTGAAGTCCCACACCACCAGGTTCCACAACAGCTACTTCCCTTCAACCATTTGACTCTTGAACCAACCGGCACAACTGTAATCATGAGAGTTTAGCAACGCTATGACCACTTTGAACTGAAATGGACTTTTTGTTTTTGTTCTAATTGTGTTCTTGAAAAAATTGTGCATAATTTATGTTTTTCTTGTGAACACTGGTTATATGATGCTACGTGCCTGTGATGCTGTTGCAAGTTTTTCATTGCACCTGTGCACACATGCACTTGTGCATATGACAATAAACTCGACTTTGAATTTGTTGTATTTATGTTATCCCTTTAACAAAGGAAAACTCCTGAAGGTCCTTCTCATGAATTTAGTGCAACATCACCATAAGATAAAGGATATATTGGAACAGATGTCTAAAATCTTGGAGAAAATGGAAGGTTTTAAGGGGGAAAGGGTACAAAGGACAGTGAGGTTTCAGAAGGAAATTCCAGAAATGAAAAGGTAGATAGTCAAAGCATGGTTGCCTGTGATTTGCCTGCATCCCTGGGCATCAGCAACTCACTGTCACTCAAACAGTTGGGGTCTCAATGACCTACGTCATAAAACATTTTAGTTTAGGTGCCATCATGATGGAACATGATGTTTTCTGTTCCTGATTTCCGTTCTCAAACATTTTCCATTCAGGATCATAAATAAACAATCAGGCTTGTAACCTCTGGCTGATTCTGTCCTCCATGAAACTCAAGAGCAGTGAGACCAGCTTTAGCACTATTTCACTATATCTGACTCTTCCCATCTATTTCTTCACTCCACCATCTCCAGGGATAGGCTACTGATTAATATCAATTACAAGGTGAGAGACACACACCTCAAACCTCAAGTCCTCCCAACTAGCCTCCTGCAATATGTCCATTCACTTCTCCCAGTTCCTCCATGTGTGACGATAAGACTTTTCGCATCGGTGCCTCTGAATGGCTTCTTTTCTCCTTAACCACAGCTTTCTTTCTACCAAAGCTGACCGGTAGCGTAGCGGTTAGCGTAACACTATTACAGCGCCTGCGATCAGAGTTCAATTCCTGCCGCTGTCTGTAAGGAGTTTGTACTTTCTACGTGACTGTGTGGGTTTTCTCCAGGTGCTCCAGTTTCCTCCCACATTCCAAAGACGCTACAGGTTAACGTGGATGTAATTGGGCGGCAAGGGCTCATTGGGCCGGAAGGGCCTGTTACCGTGCTGTATAAATAAAGGAAAGTTTATTTTGTCTGTTCCTTCCCGTTTCTTCACATCTGCTCCCATTCCCTCTTCTCCCAGCTGGAGCAGGTAGAGAGTACCCATTGTCCCCTCCCTCCAACCTGACAGTCTCCACGTTTAATGGATTGTCCTCTGTAATCACTCCATTTTGAATGGGATTCCATCGCTGGACACTTCTCCCTCCCTCCCCCCACCCAACCCTTCCAGGATTCCAGAGATATTTTCATGGTTTTTTTCTTCCATCTGACAGCACTTTTCCATGTAACTGCAGGACCTACCTATCCTTTTACCTCATCCCTTCCCACCAATCAAGCACCCAAAACATCCTCCCACTTGCTTTTCTTTCAATTCAGTGTTATGCATTTGGGTGACTGCTTTGCAGAGCATCTCTGTTCAATCTGCAAGGGCAATCCTGAGAGCCCAGTTACCCCTCATTTTAATTCTTCATCCCACTCCCATTCCACCTTCCCTACCCCTGACCTCCTGCACTGTTTGCAACAAAGCCCAATGTAAGCTGAAGAAACAGCACTCATCGTCCACCTGGGCATGTTGCAACCCTCAAGACTCAAAACTGAATTCAAGAATTTCAGATAACTCCACAGATGCTGCTTGATCTGCCGAGTATTCGCAACCTGGGCTGGAACATGGAAGGGTTAGCAAATTGGGATGGGATCATAAAAAGACTGCAAAGGGATATAGATAGGTTAAGTAAGTAGGCAAGAAGTTGGCTGTGGAGTATAATGTGGGAAGGAAGAATTCTTGCTTAAATGAAGTGAGACTACAAAATATTAAGCTATGTTGGGACTAGGGAGTCCCAGTACATAAAACGCAAGATGTTAGTAAGCAAGTGCAGCAAGTAGTAATTAAGAAGGAGAAAACAATGCTGACCTTTATAGCAAGGGGTACAGAGTATAAGAGTAGGGAAGGGCACTGGTAAGATTGCATGCGAGTACTATGTACAATTTTGCTCTCCATATTTCAGGAAGGTTGTGCTTGCATTGAAGGCAGTGCAGAGAAGTGTCACTAGGTTGAATGCTGGTTCGAAGGGATTGAAGTATGAAGAAACATTGACAAGATTGTCTCTCCTTATTGGAGTATAGAAGGCTGAGAGGTGATTGTACCTAAATATGGAAGATTCCCAAAGGGATTAATAGGATGGATACTGAGAAGCAAAGGGACATAACTTCAAAGTAATGGGTTGCCCACTTCAGATGGAGATGGGAAGGAAATTCTCTCAGCAGTTCACGAATCTGGAATCCTTTATCCCAGGGAGCTGTGAAGGTGGCGTCCTTGAACACATTCTAGGCAGTGACTGATATATTTAAACCAGAAGGGAGTCAAGAGGTGTGGTAATAAGTTTAGATTAGCCATCACATTGAATGGTGAAGGAGACTTTTGGGGTCAACAGACTCACTCCTATTAATTCTTATAATATTCTTTTGGATGTCTCGTAGAACAAAAATAGTCAGCAGATTATTGTGGGATAAACTGACTATGTTCAATAAGTACATGTTTATACATTTCAAAGGTTATTACAGGGCATATTTTTAAATAGTTATTAATATTGCAACAACATTTGCAACTTACAATGAACACACATCCAAGAACAGTTTGACCCAACACTTCTTCCAATATCATTTTGTCATATTTAATTATAATCAAATTGACCAGAAAATGTATCATGACATGTTCCTGGACACACTCTGGAGTTGACCCAGTAACTTGGGCTCTTCGCAACTACAGAACAGTCTCCAGGATACTGCAAGTTGAAAGGTCTGCCTCCATGGGCATGACTTAGCCAGACTGTGTCATGACCATGCATACTCCCCTATGTTGTTGACAGTGATCCTATTCCTGACATCACAGCTACATGAGTACTTTGTTTGAACCTGTGATATGAAAGGGCTCAAGTAAAGTCTACTGCAGGTTGAAACTCTTATTCTGTCATCCATCAACTCCTATGGTCCAGCATATTTTAGATTAGTACAGATATGTACTAATTAATAATTCTAAGACCTAATTAAGATCTACAATCAACTAAGACCTGTACCAGTACAACTTTTGTGATCCTAGCTGACAGCAATCTCAGTTGATAGTGCTTCTGACTTACTGAAACTTTGGGTTATTGAAACAGTTCTCAGGAACAGAACCCTCACGTAACCCGTAGATTGTCCTGGGTTACTTAAGAAAGAACAGTTCTCTTACTCAGGAGAAGATGATCAGGGGACAATTTCTGTGATCTGGCATTTTCTGTGGTCTGCCACAGGTCAGGCCCCAAGGGTGCCCACTAGAGAGTTTCAACCTGTACAAATCTGACATGTACGACAGTTGCAACCAAATTGAAAAATAAAATTAAGTGAATTGCTCCATGTTGTAAGAAAACTTTTCAAACAAACCTTAGATTTAAGATAATTCATGGCCTCTACCCCCTCTGCTCTGCTCTTTCTTAAGGAGGCAAAACAATTACAAGATGCAACCTGTTTCAGCATGTTCCCCTCCTTGAATAACTCAGCCCATACAGTTTCTCAGTTTAATTGACCAGTCAAGTTTAATACAGCCACGGAACTGATCTGCAGGTTGAACTGTAACTAACCCCAAACTGCGTGAAGTATGCAAAGCACTTGTAGCATGACAACTGAATTCTCCGTTAATGGTTTTAAATGACCCTACTACGGGCAGTGCCATAGGGAGTTGTCAGCCCCATGATAGCAGGCGGTGTAATTAAAAATACATATATTTGTTTCACTGAGAAGCAGGAGGGTAATAACCACAGATTACTTGCCTGAAATTTGATGGAATCAACATGGGACCTTACAAGAGACTGAAATCTGGGGTTCTTCCATTTGAATTCTGTGGGACGTTAATCATAACCATAACACTTAAACAGAAAATGCTGGAAACACTGGGAAGTGTCCCAGGCCTGAAACAATAACTGTTTCTCTTTCCACAGATGCTGCTTGACCCACTGAGTGTTTTCAGCATTTTCTGCTTTAATTTCAGATTTCCAGCATCTGCAGTTTTTATTTTACTTTATACTTATCAACATCATTGGGAGAGATAGTGGTCAGAGTGAGAACAAAGTTGAGTTTAATTACAGTTCTTGTAAAATATACAGAAGTACGTAATGGGCAAAATAGTCAGTCAGGCTGGAAGCTGACAGTACTCCATTGAAGTCGCCCATGTGGCTAAGTGCAGAACTTCACAATGAATGGTGTTTCAACCAAGGACAGCTCTAAGACTTGGGCTGGTTTCAACTGGTGATGTCAATAATCACAATAATTATTTATGATAACATGTACACTGACCTAGAGCTAAAATGGGCAAGCATTTGGAAAAATGTAAAACTCCCTTGACACAAAACAATGACACGCTAAACAACCCGAGCTTGCCTTTTCTTCAAGCACAATAACATTGCAATCTTCCTTCAGACACCGGACTGGCAGTGTAGATCCAGAGATAATGTAGAATCCCATCCAACATCAGATGCACATATCAGTGGATGCAGAGCACACTGCCTAACAGTTTAAATCAAGCATCAAACAATGTAAGGAGAGTTTCACTGAAGGGAACCTGAAAAAGCCATTAGTCCCAATTGCCAACGTAAATGATTACGTTTACGTTCCCCACTCTCCCCAGCAGCCTGTTCCAGGCACCCACCACTCTCTGTGTAAAAAAAACTTGCACCACACATCTCCTTTAAACTTTCCCCCTCTCACTTTAAATGCACGTCTCTAGTACTTGACGTTTCTATCCTGCGAGAAAGATTCTGACTGTCTACCTTATCTATGCCTCTCATAATTATATAAACTTCTATCAGGTCTCCCCTCAGCCTCTGCCACTCCAGAGAAAAAAATCCCAGTTTGTCCAACGTCTCATTAGAGCTCATGGAAGGATTAGGAGACACAATGAAACCTGTGCCAACACGGGAAATATTTAAAAAAGGTTACCAAATACATGGTCAATCAGGCAACTATGAAGGAACATTTTGAGGTTGGCAGGTTTGGGCTGGTGGGTGGGTGGATGGGTAACAGGGAAACACGGGAGGGGTGGGTAGAAATGAAGAACAGCAACAAGATTTAGCATGAGAATTCCAGAGCTTTCTGTTCCGGGAATACCTGAATTACTTGCACATCCAACAGTGCATAACAAAGAAAAAAATCATGGCAAATCCAGTATACTGGAAGGGCTAAGATTGTGGGGGGAAGCTATGAGTTATGTCAGAAGACACTGATTTACATAAGGTGGGGTTTCCAATGGTTTGCCCTAAATCACACTCCAAAAATTCCAAGCCTGCTTCCACCACACTGAACCAATCCAAGAACTATTTTCTCTCTTTTCCAGGATCTTAGTGGCTAGCCTTTGCTCAGCGCTTCCCCATAACTTGATCACTTTACTCAGTCATTCAACAGTATGGAACTTAGGAACTGACACAGCTGTAGGGACAACACACATTACATTAGTAGTCACTAAAGTCAATAGAACAGTATACCAGAAACAGATTACAATGCACAAGGACTGTTACATTGTGCATTCAGTGCAAACAATCAAAAAATGCATTTCTCACTTGTGATAGAGTTTGAGTCAGTGAGTGAAACAGCACAGGAGTAAGCCCTTCAGCCTACCGACCATCAAGTACCCACACACTAATCCGACCCTAACACATTTTATCCTCACAATCCCAGGTCTTTGGTATAGTAATGGAGCGAGTAGAACTGATGGCTCAAACCTCCAGTGTCCTGGGTTCAATCCTGACCACTGGTGCTGCCTGTGTGAAATTTGCATGCACTCCTTATGACCACATGGCTTTGCTCCAGTTTCCTCCCACATCCCAAAGATTCGGCCACTAGAAATTGGCCCAAGTGTGCAGGTGATTGGTAGAACCTGTTGGAGAGGGAGGGCAGTTGCAGTTGATGGGAAGGTGGGGAGACTAAAATGGGTTGGGGTAGGATTAGTGTAAAGATGGGGGTTTGATGGTTGGTGCAGACCTGATAGGCTGAAGAACCTGTTTCGATGCGGATCCCCCGTGACTACAAATCTACAACCTGCTAAATCATGCACTCTGTGGATACAATTACAGACAAAACCTCATGTAGAAGAATCTCAGAGTGACACTGAGAACTGAAGTGCAGGTCCTCCCCAGGTTAGGACAAAACAAGCAGGATTTTGGGGTAAAAACAAGGGAATAGGATGAATTCAATCGAAAGTTAGGTCTGGCATAAGTTGGTCAGACCAAATGATTCTATACTTCGAAGAACAAAGGTGAAGCCTTTGGGGAAAAATACCAAGGTTCTGTTCTTGTGAACTGTTCGTAACCCAAACAGTTCACAAGTCAGAAATGTGGCCACAAACTGAGTTCCCACACAGCAGAAAATGCCTGCAGCAGCCAGGAAATCCATCTCGCCGGTTGAAGGGATATGGGTCAAACACAGGCAAATGGGACCAACTCGGATAGACATCTTGGTCGGCATGGACGAGTTAGGCCAAAGGGCCTGTTCCAGTGCTGTATAACTCTATGACTCTCATTTGTATGTATGGGCTGTACGTAAGTCAGATGTTCGTAAGCTGGGGAGGACCACTGACCAGGTGAGCACACCCTTCACAATTGCCCAGTACCATAGCAAGTTCTCTCATGTCAATCACAATGTTGTGGACAGTGCCTTGCAGAGGGCAAATAATTCTTTGCTAATAGTTGCAGGAATGTGGTCTCTTGCTTCCAAGCTGGGGGAAGCCCGAGGACAAGTTGTCAATGCACCAACTGTGAATGACACAGAGATCTAAAGAAAGTGAACAGTAACAAAGCAAATGCAAGGCAACGGACCAGGAACAAATGCTGAAATATCAGTTTACCACATCCCCAGTCAGAATAGGTTTTCAATTCTTTCTAATCTTCTTAATCTTTCTAGAGCATTTTGCTTGTGGCATGCAACAGCCTCGAAGAGAAACAAGCCCCTAATATCAAACTCCAAATGCACTGTAAACTAATCACCAGCTTAGCTGCCCCATGTTAATTACTCCTTTTCAAAATGCTGCCAACTGCTTAGCATCCTCCAGATAATGAAAACCAGGATTCAAAGACTAAGGATCACATGAAAAGTTAGTTGGTAAAACCTATTTTTTTCCAACATCACATACTGGAATAGGATAAAACATACAGAACTTTAGGGTAAGAACAAGGGAACAGGATGAATTCAAAGATTTAGGTCTGGCATATGTTTGTAGACCAAATGATTTCATCTGTGGCATACGATTCTGTACTTTGAAGAGCAAAGGTGAAGCCTTTAAAACATAGTGAGTATTGTGATGAAGGCACAGCCACAACCAATTGCAAATCATTAATTTTATGAAGAGAGCACTCTTCAATGAGATCTAATTTAAAATGCATCTTAGTTACTTTTGCCTTATTTATAAGCTTAGTGCACCAAAACTGTCAACATTTGGGGCCCATTGTTGTAAATTAAAACCCTGAGAGTTGCAGTATGTCTCAATATGTGTTATCACATGCTCAGAATCACTTCTTTGACCTAAAGACCAATATTACATTGCCTAAAGCCAGAAAAGTTCTGTCAATAGTTATGAGACCCTTAGGATAAACTCAACAAAATTGGATTATGGCTTTCAATTATTTTCAGCAGCCTTCAAAACTCCAAATAGTTTCCACTGTGGGACATCAAGAGGAGATGTCAAACAGCCACAGCCTTTGAGTTATTGCCCACTGCATCTCTGACAGAAAAATATATTTCATTGAAGTAAATGCCAAGCTATGGTGGAAACTTGTTTTTATCCTCTTGAGCCGCTCACATTTTGAGATATTTTAGCCCAAGGGTTACCAGAGTTAGTTAATTCAAGCTTCAAGTTATGTTAATTATTTTACAAAAGAGAATTTTGAAATGCATTAAAAACAAATACAATGAATTATCCTAACCCTCCTAATTAGTTATCCAATTAGCTGTCATTATCACTTTGATAATTACACGCATAAACAATAATGTTAGGATTACGATTCTAACTACTGCTAGCTGCTGGCCATGAAGTGCTCCACAACTATGATTAAGCTAGAATCACCATAATACCATCTCAGGTTATATTTCTGGCAAAAAGATCATCAAGAAATCCTAACTATACCTTTGCAATTTTGGGTAATTTAAATGGTAGACGCAATCCTTGTGTTATAAAGCCACATTCATCAGAGAAGCCCTGGGTTCGACTCATTTGGGAGAGATTAAGATGAAAGGAAATTGGGACACGTTCTATACTTGGAATTCTGCCTTCTAATTCAACCCCACAGCTCCTGTTTGCAAACTGCTTTGGCCCAAATGCACTGAAGGTTACATTTTCTGAGTTGACTTGAAATGCAAAATCACCGATTCTTCACATAAATTTCGATCTCCTTTGTTCACATAATTTATCAGATAAAATCTTAACAGGGTAACATTCAAAATTATCATTCATCTTTTGGTGTCCATGGGATTCCCTCCACCCTAATATACTGGGCAAACAGATGGATCAGCTTCCAAATATGAATCAGTGCTTTAAACACTGACAGAGAGGCCTCTCACGGTTCAGAGATTGTTCAGGAGTTGCTGAACTACTCACGACAGCCAAGGCCTTGGGGAGAGCTAAAATAGCAAACCTTAGTTCTTTAATTACAAAGAAGAGGTGGTAAGTGATCATGGTTTAAAAAAATTATGTGAATACTGGTAGAGAGAAGGATCAGGAACTAAGGGTACTCTTTCACAGTTTAATATTATGGTAACTCTCATCCTTAAAGATTGGCCATGATGGTGAGATCCCAAAGGATAAATCATGACCATTTAATTATATTAAGTGGCACAGCTAGTAGGCTCACTGCCTCACAACATCAGAGACCCAGATTCAATCTCAACCTCAGGTGCTGTCTGCGTGGAGTTTGCAACTTCTTCCTGTGACTGTGTGGGTTCCCTCCTGGTGCTCCAGTTTCCTCCCACATCCCAAAGACGTGCAGGTTAATTGGATGCTGTAAATTTTCCCCAGTGGGCAGGTGAGTGGTAGAAATTGGGAGGAGTTGAAGAGAACGTGGGGAGATTTAAAAAAATGCAGGATTAGTGTAAATGGATTACTAATGGTCATTGTGGATTCAAAGGTCCTGCTTCAATGTTCCTCTCGCTAGATCTGAAGGAGACAATAGTCATATGAGAGAAATGCACCAGAGAAAATTAAATCTGTAGCAATTCCTCTGAGGAAGTAGGAGAGATACTTGGAATGATTCACCTTTTTCCCTTTCTCGGGGGAGGTGTCTGTTCTGCTCAGTGTCTTCAACAGCTCAGAGATTTGCCTCATGGAAAACAGGATGCATTAGTGCAGTCCACAGTGACAATGGGAAGTCCAACACACTGCCCTTGCAGACCCTCCTCTGTACTTTTGCGATGGATATGGTGACAACATCATGATTAAGGATCACTGGGCAGACTCTAACTTCAAAATGCCAATACCTTCAACAGTTTTCTCCTCAAGCGCCCAAATGGTGTTAAACTTAAGAACATGTCAACAGTTAAACTGCATCAGTAAGTGTCCAGATAATTTCCATTGAACTAATTAGAGTTGCACTAAATTTGAACTGAATAGAACATACAACAGCACAGCACAGGAACAGGCCCTTCGGCCCACAATGTCATGCCAAAATAATTAAGTTAATGACACCTAATTAAACTAATCCCTTCTGCCTGAACATGGTCCATATCCTTCCATTCTCGGCATATGCAGGTGTCTATCTAGGAGCTTCTTAAACACCTTTTTAGCATCTGCCTCCACCACCACCCCTGGCAGCGCATTCCAAGCATCCACCACTCTGTGGAAAAAAACTTGCCCTACCTATCTCCTTTGACATTTCCTCCTCTCACCTTAAACGCATGCCCTCTGGTATTAGACACTTCAACCCTGGGGAAAAGATACCGGCTCTCTACTCTGTCTATGCCCCTCATAATTTTATAAACTTCTGTCAGGTCTCCCCTTGGCCTCTGCTGCTCCAGAGAAAACAATCCCAGTTTGTCCAACCTCTCCTCATAGTACATGCCCCCTAATCCAGGCACCATCCTGGTAAATCTCTTTTGCACCCTCTCCAAAGCCTTCACATCCTTCCTATAATGGGGTGATCAGAACTGAATAAGCTGCAATAGACTTCATCATTTTTAAAATAATCTTTTCCAAACCCATTTTCTTAAGGCGTTTCTGCCCTCAGCAGCTTTTCCTAACCCAAGTGGCACTCTCCACAGGGACAGGATCTCATCAGCTCAGAAACAGCTGAGGCTGCACACACACTCCAATCCTTCAGGAATCAGCTATTTGGTTTGCGTATGAAGATCTCTCTTCATAACTCTTCCGATTTTTCCGTGACATCCAATGTGCATTGGAAAGGCTGAAAGGGGGCCCTTGCCGATGACTGATTTGTCAAAATGGCAAACCTTTAAGAGATATAAGAGAAAGGTGATGCAAGCAAAATTCACTAATTTTATCAGCATAGTTCCAAATAAGATTTACTTGATCCATAGGAAGGATTTTCAGTGTGGTGAGCCAGACAAACTGCAGCCTGACAGCTGTTCATCTGCAATTACATTCCAGGGTTCATTGATGTGCAAGTCCCCCAGGACCACATAATTCACATTAAAGACAGTTGAAATGGCACAGAATAGGGAATTCAAAGGTAGGATTGCTGCAGCAGCACTGGCCTAAAGCATCTCTTGGATGGTGTAATAACCCACTGTTATTGTCATCTACTGCCTCTGCTGTGAGCTTGCCTGTTTCAGTAAGTGTGGCAGGTTTCTTCTGACAACAGAGACTAATGCAGTCTACAAACAGTGTCAGTCAAAAGTGAAACTATAAGATCTCTCAAGAAAAAAGCCCAAAGAACTTACACATTGGGCAGTGGCAGGATACTTGCCAGCTGAATCAAAAAAGGTCTGCGCATGTTTGATTCCCACTTCACAATTTGTATTGAGAATCTGGTGCAGTATTGAGGGAGGGTCGGGCAATCACAGATAGTATGTTTCAGATGATACAGTCACAGACCCACCCAGCACAGAAACAGGCCCTTCGGCCCAACGTCCATGCCAACCAAGTTGCCAAACTGAGCCCCATTTGCCTGCATTTGGCCGATATCCCTCCGAACCTTTCCTATTGATATAAGTCATAATTATACCTGCCTCTATCGCTTCCTCTGGTAGCTTGTTCCCTACACTCACCACCCTCTGTGTGAGACTATACACGTAGGTGGCCAATAACCAATCATGAAAACAAATTATCACAATGAGGATTTGCAAAATGGCTGCCACTTGCTTGGTGTAAATTTAACGTTTAAGGACCTTTCAATTTCTGGGGAAAGGAAATTTCAATATTCACTCTGGATGGATTTAAAACGAAAAGGACAGGGATAGGAGAAGGAACTCTTGCCAATCCATTAGATCATAGCTAATCTAGATCTCAAACATACTTACAAACAATCTGTTGGAGGAACTCAGTGGGTTGAGCAGCATCTTTGGGGGAAGGTAATTGTTGATGTTTCAGGTCCGGATGCAGGGTTTTGACCCCAAGCGTCTACAATAACCCACCCACCCCCCCACAGATGTAGCTCAACCCATTGAGTTCCTCCAGCAGATTGCGGGTTGCTCCAGATTCCAGCATCTGCAGTCTCTTGCATCTCCTCAAATATAGTTACCTTGTTTCCATCTCCCTTGAAAATCTTGCCGAACAAAAATCTATCCAATGCAGTCTCAAAAATTCCTACTGTCCCAGCGTCAACCGTTTTCTTTTGTGGGTGCAATTTCCCTGGCCCCTCGTGTCAAGAAAAAAAATGTGTGAAAGGTAAATCATGGATCACCAAATTACTTCCAGAGTCCTTCTCTGACCACGTTGCTCAACGTGCTGTTTTGCTGATCCTGAGACCAATGTTCCAAGGGCTTCCACTGACTTCCTTGTCCATCAAAAACCCTCTCTGGGCAGCTTAGTAAACTAAGCTTTGAGAGTTATTGCAATATAGAGGATTCTGTAATCTCTGTTCCCCTGGAAAACCCTGGTGGCAACCTTAGTGCATTTGAGGTGACAGTCTGCTTGACAACAAAATATTGGACTCCTCCTGCCAATCTCTCAGTCTCTCATTTCTATTCCTTCATCCTTAGACACTTTCACCAGAAGGCTTCTTTCTTTTATATCTGATTGACAGCAATCTCCATGATGCAGTGGCAAGCTTGGGCTGAGGTCATTTGTGATGTGAGTAAAAAATTTGATCAACTGAGCATCATTGTTTGTGCATCAAGATTTCACCAACGGTTTCAGTGCAACAACACAGCTTTTGGCTGCCTGAAGGAAAGAGCGTGTTTGAAGATCTAAAGCTCATGGTTTATCAGGCATGAGCAGATCCCTGCTCTCCATTCTAGTTCGGAGACATAGAAAGCCACAGACCAAGGGGCGGTAAATGGGATTAATATAGATGGGTAGGAGGGTCAGCATGGAAAAGGTGGGCTGAAGGGCCTATTTTGTTGCTTTATTACTCTATCACTTTATGACCCAATGACAACATAGAACAGGCACCTTAAAGCAGTGTACAAATACCACCATTGCTCTCTCCAAATTCATGGGTTGGATAAATGAACCAATGTCAGTATCCTCTCCTGGGCCAAGAGCCCCAGCATTCCTAATTACACTCAGTTCACTTTGATGGACAGACCGCTTTCTGTGGCCAGTAGCAGACTACCAAAACAAGGATGCTACTCTGTGAGCCCTGATGGTTTGAGGGCAAAGAAAAGGCTTCAATTAGTCCTCAAAGACTCCTTGAAGATAGTAATGTCCCCAACAGCTCCTGTTAATAGCTGGCCCAAAGCCCCTTAAATCAGTGCAGAAATGTCTAGGAAGTGACTAGCTCCTTGAGTCTCAATTACAGCAAGTGGAGTCCAAGCATAAATAGTGGAAGAGACACGCAGCATTGCAAACAATCCGCCCCAACCGTCCACCTGAGGCAGATCCCATCCAAGTCATCTCAGAACCCAGTGAGCTGTATGCAAGCAAGTTATCCTTGATCCCTAGGGGCTGCCTAAATGGAAGGAGGGGGAGAAGACAGACAGGTGAGAGCAGAATCCATTGGACCAGAGTGGAAGCAAGTTATGCTCAACCCTAAGATGTTGCTTGACGTGAAGGAGGGGGAGAAGGGAGAGGGAGATAGGGAGAGTGATAGAGGGGAAATGAGGTTGTGTGTGAGGTTGTGTGTGTGTGTGTGTGTGTGTGTGTGTGTGTGTGAGGTTGTGTGTGAGGTTGTGTGTGTGTGTGTGTGTGTGTGAGGTTGTGTGTGTGTGTGTGTGTGTGTGTGTGTGTGTGTGTGTGAGAGAGAGAGTGACAGAAAGGAGAGAGGCAAGAGTGAATATTTGTACCAGAGGGTGAGGCGAGGTGAGAGTATGTGTGTGTGAGAGATGCAAGGTGAGTATGTGTGTGTGAGAGAGCTCAAGTAAAGAGCACAAGAGACACTGAGAGAGACAGTAAGAGATAGAGAGCAAGTCTGGTCGAGTAAGAGAGTGTGCGTGAGTGAGAGTTTGTTAGTGTGTGTGTTTGTGTGATTCTCCACCCTGTCTGTATTCCCCCTTGTTACAAAAATACATCTTACGTTGTCAGCTCTGCAAATTATTTATGTCACATCGTTCAAAAGTGACAAGGAGTGATGGGAATACAAGATTCAGATCTTCTGATTTGCCAGGCAAGTCTAATCAGTGGAATAGCTGTGTAATTAAATCATTTGCTTAACGTGACCTGGCAATATTCACTGCATTATATCTGCATAATAATCATTCAAATATTCACATAACATGGCAGCACCTGTTAATAATCAAAATCTTGTTATTTTTGACACTGAATTTCAATTCTGTAAAATTAAAGCATCTCTACAAATCTTTGCACTAAGATAGCTTTTTTTTTGGAGAGTTTCAGGACCAAACATCAGAAACCTTGCAAGCTCATGAGTCAAAGGAACTGCAATGGGCTGGAACACTTGCAGTCCATTTTATTGAGCCAATACTTTATAAAGCGAATCCGATGCGAGGAAAATCAAATTAACTTGACAACTCCTTTTTTTGGCTTTTGAGTACTACTCCGGGTAAAAAAATCAAAATCTCAAGCCATGTAATACAGTCAGATACACGGGATTTGTAAATAAGGGACCTGAGCGATGCACATTTTAGCAGACTTAGAGTAATTACCTTGACATCTGGCTTGAAGTAATGCAGTCGGCAAACAGCAAGGCCTCAGTGACCCAACTCTTGTGTTCTCTCTGCCCATAGCAGTGAGGCAAAGCTATGTTTCAGGCACACGACCATATAATAGTTCAGTGTGGGCCTTGTACAAGTCCTCCCCAGGTTACGAACTTATGGACGTGTATTTGGCAGAGCGGTGGGATGGATTTGCCGGCTGCTGTGGAGCTGCAGACATCTTCTGCCAGATGGGAATGGGGCATTCCCGAGTGCCTTCTTCACACCCCCCCCTCCTTTCCCTGTGTTTCAATAGATTCTTTCAAAGCTTTGACTTTCCTTCTGCCTCCAACCTCCTTTGCATTCCCCTTGCCGCCTATCAAACTTTCCCCTGCTCTGTCTCTCAAGCCTTTTTTATATCTCCTACCCTCACCCCCACTAACTTTACCCCACATGGTGTCTATGCCTTCAATTACCTTGGCTCTGCCACTTTGCCCATCCCAGTGTTGGTCCCACCTCCCACTTCTTGAGGATTTCCTTCTCCTGCTTGAAGATTTTTTCCTCCCAAATACCTTTGTGTTCATCCTGCTGAAGAAACACCTTAAAACCTGATACTTTGGGTGTTTCTGTGGCAAAACCTTTCAAATCTTTCATTCTTGAGCTCGGAATCCATCATCTTATTAACTTGCAAATTACTTTGCAATGTGCCTTGCTTGACATTAAAGTGGTAATTAAAGTACATAGATTCTGCAAAAAAAACATTTGTGCACTAGAATTAATCTTGCAGTTGACTGTTAGATCAAGTTATTGTTATAAGGTCACAGGATACAACACTAACCTCCCTAATGTCGTGTTTGAGCATGGCATTATTCTTCTTTATGAGAATGTAAGAACACAAGAAAATAGGACCAAGACTAGGCAACTCATCTCCTTAAGTCATCATCCTGATCTGCCCCACGACCAATTTCAATCATCCAACAATTTTAGTAGGCACGCACAGTAGTGTAGCGGTTAGCATAATGTTATTACAGAGCCAACGACCCAGGTTCAATTCCCGCCAATGTCTGTAAGGAGTTTGTACGTTCTCCCCGTGTCTGAGTGGGGTTCCTCCGGGTGCTCTGGTTTCCTCCCACATTCCAAAAAAAGACGTACTGGTTAGGAAGTTGTGGGTGTGCTATGTTGGTGCCGGAAGTGTGGCGACACTTGCGGGCTGCCCCCAGAACACTCTACGCAAAAGATGTATTTCACTGTGTGTTTCGATATATGTGATGAGTAAAGATATCTTATCATTTTTATGGATGTCTGTCCATTGTACTATGGATAAATCTCTCAGGCAATCCCTGAGGATCAAGAATGATTTCCTTCCACACCAGTTCCATGGGTTCTGAAGTGACTGATTAGGCCAACATGTGACCTGCAGACTGTATCGTAGGTGGGGCAGGAGGTCCCTGATAGGAGAGGTGAGTGAGCAGCTCCTGAAGCTGTCTGCTTCATCTACCATTTACATCAGGCTTCCACGTGCTCCTGACACATGGACCTGAGGTTATAAGTGTCATCCTGGATGTTCCTCCCCTATTGTAAGTGGTCGTGCACTAGAGGTTCCCAGGACTCAGTGGGGATGTTGCATTTCTTTTCAAGCAGACTTTGAGAACATCCTTGAACCTGTGATTTCACTGCATTTTAAAATATTTTTGAAAGCCAACAATGGTGCCAGGTGCATACAAACCCAGTATCATAGATGATTCAATATTACAACTGTCAGAGGGCATACTGCACGAAGTTGGGAATTGTCAATAACGATGGTAGTCTTCGGGTGGCTTCGATGCAAAAGGACAAGGTCATTGAACAGCCCCACTGAAGTACCATACTTGCAGCATAATCAGGTGACAACGGATTGTTTATTAGTATCTTTCCACACCAATTGATGAGGGTAGTACTCTTAAGGCTGTCTTGTTGACTGAGTGAGTGAATGTAACTGAAGCACATCCACTATTTTCCACTGAGGCCAAGTAAAATAGTTTTGGTAACCTTGCCAGAAGGAATTGTCCACTTTGTGAAGGAAGTGAACTGTTGGGTCTCTGATAGAACCATAGAACACTACAGCACAGAAAACAGGCCATTCAGCTCTTTTAGTCTGTGCCAAAACAGTATTCTGCTAGTCCCATTTACCTACACCCAGTCCATAATCCTTCAGACCTCTCCCGTCCATGTATCTATCCAATTTAATCTTAAAACTCAAGAGTGAGCCCGCATTTACTACATCAGATGGCCGCCCATTCCATACTCCCACCACTCTTTGAGTGAAGAAGTTCCCCCTAATGTTCCCCCTAAACTTTTCCCCTTTTACCCTAAAGCCATGTCCTCTCGTACTTATCTCTTCTAATCTAGGTGGAAAGAGCCTGCTTGCATTAACTCTGTCTATACTCCTCATAATTTTGTGAACGTCTATCAAATCTCCCCTCATTCTTCTGCGCTCCAAGGAATAAAGTCCTAACCTGTTCAATCTTTCCCTGTAACTCAACTCCTGAAGACCCGGCAACATTCTAGTAAATCTCCTCTGCACTCTTTCAATCTTACAAATATCCTTCCTATAGTTAGGTGACCAGAACTGCACACAATACTCCAAATTTGGCCTCAGCAATGTCTTATACAACCTCACCATAACATCCCAACTCCTATACTCAATACTTTGATTTAAGAATGCCAGGATGCCAAAAGCCTTCTTTATAACCCTGTCTACCTGTGACGCCACTTTCAGGGAATTATGTATCTGAACTCCCAGATCCCTTTGTTCCTCCGCACTCCCCAGTGCCCTACCATTTACTGTGTATGTCCTACCTTGATTTGTCCTTCCAAAATGCCACACCTCACACTTGTCTACATTAAATTCCACCTGCCATTTTCTGGCCCATTCTTCCAGTTGATTCAGATCCCTCTGCAAGCTTTTAAATCCCTCCTCACTGTCCACAACGCCTCCAATCTTAGTATCATCAGCAAACTTGCTGATCCAATTTACCACATTATCATCTAGATCATTGCTATAGACAACAAACAACAATAGCCCCAGCACAGATCCCTGAGGCACACCACTAGTCACAGGCTTCCAGTCTGAGAAACAATCATCCACTACCACTCTGTGTCTTCTCCCACACAGCCAATTTTGAATCCAGTTTACGACCTTTCCATGGATACCTAGTGTCTTAACCTCCTGAACTAACCTCCCATGTGGGACCTTGTCAAAGGCCTTACTAAAGTCCATGTAGACAACATCCACAGCCAACGTACACAGCCTGATGGGGATGTTTGCTCCAGTTGCCTATTAAGGTTTTAGGCTGTGACCAAGAAGTCACAATCATGGAAGTACAGTGAACAGATCTACTTGGATTTTGGTACTATAGCCTTGGGTAACCAAGGTAATCGAGAAGCTGCTCAAACTTTGGGGTGTACTGGACCTTCCAAAGCAGACCACAGATGAGATGGAGTTGGGAAGCACCAAGGCATCTCTAGCTAAAAGACATCAGTAGACAATGTTCACAGACTGTAGCCTTTATTATGTAGCTATGGAAAATGATAGCTCAAAGAAAGTACCACACGGAACGAGCATGCAGTAAAATACATGCAGTTCAATCCACGATGGGGGGGGGGGGCAGGGGGGGTGGGGGGGAAGGTGACTGGGGCAGAGCTGCCAATGCAGATGGTCATGAACAACAGTCTCTCCAACTGGGATGGTGAAGCTTTGGATGAGAAGAATAAAATGCAGTGGTCGACCAGACCTGAGAGGAGGTAAGACAGTGATTTGGTGGAAGTTCACATGAGTGATGGAATGATAGAACTGAAGCTTTCATGACGGTGAAGCCGAGCAGGACATTTCCAGATGTGGGTGCAGAGAGAAAATGGACAACATTAGTCAAGGACACCATATAAAGAGCATACTGAAGATATTCTTTCAGAATTATTAATTTATAGTGTTTGGGTGACAGACAGTAAAGGCTAGGTGTGTACAGTATATATTTTTCCATTATTCTACAAATGATGGCATCAAGATATTGCAACAGAAAATGAATGATTATAGAGACCACCATAAGATTCAGAAATAGACCTCTAATGCACGGTAGGAAGTTGCACAGAGAATGAGACCAGGGTGAGGTGTCCCAGAGGGAAAAGATATTCAAGTCCAGAATTAATAATGGATAATGAGTCAAAGGGGTCACGTTGAGAGAACATGGGACTAGTCACAAACCACATGGAAACAGCAGGAGAGGGCCAGTCCACAGAAGTTTTAGGGCAAAAGATGTCTCACTACAAGAGTCCACAAATTATGTGAAAAAGCCATGGGTTCAGCACAAGGTGCTGCAGTTAGGGGACATTACTGTGCAGTTCAACTACCTGGGACAGTGAGTGCAAGTAGAACATGGAACGAGGGTGCAGAAAATGAAGGCAGCTCTATCCGTTGATACAGAGAGAAGATGCGACTGCATGAATCCTGGGGAAGAGCTTGGTGTCTCTGAGGCTCTTGCAAGTTACGCACTTGCTGAATAGATGGAATCACAGACAGATGAAGTTAGGTGCTTTGCAGGAGCACTGCACTGCAGTCTGTACATTGTTACCAAGATCTGAAGATCCTCTGAAGGGTGTGACGGTGTGGACGGAAAAATTCACAGAGTCCACACTATACCTTCAGAACAAACATTCTTTATGACAAGCTGATGTCAACAGGGGAGTCACTCATCTTGGAAAGAATGCTCACTGATCCAAAGTTTGTCGTGGTTTTCTACTGTTTCATATCTATTTTGCCCCCTTATCCCTATCACACATGCTCAGTGAAAACAAGGAGAAAGATGATTGATTTACAACATCAAGCTTCAATGCCCAGCACTCAATGTGGCTGGATGCATTTTTGCCTTTTCCTTATATGTCCAATTGTCAGCTGCCCTTCCTGGAGGTTATGGGATGGCTGTTATGCCGTATCCAAGCATGGTGTTTCTATCGTTCACTGAAGCTAGAAACTGGTGGTTGGGGTCATTCTGAACCGGTTCCATCCTGGCCGATCTGCCTCACCTTCATCTCCCTACTGCAGACAGAAACATGGACTTAATCACATCAGTCCTGAACAGGAGAGCCAGAATATGACAGGACATCCTGAAGTCAGCCAAAACAGAGTTGGATGCTTTGGCAATAATCCACAAAAGGACATTCAGAGTAGATGATTTTGTGACTTCAAAGTTTATAGCAAGAAAGAGGAAAGGTTGGTGCCTACACCGAGTCAAGATCCAAGGTACAGTAAAAAACAAGGCTGAAAGATGGTGAGTATTAAGCAGCTGCCAAAGTGGAGATCACAGTGAATGAAGCAAGAAACAGGTTGCTGCAGGAACTCAGCAGATCAGGCTGCATCTGTGGAGGGGAGCAGACAGTCGACATTTCGGATTGGGACCTTTCATCTAAACTAGTTCTATGATCCATTTCCCTCCACAGATATTGCCTGACCCACTGAGTTCCACCTGCATCTTGTGTGTTGCTCCAGATTCCAGCATCTGCAGTTTTTTGTATCTCCATTATTGTGACTGAGTCCATGCTATCTGGTAATGCACTCAATACCATGTATATTTATAACTGTTGTAGTTATTGATGATAATAATATGTTTTATGTGGACAGTTTAGTGCCTTCTGGGATATTTGAAAATGGAGAAGGAACATTGGGAATGGTATTGAAAACCTTGAGGCCATGCAACAAGAGCACATAGAAACCCTGAATAAATAGGGGAAGTCAGCACCTCAGAAAGTATCCCCCTGCCTGCCTAATCAGGCATCTATGACCGTACCAGTGAAAGAGTCCACAGTTCCCACGTTGCAGGACCCACAAAACCAGAGTGGAAGCAAGTCATCCTCAATTCCCAGTGACTAAGAACTACGTACATGTAACACTAAGGTGGTGATTTAGAATATGATGTGCAATGTGTTCAAACTTATGGAGCCAATAATACTAAGGAGACAGTTACAAAAGAGGATCAGATGTATGAGGCCAACTAGAATGACCAAAAAGTTACTAGTACCTGAAGTGGCTATTTCGGAGGTGTCAAATGAAGATTTCAATGAACAAAAAGATCAAACGATCAAGTGAGCTTGAAATTACAATTGTCTTTTAATGTAAATAGTTAATTGTATTATTTTGTGTGTGTAAATATGCTAATTGATTAGATGTATTTGCTCCCTATTTATAGGGGAAGGAATGTCACATTTAAACATCTGCAGGACGTTTCACTAAAGATCACTCTTGATACATTACTGTACGCAGGTTAATGCTTTTAGTAAAGAGTACCCTTTTTACAGCTCTAAATCTATCTATTGGTAACACAGACAACACACATCAACTAGAGGGGATATCCTTAAAAACTGAAATCCTGTTTTGCACCAATCGAACATGGAAAAATAATGGGTGCAATGAGAGTAAACTCGTGGATGGGTGTGTAGTAGACATGCACAGCTTAAACTCCCGCCAAGGGGAAATTATCCATTGGCCACTGATTTAAATTCACTTTTTTATTCCCTGTATCACTATTCAACTAACCCTTCCTCTGCCATTTTTTGGGGTTTGATTAATTATATAATTGAACATTTTAACAACTTCATTTTTTTTGCCAAACAACTGATGCGATTAGAACTCATGAAGGTACCTCACCAATTTTTGACTTTCCAGGAAGATCCCACTACTGTCAGGAACTATGGGAAAGACTACAACACCGAGTGGTTATCAATATAAAGGTGCCGATTATCTCATTTTTATCTGAAAGTCCTTGCTGTGCACATAATGGCTACTACATTTCCTACATCTAAAACCAACACAAGTATTTCCATTGCTGCAGATGGGAACTCGCTGCACACAAAGTGGCTGCAGTTAATGCAGTGACTATACTTCAAAACTATTCATTCTGGAGCCTATTGCAATGCTCTGAAAGGTGTTATGTAAATGCATGTTCTTATTTTATCTTATTACAATAAAAGCTTCACCTAAACAGTACTTACTTGGCAGTAAAATGTGTTATAAAAGTAATTCTTTTATTTTCCTGTCATCTTGTTCAAACCTGCAGGGTGAAATAGTTAATTCAGTGGAATCTTGAAATTGTGTACAACTGGCACTCTGATAAATTATGGACCCAAATTAAATGGCTCCAGAGTAACAGAGGCACGTTAGCTGAATCCCTGGAAGATGACTGGAGCAGAATTCGCAGTAAAAAGAGTCAAGAAAGAAAGAGTTAGGATAGTGATGGATAATTGCATTGTCCTCGTAAAAGGATTTCTCCTATTAATCTAGGAACATGGATTTCAAGGCTTCCATTGATTTTCAATTTAAAAGAAATTTACTGATGTGCTGAACTGTAATCAAATATAGTACAGACAGCAAGTAGAATGGCATATTGAATTAGGAAGAAGGCTGCATAGACAGAAATTTGGCTTAAATCTCAAAGCAGCAAACACAGCTAAAGGAAGGTCTGTTGAATTAGATTTGGTTCGTAAGTTGTATTCTACAGGGATCAGTGTTTGGGTAACTGTTAGTAACTATGTATTACATATTAAAATTGTTGAGTGGATCACAGCTTTCTTCTTCCATTACTCTCATATTGCCTCATGTCAGGGGCATATTACAAAACTACGTTTAACTGCAGTTCCGGTGACACCATGAAAGATTTTCCTATTATTAATGTCATGTATTGTTAGCAGCTAAACTAACTGTTTTGACATAATAGATTGAGAATTAATGATATAAAAATGTTATTTTGAGTGTGCATTTAGTTGGTCATTGAATACCAGTACTCAAACTGCTTTGATGTTTTAACACATATTTTCGCTACCTATAACCATTTTCACAGTATCCATGTTTGTAAGTGCTGCATTGGAGCCAATATTTCACATTCACGCAACTATCCTGCACTTCCTGCCACCTCATCCTTGCAAGCTGCATCTTCTGCAATACATTCTAATGCTGAGCAAGCCAACAGCTGCTCAACCAAAGATTGCCCCCAAAGTGCAACAACCCTTTCCCACTTGCACATTTTTTTTTGTCAGTCATGACCAATATTTACAAATCTACCTCAGCCTGACCTGTCACAAATTCGGGTTGTTCATGAAGATACTTGTCATCTCCATTGAAATAATGGGTCTTTACCTCCCCCAAGCCTCTTTGAAAGCATCTCTGATCACAGCATTCCACTCCACAAAATATCAAGCCAGTTAAACGTTCCTAACCCACACTACATCTTCCTCTGCTCTTCCTCCACCTTTCTCCCCAAATTCCTGGCTGCCCCCCTTACTCCAGCCCACCCTTCCACTTCCTTTTTCCATTTTCGTATCTTCACTTGCCCAGCTGATTCTTTCCCTCTGTTCCCTTGCTACCAATCTTGCACTTACTCTTCACCTCTTTTTTTCTTTGCTATTTTTTTCTCTCCACCAGCCTCTGTGGCTTTCAGTGGGACGGATCCTTCAACACCTTCCTCCATCCAGCTGACTTTCCACCCTCTCATCTTACTCGACTTTAATACTGTGCTTGAGATGAAGATTTTGGGGGCTGACATGAGTACACTGTGTGCATATATGTAAGTACCTTCTAATAAACAAAGAAGGCTGAGATTTAACAATGAAACAAAAAGCAATTTTAAAGAAAATGGCATTTTTCTTTAAAACACAGATGAGAAGAGTTTGTTCCAGTAAAATGGAGAGATAGATTCTAGATTTTGTGTAAAATAAGGAACTCTAAAATAATAAATTTGGAAGTAGGATAAGGGAAAGAAAATACATTTTAAATAAAGTAATAAATGGATTAGGGGTTGATAACCAAATAAGGAATCCTTATTTTTGTGCCTTGAGAACAAAAGGAGAGAAATTAACATTGAACTACTGTGGCATCTTTGTTGGACCTCAGTTAGAATACTGGCCATCGTTTTGGACAATCAATTATAGGACAGATATAAAAGCACCAATGTGCAGTGCAGTGCAGTGCACTTTGACTAGGATGCTCTCTGGAATAGGTATTTCTGGTTATGGAGAGGCACTTATAACTTGGTCTTTTATCCTCACTGAAATTGAAAGGTTTAGGACATGGCCCAATACTGGATTTCATGACTATAATAGGAAATGGTTTTTTAAAAAAAAGCAAAAGGCTCTTTCAATGTCGTGGTCAGATATAGTTTGCCAAAATTAGAGAACTAATGCAACAGATTCATTCCATACATCAGTACATCAAAATAATACAAAAGGAAAAGAAACAGGATGCAGAACATAGTATTACAGGGAAAGTGCAGTGCAGATAAACATATAAAGTGCACAGTCCATGATGGGGCAGACTGAGATAAAGAGTTCATCTTTAGCGTACAAGACGTCCATTCAAGAGTCTGATAACAGCGGGATAGAAGCTGTCCTTGAGCCTGGTGGAAGGTGTTCTCAAGCTTTTGTGTCTTCTACGTGATTGGAGGGGGGGGGGGTGCAAGAAGAGAGAATGACTGGGGTGGGAGGGGTAAGAACATGAGAAATAGGCACAGGAGTAGACCATTCGGCTCTTCAGCACTGCTCTGCCATTCAACAAGATCATTTAGTCTTCTATCTCAGTACTATTTTCCAGCACCAATCCAATATCTCTTTATTTTAATCTGCTTGATCAAAGTCAAATTTAATGTCATCTGCACAAGTACATGTATACACAGGTGCAATGAAAGCCTTATTTGCAGCAGCATCACAGGCACATAGCATCATAAAAGCAGCATTCACAAGAAAAACAAATTAAACATAAATTATACCCCATTTCTACAAAAAAAATTAAACCTCAGCAATGATATTTAATGTTAAATGGAAATAATAGTCAGGGTGAGAAAATGGATTAGGTTGGAAAGAGTTTCAGAAGTGTGTCCAAAAGGATCAAAATGGGGCTGCAGATGCACTGAGAAAAACAATTGGAGGAAAATGAGTAGGAGAGTTGGACTTATTAGATAGATACAGTTCGAAAATTCAATAACTTACATTTTCTTCAGTGCTTTAAAAATTGACCCAAAATGATACTGCAGATGGAAGCTATATAAGTTTTATGCAGGATCTTGGAGAACAATTTTTCAGTTTGCAGAATGAGCATTGCACTGGGTACTTGTGTAAGAGTCACATCCTGGGCTTTGTATAATTGTGCATGGATGTTGTGCACTGATTACCAAGTCACAAGGGAAGCATGAACTTAATAGGACAATTTCCCACCATGGTGGGAACTTTTGAAGCAGCAAATGCAGTTGGAAGCAACCACTTCAAGTGGTCGGGCCCTGTTGGGGCAAATTTGCATTCGAGTGGCAGGTAGGTGATAAGAATGTTCACCAGATGTCTCCAGCAGCTGAAGGGACATCCTGCTACTAGAGGGGAGAATTCAGAGCAATGTGGTCAGGTGCAACAAGTAGGGATAACCCTGAAAATTATAGACCAGTGAGTATTACTTCAGTGGTGGGCAAATTATTTGAAAAGATTCTTCCTAGGGACAGGATTTATGAGCATTTGGAGAAGCATAGTCTGACTAGGGATAGTCAGCATGGCTTTGAGAAGGGCAGGTCATGCTTCACGAGCCTGATTGAATTCTTTGAGGATGTGGCAAAACACATTGATGAGGGTAGAGCAGTGGATGTGGTGTATATGGACTTTAGTAAGGCGTTTTATAAGGTTCCCCATGATAGGCTCATTCAGAAGGTCAGGAGGCATAGGTTCTAGGGAAACTTGGCTGTGTGGATTTGGAATTGGCTTCCCCATATAAGGCAGAGGGTGGCTGTAGGTGGAGCGGATTCTGCCTGGAGTTCGTTGACCAGTCGTGTTCTGCAGGGATGAGTTCTGGGACCCCTGCTCTTTGTGATTTTTATAAATGACTTGGATGAGGAAGTGGAAGGGTGGGTTAGTAAGTTTGCAGATGACACAAAGGTTGGTGGTGTTGTGGATAGTGTAGAAGGTTGCTGTCGGTTACAATGGGACATTGATAGGATGCAGAGCTGGGCTGAGAAGTAGCAGATGGAGTTCAACCCGGAAAAGTGTGAAGTGATTCATTTTGGAAGGTCGAATTTGAAGGCAGAATGCAGGGTTAATTGGCAGGATTCTTAGCAGTGCGGAGGAACAGAGGGATCTTGTGGTACAAGTCCATAGATCCCTTAAAGTTGCTGCGCAAGTTGATATTGTTGTTCAGAAGGAAAATGGTGTGTTGGCCTTCATTCGTCAGGGGACTGAGTTCAAGAGACGTGAGGTAATGTTGCAGCTTTATAAAACCCTGGTTAGACCACACTTCGAATATTGTGTTCAGTTCTGGTCACCTCACTATAGGAAGGATGTGGAAGCTTTAGAAAAGGTGCAGAGGAGATTTACCAGGATGCTACCTGGAATGGAGAGTATGTCTTATGAGGACAGGTTGAGCGAGCTAGGGCTTTTCTCTTTGGAGCAAAGGAGGATGAAAGGTGACCTGATAGAGTTGTACAAGATGATAAGAGGCATAGATCGAGTGGACAGTCAGAGAGTTTTTTTCCCCAGGGTGGGAATGGCAAACACAAGGGGGCATAATTTTAAGGTGATTGGAGGAGACTACAGGGGGGATATCAGAGGTAAGTTTTTTTGCATACAGAGAATGGTGGGCATGTGGAACGCGCTGCCAGGGGTGCTGGTAGAGGCAGATACATTAGGGACATTTAAGAGACTCTTAGATAGACACATGGATGATAGAGGGGTATGTGGGAGGAAAGGGTTAGATTAATCTTAGAGTAGGTTAAAAGGTTGGCACAACATCATGGGCTGAAGGGCCTGTACTGTGCTACAATGTTCTAAATAAAGAGGGACTTTTGAAGCGGGATTTTGGGACCACAAGTTTGGCTTCACTTCTCAAAACTGGCCCAGGTAGGGAGGGATCCTTGAACTTATCAACATGTTTCAGTCTGTAACCAAGGGCTGCTCCTCCATTCAGAGCCACACTATTTCCTTTGGGCATGTGTGCTGGCATGTTGCTGAGTGGACTCTATACAAGAGCATTAGAACACACAGAGGCTACAATTTACCAAACACCACAATACACACACAGTCATTTCAAGTGTCAATCATGGACAAAAACTGTCATAAAGTGCACAAAATTGGTGTAATAGGCTACAGAATTTCTCACTCTGAGTCTCAAGGCGAGGAGTAAGAAATTTAGTGGGGATCTGAGGAAGGACTCTTTTCACCCAGAGTGTGGTTGCAATCTGGAAAATAGTGTCTGAGAAAATGGCCGGGGCAGGTACTCTGACTCTGGGAACCATCTGGATGAGTACTTGAAAGAATATTGGGGTATGGACCAAGTGCTAGTAAGTGGCCCCGGTACAGATAGGTAAAGTCATGGAGTATTACAGCATGGAAACAGGCCTTTCAGCCCAACTCATCCATGCCGACCATAGTGCCCACCAAGTTAGTCCCATTTACCCATGTTTGGCCCATATTCCTCTAAACCCCTCCTATCCATGTACTTATCCAAATGTCTTCTGATAGAAAGACAATGCTATTTCACAGAGACATGGTGGGATGAAGGGCCTATTCCTGTGTTGCACGACCATGATTTTACTTGGTAGCTCTACAGTTTATATGATAGCATGACTGAAAGTATTTTTAGTAAATGTAGCACCTATTTCTCACAACACCAATACCCCATCCCTCAACACAGGTTAATTCAATTGTGTGTCTGCAGTCAAGCAAGGGTTAATTTTCTCACATTTTCCAGAAGTTAAAACATTTTTCAGGTTTGACATGTCATGAACTCCAGGAACACGTCTCTGCTTTATAAACCAATGGCTCTTCTCTCACGGGAAAACTGCTGGGCAGTCGCACGGCAAAGAAGGGAAGTTCAAAATGAA
This sequence comes from Pristis pectinata, assembly GCF_009764475.1. Classification (NCBI taxonomy): domain Eukaryota; kingdom Metazoa; phylum Chordata; class Chondrichthyes; order Rhinopristiformes; family Pristidae; genus Pristis; species Pristis pectinata. The sequence continues at coordinate 24,568,109 of NC_067427.1, forward strand.
TACGATACATGGCTTCAAATGATTGAAGGAGCTTAAATTTAATTGAGGGTCTGGCTCGTTTCCTTGGTGAAGACCAGCAGAAACACAGGACTAGAATTGCAGCTTGACACAACCTGCAGGCCTGGGTTTAGATGAAAGTAAAGTGACATCTGATGAGAAGCACCACAACAACCAGAGTTACATATCACAGTCCAGGCCTCTTCATCAGTTTTGCCATTGGCACTCCTTATTCAGGCATTTAATGGAGGATCTAAAGTGAAATAGTCCATTTTAAACATCAACCACGCAGAAGTGCTGATATTCCAAAGTTGCTTTGTTAAGAACCTTCCACTGATGTCAATGTGGCACCATGTTCCCAGGGTAGTTAAAGCCATAAAGAAATACAACACAGAAACAGGACCTTTGGCCCAAGTCCACGGGACCATGAAGCACCCATTTTTAATCGTACCCAAACCCATTTTATTCTTCCCGTACTCCCATCAACTGCACCCTCGATTCTACTACCCATTTATAAACTAGTGGTCAATTAACATACCAACCAGCACATCATTGGGATGTGAGAGGAAACTGTAGCACCTGGAGGAAATCCATGTAATCGCAGAGAGAACATGCAAACTCCACAAAGACTGCAAAGGTCAGGATCGAAATGGGGGTCACTGGAGCTACGAGGCAGCAGTACCATTATGCCACCCACTTGCAATTGATCCTATGTGCAACAGCAGAAAGAGCAGACTTAAAAGGGAGCTTTGTTGGTGTTTGAAATATCATTGGCTTTTGTTGGAGTGATGAGGGGGAAGTCATTTCCACTGGCACTAGGATTGATAAACAGAAGACAAAGGCAAAATAATCTGCAGGAGAACCAAAGGGGAAATAAGGAAGTTCTTCCTCACACAAGGAGATGGGACCTGAAATTCATGTGCTGCCTGTGAAAGATCACAAGACAAAGAAGTAGTAGGCCATTCGGCCCATCGAGTCTGCTCCATGAGCTAAACTAAACTATTCCTATCCAGCCCCAATTTCCGGCCTGATCCCTATATCCCTTAATACCTTGACTAATTAGATACCTATCAATCTCCTCCTTACACGCCTCCAATGATCGGGCCTCCACAGCTGTATGTGGCAAAGAATTCCATAAATTCACTACACTCTGGCTAAAGAAATATCTCCTCATTTCTGTTTTAAACGGGTACTCTCTAATTCTAAGACTGTGCCCTCTGGTCCTGGACTCACCCACCAAGGGAAACAGCTTAGCCACATCTACTCTGTCCAGTCCTTTCAACATTGTATATGTTTCAATGAGGTGCCTTCTCATTCTTCTGTACTCCAGTGAGTACAGTCCAAGAGCTGACAAATGCTCATCATATGTAAGCCCTTTCATTCTGGGAATCATCCTCGTAAAGCTTTTCTGAACCCCCTCCAACATCAGTACATCCTTCCTGAGATAAGGGGCCCAAAACTGCACACAGTATTCCAAATGAGGTCTTACCAATGCCCCATAGAGCCTCATCAACACTTCCTTACTTTTATATGTTATACCTCTCGAAATGAACACCAACATGCATTCGCTTTTTTTTACCGCCGATCCGACCTGGTGGCTAACCTTTAGGGTATCCTGTATGAGGACCCCCAAGTTCCTTTGCACTTCTGTACTTTGAATTTTCTCCCCATCTAGATAATAATCTGCCCGTTTATTTCTTCTTCCAAAGTGTACAACGGCACATTTCTCAACATTGAATCTCATCTGTCATTTCTTTGCCCATACTCCTAAACTATTGAAGTCTCTCTGCGACCTTCCTGTTTCTTCAATACTCCCTACTCCTCCACCAATCTTGGTGTTGTCTGCAAATTTAGCCACAAAACCATTTACTCCATAATCTAAATCATTGATGTACAATGTAAAAAGAAGCGGCTTCAACACCAACCCTTGCGGAACACCACTGGTAACCGGCAGCCAACCAGAACTTGATCCCTTTATTCCCACCCTTTGCTTTCTACCTATCAGCCAATGCTCCACCCATTCTATTATCTTTCCTGTAATTCCATGAGCTATAATTTTATTAATCAGTGTCTTGTGCGGCACCTTGTCGAAGGCCTTTTGAAAGCCGAAATACACGACATCCACAGCCTCTCCCTTATCCACCCTACCTGAGATTTCCTCAAAAAACAATAGGTTGGTCAGGCAGGATCTTCCCTTCATGAAACCATGCTGGCTTGGACCTATCTTGCTTTGCACCTCTAGATATTCCATAACATCATCCTTGAGGATCGATTCCAATAACTTTCCCACCACTGATGTCAGACTAATAGGTCTGTAATTTCCTTTAAGCTGCCTCCCACCTTTCTTATACAGTGAAACTGCATTTGCGACCCTCCAGTCCTCCGGAACCATGCCAGAGTCTATTGATTCCTGGAAAATTATCACCAATGCCTCCACAATCTCTAAAGCCACCTACTTCAGGACCTGAGGGTGCACTTCATCCAGTCTGGGAGACTTATCTGTCTTTAGTCCATTTAGCTTCCTGAGCACCTCTCTAGTAATCTTGACTGAACTCAGTTCTATCCCCTGAGACCCCTGACTATCAGGTATATTGCTGATGTCCTCCACAGTGAAGATCGATGCAAAATACTCATTTAGTTCCTCTGCCATCTCTTTGTTATCCATTATAATCTCTTCAGCACAGTTTTCAATTGGTCCTATATCAACCCGTGTCTCTCTTTCACTCTTTGTATATTTAAAAAAACTCTTAGTATCCCTTTGAATGTTACCTGCCAGCTTCCTTTCATAATTCATCTTTTCTTCCTTAATGACCTTCTTAGTTTCTCTCTGTAAGTTTTTAAAAGTTTCCCAGTCTTGTTTTCCCATTAATTTTCATCTCTTTTGCTTTTATTTTAGCCTTCACCTCTCTCGTTATCCACATTTGTGTCATTTTTCCATTCATAACCTTTTTTCTTGGAATATATCTATCCTGCTCTTTCCTTATTTCTTGTAGAAATTCCCTCCATTTCTGCTCTGCCGTCCCTCCAGCTAGCTTACTCTTCCAATCAATTTGGGCCAGCTCCTCTCTCATGCCACTGTAATTTCCTTTGATCCACTGAAATATTGATACACCTGATATTAGCTTCTCCTTTTCAAATTTGAAACTGAACTCAATCATATTGTGATCGCTACTTCCTAATGGTTCCTTTACCTTTAGTTCCCGAATCACCTCCGGTTCGTTACACAGCACCCAATCCAAAACAGCCGATCCCCTGTTGGGCTCATCAACAAGTTGCTCTAGAAAAACGTCCCTTAGACATTCCACAAACTCCCTCTCCTGAGTACTACCGCCATTCTGGATTTCCCAGTCCACCTTCATGTTAAAATCCCCCATAATTATCTTCACATTGTCACTCTGGCATGCTTTTTCTATCTCAAACTGCAACTTATCGTCCACTTGCTGACTGCTATTAGGGGCCCTATATATGACTGCTACTATTGTCCTTTTACCCTTGCTATTCCTTAGCTCCACCCACAAGGATTCCACCTCCTCTGACCCAATATCCTTCTTTCTATTGATTTTATATCATTGCTAACTATCAGGGCCACACCACCCCCTCTGCCTACCCGCCTAGCTTTCCTATGCACTGTGTACCCCTGGACATTCAGTTCCCAATCACATCTGTCATTAAGCCATGACTCGGTGATTGCCACAATATCATACTTTTTCATCTGTAGCTGTGCCGCTAGGTCATCCACTTTATTTCTAATGCTATGTGCATTTAAACACAGTACATTTAAACCAGTATCTGCTACCGATTTCGCTGTATTTCTATTGTTCAGCAAATTATCCTGTCTTTTCACCTGCCTGTCCCTCTGACCATCTTTACTGCACACTGTCTTGGACTTGTTTCTATATACCTCTTCCTCTATCCTAACATCCTGGTTTCCTTCCCCCTGCCAAATTAGTTGCTCGAAGCAGACTCAACAATAATTTGTAAAAAGGAATTCTTGAAGGGAAAATTACAAATGAAAGGGTCTGGGGAAAGAATAATGAACTGGGACTAATTGAATAATCTGTTCAAAGAGCCAGCATAGGTACAATGGAAGAAATGGCTTCCTTCAGTCTTGCATTATTTAGTGTTCCTACAAAAGAAGCTGTACATTTTGATATTTCATTTTTAATTGCATATTAATCAACTTAGGATCTTTTTTATCCCACTCTGCAGATCTACCTTAAGCATGCATTGATTCTGCATATTCAACATTTTTTAAAGGGTGTCCCACTTTTCTCTTACAAAAATATTGTTAAACATCCTTGTTTGCCTTAATAACTCTTTTGTGTCTTGGGATGCAGCTTTTTTAAATACATACACTCAAGTCATGTTCTAAATTTCTTTCTTTTGTATGTTTCATTCTTCGCCCTTCAGTAATCCCACAAGAGCTCCATTTCCAGCTTCCTGTGCATCATCTGTGTGCATCAGGTGAGACCACATCAGGATGAGTGCCATCCATCCCTTGAGGCCTCTCAAGAACTATAGCAGCCACGTATCCCATCAACCAAATCTCAAATCACCACTTGCGTTTCCAAACACGCTTGGTTCCTTAAAGTCCCTGATTGAAATAACTTTCCAGTTTATGCGTGAGATTACGAAGCTTGCTCCAACAACTCCATTGTTTCCAAATCCGCTACAAATGCAAACATTTCCCATCAAGTCTGCATTGATGTGCAAAATGGACCTTAAACGGTGGTTTATAAACCTTCAGCATAACCTTTTTGACTTGGTACTCTTTACTTCTATAAAGATCTCAATAACTTTTTAAACAAGCTGTTCAACTTTTAAAAGCATATGTGCACACCTCCCATCTTTCTGCTCCTGCATAAATTACTGTATACTATTTAATTTATATTGCCTTTCTTCATTCCTCCAACCAAAACATGCAACCACACTTGGTGTTGCATTTCTTGTCTTGTCTGCAGTTTACACGCATTATCCATACATTGGTTACCATCTCCTCACCATTACTGCATTACCAAGTTTATTGACATCCGCAATCTTTGAAGTTGCACCCCTTGTACCCAAGTCGGGGACATAAATTTATCTCAAGAAGAGCAGAGTCCCCAACAGCACTTCCCATCAGGCTAAAAGACAACCATTCACTCCCTCCCTCTGCTTTCTGTTCCTGACTTTGTATGCTTGGAGCCACTGCCTATGTAATGATCTTGGTTCCACTTTAGAGAATGCGCATTATGTGGCAGCTCATTGAACTCCCTTTGAAAGTGCAGATGCACATCAACTGCACTACCTTCATCAAAACTTCAAAAGAAGTCAACTAAATTTGTCAAACATGACCCAACTTTCAGAAATCAGTGGCTTTTAGTCATTAACTCACATTTTTTTTACCCCACTGCTAACGAATATTGTCCCAGATTATTGTCTCTGAAACTGCTTCCCATTTCAACTGCATCCATATCTGGGCAACAGTTACTGGTTTACTACTTCTTCCTCCGTTCTTAATTCCCATTTCATTGAGCCACAGTTCATCTTTTCACTAAATGTGGAAAAGTGTAATAGTTTCTGGTTAGGTACAAAATTACATGATGCAAAAATTATTCACATTGTAGGAAGACCACTCACTGGAAACTGCAGAAGGTTGCCTCCATTCTAATCTTCTCAGTTCACATTAAAACCTTCACAAACATTTAACCCCACAGAAGTCCTTAGCGAAGGGAAATAGGACTACATAACCTGAACAAACATGGGTGCTTGAAGCTTGGCATAGACTTAATGAGCTGCAGGACCTGTTTCTATGCTGTATGACTCTATGATTCTGTGACTCTATTCCTTTATTCAAGGGAATGATGCATTTTATTCCAGAATATCCTGCACTTTCTGACAAGGAGCAGCCACAAACTCAATTATCTCCTGAGCAGGAGGTAGGAATTCATGTCTGGGCACTTGGTTAAAAAGGCTTTAAGTGTCAGTGAAGTTCAAAGCTAAAATCTTCTAACTAAGGTGATGGCTCTAGTCAGTGACCAAAGATGACATCCAGTGATCCAAAGACATTAACAAAGTTTGATACAACCAACAAATGCAGAAGAGTGTTGTCAACGAAACCAGAAAGAGAACAAAGAATAACCACTGGCCCAAAATGCCTCAAGGAACAGTCATCTCCCCTGAAGTTATTCATACTGACTTCCCAAGAACTACATCATGGTGGGCAGCTCTTATGGGAATAGAACAAAGAGTGACACATTCTTAGATGTAACTGTCAACTTGAGTTGAAAATGTCAGACAAGTTGCAGACACAAAGAGGCTGAGTTGAGGGGGCATTTGCTACTGTGCCTTTCGCAGAACTGTAAAATTAGACAGAGCACTGGTCAAGATAATAACAAGCATAAATGTTTTGCGTTTCGTATTGAGGGCGAGTTTGAACACAATGGCCAAGGGTAGAAGAAATAACTCGCAAGGTTGACAGACCATACCACAAGAAAAGGGTCTTCAACCTGCAACCTTAACACTCTCTTTCCACAGATTCTGTTGAGCATTTCTTCATTTTCTGTTTTAAACCCATGAAAAAGTAGACGCAGTTCCACAATGCAGCTGCATCTGGCGTAGATAGGTTGCAAGAGGCATAGATAGGGTAAACAGTCAACCTTTTCCTCCAGAGTAGAAAATGTCAAGTACAAGACGAGGCTGAGGGGAGACCTGACAGAAGTTTACAAAATTATGAGAGGCATAGATAGGGTAGACAGAATCTTTTTCCCAGGGTGGAACTAGAGGGCATTTAAGGTGAGAGGGGGGAATGTTTAAAAGAGATGTGTGGGGCAACTTTTTTTTAATCTACACAGAGAGTGGTAGGTGCCTGGAACAGGCTGCTGGGAGGAGTGGTGGAAGAAGATACATTTAAGAGGCTATCAGATAGACACACAAATATGCAGGAAATGGAGGGATATGGATAGTGTACAGGCAGAAGGGATTAGTTCAATTCAACATTGTGCTTGGTGCAGACATTGTGGGCCAAAGGACCTGTTCCTGTGCTGTACTGTTCCATGTCTACATAAAATTAATGGACCAATTATGTGCACTTACTGGGTTCATCACTAAAGTGGTAAAACGTAGCAGCCAAAGTCAAGAATTATTTATTGACGATCTTTAATACCCATAATAGGTGTTGAGGTACTGATAAACAGCCAGTGATTTCTAAAAGATAGGTCACATTTAATTAACTTAGTTGAGTTACTTGATGAAGCTTTGAAGAAGGTAGTGTAGTTGATGTGTCTATGCACTTTCAAATGGAGTTTGACTAGGGAGCACATAATGAGCATCACCTAAAGTGAAGCCAGTCCCTTAAGTAAGCAGTGGCTTGATGCATGCAAAGTTAACTAAAGAACAGCAAGCAAGGGAACTGATGAACAGTTGCTTTTCAGATTGATAGGAAGCAGAAATTTTGTATATAAGTATTAATATTCACTTGATCACCCCTTGTTAAAGAGGATGGCAGAGTTTCCACTTGGAATGCAAACAACTGAGGCAGAAAATGCATGGTTTTATAAAACAAAGATATAGTTCCATTTTTCACTGAAACTCACTGTGATCACAAATATAGAATCTTCCACAAACAGGCAACAATAAAAAAGCTTAATAACTGAAAATCTTTAAACCAACCTAAAAATTCAACACACTTGGAAGAGACTCCATGATCAGACTGAAAGAGGCACAATTGACAGCATCCCACGTGTTCATTATTCCAACCTAGGGTATGGCAGTTTTGTTTGCAGGCTTCAGGTCCAATGGTTTTCATCAAAGAAGCTCAATTTATACCCAACATGGCTTGTCTACATTTCTGTGGCATTTAATCTAGGTTTGGTCAATTTTAAGATAAATAGCACTCGAAACTTTAGGATAATATCTGGAAAAAAAATCAGTGGTTGTAATTTGACTGAGAACGTTGTGCAAGATAAACGAGATTGAACCAACTTTCAGGGAGTTATAGGATATTGCTGCATTTTATATCAATTTACAGCAATGAGAATAGGGAGAAAAAAACAGGAACGATGCCTGACAGGTAACTGATCCAGTAACAACTGCCTTGCACTATAGCCCACTGTGAATTACTTGTTAGAGATTTGTCCAGCTGTCCTTGCCAGATCCTTCATTAAGAGTTGGTTTCAGTAAAAGAAGAGGCAGAATTAAAGAGAGAGTGGAGGTATTAGAGAGGGGAAAGAGGGCAGGATCTGGAAAGGAGTTGCTGAGGAGCAGTTACATTTAGACAAAGGATTCACAGCAATCGGCTGCAACTGAAGGTTCCGAGCTGAGCACTGCACTGCAGAGCTGACTCACCGGTTCACCCTCTCCACCTCGTCTCTCCAGTATTACCTCCCCTTTGGCAGCAGTAAGTTATGAAGCAGAAATCTAATTAACAGGAACAACAAATTTTCAAAGACCAAGTTACCTATTCTGTGTCCTGTAGTAATCAGGAGTGCTGATGAGGGTGCAGCGAACCTTGAACTTGCAAAAGTTTATGACCACTGCTACTAAATCAGATCTAATCCCCCTCTCTGTAAAATGGGGTGGTTGCCATTTTAGTTATTTTTCATGCCTACCCAGATTAAAGTTGCAGTTTGAATAATTTGGTTGAGCAGAAATGATTAAACCTTGACACTGCCTGATGTGTTGGCTGTCTCGTATCAGTGTCAATAACCACCATGTATTTCTATGTGTAGATAACGGATTTATATAATGCTTCCTTGCCTTTAAAAAAAGCATTTTATAACCAATGATCTAATGTAATGTTGTGTAATGCAATGTAGTGGGTACACTGGCACAGCTAGTAGAGGCATTGCCTCACAGTGCCAGAGACCCAGGTTCAATCATGGCCTCAGGTGCTACCTGTGTGGAGTTTGCCTGTTCTCCTTGTGACCGCATGGGCTTCTTCCAGGTGCTCTGATTTCCTCCCACATTCATTGGCAGGTTAATTGGCCACTGTAGATTGCCCCTGGTGAGTCGGCGATTGGTATCATCTGGGGGGATTTGATGGGAGTGTGGGGAGAATGAAAAAAAACTGGGATTAGGATGAGTGTAAATCAGTGGCTGATGGTCAGTGCGGAAAGTGGGCTGAAGGGCCTGTTTCCAAACTGTTTCTCGATGAAAAGCAGCAGCCAATTTGTCCACAGCAAAGTCACACATGCAGCAATGAAATGATGGTCTTTTCTTTGCAATGCTGAGTAAAAGACAACTTTTATGGCTTCACCCCGAGGGAGAAGATCGAGCCACAGCACTCTATCGAGAGCCGTCTACGCTAACCTCTAGACTTGAGAAATATCACAGGTATCTTTGAATGGTGACAGTGCACCAAGTCCTTGCTAGCCACTGCCTTACTATCCACGATCCACATACTCAGAAAATCAGCAACGTATTACTGGGAGTGTTGTTAAACATCATGCCTTCCTCCAGAGCCCTCTCCTGTGGTGTTCAGTGAATCCTGTTTGCCATAAGATGGTTTGCATTTGATGACTTGTGCTGGCAAGTAGTGAAGTATCAATAGTAAGAGTGCAGGGCTGGAGCCAGCATTGGGCTCAAGAACACCAGGGATCAGAAACATGGGTTGGTTTTTATCCAAAGACAGGGCTTGGAATGCTTGTACATTTCAGCTTGCTTTCAACTTACAACGAAGCCCTCCATGGAGGGGTTGACTGATGCATGTCATTGAAGTATTTTAGAGTCACTGCCAGCTGCCCTAGTGCCATGTCATTCTTGCATTATCTGCGGGAAACCCATACTCACATCCCTCACAAAATAATAAGGATTTAGTATCTCTGGATGCAACGGTGTGTTTAAAAGAACTTCAGCATACTTTGATTTATTTTATCTTGCATTCTGATGCAAATCACGAATGCATTTCCTCCATCTTTTCCATCCCATCTCTTAAATATTATCCATTTGCTGCTGATATTTTCGTAAACATTAACAAGATATTGCCCTCCAACTATCAGCAGTCTGGCTGGCAGGCACGATGATTGCATTTCATGCGTAGAACCTATTCAAGAGGGCCAAGAAAACAAAAAGTGACTGGAGGGAAGTTGACACATTTGATTTAGGAACTTCAGATTTCATTTATTTTCATATTTTCCCAGAACACAGGAGGCACTTCAGCCCATCAAGTTTATGCTGGTTCTTGGAACAATTCCATCACCTTTTCCCACTGATTTCCCTGTAATCTATTCTCCCACTCTCATTAACACTCCCACCATCCAGCCACACTAAGAGGACGTTACAGCAGCTGATTAATCTTACAGCATAGCTTTGGAGCTTGAGAATAAATCAAAGCACCCAGGAGAAACCCATGCAGTCACAGGAAGATGCCAACAACACAAAAAGAAACCCGAGTTCAGAATTGAATCCTGGTCACTGGAACTGCGAGGCAGCAGGTACCAAAGGCAATGCCATCGTGAAACTTCAAAAGTTATTCAGGAAGAACATTTATGAAACTCGAACACAGAATGTTACAGCACAGTACAGACCCTTCGGCCCACGACATGGTGTCTATTGAATCTACAATACAAGAACAACCCAGTTGGTTCAAGCTGATGTTTATACTGTCCTGGCACTCTAATTATCTGTTCGCTCTTATTGATAATTTCTTGTCAAAGTCAGTCCCAAAGTTGTTAGGGACATCTTAGATGCTCCAGCATTTTTTTTTATCATAGATGATTCTCGGGTGGCAACCATTTAATCTCCAGGCAATATCTACTGAACTAGTATTCCAACACGGTATCTCATCCAAGCATTAACTTGGCCCTGAGCCTGTTTAGCTTTCAAAATCAGATGGGATCAGATGTTTCCACCATAAGCCATGTATGCATGCATCATTGCTATCCGCTTCAACTATTCCTTCTAGCAGTCGGTTCTGCATCCTCATCATTCTCTGCACAAAAGACTTCCTATCGCATTCTTCATTTGCTCTGTGAGCAGTCACTTTATTTTTATGCTCCCTTGTTTTGAACTCCCCCTCAAGTCTCTCCACATCCACTCCAGCAAGCCCTTCATCACTCTCAAACCATCCAGAGTTCCACCCATACTTCTCTAATTTCAGCCTTTGATTCAACATTTCTCTTTGTTGTTGCATGCCTAAATTAGTTCTGGAGACCACTGCTTACAATCTCCATCCTGCAGATTTGACTTACGCACACTGGATCTAACCAGTTCGCCCATAGCAACATTCTCAGATGCTCCAATGCATCTACTGCTGATGCATTCAAGCAATGGAAGGGAATATTTCAAAACCTGCACCTATCAACACCCTCGATCAGGTTGGACTCTTGCAATAAGATTGATAACAAGAGCACCACAGCTTTATTGTCCCCAAGAGGCATCATATTTATAGGAATTGAAGACCACAGAAAGCCACAATCTTTGCTCCGTCTTCCATTTTCCTCTAAAGAAACGCAACTTTGATGCTGAGAATGTAACAGAATATGCTAGACTTGTGTTTCATGTAAATTGTAGTGACACATCGGGTGAGGGTCCCTGCCAGGAGCTTTGCTCATTACTTGTGACCTTGTCACTCTGCTTCATTTTAATTAATAGCTGGCTGTCTGATAATGACCTGCAGAAAAAAAACATTGGAACGGATGAATGAATGCCATACTATGGAGGCAGAGGAGAAAAAAAAACCTAATTTACCCAAAGCAAACATTATTAACAGCATCACATAAATAAAAGGAGAATGAGAAAATAGTTAATATAGTTGCTTGCAATGTCTTAGCAGTGCTTCAAAATCCTACCGACTCCTTCCACTTACTCACACAGTGGCATGACAAGGGTTTCAATCCAAACTAAATGATGCTTCCTCCAAAGTTATTTATTGCATATCAATTATACTAATGAGATGTTTGATCATGCTATATAATACAATGAAAGCACAACATAGATCAAGGAAAAAAAGCCTTATACTAATGATATTGTTGCCAATACCATTGATAACCAACCCCACTGAGTCTGCATATGGGCAAAGGAAGATAAATGGTTATTTATTATTGTGTGGTTAAAATGATGACAGGTTGGGTACTCCAGAGGCCCCCACTGGAAAAGTTCTGTCCCATGGCAAACATAAATGGGCACCACTAGGGATGTTGCTGATCTCCCTACAGAATCGTACAGCACATATGTAGGCCCTTTGGCCCAACTGGCCCATGCTGACCAAGATACCCACCTAAGTTAGCCCCATTTGCCTGCTTTTGACTCATATCCTTCTAAACCTTTCCTAACCACGTACCTGTCCAAATATCTTTTAAATATTATTACTGCCTCAACCATTTCTTCTGACAGCTCGTTCCATATATGTGCCACAACATGTGGAAAAACATGCGACTCAGCTCCCTATTAAATCTTTGGCCTCTCACCTTAAACCTCTGCCCTCTCGTTCTTGATTCTCCAACCCTAGGAAAAAGACTATTTGCATTCGCCCTATCTATGTCCCACGTGATTTTAATCATCTCTATAAGATCACCCCTCAGTTTTGTATGCTCTGAGGAAAAACATCCCAGTCTGCCCAACATCTCCCTATAATCCAGCCCTTCCAGTCCTGGCAACATCCTCGTAAATCTTTTCTGCACCCTTTCCAGCTTAATAGCAGGGTGACCAAAACTAAACACAAATCTCTCAACTGCAGCCTCACCAACATCTTGCACAACCGCAACATGATGTTTAACCTAGGACCTTGACTTGCTATATTGGGAAGCGAAGTTGTATTTGCTTTGATAGCATGAATTAACTTTTCCCTAAAATCAGGTGACCACAAGTACATAGGCCTAAAAAAAAACTTGAATCATACTTAGTATGGGATTTACACTGCATGCAAAATTTGCTCCTGACATTCCATGCATTAAGGCACTCATGCATGAAGTCTGCCAGACTTGTACAGTGACATTTTGACACCTCTTGCATGAATTTATGGCTTGAGTCACTCATCTAGTTTCACTAGACTGGCGAGCTTATTTCTGCATGACTTGAATTAATGCAGCCTGAACCGGTCCACAGACCAGACTCCTGCTGCTTGCTTACCCCTTTGTTCCACATTTATTCCTTCCCCCTGCTGTGGGACTCCTTCAGGCCTATACTACAGGACTCTAGCCTGATCGCTTCCTTGACCATTGCCCCACCCTTGTAGGATCAGGTCATGTCCTCAACCTGATCCTAGAAGTCATAATCCTTCTTCACAAACAAAATGGTAACTCTATCCCTGAAGTCATGATTTCCCACCCTTGTCCATTCATCTTTTGTCCATTCACCCCTTCCCCTCCCGTCCCCACCACCCCCCCCCCCTCCAGACTGCCAATGCCCTCCAACTCCTCCACCATCTTGGAACTCATGCAGACTGAAATACTTTTTAGGGTGTCCTACACAAATGATGCACTGCTCCCCCAGCCCTTCCCAACCTCTCTCCCTCCCCACCACAGAGCACCACCAGGGTTTAACAGGTCTCATGTGGTGCAAGATAATTTCGAGGCCACAGTCTTATGAGTTGGTGCCAGCTTTCTGAATCCCTTCGTGTTACAGTGCATCAGCAGCCTTTCACATATCTTCTATCATAATTCTGCAATATTAATGAGTTAAAAATGAAGCCATAGGCAGGAAAACACTGTGCAGAGCAGCTGGGATTACTGTATGTGCATGGCATCCTAAAACATATATCAACATCAGGTGAAACCCAGACACAAAATTATTTGAGAAAATAAAATCTAGAATGTGGAATAGTACGGCGCAGGCTCTTCAGCCCACAATGTCCATGCCGACCATGATGTCAATTTAAAATGCACATCTGACTGCATATGGCTTATATCACTCAAATTCCCTGTCTGTTCATGTGCTGGTCTAAGTGCATCTTAAATGTTGCTATTGTATCTGCTTCCACCACCTTCCCTGCCAGTCTATTCCAGGCATCCACTGCACTGTGTTAAAAACTTCAGCCTCGCAAATATCCCTTAAACCTTCTCCTTCTTAAAGCAATGCCCTCCAATATTTGACATTTCCCCGCTGGGAAAAAGACCGACTATCTACACTATCTATGCCTCTCATGATCTTATCTACATCCTTCACGTCTTCCCCTCAGCCTCTGACGTGCTAGAAAAAAACAACCCATGCGGTGACCAGAATTGCACACGATACCCATATGTGTCTGAACCAAAGTTTTGTACGTGTGCAATACAAATTCCTGACTTTTAAACTCAGTGCCTCAATTAATGAAGGTAAGTATGCTGCATGCCTTCTTTACTAACTTATCTAGCTGCGTGTTGCCACTTTCAGGGAGCTATGGACTTGCACCCCAAGATTCCTCTGTCCATCAATGCTCCTAAGGGTCCTGCCATTTACTGAATACTTTATTCTTACATTTGACCTCCCAAAGTGTTACACCTCATGCTTGTTGGGATTAAGCTCCATCTGCCATTTCTCTGGCCACATTGCCATCTGGTCTATATCCTGTGCTATCCTTTGACAACCAATTTTTGTGTCATCTGTAAACTTACTAATCAGCCGACATTCATTTTCATCCAAATATTTATATACATCACAAACAGAGGCCCCAGCACTGATCCCTGTAGAACACCACTGGTCCCAGGCCTCCAGTCAAAATAACACAGCCCTCCACCTCTACCCTGTCTTCTGTGGCCAAGCCAATTTGGAATCCAATCTACCACCGTGCATTCCATTAATTTTCTGGGTCAGCCTACCGTGATGGACCTCGTCAAAAGCTTTACTTTCAATCACGTTAACAATACCTGTAGTCCTACCTTCATCAATTATCTTTGTCACTTCCTCAAAAAACTCAATCAAGTTTGTAAGACATGACTCTTCCCCCCCGCCGAACAAAAAGCCATGCCGACTATCCCCAATATGTCTATGCTTTTCCACATACAAGCAGACCTTGTCCCTGAAAACTTCTCCAATAATTTCCCTACCGCTAATTACAGGCTCACTGGCCTATAATTTCCTGGTTTGTCCCAATTACTTTTCTTAAGCAGAGCAACAATATTAGCAATTCTCCAGTCTTCTGGGACCTCGTCTGTAGCTAGAGGATACAACAATCTTTGTCAAGGCCCCAGAAATCTCCTCTCTTGCTTCTCTGAATAACCTGGGATAGATACCACCAGGCCCTGGGGACCCATCCATCTTAAAGTTCCGAATGTGCCCAATAAATTCCCATATTGCACTTGCTGTTGATTTCAAGCTATGCAAATTGCCAAAGTGATATCAGTGAGAGAGATACAGCATGGAAGCAGACCCCTCAGCCCATCAAGTCTACACCAACCATCAACCACTCACCTTACACTAATACCACATGAAAATCCTTTATGATTCCCCCACGACCCCTCCACATTCTCTCCAACTCCCTCAGATTCTACCACTCACCTACACACTACGGACAATATACAGCAGCCAATTAACTTACCAACCTACACATCTTTGGGATGTGGGAGGAAACTAGAGCACCCAGAGGAAACCCACACCAAGGCAGGCAAAAGTGCAGACTCCACACAGACAACACCCAAGGTCAGGATTTAAACTGGGTCTCTGGCATCATGAGGAAGCAGCTCTGCTAAATGCATCACTGAAATGTTGTCCATATATGGCCACAAACTCATGTTAAGAGTCAAGACATGGTCTAGGTTTTTACTTGAGGCACCTGAAGATACAAATCACAATATTGTTCGAGTTTAATCACAATAAGCTGTTGGCATCAGTCAAAACAGGTCACAGAGTTACAGAAATATTCAGCACAGAAACAGGTCCTCCAGCCCATTGAACCAAGCAACCAGTCATCCTCCCCTAACCCACTTTATTCTCTCCATATTCCCATCAACTCCCCTCAGACCCTACCACCCATCTACACTAGGAGCAACTGGCAGTGGCCAGTTACCCACCATCTACATGTCTTTGGAATGTGGGAGGAAACCAGAGCATCAGGAGGAACCCCACACGGAGGCAGGGAGAATGTGCAAACTCCACACAGACAGTGCCAGAGATTGGAATTGAACCTGGGTCACTGGAGCTGTGAGGCAGCAGCACTACTAGCTGTGCTACAGTGACATGGCAGTCCCTGTGTTGTTTTTGGTACCACTCATGATATTAGAATTTGGTGTTTAAAGTTTAATACACATGTTGCATCAACGTATTTGTGAAGAATAATAACTGCAACTGGTCTCCAACTCTGTCTCCTCATGAAGCATGGATCAAAGGAAAAATCAGACAACAGAGTGGCCTTCAGCTTGTTTGGATGTTGACTCCAATCAATATTAGCATTCAATACTGGAAGCAGAGACATCTATAATAGAGTGCCGGAATAATTAACTTTACACAAACGTGCAATTAAATTTTGGATGGCTTCAACTTTCTTCAAGAAAGAGAGTGAGTTACAATGATGGTTTGTGTTAAGAAACCTTTGGTCTTCTACTATTGGGGACCTGGAATATCCTCCACACCCTTACCATACATGAAGTGCCTGTGGGAAGGCCACACATAAAGCTGGAGAACATTTTGAAAGAGATTTAAAGGATGATGGCACAAAGGAGTGTTCGAACCTGAGGAACACAGTTTTGAAAATCAAAGCTTAATTAAATATCTTCCAACTTGTTAAATGAGTAAAAGAATATTGATCAAAATGTCAGGGAGCTTTAAGCTGTTAACAGTGACAATTTGCTGAATTATACCTGAACTGTAGAGGAGATGATTGGATGAGGCAAATTGATTAGGTGGGGATGGTTTCTAACCTAGAGACCTACTCGGTATAATTTTCTCTGTTTGATTTATTTGTTTAATTGTAAAGTGTAGCAATGACTCTCAATATTAAGTGCCAGCAATCTCATAGTGTAAGCAACCAACACAATTTGGATTTCAGTTTTGTTGGTGTGTTAGTATTATTGGAAGTTTTAAACCTCACTGAATTATTGCACTAGATACATTCTTAGATTACAATGAGTTGAAAGCATTTTTAAAGTGAGAAATTTGGCTAACTCTGAGTCTGATTTTTGGCTAGGAAACAGAGTTATGAAAATATTTGAATCAGTACTTGTTACTATTACCACAGTATGGTGAATCAGAGCAAAATATTAATTAGCAGAACTTTTGTATCAAAGATCTCTCAGAAACATTGCCCCTAATTGCTCAGAAAGGATACACATAAGGGACATAGCGTAATGAGTAAATGAATGCTTATTTGGGAATCTAGTTCAGCAAAATTTAGTAGTGCACAAGGTGCAAGACATCATCTGCCAAAGGATGGGGCCTCACACCCTCAAATACATTCCAGAACATAAAAAGGAAATCAGGTTAACTCATGGATCAGGACTCAAGTTGTGGGGATGGTCACGGAAGAACATTTTTTCTGTGATTCAATAGGACATCATTTATGGCACGTTCTATTCGAAACATTGTAGACACAGAAAAATTTGAAGGTACAATTCTTAAGCCGCATACATTAGCAAGGAAGGAAGAGACATCCAAAATAACTGTCCAATCTCTATGAGCCTGTTACTTGGCACAAAAACTTTCAAATATATGGGTCAAGAGACTGTCTTTCCAGATCTAAACGCCTTCTCTCAGAGTTTCTTGCTGAGTCGTGATATTCTGGATGCATCACTCAATATCTTTGTCTGTTTTTGCCAGACAAGCCTCTTTGATGATCTTCCCAACAACTGTCCTGATGGGATGCATTTCTCCATTGTGATCTCAAGGGGTGTGGTGTGTGCTGTGTCAGCACTGCCATCTGCCACACCGATCTAAAACTTCATTCACATTGTGTCTCCAACTCTGAATGGTGACAGGACTGTCACCTCCATTGTAATGGTGCCCGTCTTCCTTTGGCAGCTTCCCATTGCCTTCCTGCGCCTTTTGCACCTCTGATGATGGCAGTCTTTGCTGTTGGGAGCAGAGATCTTCTTCATTTTCACACGTCAGCTCATCGCCCCTAGGAAGAGGGTATTGTAGAAGGCTATGACGCTCAAACCGGCGTCGGGTCATGATAATTTAGCCTTCCTCAGCAGTTATTCGCTCTGTCTGGAATCCAGAACACCACTGACAATCAACAACCAAGGAGCAAGTCCCTCAAATCTGCAAAGTTTCATTATCTACTAACAATCTCTGCTTCATTGAGGAAGCTAATGATTTTCCCTGCCTTGGATTGCTAGAAAGGAATCAGTAGTGGTCAACTATTTCATTTCGAAGCAGGTTTATTGTGCTTCTAAAGCATCTAATACATTCTCCAGGGTTTCATTTGACAGCCAGTGTTGAAACAATTCTCTTTACTTTCACCTATTGTAGTTCATCTTTGCACATCCAGCTCCATATATACAGCAAAGTTTTCTCTCCACTGTCTCCATTCTTTAGACAGGTAACTTGTCTCGAAATCCATTGGCTTGGGCTTCATTTGTTCTTTGCTGTCATATTTCATTTGAATCAAACTACTTATTGTCTTAGCCGACATCGACTTGTTATCTTAATTGGAAGGGATCCTGCCCAGTGTTTGGAAGTCAAATTCAGGCATTGCATCCAATTTTCATATTTTATCAACCAGCATTTCTGGCATCATGTTTCAGTATTTCTCTCTATATTGCTGGATGATGGCCAGTAAACTACAGTGCTTTCTTAAACAAAAGTAAAAACAGAACAATTCTTCTCTGCTTGCTTTTCTCAGACAACTGGTTCCAGTTAGTTCTACACTAAAAATTGTCAAGATGTACAAAAGGTACACTAGGTACAATTCTTAAAGTGGTATATGCATAATATTGCTTTTGCTACATACATTACATTTCTCAACCTTAGTAATTTTTTTATACAATCGCAAATACTTACATACATAAATACTATTCAAGAGAAATTACTGCCTAGCTATTAAGTCACTGAAAATATTGTACCCCATTTGCAGTTTCTACTGATAAGCTAACCCAGTAATGTCCTGTGTAGCAGACCACAGCTTTCTGGTCACTTTGGTTCAGTGTTACCAGATCGTTTTCACCCAACAGTTCCCCACAAATCTCAATGCTTTGTTTGATGTGAATAGATTGGAACAATGTAAGACATCTGCGTTCTCCAATAAATGCAAGTTTGCAGTTAGTTAGAGATTGCTGAAGTAGGATTTATTTTTTTGGGATGTGGCAATTACCTTTGTTATTTTGATCATTTGCTGACATTGTACTTACAAACGCATGTCAAGGACAAGAAGATTTTGCTTTGTCAGCTGCATAGAAAAGCTGAACGATTGAAATCCAAGTACAACAAAAACAAGTGTTTGAAAAAAAGGGTATAAAACATGTACTTAGCAGTAAAAATGACATTAATCGTTTTTGTAGGAAGAGCTAATTGTCGCAAATACCAAAAGAAAAACAGAGGACAAGATTACAAACTAACATGCCTTTGATTAAGAGATTGAGACACTAAGAAAAGCTAGTGCTCCCACATGCAACGAGCATTAACTTGGTCAAAGATTTGAGAAATTAGATATCTGCATGATTTCGATGTGCACAGGAAAATTCAGTGGGTAAGGACGTTGGAGCAAGCTGGAAGCTCTGATGGCCTTTTATATGAAAAGAATGTATTATTTCTCAAATTATACATATTTTAAAGCAGGGTGAAAATAACCTATTAACACAGTGTTCAATCCAACTTGAGAGTAAATTGAACAGCAATTTCCAATAGCCACTTGGAGCTCCAGCTACCCAGGTTTAACTATGACCTCTGATGCTATCTGTGTGGAGCTTGCATGTTCTTCCTGTGCCATAATACAGACATTATCACCTGCTATTTGAGGTTATGCAAAGACAAAGACACCATTTCATCTAAATACTTAGAACAGTCAGCTTCACAAATCAAGTTAAGCCTATTAGGAAGAAAATAAATTTTAGGTACTCTGGTTTCCTCCCACACCCTAAAAATGTGCAAGTTGGTGGGTTAGATGGTTACTGTAATTTACCCTGAGTATAGGTGGAGAATCATGGGGGAATTCATGGGAAACTAAGTGGGAAATGGGATTGCTCTGAGTGCTGGCATGGACTCGAAGGGTTAAATGGCCTCCTAATATGTTGTAAGGATGTATGATAATTATGCAGTTTCAATGCTTGGAAGGAACTAATTATTATCCAGAACCTAAACAAAAAAAATGGAGGGGTTTCTCCTTCAGTGACAGCGAACCTTGTCATGACAGTACTTTCACAATGCTGTAAATTACAGGTTTCTTGCACTTAGACCCGGCAGTTCATCCACAAAGGGAGAGTGCGAGGTTCAGAGGAATGCAATGGTGAATTTTATTTTCAATCATTTGTGGCAATGCCATGGTATTTTTTATCCATCCTTAAGTGCCCCAAAATTGAGTAAGTTAACTTTTTTTTTGAAAAAAAGAGCAGTACAGCACAGGAACAGGCCCTTCAGCCCACCATGTCTGTGCTGAACACGATAACAAATTAATCCGAATCTCTTCTGCCTGCATATGATCCATCTCTCTCCATTCCCGGCATATTCACGTGTCGATCTAGCAGCCTCTGAAACGCCACTATCGTATCTGCTTCCACCACCGGGCAGCTATCACTGTTTAAAAAATTTGCCCTGCACATCTCCTTTAAACTTGTTGTTACACCTGGAGTCACAATGGCCAGATTGAATAAGAATGCCAGATTTCCTTCCCTAAAAAACTTTGGGGAACTAAATAGGTTTGTTTGACAAAACAGTGGAAATAGGATGAAACTGGCTTTTTAATTCCAAAAGTATTTAATGATTCAAAGTTAAATTCCTCAGCTGTCATGCTGGGATTCAAACTCATGTCTTGGAATTAGTGGTCCAGGTCTTTAGATACTTGCCCATGACTGCAACTACAATGCTACCATACACTGGAATATATTCACATGGAACTGCTGCTTGTGTTTCACGATGGCTGAGAACTCAGGGCTTAGAGAAGCTATCATTAACTATCTAATAAATTTACACATCATAACAGAGATCACATTACAGACTTGAATTTTAATCAATTTTTAAATAATAGCTGCAGTGATCAAAGACTGCTGAATTAAATTGGTTCCTAATCTGTCAAGAACTGAGAACTGATAGACAGAACCAAGTACCACTACAGCTATAAAACAAAACATTGTGAGTTTCATGTTGAATATGATTATCATTAGAGATCTACATGATGATGAAAATCAGTGCCAATTGAACAAGAAATTCTTAGTTTATTTAGGAAATAGTCACAAGGGTAAAAATTAGTTATCTTGAATTTTAACAGAATGAGATTGCTCTGCAGAGAATTCAGAAAATTATAACCTGGATCTACAGATCTAATTGCAGTTTAAATTCTTAAACCTTCACAGGATCCAAAATTTAAAAAAGTCAAACAGTGTTGGAGACATGAATTTCACCAAACTGATGTTCAGTTTGGAAGAATCTGTCCCTGTTACTGAAGGCGGACAGATTCACCGTCGGATTTAGAACAAGTAAAAGGTGATTTCAAACAAGTACAAGTTGATTCAAAACAAGCGAAAGTTGTCATCTGTCATCGTCTTGCTCACGTGGACAGATATGTCAATCAGAACAGAGAAGCCATCATGATGAAGATCAACAGCCATTGACAATAAAGACAACAGTCTTAATGTCTTCCTTATAACATTATTTTCTTTTTTGTATCACAAGAAAACGTAAGCAGCCACAAGAAAAAACTTAACATCCATTATTTGAGGTCATGCAAAGACAAAGATACCATTTCATCGAAGTATTTGGAACAGTCAGTTTCATGAATCAAGTTAAACCTTTTACGACGCAAAATGACTTTTCATGCCAAGAAAAATGATGTATTACATTGTTTGTACACCAAAAATCAACTAAAAAACTTAATTCTCCATTCTGGTGGCCAAGCAGATGAGTGATGTGGATTTATGTGGTGGTCCCACACTAATAAGTAGCGAGCAGGATTCATGATTTAAGTTGAATCTTGCGGTTTAGATGATTCACTTTGTCTGCTCCATCAGCACATGAGTCAGACAAAAGCCATCCATCCCACTGGGCAAGTGCAAAGCTAGACAGTACCAGCAGTCAATCCTGTTTACCTGGAAGAGACTGTCTAATTTCTTTTTAAACCTGAGCTCCCAGGCCAACACCTGATCACTCTGCAATATAAAGCATTTTTGGGATGCCTGACAACCATTGGTCCCAGGTATTCATAATTCTTACCCCCAGGGGCCAATGAACAGTAGAATGGTTCTTATCAACACTATAGTTATCACGATGTGGGAAGTTTTATCACATGTTAAGACCAAGACAAAGACTTCTTTTTTAATGGAATTGAAAAGGAATTCGAAACTCAAGAATATTGTACAAAATGAGAATGGAGCAAAGAAACAAAATTAGATGAAACAATTCTCTGACAATCAAGAACCATGACAAGCAATATGAGCTCCTGTGCTGTCGTTTCGATGATGTATTATAATGTAAACCTGTTCTGTTGCAGAGAAAAAATGTATTCAAAGTAGAAGCATTAAACTCAATGCAAGGTATGTAGATCATTCCGATTAATAGGTAATTAACAGAGCAGATTACACTTTGATTGCTTTGATATAATGCAAAACTTAACCCACAACCAATGTTTTTTGATATGTGTTATTTCCATGCAGATAACTCTGATCAGAAGGTTAATCCCCTGCGAATCAGGCAGGTTGGCATGTATTTTTTTAAACTACCTAGTCTTCCATTTCTCACTTTGTCCTCCCATTCTGTGTGAGCAAGCTATCTTGACACAAAGTATTGTTTTATGGTATTCTCACTACTTTTTTAAAAATCCTGTTTTTTTCATGAGCTGAACCATTCCATGGCCATTTTGTTCTGAATGTTCTCTGACATTAGGTCAACTGTTTCTCTACATTACTAACATGGCACGGTAGAGTAGTGGTTAGTGCAACGCTATTACAGCACCAGCGATCGGGGTTCGATTCCCGTCGCTGTCTGTAAGGAGTTTGTACGTTCTCCCCGTCTCTGCGTGGGTTTCCTCCGGGTGCTCCGGTTTCCTCCCACATTCCAAAGACATACGGGTAGGTTAATATGGGTTTAAAATGGGCAGCGCGGACTCATTGGGCCGGAAGGGCCTGTTACCACGCTGTAAATAAGATTTAAAAATTTAATGAACCAAGCAATTGTGTTTCCTTTAGATTGTCAGCATAGCAATTAACCTGCCAGAACAGCTCAAAACATACACCAAAAAGCTCCCCAATATATTACCTGCTCCAATGTCCTTTTGGAGTTTTATGGTTATACTTCAATAATAGATGCATCTCATTTGTCCAGCAATTTCACCTTTAATTATTGTAAAACTCCAATAATTCACTCTCCAATGATTTGTAAATCCTGAAGGTTTGGTACCTGGCTAATGGGTGCTGATTCCTGCCCTCCGCCAACATACCAGGGCACAGGCTCCCTCCAGCACCCCACTAAGCCATCACCTGTGCTCCTGTTAAACTTATGGCACCCCCAGTTCACATGTTCCCTTGAAATTCACCCAATTCTGTTTCCCATGTTCCCCTGAAAGTACCCGGGTTTGCTGGAAAATTTATTATAAACAGTGTAACATTAAAAAGTGAATTAAATGTGTGTTGGAGTATTCATTTGAATAACTTCTAATAATCCTGAAAATGAGCCAGTCTGGCACTAAAGTCCTTAGCATGCTGGATTAACAGACTTATTCTGTACTTTGAGTGAAGGTACTCTCATTAATTTAACTGATTATTTAGCTCAATTGAAATATTATCGCAAATAGATCACTTGTGATGCAGAGCAATAATTTTAACTTCAGTTAACTCCACAACCTATTTTTTGCTGCATTTGTTATTGCCCTTGAAGTTTCAATGAACCTCAAGTAATTACCCATTTTCAATGACATTTCAGTTGTCATTCCTGTGCCATTGGATCTGACCATGTTGACTAATGGCAGAGGCTTCAAAAACGATGGCAAGTCCCAGACTCAGGCATACATAGCATCAAATGCACACGTTCCCGGTTTCCTCTGCTTTTGGACTCTCCAACAGCATGGCCCAGTCTCACTGAGATTCCTCAACCAGGGAATCACCTTCAACATCCTGCACCAGATTAGACCTAATGGACGGTGAATCAGGTGGTTCCCCAACATGGTACTGGGGGTGTTCCTAGACTCTGTGTGACCCCCACCCCAAATCTGTAAGTCCTGAACTTCAACGTTTTGCAATTCAGAGCATAAATCTGCTTCTCATTCCCGCTTGACAGGCTGAAGGAGATATTTCCAATGTGCAAGAACTTCTTCACACTGAGGGTGGTGTATTTTCTCCCCTGGAGGTTTGGAGTGGCTCGATCACTGTGGATATTTAAAAAGGAAGTAGACAGTTTTATGATGGATCAGGGAATTGAGGGCAATGGGGAGTTGAGGCTTGGCGTAGATCAGCCATGATCATATTGCATGCCGGGGCAGGCTTGAGGAACCAAGAGGCCTACTCCTGCTCCTGATTTCTTATGGAATCATCAGCCACAACCACCTGCCTTCAATAAGGGTTGTTGGCCTTCAACTAGGAGGGAAGATTAATAGAGAATTTCATCTTAAGTCTTTTTTTATTTTCATTTTTAATAAAATTTATATATAATTTAATAAGTCTTTGGACATATTAAATCCTCCAGGTGCTCCAGTTTCCTCCCACATTCCAAAAACATACTGGTTAGGAAGTTGTGGTCATGCTATGTTGGCACCGGAAGCGTGGCGACACTTGCGGGCTGCCCCCCAGAACACTCTATGCAAAGGATGCATTTCACTGTGTGTTTCAATGTACATATGACTAATAAAGAAATCTTATCTGATCTTAATAGTTTTTTTTAATTAGTTACTTTTATTTCAATAGTTATGGTGTTAACTCTGAGGTTAATGACCTTTGACCCAGTTCAGATGAAGGGCCATTGACCTGAAGTGTTAATGGTTTCTCTCCCACAGATGCTGCCTCATTGGTAGCATTTCACTTCCCTTTCAAGACACCCAAGTCCAGATGTTTTTTTTAGACCGACTAAAATTAAGAACCTGCATGTAAAGTACCCTCTCCCTATCTTTAACATGATTCAGTAGTCAGCACACCCAATCCAGTCATCTGCATTTGGTAGGCAGCCAGAGCGAT
Source organism: Pristis pectinata (assembly GCF_009764475.1). NCBI lineage: Eukaryota > Metazoa > Chordata > Chondrichthyes > Rhinopristiformes > Pristidae > Pristis > Pristis pectinata. The sequence goes on from NC_067427.1 coordinate 24,593,245, forward strand.
GGATTTGGCTGTAACACGATCACACGCATAAGAATGGAATAATCATCAAGTTCATATGATTTCAGGGTCTCAGGATGAACACTGCTTGACTTCAACAACGTGCACTGTTGGATTGAGCCTTGGCTCAAACATTCATTTTGAAACATTCATTCATTCTGACATGAAGAACACATTCAACACCGTGCCAAAAACTGCAAACTAGAGTAGCTCCAAAAGGGAAATAGAAGTCAGAACCTTTGTGACCAGTGATCCACACTGATGGAGCAATGTTCCATTCACTGATGTTAAAATTGAGTATCACCTTTGCAGTTGGAGAGACATCCAGGTCCAATTTTTCCACCTATTTTCTCCACTGCACCAATGATTGGAAATAGGGTTGACATTCATCCCTTCTTCCTTTTGTTAATCTTTCTGTATTCTGACATCAGGCTCTGATCCTTTGCCTTCATATGATAATTTTCTTAGGCTTGGCCCCTGCTCACAGAGCTCAAACCAATTGGGAAAAGCACAAAATGGCCAAATACTCAATGTACCGAAAAGTAACAAATGTTGCTGACAGAAGGATCCTGCATGTTACTGAAGGCATATTTCACGGTTGCCTGTGCTTGATTATCCTGCCACGTTTATCCATCATCTCCCTTCCAGCTTCACACAGCCTACATTCACAACGCAGCACCGCGATCCCAAGCAGACACTCTGTTGTGCATCATCTGTGATCTTTGGGAGAGTCGCTCACCAGTAGCCACGTATTCACCAGGGAATGATTAAAAAAATCAAGCTGTTGCTCCTTAACAGGCAAAGCCTCCTGCAGAACAGGAGTCAACTACTTCAAGAAATTAAAAAACCTTCAAGCAGCTTTAGACATGTGAAATAATTGCTAGGGAAGCATCTTAAAATGTCTCTCCAGATCATTGAACAACTTCTTTTCTGCTAAATAAGATCTATAAAAGTAAATAAGAAATAGAAGCATGAATAGGCCATTATGTCCATTGTGACTATTCCTTCATTCAATGAGATTATGGCTGATCTCTTACCTCAGTGCCATTGTTCTACAGTAACCCTACATCTTTTGGTATTGGCATTGGTTTATTGTTGTCACTTGTACAGAGCTACAGTGAAAAACTTGTTTGCACACCGTTCGTACAGATCAATTCATTACACAGTGCATTGAGATAGTACAGGGTAAAAACAATAACAGAATACAGAATAAAGTGTCACAGCTACAGGGAAGTGCATTGCAGGTGGACAATAAGGTGCAAGGCCATAACAAGGCAGACCGTGAGGTCAAGAGTCCATCTCATCGTACAAGGGAACCGTTCAATAGTCTTATCACCTTGGGATAGAAGCTGTCCTTGAGCCTGGTGGTATGTGCCCTCAGGCTCCTGTATCTTCTGCCTGATGGGAGAGGGGAGAAGAGAGAATGACCCGGGTGTTGCTCTCAGTGTGGAATATACTCAGCGACCAAGTCTCCAGAGGATTCAATATCCATCTGGTGAAGAATTTCTCAGTTCTGTCCTGAATGGTTGACCCCACATTTGGAGACTGTGACCCCGGTTATGAAAATCCCAGCCAATAGAAACATCACCTCGACATCCTGTATGGCAGAGCTCTGGGCAGCAAGTAGGTCTCAGGCAGTGTTGGAGACATTTGAAAACTATTTAAACTGGCTTAAGGAAATTTAAGAATTACAAACCAAAGTTAAAATAATTTTGGTCTGCAACATATTAACACACAAACAGAAGTAAAGTTCGTAAACCATTTAGCTTTCTCCACAGGGTCAGTCACCATATTCAAAGCTGTGAGGTTATCATTCCACTACAAGCAATCCAAGGCATATTGTTGTGGGGGGGGGGGGGGGGGGGTGGGTGGGCAGCTGTGAAGTACATCTGGACTCTCTCCTCAGTGAACCACTGCCCTGAGGGTGGTCTCAGTGGCGAGCCCAGCAGCCAAATGGACAGGCAGACCCCATCTTTCAAAGGCATTCATATCTGGGCCGCCATACATGCAAATCTGGATCTTCCTGAGACCCTTTGGAACCTCTGGCTTTCGGCTAGTGTGATTCAACCCAGTGTTTTCTAAAATCTGTACCTTCCTTTCACAGGAAACAGAAACTGGAGTTTTAGCACATGAAGATACTGGAGCTACTTAAAGGCATTGAATTAATGAAGACTAATGGACGATTGAAACCAGCAAGCAATGCCTCTGGAATGGAACTAACATTTGAACTTCACTCCTTAAATCAGACACCACTTCGATGTTAGAACTATGCTTTTGTGAAGTCAAGGTATTCAAAAATACAGACTGTTTTGCTGCAAGTGAAAGTGAGCCAAGTTGCATCAGTCTTCTGTAACTTGTTGTTGGTTCTGTAACATTACAGCCACTGCAGTAGTTCAAAACATTGAACGTAAATTGCAGCAATAACCTGCCTTTCACATCAGCTTTAATGCAGAAACCCACTGCTCCGCGTGTGTTAACAATCAAAATTTGGCATTGGACCAGAGAAGGGGACATCTCAACAGGTGGTCAGCAACCCGGCCAAGGTGGTTAGTTTTAAACAGTGGTTAAATGGAGAAGAGATAGGGAGCGAGTGGCAAAGGGTTGAGGAAACAGATTCAAAAGGTAGGTGGTGGAGGAGGAGGGGACAACAAAAATTGAGGGTATAGAAACCAGATCCGAAAAGCAGATACCTCAGATGATTCAAGAACTGGAAAAGAAGCAAGAACAAGAGACGAGATATGTGGGCACAAGAGACTCGCGCGAGTTTGTGTTTATGAAGGGTGGTTTGATTACCTGGAGACGATTGGAATGGTCAATAGCGAACCATGGGCATGGATTGAGCTTGTCACAGCAGATGAGTGAGGTCAATGGGCATGAATGGGAAGGTGGTGAACTTGCTGATGGAGAGGATATTGGGTGGGATATCAGTTCAGGGTTGCTTAAAAAAAAACAAAAGAAGTGAAATGTCTTATTCAGCCCCAGCCAGAAGTCAAAGAGAATGGACAATTATGGAATGGAAGTGGGGAAGGAGATCATGGATCACAAGGACGAGAGAACGACAGACACATTAATTGTCCCACGATGATCCAATGCAATGCTGATCAGTTCAGCTCTGATAAATGCAAAATTACCGAATAAACCAAACTGTTAACAATTTTCTCTCACTGATTCTGTTCTGATTATGTTGAAATAAAGGTCGAGGTTGTGCAGTTAGAGTTTCAAAATGTAATCACCATTCTGATGTTTTAAGCATTGATTTTTGCACAGGACTTCTAATCTTTGCTCTTGCTCCTATATAATCACTGTGTAGCTCTAATTTTCTTATCAACTTATAGCATCAGTAAGAGATTCACCAGGTCATAACACTGATTTTATTATGCCCATCTTCTGCACACCCTGACAGCAGTCAAACTCCACTTATTCAGCTGTGAAATAGCACTAAAAATATCTGAAGGGTCATATACATTCTCACCAAAATGGAAGATAATGAATTCAGTACCTTGGGAGTTTTCCAAGTGGATACCTAATCCTGTTTCAATTGACAAAGAAAATTGCAAAGCTGCCGTATGTTATTCCACTTGGTCACATCACTTCCTCCTCAGACGCTAAAAATATTTGAGACAAAATCTGCTCTGAATACAACATTCAGTTTTCATGCAATAATTGAAGCTCTCAGTGGATAATACTTCTCATGTCGTCAAAATCTTTACCTGGAAGTGCATTAATATTTTGTAACAGTGAAGATAAAGAAAGCAAGTAAGGATTTTTAGTTAGCACATTTGTGATCCATTACTTTATAGGGACAAAGACAAACATTTCTCAAGATAATCACCCACGTTATATCGTTTTGTTGAAAGGGGCTCCCAGAACATTCACAGCAGGTTTAAACAGCCCAAATGAAGATGCTGGACACATACAGCAGGTCAGGCAGCATCTGTTGCAACAGAGTTAACATTACAGTTTAGAGACCCTTTATCAGAATGTTCTGATGCAGGGTCTCAGACCTGAAATGTTAGATGTTTCTCTTTCCACTGATGCTGCCTAACCTGCTGTAGGAAGTTGTTCAGTGGGGCAAGAGCACCCTGAAATATTGGGTTTGCCTGGACAATCCAGCTTGCAGACTTTCAACAGGAGGTAGAAGTGGGCCGAACAAGTTGGGGATAATCAGAAGACTAGAAGCTGTGGAGGGAAGAACTCCTAAGGAAATAAGGTGAACGAGTTAATGCTGCAGGATGAAGTTCCTTTGTCAGAACTTGGAGAGTAAGAAAAACTAGTTTTAAAATGCAGAGAAGTTGGGGTCAAGGATGGATAGGCCAAAGGAAATATCTGTGATAGGGCGAGACCAAGGTCGGCATGGGGATACTACTTGACCAGATGACCGAGACAACTTATCCCCACACCAACTCTGCCCTCACCAGATTTCCTTTGTCCTATCCGTTCTTCTCTCCATCTTCTCTGCAACTTAAATCTAACATTTTTTTCTTTCCCAGTTTTGATGAAGGGTCTTTGACCTGAAAATTTAATTCTGTTGCTCTTTCCACAGGTGCTGCCTGACCCATTGAGTCAGGTAACAGAAAATTTCCTGTTTTTATTCCAGCCTCACTGATTGCTGGTGGAGCACAATTCAATGTCCTTTTCGTCAATGAAGCACTTTGACATGAAATATGACATGTCCCAACTCCAGATTTTGTTTAATCAACAAATGGCACAGAGCTTGCAAAATCAGCAGAGACCTCAAACTAGTTACACAAGACACTGACTGTCCATTTCCCTCCACAGATGCTGCCTGACCTGCTGAGTTCCTCCAGCATCTTGTTTGTCGTTGTTGGAGAGAAGGTCATGTGAAATGTCAAACCAGAACTGGTTAATGACAGGCAGGAATTCATCATTCCTCACATCAATAACTTGACCCAATAACTGGCCAACCACCTCAGCATTTATTTCATGAACAGGAGTTAAGTTCATTAACTAGAATGACAAAAATGAGCCACAACATTGAAACAGTTTTTATTTTTACATAGGTTTAAGATCAATTTGGTTAGGAGATTGGTTTTGTTCCACACTAGGGTTTGCTGTTTGCCAACAGCTTGCATTAGGGAAGGTGCCAACTGCCAGCGAGCTCACTGCAGTTGATGCAAGAAGACATCCACGCTGAAAAATTGTATAATTATAATACAATTATTCATGCGTAATTGAGGAATACAGGAGTCTCAACAACAACTAAAACCCATAATGATTACTTTCAATAGGTAACCGTTAACACAGAAGAATAACGTCCCTAAGAACAGGCACCTTTAGTCCTTCACACCATGTTTACTTCCTACCATCTGACACCTCCATGAAGCTAGTCTCCTGGAATCTTTTATCTTCCTCTCATAACCCTCATCAACTGTTACCCCTGCAGTAAAATCAGATAACATCAGGAGATGGAAGGAATGCTGGTTTGGCCTTCGGAGTGGCTATTCTTTGGGACAGGATGTTTCCCTGTGGACCATGAATACTGAGGCATTCATGTCAACAGAACCTCACTTTGATGGCAAAAAGCATTGACAAAGGGAGGAAAATAAATCGGGTGACCAGGGAAGGCTCAGAGGCGGAAAATGTTACAACTGAACAAACAGTTTGTCGAGAGAGGAAGTAGCTGAGACTGGAGATGTGAAGATTCATGTGGGGGAGGATTTAGGGAGAATGCAGGTTCTTTCATTAACCAAGCCCGTATCATCATTGAAACTGAAGAATCGCCAGGGGCATTTACATGCCTGTGCCTCCTGTCCGCTGAAGTCATTGCCAACAGTGGTGCAGCAGTTAGCACTGCTGCCTCACAGCTCCAGGGATCCACGTTCTCTCCCGACTTTGGATGCTGTCAGTGCAGACACTGCATAGACTTTCCGAGAAGTGTGGGTTCCCCCGGGGGCTCCAATTTCTTCCCACATTTAAAAGTCACGCTGGTTGGTTAACTGGCCCCTAAATTACCCCAAGTCTAGGTTATTGGCAAGAGGAATCTGTGGTGCTGATGGATATGCGAGGGTAAAGAAGTAGTAGGGACAGGCCTCCAAGGAATAAAGCAGCCCAAAGGTTCTTAATTCTCTGAGAATTTTTTTCCCTTTCACGGTCCGGTATGGTTGACACCTCATCTTTGTTCATATCTTCTCCAGCCACAGGAAGCAACCTTTCGGCATTCAGCCTGACAACTCCTTTCAGTAGTTTCTGTGTTTGATCACCTGCTAATTCTTCAAAATCTCTGATGAACATATACCTAGCCCAGGCAATATTTCCTCATAAAGCAGCTCCTCATCCCAGGATTAAATCTGTGAACCTACATGGCTCTGCTTCTAAAGTACAGGTCCTGCCCAGGTTACGGATGCCCGACTTATGGATGTACATAGAACACTACAGCACAGTACAGGTTCTTCGGCCCACAATGTTGTGCCGACATTTTATTCTGCTCCAAGATCTATCTAACCCTTCCCTCCCACATAGCTCCCCATTTCCCTAACGTACGAACGATTACGTGAGACAAGTGGGATGGATGGAGATGGATATGCCAGGTGCTGCATGCAGGAATCTTCTGCGGCGTGGGAACAGAACATTTTCACGTGCCCTCTCTCCTTCTCTCCTCCCCACCACCCCCCCACCACCCCCCCCACCACTTGAGCCATAACAACCAAAGGCTGGGTTGAACCAAGCAGTGCCGCGAGCACTGAGCGGACGTGCTCACTCACTCACCAAATCAGTCCAAACAACACAAAGCACCACAGCTTCAAGGATATGATTACCTGGTTTGCCAGTCCACACTTATTGCACATTAGGGCTATGCAGTCTAATTGTGATTGTTTCAATGAAGGAATTATTATATAGATATGCTTTTACCAGAACAGACCACATCAAACATCATAGTCAATCGAGAAGTACTTTTTAAAAAATATATATATATTCAGGAAATAGATTTTGTATTCCTTTATATGCATCTCATTGAAAATATGTCCCAGTATATTCAATACAAACATAAAACTCCAATATTTGCTCTGCACTTTAGGTTCCTTGATGTGAAGTGGAGCATTTTATTCAAACTGGGCCTTTGCCAAGCAAACAACCAATCCAACTTTACAGGTTGGTGTCACTTCTTTTGTTTTGATGATTTCCAGGTATGGATTCAAGGTATGGATTCAAGCAGCAACGTAGCTGCCAACTATCGGAAGTGCAGGGTCATCAAACGGACCTCGCCTCCTTCTGCTGTCATTAGTCAGTTGGATGCTAATGAGTGGTTATTTACTTGAACGCAAGTGCTCACTCAAATTATACTGAAAGGGAACTAACATCACGAACAGCTAATCTGCCGTTACTATCTGTACTTTAGTGTCTGTCAGAGTTGCATTTGGAATACAAAAATAACTCTTGGTTAAAACATCAGTTATTTGGCACAATTATTCTGCACAAAAACCTGTGCAGAACCTCACCTGCAACACTATAAAGATGTCTAATGGAAGACTGGCATTCAGTTTTACAATATAGGCGACCTCTGTATTACAGTTGTTTAGGTCAGGGAAATTTGAAAATTTGAAATACAGAATAAAATTCACTTTCAGTGAACTTGTGTGTGGGGGGTGGGGGGGTGGCAGGGAAAATAAATCAACAACATTTTTTTCAACTCTTATTTCTTAATGCACATGCAGATAACGCAAGTTTACGACGTGAAAATTTGCAATACAGACCGTTTTCTAGGAATGCAACACCCCCCACAGTATTGGGGTCAGATCCTTTAAAGGAAGGAATGCCCTGGTGAACTTAGTGGACCAAACTTCTCCAGATTTTGCTATACAAAGTCCTCAAAAAAAAACTCTCAGCAGCAGTTTTTTTCCCACAGAAGAATGACAGATCATCAATGAGAGAATTGTAATGTTTTCCTAAAAGTGAGACCTCAAGAGTTCTGGAAGAACAAAGACTTGTGGGTGTTCAGCTAGCTAATGAACATGTACAAAACACAATTCTTAAGTTTTTGAATACTGGAAAATCACTTCCCAATGGCTAGCTGAGGTCCTGAATGGGCAACTCATCTGCGTAAGCAATATTATGGCCCTGAAAATCCAAGGGCCAATCAAAATGCTGTAATTGAACTCACTGGTGTTCTCCAAGCCTGACCCAACTGACATGAAGCCTGCAAGATCAGACAATGCCAAGGAGATCATGGGCAGCTTCATAACTTGTCTGCCTCAGAAGCAACACAAGGAAACTACAAATCCACTTGGGCATTGCACTGTCCCACAAGCAGCAGGAGAAAACTGATGATTTTAGAGTTATTGGTTGAGTGAATAAATTAAACACTCATGATATTGGAGGAAGTGTGCTCGAATGGATTGAAAACTGAACGATTCGTAGATAACAGTCGGAATAAATGGTTCCTTTTCAAGTTGGAAGAAGGTTACCAGTGGAGTACCACGGTGATCTGTTCTTGGCCCACAGTTATTTACCAATGACCTGGAGGAGAGAACAGTATGCAAGGTTCCAAATTTACCAGTGTTCTGAAAATCAGTGGAAGGAGATGTTGGGATAATCTGATTCTTCAATGAGATAAAAACCGAGTAAGTGGGCAAAAGACTGTCAAATGGAGTTTCATGTGGGGAAGTGTGAGGTCATGTAGCCCGGTAAGAAAAAGGCATATTATTATCTAAACGGAGACTGCAATTGAGTGAAGTCCAGAAGGATCTCAGTGTTCCTCGCATGAATCACAAAAAGCTAGCAGGCAGGTCCAATGTGTAGCTGAGACGACAAACAGCATTTTGGCCTTCATTGTAAAAGGGGTTAGAGTTTAATAGAACAGGGAGGTATTACCTGAAGAAGATATTGTAATATTGGAGGTAGTACAAAGAAGATTCACCAGGCTCATTATTGGGTTAAGAGAATGGTCCTACCCAGGGAGACTAAATAGTTTGGGCGTGTATTCAAACATACAAGATACTAAGGGGGCCTGACAGGGTAAATGTTGGAATGTTTTCACTCGTGGGAGAGTCTCAAACAAGGGGACATAAATACAAGGGGAAGTCATTTAAAACTGAGGCACAGAGAAATTTCTTCTCTGAGGCTAGTGCATGTCTGGAGTTCTCTGCCTCAGTGGGTGGCGGAGGCCAGATCATGAGAAATATTTAAAGAGGAAGTGAATAAATATTTGAAAGATCGCAGAAGAAAGGGGTATGGAGAAATGGCAAAGAAGAGGAGTAGAGGCTGGCATAGATCAGCCATGATCAAATTAAATGGTGGGGCAGGCTCGAAGGACCCTGGTGGGCTACTCCTGCAGTTTATTTCTTATGTTCTTTGATTGATAAAATTGGCACTTGATGGAAGACTGCAATGTAAATTTTTACCTTAACTGGTGCTTCATCATGCCTCAGTAAGCTGAGGAATTTCATGCAATAGTGGAAAGAACATAATTGGATGGATGAGAATCAAGGGTCTGGGGAGAGTGCTGGGAAAATGGCACTGAGGTACAAGATCAGCCATGATCTTGATGAGTCGCAGAACAGAATCAAAGGGCCAGATGGCCCATTTCAGCTGCAAAGTTTTATGTCCTTTGGATATCTTTAAGCTGTCAAAGGCACAATACAAACCCATGATCTTGTTTCTTGCAATTTTAATCACATTTTTAGTTTGCTTATTACTTTTGTTTGCATTTTATCCTCCTTTTATGGTGGCACTGACCTCCATACACCCAAGGTGCCCTGTGAAGCACTCCATTTAGTCAGGGGTTACCCAGCAAATACTGGCAAGCTAGCCGACAGCAGGAAACATGGCGAACAAGCCCAACTCTCTTCTCCCATCCAGTACATGCACAACTTCCAGAAAGGATCACTGGTTGAAAGGCATTACCAGGGAAGTACAGTTGAATCCAAGGACAACTGCAACATCTCCAATCACTTCCCAGCCCATGATGCATAAATTTAGCAAACACTTGAAATCAGACCGAGGATTTCTTTGTACACCTTGGCTGCGTACCAAATTGACTGCGTGACTCAAGCCTATTTTTAGTCACAAAATGGAAGGTTTTTGTTCTGAGCAGGAGGAAGAACCGCTAAACGCAGGATTGTCTTTTGAAAACACAGCTGCTGTCAGCCCACAAGGAGCCTGTTCAGCTTCCTTTCCTCAACCACTCCAAGCCAGGCTAAAAATAAAAGGCTTCATAATGAGAACACAAATATTCAGTTCACATCAGACACCAGAACAGATTGAAAGGGAGGACTTCAATGCTACTGCTGGGTCACAAAATCCAACTGCTGATTAGGAAGTTCTTAATATGGATAATGAATCATTGTTAGTCAGGGCTACTGAGTGTTGTAAGCTCCTGTTTTGAAAACCGATCTTAAATGTTGTGTACTGAAGGTTCAAGCTCAATCCTGAAAGCTGACAATGCTCCTCAGTAGATCATAACCTATCCATAATATGTCGTAGAAATCTGACTCGTAATCCAGAGGTCTTGCCAAACAAGCTGGAGCTGAGATGTGACCTGTGTAATTTAAATTCAATTAAATAATCTGGAATAAAAGGACAACTAGATTTTAGTGATAACCAGGAGACTACTGGATTATGGAAACAATTTATCAAGATTGTTCTTCAGGTGAGGAAGTCTGCCATGCTTACTCAATCAGATCATGTGTGAGTCCACACTTGCAGCATTGACAGATTTGGCTATATGTGGGAGAATGCTCCTGAAAAGACCACATTAAAGATTAGGTGGCATTAGGGGTTGCAGGGGTCAGAGATCGTGGGTGGGTTGTGTGCAGTTGACAAGATTGGGGGAGACCATGGACGGTGGGAGTGAAGTGGTCAATGGTGATTGGGGGTGGGAAGATTGCCAGGGGTGGGAGAGTGATTAGAGAAGTGGTAACTCAGAGATTAAAAGCAGAACATGTTGGAAACACTCATCAGGTCAGGCAGCATCTGTAGAGGGAGAAAGTTAACTTTACAGGCCAAAGACCCTTTGTCAGAAACGTTAACTGTTTCTCTTTCTACAGATTAAAGCCTGACCTGCTGAATTTTTTCCCCAACCTCCACCATTTTGTTTTCAGATTTAAGGTCCTGACTCACATGATCCAATTTCCCAGGTAATGTCCCAAATGGAGTTTTGTACTGGAAATGACATCTGAAGCATAAAGTACACGGAAATCATGTCTCCTGTCAAATGCACTGCATGATCCATGCAGGGAAGTGCCCAATTGAATTTGGGAGTACAATAAATAACATGGATACAGCTGTTATTACACTACGCTATGGTGAGGACAAGTTTAATTGCAGAGATGAAGTCAACAGCACATTGCAATCTAATTTCCAAGCAGTTGAATGTTGATGTATGGTGGACTTCCAACAGAGTGTAATGAAAACTGTTAGGTACGTTCTACCATGTATTGCAACTTTGGGATTTGTTCACCCAGTCATGACAGTCAACCACATGACCACCAGACTTTTCAGAAGCATTCTTCCACATATGGCCAGACCTGTCTGTCTATCAAGTGACTTCCTGAGGGATTTGTTTTTGTTGTTAAGACACCACCATTGAGTTAAATCTCTGCTGCTCTCAACTCTGTCCTCTTCAAGAAACTAGGGCCTTTAAATTCAAGAATCTGATTCTGTGGAAAAAGAGCAGATTAATGGAAAAAAAACAGTAGGTGGTGCTACAGGTAGTTCTGTTTTCCCACAGCCCCTGTAACCCAGGAATAATCTTGACCTTCAGAAGACCACATTAGATTGTTGGCATCTACAGGAAAATGTGAAGAGTGACTAGAATCAGGTTGCACATCCATTCTTAAGGCAGTCAAGCCCACCTTAACAAGTTCAGTTGGCTGTCTTCAAGCTGCCTTATTTATCTGCAGCTCTCTGTAGTAGTATCTCTGTGATAGTATCAGAATAGTGCTGATACAGTGATGGAAGTGTGTGCAGCCATCAATCCAAAAGGCCTGGGATTAGTGTGTAGATTATCCTGAACTATTATCAATAATAAATGCTTTAACATTTGTGATAACCTATTTTTCAGCAGTCCCTTGGGATTTACTTCCACTCCATTTCCTTGGGTCGCGAGGTGACTGATGAGGCCAATGTGAGACAGGAGGTGCTTAATGAGGTGGTTGGCTGGAGCCTTTGAGAGATGGTCCTCTCCTTCTCTGGTTTACATGGGGCTTCTTGTGCTCAAAGAATGAACTCAAGATTTTTAATTCTATCTTGAATGTTACTTATCCATTTTGTGCAGTCACAGCCCAGGGATTCCTACAAGTTGGTGGGGATATTATACTTTTCCAAGGAAGTTTTGAGAACATGCCCAAATGGCTTCTTCCATCTTGAAGATGCTTCGTTGATAGGACCTGGGCCACTGCACAAACAGGCTTGCTTCTGCACATGCTCATTACCAAACTGTTTCCCCCATGGGTGTTAACTGTATAAATTATCCCCGATTTAAAACACCATATCCAACACCCAATCCCTCCAACCGATGACCCAATCAGCCCCTATCGTCACTGGTCCCAGCCTCACTAAGAGCCACAGAGCATGGAAACAGGGCCTTAGACCCACTGGGTCCGTGTGGGTCAAGAATCACTTACACCAGATTCTATCACTCACACTCGGGACAAATACTGTGGCCAATTAACCTACCAACCTGTATTTTTGGGATGAGGGGAAAGTGGACCACCTAGCGGAAACCTACAATCACAGGAAGAACATGCAAACTCCACATAGGCAGAGGTCAGGACTGAACCCAAATGGCTGAAGTCATGAACCCAACTGAAGTAGATCTCCTTATTTTCCTCACTCTACATCATATTGCTGACTCAACCCCTCTCAACCAGACCACGACCCCTCCCACCCCAGCATACAATTTGTAAATTATTCCTGATTTAACCCCATCCCCCAATCCTTCAATTGATTTGTCAATCCAGCCCCATCACTGCCACACACCAATCACTCCAACAGCCCTCTCCTGTGCCAATCAGTAGATTTTAACATTCTTCCCACTAGATGTCTGTAGCTAACCCTCGTTGTGACCCTTCTGAGATTTTCTGATCCTCTCATTAAAATCAGAAAGTTCAAGGATAACACAAAAGATTAGCAGAGTCATTGATAATGTCGAAGATAGTCTAAGGCTGCAGAGAGCTATTGATGTATTGTTAAAATGAGCTGAAAAATAGTAGATGGCATTTAATTCGGAAAATGTGAGGTGTTGCATTTGGGAATACCAATGAGGCTAGGACATACACCATAGATGGCAGAGTCCTCAGGAGATTTGAGGAACAGAGGGACTTTGGTGGATCCTTGAAAATGGCAACAGGCAGATAACGTGGTTGGGAAAGCATATGAGATACTGGCCTTCATTAGTCAAGGCATTGAATACAGAAGTAGGGAGGTTATGCTCCAACTTCATAAAACCTTGGTCAGACCTCAGCTGGAGTACTGCGTGCAGTTCTGGTCACCAAAGTATAGGAAGGATGTGATGGCTGTGGAGAGGGTACAGAGGAGATTCACCAGAATATTGCCTGAGATGGAGCAGTTCAGTTCGGAGGCTGGACAAGCTGGGTCTGTTCTCCCTGGAATGGAAGAGGGGAGATGGTTGAGACACATAAAACTAAGGGGTATAGGTAGGGTAGACTGCAGGAAACTTCTCCTCCCCATATCAGAGGTAGATAAAACTAAAAGGACATATGTTTAGAGCAAAGGGGAATAAGAGATTTAAAGGGGATATTAGGAGGACCTTCTTCGCCCAGAGAGCGGCAAGTATCTGGAATGCACTGCCTGAGAGAGAGAGTTGTAACTGAGTTGCTGACAGCATTTAAGCAGCATCTAGATGATCACTTGAATCTCTTTGGTATGGAGGACGATGGACCAAGTGCTGAGCAATGCTATTAATAAGGATGTCCACTGGTTAGCAAGGAATAGCTGGGCTGAATGGTCAATTTCCATGCTGAACAATTCTATGATTCTACAGTGGCATGCAAGAGTTTGGGCACCCCTGACCAAAATTTCTGTTACTTGCTTAGCTATTCACAGTAAAAGATGACCTGATTTCCAAAAGGCATAAAGTTAAAGATGACATTTGTTTAATATTTTATTTTGAAACTAAAAGATGGAAATAAAAAGTAACAAAAAGAAAGAGGGCCCGAAGCAAAAGTTTGGGCACCCTACTTAGTAACACCCGCTTTGGCAAGTATCACAGCTTGTAAACACTTTCTGCAGACAGCTAAGAGCCTTTCAATTCTTGTTTGGGGGATTTTTGCCCATTCTTCCTTGCAAAAGGTTTCTAGTTCTGTGAGATTCTTGGGCTGTCTTTTGAGGTCTATCCACTGCTCTTTTGAGGTCTATCCACTGCTCTTTTGAGGTCTATCCACAGATTTCTGTGGATGATTAGGTCGTGGGACTGTGAGGGCCATGGAAAAACCTTCAGCTTGTGCCTCTTGAGGTAGTCCATTGTGGATTTTGAGGTGTGTTGCAGATTGTTATCCTGTTGTAGAAGCCATCCTCTTCATCTTCAGCTTTTTTTTTCCTGACAGACAGTGTGATGTTTGCTTCCAGAATTTGCTGGTATTTAATTGAATTCATTCTTCCCTCTACCAGTGAAATGTTCCCCGTGCCATTGGCTGCAACACAAGCCCAAAGCATGGTCGATCCACCCCTGTGCTTAACAGGTGGAGGGGTGTTCTTTTCATGAAATTCTGCACCCTTTTTTCTGCAAACATACCTTTGCCCATTGCAGCCAAAAAGTTCTATTTTAACTTCATCAGGCCACAGGACTTGTTTCCAAAATGCATCAGGCTTGTTTAGAAGTTTTGCAAACTTCTGACACTGAATTTTGTGGTGAGGATGCAGGAAAGTTTGGAGAAGAGGGTGCAGAATTTCATGAAGAGAACACCTCTCCAACTGTTAAGCACGGGGGTGGATCGATCATGCTTTGGGCTTGTGTTGCAGCCAGTGGCATGGGGAACATTTCACTGGTAGAGGGAAGAATGAATTCAATTAAATACCAGCAAATTCTGGAAGCAAACATCACACAGTCTGTAAAAAGCTGAAGATGAAAAGAAGATGGCTTCTACAACAGGCTGACGATTCTAAACACACCTCAAAATCCAGTGGACTACCTCGAGAGGCACAAGCTGAAGGTTTTGCCATGGCCCTCACAGTCCCACGACCTTAAAAAAAAACGAAAATCTGTGGATAGACCTCAAAAGAGCAGTGCATGCAAGATGGCCCAAGAACTAGAAGCCTTTTGCAAGGAAGAATGGGTGAAAATCCCCAAAACAAGGAATGAAAGACTCTTAGCTGGCTGCAGAAAGTGTTTACAAGCTGTGATACTTGCCAAAGGGGGTGTTACTAAGTACTGACCATGCAGGGTGCCCAAACTTTTGCTTCGGGCCCTTTTCTTTTTTTGTTATTTTGAAACTATAAAAGATGGAAATAAAAGTAATCTTGCTTAAAATATTAGTGTCATCTTTAACTTTATGCCTTTTGGAAATCAGGTGATTTTTTACTCACTTAGCTATTCACAGTAACAGAAATTTTGACCAGGGGTGCCCAAACTCTTGCATGCCACTGTAAATCAAAGATGAATGCACAGATAAACAGTTGGGATGAATCAGTCACTTTCAAATTTGCACACATGTAACTTGCGGTGTCCCACAGGGAACCGTGCTGGGTTCTCAGCTATTTACAAATTTATATTAATAATTTAGATTAAAAAAAGAGACAAATTCCAACATATCCAAGTTTGCTGGCAATATAAATACCGAAAGAAAAATCAATTGCGAGAAGACAAAAGGCTACAGAGGAGTTCAGTGGGTGGATAATAGTACAGCAGATGAAGCACAATAAGGGGAGTGCAAGTTATTCACTTCAGCTATAAGAATGGAAAAGCAGGATATTATCAAAAGGATGCGAGATTATTCAGTACAAGTATTCATTGAGATCAGGATGATATACTAGAAACAAAAGATTAGCATGCAGGTACAGCAAGCAAATTCAGTTCATTTGAAACTATTGGTTGGATTTAGTTTTCTAAATCAGCATGCACGAAAACACTGAGCAATTACACTCAGTGAACACTTAGAACACACTGTATCGAAATCCAATTTAGATATGCATTAATCACAATAATGTATGTCATCAAGTTCTTAATTATGACTATACATTGCCTGAGTATTTAACATTGATTTCAGAAGTAAAATTAAACCATGTAATGGAGTAACTTTAATGATTGTTGAGCAGGTATGAATTTATAACTACAAATGTCAGGGGTGTAATTATTGTTCCATTAATTTATTGCTCATAGGTCACACCAATTATAGAGTACAAAGTTTAGTCTTCTTTGTGAGAAAGTTAGTAAAGGAATAGAATTGCATTATACTTTCAAACAACTTTTGTAAAGCTGACATTGTGATTTCACTTTTCCATAACTGCTTATGTTTCCTTTTTATGCCCTGGTTTCCTCCAATATCCCAAAGACTTGACTGTAGGTTAATTAGCTACTGCAAATTATCCCTCAGCAGAGCTTAATAGCAAAAAGAATCAAGCCAGGGAAATGGTGGGCATGTGCAAGAATAAATTGATGGGGTACAGGGAAATAAAGAGTTGGGATTGGGATTGCTCTGCTGGGAGCCAGTATTGACCCTGTGGGTAGAATAGACTCCTGTGTTTTTATAAAGATGAATACATATAGCCTTCATGGAATCAATGGCAATCAAAGGTAGGCTCAAGGTATAGAGTCAGTACAAAGTAGAGAGAAAGTAAAGAATAAAATATCATACACATTTGACCCAACCTTTTGGGTACCTGGGTACCATCTCCAACAACAGATCAACATGAGGTAATATCTCAAATCTCTTGTTCCCCTGCACATTCTATCCAAGTGTTTTGACTTCCTTCTTAAGGATTGTCCTGGAGCAAACCCTCCGCCCCACCCTCAAGAATTATTACAGAAATACTGGGAAGAAATAGGAGGATAAAGAATACGTTTTCTTTTGTTTTCATGAAACACTTGTTTTTTGTGCATTGTTTTATTTTCAGTAACGACAAAAGGTTTTTAAATGAACTTTGTAGACAAAGGTTCAGAGGGATATGGGCCAACCGCAAACAAACCAGACTGGCTTAGAAAAGCATCTTGGTCGAGTTGGGCCAAAGGACTTGTTTCCATGCTGTTTGACTCTTTGCACGTAAATGACGACACCAGAACAAAATGTGAATCAATGCTTGCCTATTCATTTTATCATTTGTTGAAGCCTTCATTTCAACAACAATGGGCAACTTCAATCAGCAGATACAGGGATGTCTTCCATGGGAAGTAATCAAGAATGAAACATGACCATTTCAATATTTGGCACATGACTTGACTTGTATTTTTGTACTAACTTCTCTTCAGAGCACGAAATAATTTTCTGGGCTACTTTCTCAAAATCCAAAGCAGGAGAAACACTCTGGATGGAGCTCTGGTAAACTTTTATATCATAGCCACACAGCACATAAACAGGTCCTTCAGTCTACCATGTCCATACTGAGCATGGAGTACCCATCCATATTAATCATCATAAGTACATTATGTGGAATCTGGTTATTTTCAAATCTGTAGGTTCTTGCAGGAGTCCAAGGATGAGTTGAAAACAACTTGGTGCTTCACAAAGTTTTACAGGAAGAGTTTAAAACAAAGAAACAAAGAAACAGTCACAGAGCACATGGCACTAGATTTACTACTAGGAGATAAACCTAGACAAAAGGAACTAAAATGAGTTTGAGGGAGGAGGGGCAAGCAAGAGAGAGATTAACAAAAAAAACCACCTTTTATACCTGAGATAACAGGTACTCCTTAACTAACAATAATCCAGTCAGAAAATCTATCAGATACCTGTAGCAAAACCAATAAGAAAACACGTATTCACCTGATGGACGAACCAATAAGCTAAAAAGCAGTTATACATTGTACAGCCATTTGGTGTTTTAAACACTATACACGTTAAAATACTTAAGACAGCCGAATCCAACAATTATCAGCATTTGGGTGAAGCCTTCTATGTCTTGGAGATTCATGTGCTCACCCAGATAGTTTCTTTTTTAAAAAAGTCATGAGTGTACTTGCCTCCACCACCTTCTCAGGCAGTGCATTCCAGATGGCAATCGCCCTCTGGGTGAAATAACTTTTCCTCCGATCCCCTCCAAGCCTCTTAACCCTCACTTTACACCCATGCCGTGTCCCTAATAGGGTGAAGTTTCTCACCATCTGTGCCTCTTAATTCTGTACACCTCTCAGGTCCCATCAGCCTGCTCTGCTCCAAGGGAAACTAACCCAGCCCATCAAATCTCTCCCCATAACTGATATGTAGCATCCCAGGCAACGTCCTGGTGAATCTCCTCTGCACCCTTTCCAGCATAATCACATCCTTCTTAGAATGTGACAACTGGAATTGCATGCAATGCTCCAGCTACGGCCCAACTGAAGTTTGATAAAGTTGTACCAACCTCTTGTATTCTACATCCTAGCTAAGTGAAGCCAGCATCCTGTATGCCTTCTTCACTCATCTATCCATACTGCTACTGTAAGGGATCTATGGACCCGAAGCTCCCTCTGCTCCTCAATCTTCCCTCAGGACCTACCATGGTGCATGTCCTACCTTTTTATTATACCTCCCAAAATGTCTGCGGTGTGAAAGCAACAAAGCTAAAGCATAATGTAAATAATTTACAAAATTATTTTTTCTCAAATGAATTCCAGTGTTCTCCCATCTACATTCCCCAACATTACCTTCCTATCCCCAGCCCCACCACCCTCCCACCTGTGTCATGGATTGAGGCATTAGTAGAGCAGCTAGTAGAAATGCTGCCTCCTAGCTCCAGCAACCTGGGTTCAATCCCGACTTCCAGTGCTGTCTGTGTGGAGTTCACACGTTCTCACTGAGTAGGTTTCCTCTGGGTGCTCCAGTTTCATTCCACATTCCAAAGATATGCAGTCAATCAACCAGTGTAAATGGCAAAAAAAAAATCAAAAAAGGAGAGTTGCTGGGAGTGTGGGGAAAGTAGATAGGTGCTCAATGGTTGGCACAGTGTCAGTGGGCCAAAGTTCTGTGTTGCACGACCATGAGCGAGTGACCTTGTGCCACCTTGTGGTCCCACTCAGATACAGTAGTGGTCACCCACCACTCAGCAATCCAAGCTCAAAAAATACATGTGGATCCCAGATTGCTCAAAGGGAAAGTTGCTCAACACTGCATAGATTAACCTGCTAAAAACATGGTGGGGACTCAATTCAACAGCCAGTGGGAGTTCAGAAAATCAGAAGGTTAGGGTTTCAGTGATTACCCAGGGGTTCTGCTGATCCTTCCCACCAGAAACAATGGTTGCTATTGGCAATTCTGGAACACATTTTGGACAACCCACCCCAACAAAAGTACAGAGCCTTATGGGAGCCTATTGGTAACTGCATTCCAGAAACAAAAAAAAACACCCATTAATCATTTCCTTTTGCTTCCTGCTTACTGAGGCAAGTTTGGATTCAGAAATCAAAATACTACAGATGTGAGAACTTTGAAATAAAAACAGAAATGCTGGAAACACTCAGCAAGCCAGGCAGTACCTGAATAGAAGTCGAGTTAACATTTCAAGTTGAAGGCCATTTGCCAGAATAGTATAGAACACAGTTCTGATGAAGAATCAACTTGAAATGTTAACTGTTTCTTTCCACAGATGCTGCCTGACCTGCTGAGCATTTTACGTCAATTTACTATTCTCCCTTGGATCCCAGGCACTCCTATTTTTTTGACTAACTTGTGATGAGTGACCTTATCAAGAACTTTAAGGTCCGAGACAACCACATTAAATGAGTGACCTTATCAAGAACTTTGTTAAAGTCCGAGACAACCACATTAAATGCATTGTGCCCATTGTCCCCATGTTGCCTCCTCAAAAAAGTTTAGTTTTCAAACCCATGCCAACTGTCCTTGATTGCACTAAATCTTTCTAAAAATTTACACCGTTCCTTAGAATTTATTCAAAAAATTTGCTCAGTACTAAAGTCAAACTGATTGACCTGCAATTTTGATTTCTGCATTTATTATTTTGCTGGGAGAAAGAAATAAAACAAATATTTTTGGTAAAAGAGGAACTATCTTCAGAGATGAAAAACAGGAACCAGGCTAGTCTTAGTCCCAAGCACATCATTCAATACCGTTTCACCTTGTTTGACTCAAAACAATTAAATTACAAGAAAATCAAGACGCACTATGTTTCATCAGCAAAAAAGTATGGTCAACTTTTTTTTCAGCTAACTTTCCACATGAAACACACAATTGACTCAATGTTCTACACTAGGCTGGCTCCCACTCCATCTAATGGAGAAACTGGCATTGCAGTTTCTTACAACACTAATATAAAAATTAGTTGCAATTCCAATCTTGTTTACATCTTGTCTAGTTCCATCATTGCATCAAAAATTCCATAGAAGACAAGAACAGAAACCTTGACAGACAATGGGGGAAGGTAGTTTTACCTTTCGGGTGGAACATCGGTCGTACACAGCTTCATGGATTAAACATCCAACAAATGTGTAGGGGATGTTAAAGTCAGACCATCTGTCGCACTAACTGAAATTTGACCCACTGGTTTTTTCTGATCTTATTTCCCTGCCTCAAACCTTACCAAGTTATTTCCCTTAAGAACCATAATACATACTGCCTCAAAATGCCATTAACTACTTAAAGCATCAACGTCTTCTGTTCCATGCCGCTGCAAGAAAATCAACAGCAGATGAACTTATGTCAGATGAAAGGTAGGTTCAGGAATCTATGGTCAGATTTGGAGTACTGATGTTCGAAAGGAAGGTCAGTCACATATGGTAGGCTACTGAATCGGTACCTTACCGAGAGGAATAGTGAAGTGCTCAGTCTGACTTGGGACAAGATTTTTTGGTGGCAATATCAATAGAAACAAGGTATAACCCTGAACCAACAGCATGAGGGGAATATCTGGAGTCAGTTAGAAAATGGTGGTTCCTTGCAATGATAAAAAAATAACTGGACATGGTTTAGCTAAGCTCTTCACACTACAACAACAGTAATACATGATCTGCATCATGGCATAAACTGTCCTCGAAATAATAACACATTGCCTCATTTTGCTATTGTCAGCAAGCAACCACAATTGTACACACACACACATTCTATTTCAGAATATTTAGTTGGAAACATTTTCCAGATACTACTTTTGCTGCTAAATATTTGTTAAAATTGATCTTAGATTAATGTTAACTTTACCCATCATGAAAAAAAACACATTCAAAACAATTGATAAAATTGTAAGTATTACCTATATATTTTATATCTTGTTGTATATCCTTGACGATATCTTTCCACAAAGGATAAATATCCCCTCGAATTGTGGAAAGGGCCCCTGTCCGATATAAGCCAATCAAACTGC
This sequence comes from Pristis pectinata, assembly GCF_009764475.1. Lineage (NCBI taxonomy): Eukaryota > Metazoa > Chordata > Chondrichthyes > Rhinopristiformes > Pristidae > Pristis > Pristis pectinata. The sequence goes on from NC_067427.1 coordinate 24,614,662, forward strand.
TTGGTGACATGGTTCTGGGTGGCTGTAGGATCCTGGTGGGAAGGTTTTACTGTTATATGGTCCCATATAAACAGTAAGTAGATGAATTCAATAAACCTCCAGTTCATGCTTTTCTTTCAGCCACTTTCTGTTCATTCTTGCTCCATTCTGTGGGGTCCTAGAGAGGAAATAACAGAAGTTATTTTCAACACAATTCCCAGTACAATAATAAAAAAGCAAAGACAAGAAAGAGCTGGAGATCAGATTGAGTTTATCTCCACTCTTCCAGCTTACTACTTGCCAATGTTCTTTCGCTGATGTCCAACAACAACCAAGAACATAATCGGAGCAGCCCTTCAAACCTTCTCTGCCAATCATTAAGATGATGGCTGATTTTTTTCACCTCAGCACTATTCGTATATCACTTGATTTTCTTAATGTCCAGAAATCTATCCATCTGGGATTTGTATGAACGCTACAGCTGAGGTTCCACAGACCCCTGGGTACAGAATTCCAGAAGTTCACCACCCCAGGTGAGTGCAGAAATTTCTCCTCATCCCAGTCCTAAACAGCCTACATCTTAATCTCAAAGCATGCCCTTCTCAGCTAGGGGAAAATATCTGTGCATCAAGCATTAAGTAATAAGTTTTGATGAGATCTCTCAACCTTCTAAACACTCCAGAATACAGTCCCAGTCCACTGAAACCCTCGAAGTAGCACTAGATCTCTCAAGTAGTAAAATACTGCAAAAGGAGAGTGATCAAAGGGTGATGCCAGTTTGAGCAAGGATGTATTAGGGAGCTTGGTTAAAGAGGTGGGTTTCAATGGGCAAGTTGAAAGGGAGGAAAGGAGTGGACAGATTTGACAAGGGGATTCGAGAAGTGGTAAAGCAAAAAAGTTTTGCAAATATGAAATAATGAAATGTGAAACTACCCAACAGATCAGGCAGCATCTGTGGAGATAGGTATGCCTTTGGCAACGAAAGGACAAGGTGTTCATTCTGGACCAATTAAATTCAAGAATGAATAAAAGGTCAGAAATGGAGGAATGCAGACATATCTTTAGGAAATAATCCAGAGTTGTTTTATCTCCCACTGAGAAACAGTTTTCTCCCTTTATCTTTGACAGTAAGGCCTGCACTTCTCAATTCTGTCCTCATGACCGTTTAAAATAGGTGACAGCTATGAAGGACAGTTCTTCCATTTCATGAAGGAACAAAGCAAAAGAATAAGAGCAGTTTGGTGTATACACACAGCCTCAATCAATTTCCAGGAAATTGCAGTGACATGTGAATAGACAGGTCATTATTGTATCTTTCAGAAAATTCAGGTTGACTGTGGAGCTAGGCTCAAACAATCCACGTCTATTGGCCAAATGGTGTTTGTAGTAGAGGAGACCATCGACATTCAATCAGTCACACTGATACAAGTCCTGGACTCAGTGACAGCTACTACTGCATCTGTCCACATATTCTGTTACTGGACTCCAGATTCAACAATGCATGGGATCGGAGACCCCATGGAATAGAAGAATGGAGAAGCCGGGTTTTTTTTTAAATTATTTACTTTCACAGCTTGATGTTTTTAATGATTTGAGGGATTTCATAGATTTTCACTTTTCTTCTTTGAAGATATTCAGGCTCTGTTTTTTTAAGAAAAGAATTTATATCAACTTTAAACGTTGTTAAATGTCTCAAATTAAAAACATTTAACATCTCAGTCATAGAACCCCAAAGGATACAACACAGAAAAAGGCCCACTCAGTTTGCACCAACCATCAAGCACCCAATTTTAGACTAATCCTACCTTAACCCATTGAATTCTCCCCACCTTCCCATACAATTCTCCTGGATTCTACTTATTTGCATGCTTCAAGCAATTTAGTGTCCAATTAACCTCCCAACCTGCGCATCTTTGGGATACGGGAGGAAAGCAGAGCACTCGGGGAACCCACAGGGAGAACATGCAGACTCCACAAACAGACAGCACTGAGGTCGGGATCGAATGCAGGACACTGGATCTCTGAGGCACCAGCTTTACCAGCTGTGCCATGGTGCCCTGTTGAATTCTTTGACACGAGATAAACCTTCCCTTCCCCCCCCCCCCCCCACCCCAGGATCCTTCTCCCCTCTGAGCTTGTCAGGAGGCAGTACCCAGCAGTAGTCACCAGAGTCCTTCTTGCCACAGAGACCATTGTTGTACCTGTGCAGATACTGCCAGGATCCAGAGGGATGCAGCCATGTCCAGCCTACTGCCAGCAGATACAATCCTGGGTAGATAAGGACCTTAGTTTAATAACACACCTTTTAAAAAAGCATGGAAACAGGCCATTCAGCCCACCATGTCCATGTTGACCTGTGGACAACCATATTAATCCTATCTTCCATTTCTTGGCCTATAGACTTTGACGTCAAGGTGATTCAATGCTTGGCTGAACACTCCTTAAATTCTGCCAGCGACTGCTTCCAACTCTCTCTGGCAGTACATTCTTTAACACACCACTTTCTGGGTATAAAATATCCCCCCTGTCAGATCACCTCTAAATCTCTTATCCCAAATCCACATCCTCTAGATTTATTCACATCTGATAACAGGAAAGATTTCCCGCAGTAAATTTTCCTTCATGGTTTTATATGCTCATCTAAGAAGATCCTGTGATCAGGAATGAAGGTCAAATCACAAGTTTATGAACAATTGCAAGCTTTTACATATCACTGGCCTCTGTTGCCCAAGCTATCAAGGACCATTTCCACAGAAACAGAGCAAAGTCAAATCTCTGTTGCCCAAGCTATCAAGGACCATTTCCACAGAAACAGAGCAAAGTCAAATCTCTGTTGTCCAAGCTATCAAGGACCATTTCCACAGAAACAGAGCAAGTCAAATGAAAATTAACTTTATTATCTTTCACACAAAGGAATGTGTTTCCCATAAATGCCATTTCCTCTGGTTGGGGAGTCAACGACAAGGAGTCTTCAATGTTAAAATTCCACAAAGGAATTTTGAGGCAGAAAGAAGCGTCTCCATGCGGAGAGTTGCCAAACTGTGGAAGGCTTCACCACTCAGTTGAGGGTTGAGGCAATGTGCATTGTGGATCTGAGCCAATGATAGATAAATACTTATTTTATCATATTTTCTTGCAACAAAGAAGGCCATTCACGCCATCAGATCTGTGCTAGCCCACAGAATTTGCACATCAGTCTCTTTCTGCAATCTGTTCTCTGCCAACCACCTGCACTAAGGGTAACTTACTGCAGCAGATTTGAAACACAGCAAAGCAACAGGGCATGCATAGGACTGGAGGATGTTTTGTGTCGAACTAGGGTTGTCAGTGATACAGTCTGGTTTCAACTCCATCACTGCTCTACATTCTCTTGTTCTACTCTTACAACACCCTCAAGTGCCCTAAGTTTGTGCATAAAATACACAGACATTATTCCTGACACACTTAACATGCTCTTATTTCTTCCCAACACAAAGTGCAAGCAACAGCCCGATATTCAAGGACTACTTGGCTCACACCCATTCCCCACAGACCTGCCCTTGCCCAACAAAAAGATAAACATTGTTTTAAAGAATTTTAATCACTCTGCTCTGAATCATCAAGCCTAGTTCCTCATTGTCATACAAGTGCAAACATTAAAATTGCCTTGTTGCAATCCATTAATATGTGCAATTCCAAATAACATCAAAGCCAAAGTCTAAAAGTAAAAAGAAACAGAGATGCTGGAAAGAGATGAGAAAAATACTGAAAAAGTGTTCAGATCACATAACATCCATGGAGAAAAACAGTTAACACGTCAGGTCAATGACTCTTCATTTGTTGACAGGTCATCAACCTGAAATGTTAACTGTCTCTCATTCCACACACACCACCTGACTATTTCCAGTTTTTTTTTGCTTCAGATCTCTAGAATCTTCTTAAATATGTACACTTTCACCTATTGTTGTAACATTGTTCAACAGAGAAAGTTAGGGAGATTGTCAGCCTCTTTGGGGAAAGTCATAGAAAGAAAACCTGAAATAAAAAAACAAATTGCTGTAAATACTCATCAGGTCAGGCACTATCCATGGAAAGAGAAACAGTTAACATTTCAGGTTTGAGACCTTTTGTAAGAAATGCTGACCTGACACACATTCTGTGCGTCTTCAAGAAAAGGAAGATGTTGGCCAAGAATTTTGCAGGTTGACAATATCCCTTTAATAAGCCCAAAAAAGCACCTTCTAAATTAAATGGGAAATTCATCATGGTTATTAACATCAGTTGTTGAAAACAAATCCCAGCATTAGGGCATTCTGAACTCACACAATGGACTAATTTATTCTGGCCAAAACTATCACTTTAGACTCTGTGATGAGCAGCTCAAGACTGGCTTGCTGCAAAATGCCATCTGCAGTCAAAGAAATGGCAGATCTGAGCTGACAAAGTGAAGGTTTCTATCGTGACTGGGCGGCAGAATACACCACCAGAATCAGCTCCCTAAACAGCAGGTTTAAAAAGTATTGAGCATGTGCAGTGGGTCAGGAAGCATCTGTGGGGATAAAAAAGAAATAATGTTTTAGGTCAGAGACACTTAAGCAGAACATCAAGGTTAACAAGGCAGCCAGCTTTTAAAAATTAAGGAATTTTAGAGTGTATACACATCACAACATAACCACAGTCCACACTGGGCAGAAATACCATAATAATTAGCACGATATTCCTCTTCAAAATTGCCCACTTCATTTTCTCACTTCCTCGAAGTGAGAAATACTTTAGGTTAAGGGTTGTTTCTTGAAGTGTTTATGATTCATATGAATCTGGTTGGTGTACTCAGTGGACTCAACCACATGGAGCATTACATTCCAACTCAATCCAGTTATTGCCTAATATCAAGTAAAGATTGAAGAATAGCACCAAGGAAAGAACTGTCCTTGAACCTTGAAGCACATCTCCCTGACAGTTATAATTGTAAAAGGACTGGGACCTACCCAGCTGTTTAGTTATTTTTAATGCAAGAAACCTACTCTAATTAACACCTAAATACGAGTTTGAGCTGTTATGAGATAAATGGTGCCTTATTTTGCAACCATCAAGAACTTGAAAGTATCAATGAGTTGCAGAGCCAGTGGGGATATTCATGTATGGAGAAGCACTTGAATTCTCTACCTTGTGTCTTACAGCCAAACTGTCACCTTTCTTAAAAAAAAGGTTCTTGACATAGGTCAGGCAGGATCTACTGAGAGAAAAACAGAGCTAATTTTCAGGTTGACGAGCTTTCATCAGAACACAAGGTGCAAGGCATCAGCCAAATGTTAAGTCACTACTTGTCCCACTTTCCTTCTCTACAGAGGTGACCTTGCTGACAAAACAGAGATCTGCACCGACAACTTAGTTATCATTCTAGCAAGATATCTGCCAAGAATTCCAGGAGCATCTTTAATAACTCCTCCGTGACAGAGTTCGAAATGCCCAGAGGAATGTGAACTTAAGATGGAACCCATACAGCATGGGAGGTGATTTAGCCCATCAGGTTTGTTCTAGCTCTTGAACAAGCTGTCCAAACAGTCCTATTTACTTACCTTTCCCCAATAACAATTATTTCATAACTAAAATTTGATAGGTCACTATTCTAACACCAGCTTGTCTAGATCACTTTCTATTCAAATCTCTCAAAAGAAATAATCAAGAGCCTTAGCTTCCAAGTAGTAAATTTAGTCATGCAACCTCACAAAAACATTCTCTAGACATGAAGACAGAACAGAGGCAATTCCGCAAGAAAACCAGCAAGAAAATTGGGTACCAAGTCAACAAACCGAAACAAGGAACTAGTGAAAGTATCAAGATGGACTTGTTAGAAGATTGCCTCAGTCCCATCAGCAACCAGCTCTCCAAGGTGCACCTCCCAGAATGAGGAATAATAGTTCTGATCTGGTATCAGATCTTGAGGGAACAAAGTAGGAATTTATCTTTGTTTCACGACAGAGTCAGAGAGATGTTGCATTGAAACAAGCCCTTCAGCGCCAAGACCATGCCAATCATCAAGCTCCCACGTTGGCACTCATCCTACTCCAAACCATTATATTCCCATAGTTTCCCATCAACTCCCTTCAGATGCTACCAATCTACATACCAAGGGCAATTTACGTACCTACCTGAACATCTTTGGGATATGGGAAGAAACGACAGCATCTGGGTGAAACCCAGTCACAGGGAGAATGTGTAAATCGACAGGCAGCACCAGATGTCAGGTTTGAACCTGGGTCACTAGAGTCAGGTCTCAGGGGAATGAGAGCACAGTGGTTAGATTATTGGATTTGTATCCAGAGGGTGAGTATTCTGATGCAGCATTATCAATTCAAACCCCATCTCAGTTGCTGGGGAATTTAAATTTCAAGCTTATAATATTAGTCATTGTGAAACTGCTGAATTGTTGTAGAAACCCAGTTTCTGCAATGAAGGAAATCTGTCACCATCACCTGGTCTGGTCTACGTGATTCCAGAGCCACAACAGTGGTCAACTCCTCATTGCCCTGTGAGATGGACAAGCACATTATTCATTTCAACAGGCAATTAGGACTGAATGATAAATGGTCTTGCCAGTGATTTCCATAACCCATAAATAAAAAAATTATGGAACTAAAAGCTGGAAGAGTGTTTCAGGATATTCCAGAACAGCAGAAGATCAAACAGTTTGAAAGCTGTGAAATGCAAGTTTTCGGACAGATGTATTTAGGCCAGAAAGTATTTCTTTGTCCAGAGGACAGCCAGCTGTTGGAATACTTTGACAGGAAGGGTAATTGAGATCAGCACACTGGATTCATTTCAGAAATAGCTGGATACCACAACATGAAATGTTGATATGCCAAAGATTTTCACTCAGTTCTGGTCCTCAGTAAGTTTACACCAGTTATTACCTGAATGACTGACTGCCACTTTAGTATTTCGCTAGTGCAGGCCCAAAGGCAAATCTGGGGAATCATTTCCTCAATGAAAATACCAACACATCTTCCATTTAAGTTATTTTTCTCTGCCAAAAATAAGAGGGCTTTTGAACTTGTTAATGGAGCAGAAAAACAAATGGGTTGTGGGATTCATGCCAACATTTTTTCTAAACTCTCCCTTGTAATTTCCCCCCACCCAAAGTGAAATGCTCTTCAAGTCACTATATTCAGTGGTCGTGTTCTTTAAATACAACTACTCATGGGTTAAAGGCTATATCTATTAACCCTGAAAATATGAGGCCTTTGCCCTTTTAAGCCTGGCCAGTTAAGTTTGACCCCTAAAGCCTGCTCTTCTGAATGGATTGCTTGAAAGACTAGCACTTCAAGGTCTGAAATAACTCAGCCAATATTTGTTCCACTGGAAGTCTCTTACAATTTCACCAGAACAAACACTGGAGATTTGCTCAGATTTACTACACCTGCAGTGCAGCTACACCCTGCAAATGGCTTTACTACACGTTAGGGTTGTCTGAACACATTGACAAATAATAAAACACCTCTTCCTTGTTAACATGTTTCAAACTGGCAAATACAAACAGCAGATTCCATCCATACACCAAAAGGATTTATCCTTGATTACATGGGTCACTAGTTTAAAGCCACAGTGTATACACATGGCACACTTTGATAAAAGTACAGCCTCCCAACTCAGAACATACTCTGGAACACTCTGACCCCCAGCATCAAAGTGCCAATGCACATTTGCTTCTAGCTACATTTTATATCGGACATCAAAAACAAGGAATTATTGATACCATATTAGAAAAATCCAAAACATTATTAACCGGTCTATTATTTTATGCTGCTGAAGCAAAAGAATGAGCTTCCTTCTCTTCATGCAATGCCAAGGGAGTTTTATGTTCATTCAGTTAGGGAGAGAAGACTGCAGTTTAATGCCAGCTTAAAAGTTAATACCTCTAATAAAGTAGGACTGTCTCAGTTCTGCATTCAATTGTGAACCTTGATTACAACCCAGCAGAAAATGGCCTGGGAAGAACCAACAATTTCTACAGGGCTTGGCCCTTCATTTTGCCAAAGGCAGAGTTAGCTAGAGTAAACCCCTCCTCTCCAGCAACAGGCATGTCAGGAAGAAGGGTGTAGAGCCAATCACAGGAATTCTCATAACATCAAACCATAGATTCTAATGTTCAGTTCAACAGCAAGCAAAGTGAACATTAGGTCACAAACATAAGGATTAAAATTCTATTTTATAATATAAAACTCAAGGAGTTCTTCATCATTCTCTGGGTGAATTAGAATCTGCATATTTAGAATCGGTTCCCAAGGGTTATTAAATTATTAACTGAAGTTAAAAACAAAACTAGATGCAAAACAGAAAATGCCAGAAACACTCAGCAGGTCAAGCAGAATCCATGGGGAGAGAAACAGATCTAACATTTCAGGTCAACGACTCTGTCAACCCTTCATGACCTGAAACAATGACTTTCTTTTTCTCTCTGCAGATGCTGCCTAACCTGCCGAGTGTTCCCAGCATTTTCTGTTTTTGTTGGGTCGTGATTTTGATTTTAGCATGTTTTTAAAAACCTCAGTTACATTCTACTTAACATGATGTGATACTTTCTGTATTTTTTTTAATTCCTTATTTGAAGTTCTCATAAATCCATTGATTTTTGCTGATTATACCAGAGAGGTTGCAACAGTGCACAATGGAGGAGCAAGAAGTCAATGAAAAATATGTTTTCACGGCTGTAGGTTCTGTCACAATAGATTTGTAAAGTTTGAAAATCTATAGATTTCCAAAAGAGGTGCTCCCTTATAATGGCAGCACCCTTTAAATGAAAAATGTCCAGACCAAAAGGCTGGAATTGGGATATCAAGTTGACACATTTGGGATCAAGTTCACTTGCTTTTGTTGGAGATTCAATGTCATCATCTCAGAGTCATAGAAACATAGAAATGTACAAAACAGAAACAGGCCTTTATGGCCTACCTTGTCCGTGCCAACTATGATGCCCATCCATGCTCATCCCATTTACCACATTCGGCCTGTATCCTCTACTTCTTTCCAAAACAAATACCTGTCAAAATACCTTTTAAACTTTGTAAGGGTATCTGCCTCCACTACCTCCTCTGGTAGCTTGTTACAAATATTCACCAGTGTCTCTCTGTTCCGTCAATTTCAAAAGTGCAGAAGATTCATTTATGTACACAGCCATCCAAACAGTAATGTCAGAAGTCGAATTTTCATGTATCAAGCCTGGAGTTCTGACCTCTATAGTTTTACATTATGGATTAATATATAGCACACTTGAAAAACATACAGCACGAGGAAAAAAGGATCCGAATTCTTTCTTACATTTGAGGCATCATGCACAAAACATATTGCGATACTCTAAGGCAAATCATGAGATTTGATGACATTTTCTTTTCAGCCAAAGTATGACCTAGCATACCTTTGTGTGTCCTTGCTTCCTAACAGTGGTCCCCAGTAGCACAGTAACTAGGCAACTAGTGCAGCTCCAGAGTTCAGCATCAAAAGTCCTCGTCACTGTATCTTGGCTTCCACGTTAGCCTGAGAAGTTGGGAGACAAATGCCATCTCAACACAACTTATAGGCTACTAGACTGATTTATAAATAATGAACAACATGATGAAATGATAAGAAGAAATGATTCCCACGCTGGATATGGAAAATAACGTTCTTGGACTAAAACAGATCGTAAGGTTCAACTCAAATATGGTTCCAGTCAATGTTGTGCAACAGCAGATTTATGGCAGACTCTGGTCTCCCTTATCTCTAAGCTACAATTAATCTTTGTCTCCTCCTTAGATCCCATTAAAAGCATTATTGACTTTCACCCTGGGCACACCATCCAGCCCATTCCTGATCTCCACAGCCTAAAGTGCGATGGATGTCAGTTTGGAAAGATCATGTGAACAACCGATTCAGCCATGCATTGTCAGACATGTCCTGACCATAGAAGCATTAATGGCTGCTGCTGTCATCTGGAAAGGTTGCTCATTATCCCTAGATGTTCCCAGAATGTAAAGATAACAGCTGCTACCTTCACTGTAAGGTGCCTGCTTCCATTCTTACGGAATCATGGATATAGAATTACCTTCAATGGCTACTTTCCCACTCCTGCATCTCTCTGGAGCACTCCCAAGTTTCTATCCTTGGCTCCCAGTATCCCCCCTTTGTCATGTTCTTTAACACCAACAAGATATGAAAACATAGCTAAATTTTGCTTTAACAAAATATTGGGAGCACCAAAACCAGGGGTCTTCAGATGTTCACTTCAAACTGAGTTCATTAGTGATCTCTCTGGCATCTGAAACTGTTTGCAACCTTGGTATCATAATCGATCTCCACAGATGTGCCAGACATCACTACCACTGTAAACACTACCATTTTTGGCACGTCAAAGTAAACTGCTCATTTGCTCCTGAAATCCTCATCTATGCCCTTTTTACATTAGACTTGAAAATTCCAATGTGCTCCTGGCTAACATTCCTTATCCCACCCTCTACAAAACTGGTGTTATTCCAATGTCTGCTGCCCATCTTCCCACTAGCACTAATATCCCCATCATCCCTGTGCCTGCCGACCCATATTGGCTCTTCATTAAACAATATCTCCAACTCGAAGTTTTCACTGGAGACAAAACACTGCAGATGGTGGAATCTGCAGCAACAAGCAATCTGCTAGAGGAACTCAGCAGGTCGAGCAGCATCCGTGGGAGGAAAGGAATTGTCATTTCCTTCCCCCTCCTCCCCCACAGATGCTGCTCAACCCACTGAGTTCCTCCAACAGATTGTTTGTTGCTTAACATTTCCACTGTTCTTTGCAAGTCCTTCCATGAACTCACCCTTTTCTCATCCCTTCTCATCTTACAAAACTGAGATTCACCCATTCCTCAAAGACTTACCTCATGTAACTGTTTCAGCACTGCTGACTGTGTTCTCGACTACCAACCGCCCATCCACCAGCATGCACTCTTGCAGCTTCTGCAATTTTCTCTTTTTGACATGCTCTTTTAAACCTATCTCATCAACCAAGCACTCACTGATTTTCCATCGTATCTCCTTCTGTGGGTTAGCATCACATTGTTTTCTAACACTCCCATGATTGCCTTGAGACATTGGTATGTTAATGACATTATTTAAATACTAGTTGTTCTGCTGCTGTTGCTAGCTTCAGGGTGACTGTTAGTCACTGTAATACAACCAGAGATAATACATTATCGTTTGAACATGAAGTCTCACAAAGGAAATAGAGATTTGTCTAGTTTGGGTTGAAGCAAACATTAAAGTGGATACTTTAAAAGTACAGCAGTGGCAATTGAACAAATTCAATGCAACTCATGGATTTTAGATAATCAATGACATGTGTCTGTCTATGCTTTGAGCAGAGTGTGTGTTCAGGTGTAGCGAAATGGAGCCTTGAAGAGTGCATTTAAAAGAGGGCGCACTTAGCAGAGAGGACAAAGGCTTCTAAGGATCTGGTCGGAAGAGGAGAAACCACTGAATCTTTCACCCAGCCACAATGATCTTACTCTTCCCAAGACCACAAGAAAATAACAGGAGTGGGCCACCTGGCTCCTCAAGCTTGTCCCACCTTTCACTATGATTGTGGCTGATCTACCCCAGGGCTCAACTGTACCAGATTTGCATTGTCCTCAGCTCCCTGATCTCCCACCCTTAACCCTTTGACACTGCTCTATCCTGCACTCCTGTTACTAAATTTTCTACGCAAAATGAAGCAACTAAAATACCTCGTTGCTGCCATTTTAGAAGTAATCCAGAACTGTATGTTCCACATTAACCTGCTGCTTAGCCCCAATTATTAACAGGGATAAAGCATCGAAAAGCAAGATAACTGCACACTAACTTCTCAGATGTTTTCTCCTCAGAGATTCAATCATTCTCAGCCAATAAAAACATTCAGCTGCAAAGATCGTGCCATCTTTTCATACTCCCTGAATAATCTGCCCCTTTAATTGATTGAATTTACCACATGTGGTGTTGATACAAAAAAACAGCTTGGTTTGTCTTGGCACCTACAGTGCAATTATAAAGATCAATTGCTGCCCGAGTAATGTATGAGCAATGTATACGTAAACCTTAGAGGATTGGAAATAGGAAAAAGATACACAAGACAAAGACGAGATAAAGCTGGAATGTTTCAGTGGGAATTGAAGAACATGAAGAAATTTGAAATAATCCTACCTTGAACTTAGAGCAACAAGGAAGGGGAAGACATGCCACAATTGTAATATTCCGGTCACTACACGATAGGAAGGATGTGACTGCACTGGAGAGAAGATTCATCACAATGTTGCTTGGGATGGACCATTTCAGTTATGAGGAGAGATTGGGTTTGTTTTTCTTGCAGGGGAGGAGGCCCTAATTGAGGAATACAAAGTTATGAGACGCATCGATAGTCGGCAACCTTCTTCCATAAGGAAGGTGTCTGTAACCAGAGGCCATTGGTTTAGTGGGAAACAGAGGAAGGATTATTTCACCAAAGGGTGGTTGGAATTTAGGACACTACCTGTATGGGTCTTGCAGGCAGGTAATCTCATAACATTTAAGTATCTGAATGAGCACTTGAATTGTCAAGACACAGAAGGCAACGATCCAAGTGCTGGTAAATGGGATTGGTCTTGATAGGTAGTGGGTCAGCATGGACATAGTGGGCTGAAGGGCCTGTTTCTATGCTGTACAACAATGACCAACTCCATGAGACATTAGGTAAATCACACAAAGGAACCAAGGGATCAATCTTTAACTTCTGGCACCTCTGGAAGCCACTTTGAAGAAAGTGCATACCAAATCAGAAGTTTCTTTCATGGAAGAAAATGAAAGGAGTGATCCTGCAGTGACTAAACCTAGGTTTGCATATGGATTGCATGGTTTACAGATGTTGGAGGCAACATAATAACGTCAAATGCTGCAGAATCCCTCATGAATTAACTTGTTTAAATAATTTCACTTGATGAGTAAACTGAAGGCATAGTGATGCAAATGCTGCCACATATAAAAACACATGCAATCCAATTTGTCAGGAATGCAGAATTCTCTTTTTAAAAAAAATGACACCTGAAGATTGTGTGTGTAAACCACCACTTCCAGTCCAAGGAAACTGAAAGGAATTGCCTGACATTGTTAGATTTCAATGCATTCCACTCATCACCTAGAAAACTGCAAAGTTCACAACAGCGAGCAATTTATTCTGCATCACTTGTGAATTACTGATCTTATGGATCACACAAGGTAGCTCAACTGTTGAAGGACAGCTGCTTCCCCTTTGGGTGTTTAAGCATACATTGGATAACTTTTTCCAGTAATTTTTTTCCTTTCCTTCAATCATCCCTCTTTGGGATCAAGCCATGTGGGTTCTTATTCCTCTGCCTTCAAGCTTCATTCAGCCAATAGTTCAAACCTTCACGAGCAAAGCCCTCCCCCACCATTGAGGACATCAAGAGGCGGTGCCTCAAGAAGGTGGTATCCATTATTAAGGACCCTCGCCACCCAGGGCATGCCCTCTTCACGTTACTACCATTGGGGAGGAGGTACCAGGAGCCTGAAGATCCACTCTACATTTCAGGAACAGCTTTTCCCTCCGTCATCAGATTTCTGAATGATCCATTAACCCATGAACACTACCTCGTTATCCCTATTTTGCACTATTTATTTGTAGCTTATGGTAATTTTTATGTCATTATGTCTTGCACTGTACTGCTGCCACAAAACAACAAACTTCACAACACATGTCAGTGATGACAAACTTGATTCTAAACCCATTGAGGGGGGGGGGGGGTAGGATATCCATTGGACTGGGTGGCAAGCTGGTTTTATGTCCCACATCACATGACTCTTCAATGACAGCAGTGAAGTATCACTGGGCATCATGACACTTGATCCTGTCAGTTTTGCATTAGTAAATTCAGCAACAGTTGCCCCAAATGTTAGTAAGTGACCTGGAAGGACGATTGAAGCTAAATATTTAACAGTCCTTAGGATGGCACAAAACCGGCAAAGCTTGCAGGTATCCAGTACAGATGCATTTACTGGCTAAATACACAAGGGATAATAGAACAGAACATTGTCCTCGGGTTAGGAGGGTTGAGGACTTCGCCAATGGGGCATAAATACCAGAATAGACCAGTTGGGAACAATAATCTGTTTCTGTGGAGTAGGCACAATTTAATTTTAACAAAATCTGTGATTTAAATTAAGTTAAATTTTAAAAGAATGCACAAAATTTCTTGTGCACCTGCTTAAACCTTTTTAATGTAGTGAAATCAGCATTTTATGTTTGGATCAGCACACTGAGCTAGCTTCATGCTTAAGTAAATCACGACAATGGCATTGATGTTCAGCAAACCTTCTATGGATGATTTTCGCAGCAATTCTCAGTGTGTCGTCAGCCAGAAATACAGTACAAAACGTTGCTTTTAATCATTACAGATCAAAAAGACCCCTGGTTTATTCTCTTGTCTTTCCACAGATACTGCTTGACTGGCTGAGTTCTTCCAACATTTGTTTCAGATTCCAGCATCTGCAGAGCACCAGTGGATCACTCCTCAGGGAGGAGCTACCTTCTTTCCCCTCTCCAACAATGGGACTGAGAAAACAAATGAAACATCTCCACCATCACCCTGGCTGAGAGAGCACATCACTGCCCATGGCCGTTGGGTCTTGTGACCTTCAAACTCCAGGAGTTAAAAGAATTCCTCCTTCCCGATGCAGGGTCCCGACCTGAAGCGTCAACAATTCCTCTCCCCTGGGTTCCTCCAGCAGCTTGTTTTTTGCTTCAGATTCCAGCATCTGCAATCCGTCATGTCTCCAGAACAGAATTTTTTTTTAAACTATTTCTGGATGATCACACAGAATCTATGAAAGAAAAAAATCTTGTAGACAGTTTAGCTCCAGTCCAGTGGCATGTTCTCATTCACTGCATTCACCCATGGTTCAAAGGAAATCTGCACTGAGATAGGTATAAAGTGGAATGATGAGGTAAAGTAGAAATGATTGCGACACAAGGAGCCTTAAATACCAGAATCATAAACAAGAATCCCTGATATTTCAATACGACTACCAGCTCTACTCTAGCACTGCTAGAACAAGGTAGAGTCTAAATGAAGTTTTCTAAGCCTTTAGAAATGGTCCAGCAAAAAGATCAAGTATCACAAGTGAAAACAGTAATAGATGGCAGTGTATCTTTGTACTCCGCAACAAGGTATAGCTTCTTAAAGTAATATCAGTCAATGCTACTTCATAGCACCATAACCAGATAAAACCTAACACCCAGCCAATGAAGCTGACATCAGGAGAGCTGACCAAAAGCTTGGTGTTATTGGAATTATGAAAGGCAAAGAGCTTAGGGAAGGCAGTTCCAGAACACAAGGTCCAGAGCAAGGCTGCTGCCAGTGGATGAGATATGTCAAACAAGAAGTTCATCTATTCAGAGTAGACATAGTGGAAAATACAGAGCAAACAGCAAGAAAATGCAAACAGGTACTTTATCTGCTGCTCCTGTTTTACCAGGTTGAGCTTTGGCAAGTCCTGAGATCCACTTACACCACCCATTATAAAATGTAATCCATACTTTTCCAGGTTCACAACAGACTGCACAACAGGCAACAAATGAGGGAAGATCAGAGTAGTTGTTGGTAGAAAAACCTTAATTCTCACAATTATTTGCACTGAAAAACAATCACTTCTGTTTAGCCATCTGTCAGCAAAGCTCTTCGTGACAGTCACAGTGTCCAGGAAAGAGACATTGATTTCATCCTCAGATCGGCATGGAGGTCGGTGACCAGTGGTGTACCTCAGGGATCTGTTCTGGCACCCTTACTCTTTGTGATTTTTATAAACGACCTGGATGAGGAAGTGGAGGGGTGGGTTAGTAAGTTTGCTGATGACACAAAGGTTGGAGGTGTTGTAGGAGGGCTGTCAGAGGTGATGAGTTCAACCCAGATAAGTGTGAAGTGGTTCATTTTGGTAGGTCAAATATGATGGCAGAATATAGTATTAATGGTAAAACGCTTGGCAGTGTGGAGGATCAGAGGGATCTTGGGGTCTGAGTCCATAGGACACTCAAAGCAGCTGCACAGGTTGACTGTGGTTAAGAAGGTTAATGTATTAATGTGGTTAATGTATTGTCCTTCATCAATCATGGAATTGAAGTTAGGAGCCGAGAGGTAATGTTGCAGCTATATAGGAACCTGGTCAGACCCCACTTGGAGGAGTGTGCTCAGTTCTGGTCACCTCACTGCAGGAAGGATGTGGAAGCCATAGAAATGATGCAGAGGAGATTTACAAGGATGCTGCCTGGATTGGGGAGCATGCCTTATGAAAACAGGTTGAGGGAACTCAGCCTTTTCTCCTTGGAACGACAGAGGATGAGGAGGGACCTGATAGAGGTGTACAAGATGATGAGAGGCATTGATCGTGTGGATAGTCAGAGGCTTTTTCCCAGGGCTGAAATGGTTGCCACAAGAGGATACAGGTTTAAGGTGCTGGGGAGTAAGTAAAGAGCAGATGTCAGGGGTAAGTTTTTTTTTACTCAGAGTGGCGAGTATATGGAATGGGCTGCCGGCAACAGTGGTGGAGGCAGATACGATAGGGTCTTTTAAGACACTTTTGGATAGGGACATGGAGCTTAGAAAAATAGAGGGCTATGGGTAAACCTAATAATTTCAAAGGTAGGGACATGTTCGGCACAGATTTGTGGGCCAAAGGTCCTGAATTGTGCTGTAGGTTTTCTATGTTTCTATCTCCAGAACTGCAAGGCCAGATGGTTAATCTCTGGGATTTTCTGTCACTTCCCAGAGGTTTGTTTAAAGAAGCACTGGCTGACGACTTGATGTTAGCTAAAATGCAGTAGTTATTGTGTTGTTGAGGGTTAACAAGAAAATCATTTTATATCTAGGGGAAAAAAAAAGATTCTACCCAATTTTCATTAGCAATGCTATGCAGCGTACACAGTTTGAGAAGTTGCAAGGGATGTAATTTATAACCCACTCCCTGCAATGGCACACGAGGTCAGGTTACTAATAGCATGTAAAACCATGTCTCATGGGTCATTATGTTTTTGTGCTTCTGTTTTTCTTCTGGAGTACTAGTCCACCTATGTTAGGTCTCATGTATCCTTCCTGCTGACTTGATCAAATTTTAACAGCAAAACTTTTTTTTAAAACTAGTGATGGTTTGTCATCACTTCAGTGCAGCTCAGAGGATGAGTTATCCTTAAGATGATTAAAAGCACACAAAATATACCATTGCTTTATTCAAGGAACAGTTAGAACACAGAACAGTACAGCACAGGCCCTTCGGCCCACAAGTTCTGCACCGGCCACGATGCCAAATTAAACTAAATCTCTTCTGCCTGCAACTGGATCCTTGACTTCCTGACCAATAGACCGCAATCAGTGAGGACAGGCAGCAACACCTCTGGCAAGATTATTCTAAACACTGGTGCCCCACAAGGCTGTGTCCTCAGCCCCCTACTCTATTCCCTATACACTCATGACTGAGTGGCCAGATTCTGCTCTAACTCCATCTACAAGTTTACAGATGATAACACCGTAGTGGGCTGGATCTCAAATGATGATGAGTCAGAGTACAGGAAGGAGATAGAGAGCTTAGTGACATGGTGTCATGACAACAACCTTTCGCTTAATGTCAGCAAAAAAAAAAGAGCTGGTTATTGACTTCAGGAGGGGGGGTGGGGCGGTGCACATGCATCCGTCTACATCAACAGTGCTGAGGACAAGGGGGTTGAGAGCTTCAAGTTCCTGGGAGTGAACATCACCAATAGACTGGCCTGATCAAACCACATTTATGCCATGGCCAAGAAAGCTCACCAGCACCTCTTTCTTCAGGAGGCTAAAGAAATTTGGCATGTCCCCTTTGGCACTCACCAATTTTTATTGGTGCACCATAGAAAGCATCCTATCCGGATGCATCGTGGCTTGCTATGGCAACTGCTCTGCCCAGGACTGCAAGAAACTGCAGAGAGTTGTGGACACAACTCAGCACATCACGGAAACCAGCCTCCCCTCCATGGACTCTGTCAATACTTCTTGCTGTCTCAGTAAAGCAGCTAACATAATCAAAGATCCCACTCACCCGTTACATTCTCTCTTCTCACCTCTCCCATCATGCAGAAGATACAAAAGCTTGAAAGCACGTACCACCAGGCTCAAAGACAGCTTCAATCCCACTGTTATAAGACTATTAATGGTACCCTAGTAATGATAAGATAAAATGGACTCTTATCCTCACAATCTACTTCATTACGACCTTGAACCTTATTATCTACCTGCACTGCACTTTCCCTGTAGCTGTGACACTCTACTCTGCATTCTGTATTGTTTTTACCTTGTACTACCTCAATGCACTGTGTAATGAATTGATCTGTACAAACGGTATGCAAGACAAGTTTTTCACCGTACCTCAGTACAAGTGACAACAATAAACCAATTCTAATTCCTGCACATGATCCACATCCCTCCATTCCCTGCATCTTCATACATCTATCTAAAAGCCTCTTAAACGCCACACTCGTATCTGCTTATACCACAACGACTGGCAGCCCATTCCAGGCACCCACCACTGTCAAAAAAATTTGTCCTGCACATTTCCTTTAAACGTTCCTCCTTTCACTTGAAATGCACGTCCTCTAGTACTTGACATTTCTACCCTTTCAGAAGTTTATAAACTTCGATTAGGTCTTCCCTCAGCCTCTGATGCTACAGAGAAAACAACTCAAATTTGTTCAACCTCCCCTCATAGCTCGTACCCTCTCATTCAGGCAGCATCCTGGTAAACCTCTTCTGCCACCCTTTCCAAAGTCTCCACATCCTTCCTGTAACGAGGTGACCAGAATTGCACAAAACACTCCAAGTGTGGCCTAACCAAAGTTTTATATAGCCATTTGCCAGAAACGCCAAAAATTGTCTGTCATTTTTTCCCATTGGCTGTTTATCGGTCTTAACTGTGCTTAAAATAAAAACAAATGCTGGAATTAATGATCAAATCGGCCAGCATAGGTGAAGAAAGGACCGTAGTTGACATCATAGACTTCAACTCATCAGAACCGGGGAAAGTTAGAGATAAGCAATGTAGCAAAGGAGTAAAAAAGAAAGACTGCAGCTGTATTAAAAGCTTCCAGTCAGTTTAACCAAGAAATGACTGTACATATTTGGCCATTTCTTTATATGGAAAATAAACACAGCCTTCAATCATCATCTCCCAAGGAACCAGACAGAGAAAAGCAAACAGTTATCAAGCCAAATTTATTTTGTGAGCCCAGCTGATTAGTAAACTGCATTGCAGCTCCAAACAGAAACTGCCTTGGGAGGTCATAAACCATTCGCTGTAGAATGACAGAGCTCTTAAACTAAATTGAAATGCTTCCTATGTGCGAGCTTCCAGCTGTGGGTGGGAATTGTGTGAAGGCAGCCCTGACACTTATCACAATCTGTTTTAATTTGGTGTCACTGCAGTTGCTTTCCCCATGTTGTACAGTAGACTTTGCAGTAAACAACAGCACAGATTTGTTGGGATCATCAGCTAAGCAAGAAATTTATCCATCTTTGATTGTCATGATAATCAAATTCTGATTCTGTATTTGAAATCAATGCAGACAATGGAGGAAGAGCTTATGATAACAACATTAGATCATTTTGATATATTCAGACATTTTTTCTTGCATCAATATGTGTCACTGCTGGACCACTGCAGTGATAGGAGACCCTCTATTCTGATGTAGCACAAAAACTGGGGTAAAGTCTTCAGACTAATTCCAGAGCAGTAGAATGCAGCAAATTATCCCAAGCACTAGGATTGCAGGTGACAAAAATCAAATGTTTTCACAGAAAGGGCATAATAAAATTCTATTTATTAAAACATTACTTTGAAAAATTATTTTTAGTTTTATAAATACTTACATTTGTCTTTCCTACACTGACTTAAGAAAAATGATGTGTTGATACATGTTCATTCTCCAATTATTCCAAAGTACTGCATATCTAATGAAATACCATCTGAAGTTTGGATGTTCTTATAAAGGGAGAAAGTGTACAATACATCTGCATGGAGAAAGAGACCACAAAGAAAAGTGAAATAAATGACTCAATAAACCACATTAGAGATAAAAACAAAATGCTGGAAATGCTCGGCAGGTCGGGTAATACATCTGGAAAAAGAAATTTAATGTATCAAGTCAAAGACCCTTCAAGAGAACTGCGAAAGAGAAAATATTAACTGCTTCTCTTTTCCCAGCATTGGGTCATTTATTGGTCAAAGACAACACATGGAGCCCAGGATCAAGGATGAGATGAGATGGGAAGCTTGGGGGTGGGATTGCTATTGGAGATCAGAGTCCAACAGAGAATTGGGAACATCCAGTTGTCCCAGAAGTGATCAATGATGATTGCACACAGGTTGAAATGGTCCAAATTCCTCTACAATATTATGGGGCTATTAATATAGTTTACAACCAACCATTTTGTAACCCACCTTAAAAGGAAGAGGGGTGAAAGGCTGGAGAGGTTTGGAAGTGGAACTCCAGAGCTGAAAAGGCAACATTTCTAGAAAGCTTATGGCAAGGTGAAAACAGTCAGAGATGAAATGAAGACTGGTGTTGGAGAAATGCAGAGAACAGGACAAAGCTCAGGAGGAATAAATTGCAGACGTTTTTGAACAAGAGGAGAATTATAAAATGCAAAATTTAAATTTAAAATCCACCATTCTACCTGGAACTAAAACCACAGCAAATCTTGAGCAATGACAGATGCTTAGTGACAAGTCTGATAAATGTCAGTAATTGATGGAAATCTGCACAGCGTTGACATGGAGCTGTACGTACGTAGAACAGTACAGCATAGGAACAGGCCCTTCGGTCCACTATGTATGTGCTGAACACGATGCCAAATTAATCTAATCCCTTTTGCCTGCACATGATCTATATCTTTCCATATCCTTGTGGCATTATAGTGGTCAGCAATATAGCAATTCTGATCACCAGCCCAGGAGGATCTCTCAGCTGACACAATAGGAAGAATGTTATAATGTCCTCAGCAAAATATCCACCTATCTCTGCTGGACTGCTGCACGCCGAATGTGACCAGATCATGTATTCAGAATCACAAAGTCACAGAATCATTCGTACATTGAAGGACATTCAGCCCATTAAGTCTATAGAGATTTTGTACAGAGAAATCCAAAGAGTCTGACTCCATCTCAATCTCCCCAGCATCCTGCAAATGCTATCCTTTCAGACAATTATCCAGCTCCCTTCTGAATGTGACTATTGAATCTGCCTCTCCCACTAGCGGTGTATTGATAACTACTTCTGCTTAAAAAAACGTATTCCTTGTGGTACTCTCAGTTATTCTCCCTATCCATTCTGCTTGATGCCTCCACTAAAATGAACAGTTTCTCTCTATCTGCTCTGACTCTTCCCTTTAAATATTGAGAACAACAGTCCCAACTTCTCCAGTCTGTCTGCGTAACTGCAGCCTCTCATCCCAGAGGTCATTTCGGTAAACCCGTCCTTCTTCCTGTTTAAAGCATTTACGTCTCTCCCTGGATGAGGGGTTACCTTCAGAACTTTGTTTTTAAGAAGTCTCTCAGCCATGCCCTCAACCTGCAGGAGGAGATTTCATTTTTAGCCTCTTTAGCCCCTTCTCTCCCTTTACAATGCTTTTCTTGCTCATATGCCTATACAATATTTCTGGATTCCCCTTTAAATTCACTGCTACTCTTTTCTTACACTCTTTCTTTGTCCCTCTAATTTGTGTTTTATTTCCCCCCTCAACTTTCTGTAATCAGCCTGATTCTCATTTGTGTTAACAACTTGGCATTTGCCACATGCTCTCTCTCTGCTCAGTTTTACTCTTTGACCAGCTGGGGAGATTTGGCTTTAAACCCCAACCCCTCAACTGACGTTATCTGGACTGTGGCTGAAACATCTTCAACCCAAAGATCTCCCATTGTTCAATTACAATTTGGTTCTTATTTACCCAGGCCATCGCTGTTTTCATCTCAGAGAAACTTGCCCTTCTTCAATTGAAGATTTTTAAACTTTGAATGCTCCATGTCTTTTTCCATTAAGTTATGTTTCCCTGATTATCTCCAGGGATCTTTGCTCCAGTGAGCCTGCCTCATTCCCCAGAAGCACAGTCCACCTGCCTGCTTCATTATCCACAAACATACTGATCAAGAAAGTTCTCCTGAGCACACTTCAGAACCTCCTCCCTTTCTTTGCTTCTTATACTACAGCTATCCTGACCCATAATTGAATAGTTGACATAGCCCACAATTAGTACTTAATTGCTTTTGTATAAATCCCAACAAATTTGATCTGCAATATCCTTTCAATTAGTTGGTGGTCTTCAAAATAACCCCAATGGTGTAAGTGACCCTCTATTCTTTAACTCTTAACAAATAGATTCTATCCTTGATTGTTCCAGAAAGTTCTCTCCAGCACTGCAATATTCTTTTTAATCAGCACAGGCACTCCCCCAATTTTCTTCCTTCCAATTGTTCCCAAATCCCTTGTTTGCAAAAAATATTTCACGTATTCCAGCCCACTTTTTCCACCAGATCTGTTATTACTACAACATCATAATCTCATGTGCTTAATTGCACCTACAGCTCATCAACTTGAGCCAAAATATTTTTGAATTTATGTAAATGCACTGTAAACCTTCTTTCGACTTTCTTGCATTCTCTCTTTGTCTAATTTTGTCTGAAA
The DNA here is from genome assembly GCF_009764475.1 of Pristis pectinata. Taxonomy (NCBI): domain Eukaryota; kingdom Metazoa; phylum Chordata; class Chondrichthyes; order Rhinopristiformes; family Pristidae; genus Pristis; species Pristis pectinata. The sequence continues at coordinate 24,637,354 of NC_067427.1, forward strand.
CTTTCTTTTACTTTCTGGTGCTATTTATTTCCCAATTCTTATTGGGCATTTTTTCCATTCTTCTTTTTATGGTGTCCCCCTGCACCCTGCCCCCAAATGAATTCAAACCACACCTCAAGAAGACTTGTGATCCTTCCCCCAAGGACAATAGTCCCAGCTCTGTTGAGGTAAAATATCCAACCCAGCTTGGACAGGTTGCACCTCCACCAGAACTGATCCCAGTATCACAGGGATCCAAAGTCCACTCTCACATACCATCATTCCAGTTATGCATTTACCTTTGTTATCTTCCTGTGTCTTTACTCACTGGTGTGTGGTGTAAAGAGTAATCTGGAGACCTTTTTTTTGAGGTCCTCTTTCTTAAATCTCATTCATAACACCTTAAAAGTTTAACTTCAGGCATCTCATTCCACATGTTATGGATACCAGTATGGACCACAATCTTTGGTGTCATCCTTCCCCTCCAGAAGGATTTTGCAGAAATCCAGTGCTGACATTGTTGCAAAACATTGGTTTATCACAGTATGATTTTGGTCCAATTAACTTGTAATCATTTTTATTGGGCAACTGGTAATAAGGAAAAAACAGTTTGTTCTATTAAACAACTTTCATAGGCAACTGCTGATGGAGACCCCTGGCTACAGCAAATGTAAAAGTCTTCAATAGTTCTTGATACCACTGGTGATCACAGTTCAAAAAAGTCCAGTCAATTGATCCAAGAAGCAAACAGTTCTCAAGAAAAAGTGTTCTCACATTCCTTCTGCAATAGCAAATGCAAGAATATTTCCTCCACTGATAACCCTTAGCAATATTCACAATCCCAATCCAAAGTTGAAACTCTCTCCACCACTGCAAAATCGATTTTTATGCATATGATCAAACAACTTCCTGTCACATGACAAGTCCTTGCTGTCACAAAATAAATCACTTTAACAAACCAGCTTTAATTAAGCTGTTTAACACATTAACTATTACCACACCAGTGACTTTTGACAATGATAGTTGCACAAATCACAAAGTTTTAATAAATTAAGTGGAATGTATAATATCATGATTCTAAACCAATTACAAAGTTCTTGCCAACATCTGCATCACACTGCACATACCATTCTGCAATTACTTAATACCTGCCTGCTTCCCGATCATAGGATCCCTTATAATTATTCCTCTCTTGACCATTCTTCTCCTTCTCAGTACAGAGGAGCCACCCATGATACCATGCTCTTGGCTCTGGCTACAACCCCCAGGGGAATCCTCTCCACACCAGTGCTCAAAACTGAATACTGGGGTTTGACAGTAAGATGCCCAAGGCATTTCCTGAACTAACTGCCTCCTCTTTCTTTGGTGTCCGTCTGGCAGTCACCCTTCTTTCTCTGCCTGCTCTCCGTTGATCTGCAGTGTGACTACCTCCCGAAATGTGCTATCTGCAAAACACAGCCTCACGGATGGACAATTGTGATATTAGCTGTTGCTCAAGCTCCAAAACTCAAGAGCTCAAGCTCCTCCATCTGATGACACTTTCTGCACCTGTGGTTGCAGCAAAACAGGAAGCATCTTGTAGCTCTCACATGGTGTGTGCTGTGCATTCCATAGGTCAGAGGTGTTCTCTCATCCCTCGATTTATGAGGTTAACTCAACCAACAGACTACATTCCCTTATGCTTCACCGAGTGACACACATCAAGCACCTACCAGAAAAGCATGACCTCAATCTCTCTAACAATGCTTACAAACTGAAGCAAACAAAATAGCCTACAAATTGTTAAAAATTTGGAAGCACACACACTAAAATAGAGCAATGGAAAAGACCCGTGCAGGTGTGGTGTGATCAATTTCCCTTTATTCAACATCTGGTAGGCATCATGTGACTAGGGATCATGAATATCAGGTCTTCCACAGCCACACACAATGAGCAAGTTTCAAAGTACAATCTCCTCCCTTGGTAGAAACCTTTAGAATGGTGGTTTTCAACTGGAACTACTGCACCAAGCTGTGGTGATAATTTCAGGCATGTTTCACCTCAAACGCTACAGCGGAGATGAGAGTGGACATCAATGGATTTCAGCAGACAATGAGACATCTGAGGCAATGATCAGGGCACTCCCACTCCTCCTTAAATGGAAGGCAGCAGCCTTATCTGTAATACTGGCACCATCATTGGTCATCTTTAGTGGCAGACTCTTTATCAATGGCTTCATGATCTCTGACCTACAATGGAGCAGGACTTCATTAAAACCTACACCTCAACCATTTCCCAAGCAGTTTCTGTGGTGTTCATGTGCCTTTCAATGTTGCAGCAGCAACATTAAGTGTATGTTGCATGCCTGTGGACATTACAGCTACATGGCAGCAGCTTCCATGCACAAATGCATCACGTGTATATGGCGGATAATGGTAAAATTTCCACAGGGATTTTCTTTCTCAAATCTATTATTTCTCTATCAATAAATAATCTACTAACTAGAATTGTGGTGATTCTCTTTGTAATTGTTTTAAACTTTGTCTGGTTCCTCAGTTTTCTTCTTTTCAAACATAAAAAAACTTAATGAAAGGACTTATTTCAATTCTAAATTAGAAATGTGAGCAATCTTCCAAAAGGAGAAAAATGAATAAGGTTTTAAAAGGTTAGTTTCTTGCAACTATTTATTAAATTGTCATGGTAACAGCAAATGACCCATTGTGACATTTGTCAGAAGCGCAACTGAATTAACACCTTTCATTTGATGTAACTTCCCTGTAATTTTCTGCAAATTATTCTTCGGTACTGGTTTGCTAATTTTGTCTGGGGTAAGAAAACCTTCCAGAGAATGCCAAATATTGGAACAATCAGGTCACTCAATTCAATCACGGGGTAAGAAACAAAAGTTGCAATCTCTCAATGCTGCAGCTGAAACTTTAATGGCTCTGGAGATCTGTGCAGAAGCTCCATAACTCTTGCATGAGCATGCACAACCCAAACAGATGCACTGCTCTGCCATTCCATTAATGTTCATGCAGCAAACATCCCACTTTTAAATTAAATCAACACTGCAACACTGGCATGAGCATTCACAACCATGGGAATACGGACACCCAGAAGATCCCACTCTGACTCTGACTACCATGCATCAGCTGTGGCTCAAAAGGTTGCAACTATGCCTTTGTACAAATAGATAGGGTGGGTACGAATCACTCTCCATAAACTTCAGCACAAAGAGTATCTAAACTGGCCTTCTCTTGCAGCACTGAGATGATGCCATGCTATCAGAGGTGCAGTTATTTAGATGGGGTGTCAAAGCAAAGCCATGAAGGTCGGACTTATCTTTTACTCAGCCTTGCTGGATGGGCTTTTCAGTCCAATACTTTCATCCTGACAATCACTGATAATAGATTTTACTTTTATTTTAGATTTATATAATTTAAATTGATAGCCACATTTCCTGCATTACAACAGTGGCGACACTTCAGCAGAATTTCATTGGCTGTAACGCTCTTGGCATGTCCTGAAAGGCATGGGAGAAGCACTACAAGAATGCAAATTTGTATTTTTACATTGCTCTATAATGGAATTGTAGAAGCTTACACTACAAAGAGGAGTTGTTTGGTCTTTCATGACTGTGCCAGCACTTGGAAAGGGCTGTCAAAGTTAGTCCCCAATCCAGTTTATTCTCTGTAAAGCTGCAAATTCATTTTCTTCAAAACCATTTCCAACTGGCTTTTGAAACTTCCTGTGGAATATGATTTTACCATCCTTTCACTTGATGCATTCCATATTGTAGCAATCGGATCATGAAATCATTTCTCATTTTCCCTTGAGTTTATTTGCGAGCCATTTTAAATCTATGACTGCTTGTTGTTCATCACTCATTCTTGAGTAAGACCATGACATCCAGGTTATAGCGTTGTGATGTGTCTGGAGATGGCTCGATCTGGGCTCAAAAGTTCCTTTCACACAGGTGAAAAAGGTGTAGGAACTAATTCCTTATTTTCCTTTCAGTTTATTCGCAGCTGCTTTATATCTAGGACTACCAGTAGTCCATACACTTGTTGGAGGAAACAACATATCATTTCATAATCCATCAAATCTGTTCATAATTTTAAATACTTTTATTTAGTCTTCTTTTGACCTTTCCTGTACTAAGAGATCAATTCCAGCTTCCCCAATGTATCCATACTATTAGAATTCTCTACCCCTCATATTATACTGATAAATCTCCTCTGTATCCTTTCTAAAACCGATATATCATCACTAAATTGTGGTGTCCGGTATTGTCCTCAATCTAACAGTTGAGACCCAACCAATGAATAACCACAGTAGGAACTATTTATTTGCAGTGTACCTGTCACAAAACCAAGAAGTCCCACTGCTTTTCCAACACCTTCAAGGATTTGTGAATATGGATTCTTGACACCACTACCACCACCACTCCCCCACCCAACCCTGTATCTCCATTCAAAACAGTGACATTTAACATGCGGGTAAATCGGAAGGCTTTTATTCCAAGGGAAATGGAGTGTAAACGTTGGGAAATTTTACAATAACGTTGATGAGACCTAGGGTTTTCCTATTTAAGGAGAGGTACACTACATTTGTATTGGAGAAGGAAAGAGTTTTTACATTAATCTCAGGGATAAAGGGTGCTTTGATGAGGAATATTCAGTAGACAGGTCCATATTGTGCCTGAATGGAGTTCAGAAGTATATACAAGTTTATTGGGGGGCAGCTGTTGAGGGAAAGTTTCCTCTTGTGCAGGAATCTAGAACTAAAGTCCATAGTTTCAGCATTAGGATTGCCCATTTAAGTAAGAGATAAGGAGGAATTCCTTCCATCAGGGTAACCTGAATCTTTCGGAATTATCCACCCTAGAGAGCTGTGAAGGTGGCCATTGAGAATATTCAAGGTTGACATATGTCTTTGGACTATAGAAAGTTACGAGTTATGGAAAACAGGCAGGAAAGAGGGGTTGAGGCCAAGGTCAGATTAGTCATGATCTTATTGAAAGGCAAAGCAGGCTTAATGGGTTGGATGGCCAACTCCTGTTCCTACTTCCTGTGTTCGTATTATACTGCCTCTCTCTCTGCTGGTTTTCAAAAGGGTGTCATTTCACACATGCATGTATTCATCTGCAACTGGCTGCTTATGCCAACGTGCTCCTGAAGTTTGCTTTTACATTTAGCCACATTGTCAGACTTAATATTGTCTGCAACCTTGTATTCACTATATCCTAATCAGGTCACATGTACAAGAAAAGCACTGGTTCTAGGTGTAATACCCAAGGGATCTGGCGATCCAACTGCATACAACTCTCCAGTCCAGAAGCATCCATTCACCACTAACCTCTTCCTCCAGTACCTCATCCAATTATATCTTCAAGTTACTTACTATCATTCTGGTAACATGAATTGCTATTTAATGAATGACTGTTGTGGGAAGCTTTATAAAATACCTTTCTAAAGTCCATATATATTCTACTTACTGTATTACCTGTGTTTCCTCAGAGAACTTTCATTAATTGAATCAGAAGTAACTTGTATTTAATGACCCAGTGTTGGTTGCCCTTCATTAACCCATGCTTTGCCAAGTGTGAATAAAATTACCAGGGGCAAAGATAGAGCAGATCGTAAAAAGAACTTTTCCCCATTGCAGTGGCATCTAAAACTAGAGGGCACAAGTTAGGGTAAAAGGCAAGGTATTCAGAGGGAATATAAGGAATATTTTCTTTTTACCCAGCAGCTGCTTGAAATCTAGAATGCATTGCCTGAGAAAGTAGCAGATGCAGGTACTGGCACAACATTTAAGAAGTATCGACCCAAACACCAGCACCACCAAGGCATAGAAGCTGTGGACCAAGTTCTGGTAAATAGGCTTAGTATAAATGAGCACCTGATGGTTGCCACGGACATGGTGGGACAAGTGGACTGTTTCTGTGCTGCATGACTCTATGATTGGCAATACTCTCCAGTAACATCCCCACCATTGATGTTGCACTGATTAACCTGCAGTTACCAGGTTTAACCCCCCCGCCACTTACTTTGACACAGAATAACATTTCAATCCTCTAATCTTCCAGTTCTATTCCCATATCCAAGCAGGACTGAAAGATAGTGGTCAGGACCTCTACTTTCTTCACATCAGGCTTCCCTCTGCAACCTCAGGGACATCTTCTCTGCCCCGTGACTAACTATTGAGTGGTGACAACCTACTGAACACCTTCCCATATTTGTATCTTCTTCATTCGCTCTGCTCCCTCCTCATCATTGTTAACTTCATCCTCTTGTAAAGCCAAATGTGGTCATTCAATACCCCAACCATAGCTTCTTCCTCCTCTTTTCCCCAACTTGCATCAACTTTCCTTTAATTATCCTTTTGTTTTTTTTAAAATATATGTTGATAAAATAAATTGGTTTCAGTAAAACCATCTTACATCCTTTTCTAATGACTTCTTTAAGCTGATTTTCTTAATGTTATGTACCTAATATTTATTAGAAAACTTCCTTTGTTTCATTTTAATCTCTGCTTTTGTCATCAAGAGAGCTCAAGGTTTTGATGCCTCGTCTTTCCTCCAAATAGGATCAGACTTGCCTCTGAATCATCTCTGTCTGGAAGGACCACCACTGTTTCCTGTCTACTTGTGCTATCTCTCTGCTCGAATTATCTTTCTACTTGGATGTTTCCAACTGTGATTTTCTTTGATCCATATGCTCAACTACTTTAAACCCAAATATATCATGATCCCTATTACCCATAAGTACTGCAACAATCTCTGTCTGTTTTCATTCATTCCTTTGAATTTGATCCAACACTACATCTTTTTCCCTTTGATAAAAATGTACTGATCAGTGACGTTTTTCTTCACAGATTTTAGTAACTTTTAGATTATCCCCACTCCTTACTCTGTTTAATCCTAATTTACATTAATCCAAGTTATTATTTTTTAACAATCATCTGAAGTTTGCCAAAAGAATTTCCTTTCTGTTGGGGCGTATATAGTAGACAGCACACATGCAACATTTCTTTTCTTGGTCTTTGATTTCAATCAAATGGAGTGTCTTTGAATCCTCCATTATAATTACCCCTCAATGCTTAATGTTTCCTCTCTTTTGTTTTACTACTTCTTTTGAGAACATCGCATCCAGCAATATTGAGTTCTAAACCGTGCACATGTTTAAGCCATGTTTGCATACGAGTCACCACATTATGACCACTTTGCAGCTAATTGTGCCTTTGAAATGTTCATGTTGTTAGTCGCAGAGAAAGGCTGTGCAAAACATATTTGGAATTTCACTGTCTTGATATTCCAATTTTCCACACGCCTGCAGAGAGCAGAGATGGGGGGCAAAGGGGGTCAGTGAGGAGAACGTGGTGGAAGTTTTTGAAGAAATTAGCTTCAAAAACAAACGATCTAAAACAGTAGCCATGCCACACTTGTGCTTCTGTCCATCCTGAGGCAGAATTCAGAGGTACTGAGGCCAACTACATCCATTAGAAAGGAAGGTTGAGGAGATCTTTCTCTGCACCGAGCTCAGTCTGGTGACTACATTCACGTGCAAAGGACAAGAATTCCTGAGACAGTCCCAACACAAATAGATCTAGACTGACAACTAGAAAAATCGATTGATGTGCCAAGGGATGAGTTTTCTATAACTGGAAATTATTAACAGCATATGGTGATTTAATACATTCCATTTCACGTGCAAATTTCTGACGACAATTAATGAAATTCAATGATTTGTACTGTGTAAAAAAATATTCAAAGGATTAGACCTTTTTTTACATTAATTGTGGTACTGTACTACATATACAGTATATTAACAATTAATTTAACTTCCCTGGTCTTGTTGGATAGACCACAAGTGACAAAGCAAGTTTGAAATACTGCCCGACTTGTTGAGACAAACGTCTTCCTTTGCACTTGACGATGTTGCACAATTCTTGTCAAGGAAGTTGGGCATTTCATCCTTGATTCTAATGCACAACCTGAAATTCACAGGTATCTTCACCCAGAGTGTGAAATAATGCACATATTGATTGCACCTTCTGAACTGACACTAAGCTGGATAATATCAAAGAGCATACCCAATACCAGATTCCTCAAACATGCACTCTATTCTAAGCTCCATCATGGGAAAGACAAAGATTGAAGGATGTGCTCAAAACTTCCTTCAAGAAATCCAATCTCCTCATTGATCCCTGGGAACCTTTGACCCAAGAGGAGAAGGAGCATTCAGGATGATACTGAGAACCTCAAAGCCTTCAGGAGCACACAAAAGCCTGCTGAAGCAGTGGAAGGATTGTATCATCATGCAACCTACCCAACTGCTCATCCGGTCAAACATCACGTCCTATCTGTGGAAGAATCTACAGTTCCTATATTGGCCCCATTAGCCACTTCAGAACCCATAATATCGGAGTGGAAGCAAGTCATCCTTGATCCTGGGGGCTTATCTTGGTGACAGAGTTACAGTAAAGGACATTTCATGGATTTCCATTGCTAAAAATAACATCCATTATTTGACTTGATATTTCCACTATTTGAAATCAAATATTTCAACTTTTTCACAAAGACATAAGAAATGTTGGAGATGGTTTTGTTCAAAAAAAAAAGCCACACAAAGCAGTTCTTGTTTCAGCATTTATCGTACCTTCCCTGGACCAGTGGCAAGGACTTAGACAAGCAGATTCAATTCAATTGCAACTGGCTCAAATAATCAGTTGTCACAAATGCAGAGCAGCTGCCTTCTAAGGGGAATTGGTGACAAGTATCACATTTGATCTACTGAGTGCAAGGAGATTTAACAGTAACTTGCCATTTTTTTAAATATAAATAACAAATATGTCGGACTATTGGGAAAGAGAAGGGGAGTTGAACTCATTGAATCATTCAATCAAATGGTTGATAGAGGCATGGTGGAATTAACAGCCTTGATCTGTCTTTTGATAATTGTTGGGAGACCACAGACTGTACAGAAGAGCACCATAGATGAAGTTATCGAAAAAAATATATAATTCCTAAAATAAATTGTCTGGTAGTAAATTGGAGAGAGATATCAAATAATGAAAGGCTTTACACTTGTAGTGACTTCACTTTAAGGAAGGAGACTGGTCCAAAATATGACTAATCATTCAAAGCAACAAACAGTAAAAAAGCATAGTTTTTGAAGTGAATTAAAAATATAAACAGCAAAGGTTCAACGGACCATTCACTTTTTTTGCTATTCATTGCAAGTTTATCAACGGAACAGTATTCAGTGCAAATTAAAATGAAATTTCCTTATAATACTTCCATGAACTTTTAACAAAATAATTAAATACTGTAAAAATGAAAATACATTGTGAGAGAGAAAGATAGGCGTGTGGTAGTAATTACTTTTGAAATGTCCTGAGATATTCTTATAATTCAGGAAAGAAAAGGTCCACATTTTGCTATTTACATGCGTGCTTTATTTTCACACAATGCAGAGATGGATACTGAGTTTATGGAGTCAGTTGTAAATTCAGCAATCTTTTTTTTAGAATTAGAATGTTGGCAGATAAACAAAAAAGCAACATCGCACGAATATTATGTTTCTGTGAAGATTTTCAAAAGTGGCAGCCTTAAAAATAAACAGCTCCCTTGATTGACATCAAAGCTCTGTCACCTCAGTACCATATTAGCCTCTACAATAGTTATAACAGAACCATGGAGAACACTGAATGTACAATCTAATTGCTTACTTTGGTCTCAAACTCTAAATAAGGTGATTGTATATTACTTGGAAGATAATCTGCATGGATTGGAGAACTGCAGGGACTTGAGAGAACAAAACCATAAATCAGTAAAAATTGTCATGCGGGATAATGAGGCCAAAGCACAAGGATAACAAACAGTAGGTTGATTTCTATTGGAATAGAAATAACACACAAACATAAAAATTAGAAGCAGAAGTAGGCCTTTTGGTCTCCCAAACTGCTCCGATGTTTATTAATATCACAGTTGGTCTGACTGCAACCTTAATTCCACATCCCTGTATAACCTGGTAACCTTTCACCCCCTTGCTTATCAAGAATCTATCAACCACTGCCTTAAAAATATTCAAAGAATCTGCTTGCACTGCCCTCTGAGGAAGAGAATTTCAGACGTGCCACCTTCTGAGGCCTCATTTCAGTCTTAAATGAACATCCCCTTATTTTAAAGTGAGCTGATATTCTAGATTATCCCACAAAAGAAAATGTCCTCTCTGTATTCAGCCTATCAAGACCCTTCAGGATTGTATATGTTTTAATCAGGTCACCTCTCATTCTTCTACACTCCAGTTGATATGAGCCCAGCCCTGTACAACCTTCCCTCAAGATGTCCCGCACATTCTAGCGATGAGTTTAGAAAATCATTTCCGAGTTGCAGTCAAAGTATTTGCATTCTTTCTTACTCCAGATATGCCCTCACAATGCCCTATGCAACTGAAGCAAAACCTCCAACTTTTGTATTCAATTCCCCTATCAATAAACATTAATATTCTATTAGCTTTCCTCATTACTTGCTGTTCCTGCACACTAGTCTGCATACTAGACTCTGTCTTTACCTCTCGCTGCCTTGGTGAAGCAGCCAGCATAATCAAAGACCCCACCCACCCGGATCATTCTCTCTTCTCTCCTCTTCCATCCGGTAGAAGATACAAAAGCCTGAGGGCACGTACCACCAGACTGAAGGACAGCTTCTACCCCACTGTGATAAGACTATTGAACGGTTCTCTTATACGATGAGATGGATCTTGACCTCACGATCAACCTTGTTGTGGCCTTGCACCTTATTGCACTGCACTTTCTCTGTAGCTGTGACACTTTAATCTGTACTGTTATTGTTTTTACCTGCACTACATCAATGCACTCTGTACTAACCCAATGTAACTGTGTTGTGTAATGAATTGATCTGTACGATCGGTATGCAAGACAAGTTTTTCACTCTACCTCGGTACAAGCGACAATAATAAACCAATACCAATAGTCTTTCGAGAGCCATGCACTCAGACTCCTAGATCTCTCTGCATGTTAGAACTCAGCAATCTCTATTTTGATAATATTCTTCCTTTATTTTTACTTTTCCTGCCAGAACAATGTGACATTTCCTCACCTTATGCCAGATGTTGAACCTGAATTTAACATTAACCCACACTTGCATCAGGAGCACACAGAAGCCCTGAGTAATTGATGGGAGGAGCACACCGATTAACAGAGTGACCACCCACCCCATCTGTGGAAGAGTCTGTGGTTCTCACACTAATTTCATGAGTCACATAAGAACACACAAAACCAGAGTAGAAGCAACTCACTAAGTGCCTCAGAAGAAGGAAAAGCTTCCACTCACTGCCCTGAACATTCAACCAATCATTAAGTTATACAGCTCTGAAACAGGCCTTTCATCACAACTCATCCATCCCAATCAAGATACCGATCCATGCTAATCCCATTTGCCTGCATTTGGCCAATATCCCTCCAAACTTTTTCTATCCCTGTCCAAATGTCTTTTAAACATTGTAATTATACCCATCTCTAACACTTCCTCTGGCAGCTCGTTCCATACACCCACCACCCTGTGTATGTAAAAACTTGCCCCTCAGATCCCCTTTAAATCTTTCCCCTCTCACCATAAACCTGCAGCCCTTAGTTTTAGGCTGCCCTACCCTGGGAAAAAGTTGTGACCATCTGTCCTATCTGTGCCCTTCATAATTTTATAAACCTCTGTAAGGTCACCCCTCAGCCTCCTTTGCTTGAAGGAAAACAGCCTATTGTATGATTCAAGCCGTCCATTCCAGGCAACATTCCCGTGAATCTTTCCTGCACCCTCTCTGGCTTAATCACATCCTTCCTAAAGCATGACAACCAGAACTGCGCACAGTATTCCAAATACAGTCTTGTACAGCTGTCATGTGACGTCCCAACTCCTGCACTCAATGCCTCAGCCGATGAAGGCAAGCATACCTTCACCACTCTGTCTGCCACTTTCAGGGAACTATGTACTTGTACCTCAAGGTCACACTGTTCAACAACACTCCCCAGGACCCTGCCATTCACTGTGTAGATCCTGCACTGGTTTAACTTTCCAAAATGCACCACTTTGCACTTGTCCGAGTTAAATTTCATCAGCATTCCCTTGCCCGTTTTCCCAATAGATCCAGGTCCTGTTGTAACCTGAGGCAAACTTCTTCATTGTCCACTCTACCACCAATTTTGGGCACATCTACAAACATACCCTGCTGCCTACAATCTCTTCTAAATTATTGATATAGGTGGTAAACAAGAAAGGATCCAGTACCAATCCGTGTGGCACACCAGTGGTTACAAGTCTCCAATCTCAGAAGAAACCATTCATTATCACCCTCTGCTTCCTGCCACTGAGCCAATTTTTTATCCAATCCAATCCAATATCCAATTTTCTATTGTATTCATTTCCTCTACAACGAGTACACAATAGCTGCAGTATGTACCATGGTTTGTCAGCCAGGCTACTCTAATAGCACCTCATAACCCCATCAGGTTTACAACCAAGAAGAACAAGGGGCAGCAGCTACATTGGAACACCACCACCGATAGGTTCCCCACCAAGTCACACACTCTCCCAACTTCAAAATATATTGTCGTTCCTTCATCATCGCTGGGTTGAAATCCTAGAAGTGGACTGTGGGGGAACCTTCACCAGAAGCACTGCAGCAGTTCAAGGAGGTGGCAATTCACCACTTCCTGTGAAATGAGGGATGGACAATGAATGCCACTGGTTCCCTCATCCTGACAAATATATAAATTGAAAATAAAATCTCTTCTTTGCCTTACAACAATCTGTTTCTGTCACGTCTTCCATCTCCCCATACCTACCAAACATGTGTTCCCCAGATTGTGGCTTCTTGCACATGCCCAATTTTAATCACTCAACTCGTCATTGTGCCTTTGATGTCAAGGCTAATCTCTGGAATGCCCTCCTGTAACACCTCCAATAATACAATGATGCAGCAGATAGTGCTGCTGCTTCACAATTCCAGCAGTCCAGGTTCAATCCTGACCTTAGGTGTTGTTTGTGTGGAGTTTCAACTTTCTCCCTGCCGCCATGTGGCTTTCCTCTAAGTGCTCCCACATCACAAAGACATGCTGGTAGGTTAATTGATCACTGCAAATTGCCCCCAAAGAAAGTAGGTTACAGGTAAAGGGGGAGAATGGGATTGATGAGAATCCTCTGAAAGTTGGCACAGACTCGATGGACTGAATGGCTTATGACATCAGAAATTTAGATGACTCGCTACAGCAACTCCCGCAACTTCCCTTCTTCACGACAATCATTACAATTTCCTTCCTTGACCCAGGTTTTGCTCATTTGCCCTCAGGTCTTTTCATTTGGCTTGGTGTCAAATTTTGCTCAATGATGTTCTTGGGAAGCACCTTGAGATATCTCCTCCTTCCCAGACAGTCCCTCAGCGTTGAGGAGGACTTGCTTGCACTCTAGTTTTGTGGGTTGTGAGTTGACCAATGGATCCTGTGCAGGAACAAACAACTTTCACCCTGGCTGGGAGAGGTGAAGTTTGATGGGGCAGGTGGATAAGTTGACTGGACTGTTGTACTTCCCTCCCATTGCACCTGCTTGGTCTCCACTTTCTCATATCGGAGAGACTCGAAGTGGCTGATGTCTCCTTCACCACTTTGACCACTTTTGTGCCACAGATTCCTGTGAGCTGATGGGGATGTTACGTGTTTTTCTCCAAGGAGGCTCTAAGGTGATGACAAATTGGCTCAAATTCTTTCAGGATGTGACAGGGAGAGTTGATAGAGGGGAATTGGTAGATGGAGTGACATAGATTTCCAAGACACATTTGACATAAGAGGCTGGTGCATAAATTAAGAGCCCAAGGTACTGGAGGAAGTGGATTGAAAATTGGCTGTCACATAGGAAACAGAGAGTTGGAATAAATGGGTCTTTTTCAAGCTGTAGAAAGAAAACTAGTGGAGTACCCCTGGATTGGGTTCTCGGCCCTTGATTGTTTACTATTAACATTAATGACCTGGAGGAGGGAATGAAATGTAAATTCGAGGCAGATTAGAAAAAGGAAGCAAAGGGTGGTAGTAGGTAAAAACAAAGGCAGATTATTATATAAATGGAGACTGTAAGCAAGGGAAGTTCAGAGGGCTCTCAGTGTTCTCGCACATGAATCACAAAAAGTTAGCTGACAGGTCCAACAAGTTGTTCAGAAGGCAAATGGCATGTCGGCCTTTATTGCAGAGGGATTGGAGTTTAAGAATAGGAAGGCCTTGTTAAAGTTGTACAGGGTGTTGTTGAGGCCACACCTGGAACACTGTGCACAGCTTTGATTCCATTTCTTAGAGAAGAATATAGTAGCATTGGAGGTCATCCAAAGGAAGTTCACCAGACTAATTCCTGGGTTGAGAGTGTTGTTCTGTCAAGAGAGCATGGATAGTTTGGGTTTGAATTCCTTTAAGTTTAGAAAAGTGAGGGTGACTTTATTGAAACATGTAAAATTCTAAGGGGGTTTGACAGAGTGGATGTTGAGAGGTTTCCATTAGTGGGAGAGTCATGAACAAGGGGACACAGACACAAAATAAGGCAGCAGTCATTTAAAACTGAGGGGCGTAGAAATTTCTTCTCTCAGAGGGCGGTGAATCTTTGGAATTCTCTGTCCATGAGGATAGTTGAGGCCAGATCATTCAATATACTTATGGTGGAGATGGATAAATATTTGAAAAATCGAGGAATTGAGAGTTATAGAGAATTGGCAAACAGGAGGAATTGTGGCCTGGGCCAAATCAGCCATGATCATAGAGAATGGAGAGCAGGCTTGAGGGGTCTGATGGCCTATTCCTGCTTCTATTTTCTTATGTTCTTGTAGATCGAGGGAGCGTTTTCCCTTTCCTCATCAAAATCATTTGGAAAGAGTGAAAATAGGAAGTGGTATAGACAAGGTGGTGTAAGGGGGGGGCAGGGGAAAGATGGACGGAGGGGGGAGAGAGTGAGAGCGTGAGAGAGAGAGAGTGAGAGTGAAAGCAAGAGAGCGAGAGTGTGTGAGAGAGAGAGAGAGAGGTGGGGAAGAAAAAGGAGACAGAGAGGTTGAGAGACCAAGATAGGGGGAGAAAAGGAGAAAGAAGGGAAGCAATTGAGGAGAGATGGGGGAAAACAGGGAGGCGGAGGGAGCAGAGACCACCTTCGTTCCATCCTTTTTCCCTTCTGTCTCCCCCAATACTGTACCAGCCCTCTCTCTTCTCTGCTCCGCACTACCCTCCCCTCTACCCCCCAATCCCTTCTGTTTTCACATTCCCCTTCATCGTTCCAGTCCCCTACCTCTTCACCCATTCATGTTCACTACACCCACTGTCCCTCTCTACTACTTCCCCCCCCGTCTTCCCTCTCCCAATCTGTACTCCTCTCTCAAACCCTTAGATTCTCCCCTTCTCTCATAGACACTACTTTCTTTTGCACTATTCAAAAAATATTGCTATCATATTATTATTTTACAAAGTTTAAAAGTGTAATTAGTTCACCATATTTATCACAAGTAATCAGAACTAAGTTTTCTTTTAATCACTCGACAGCTTAAACCATAATATTGTAATAGAACGATATCGGTAATGCTTTGTTACATTATGCTGTCATATTAAAACATTAAATTTAAGGTAAGGAGTAAAAGATTTATAGAGATAAAAGAAAGAATATTTTTCACCAGAGGATTGGAATACGGAATGCAGTACCAGAGAGGGAGGTGGAGGCAGAGACTCTTCCAACATTCAGTAAGTATCTCGACAGACATTTGAATAGTCAAGGCCACAAACCGAGTGCTGGTAATAATGTAAGTGGGTACTTGATGGTCATCATAGACAGGGTGAACCAAAGTGTCTGCTTCTGTGCTCTTTGACTCTATTATGAGTGGACGTTCCAACTGATAAAGCTTTTTTTTCCACAGATTTCAGTGAAGAAGCTGATTGAAGTTATGGATTCCTAATCATGTTGTTTCCACCATGATTTTGCATTCTTGTTATATTTTGAAGTTTACTTTTCGAGTCACAGCCAAATCTCTTGAGGCTTCAGAAGATTTCTTAAGTTTTGAAAGCTCAAGAAGGGTTGACAATGGTTCAAAGATTTATTCTTTGAAATTGGAGCACAGCACAATGCATCCATTTCACAATTTGTAAATCAAGCCATCAAATACCCACGTGGAAATAATTGCTCACTCAACCCCTTTGGATGTTGAAACATCCCCTGAGCATCATGTCCAAGTATTGTGATAATGGTGCATTTAGCAGGCAAGCATTTGTTGCAGTCAATAAGTCCTCTAATTGCAAACGTGTGTAGTGATGGGCAACTGGAGACTTTGGGGAGACACTAACCCTTGACTGACATATTTTATGCTCTTGATCTTTGTGGGGAGTTCTTTTGTTTTAATAAAAACAACAACATTAAACCACCAAGCTCCAATGCTATAAAACCTAACGCAGCTAATCCTGAAGCTTAGTGGTTCAAATAAGTGCCTGAAGGAGTAACAAGTCAGCAGCTTCAGTGTTCTCTGCAAGAGACACAATACAAATCACAATCTAGCAGCTGATTCTTGCACCCCAGACATTTTTCCTAGATGAGAAGTTAAGCATGGTTTGAAATCTTTGCAGAAATCAAATTGACCTTTACCAATCTTCCATTTCCCCCCTCCCCCCCCCCCCCGAAAGTTTCTGAAGTATCAGCCTCTTGCAGCTTTGGTAGCTCATTAGAAGGATAGCTCCATGCCAACCTTCAGCTGAAGTTATTCCGCTGAGATCTCTCGCACGTCTCTTCAACTGTTTCCAGCCCCACACCCTGTGCCTTCACTTGTAATAGTGACTATTCTCACTAATGCCCTCATTTTCTCTGTTCCAGTGCTTCATTTTTAATGCAGGCTGATCACCCGTGGAAGTACTGTTAAGCCACAGCCCAATTTCAGTCACCATCTGGCCAAATTAGTACCATTATAAATGAGAAGTACCACAGGACTAAGAATGTCCTGGCTACAGACTGCTGACCAATTTCCCTTTGGTCTGTGCTTTGCTTCCCTCTTGGTTCTCAACTCAGATGTGGACAACAAATTAAAATGAACAAGCTTTTGCTCATTAAGTAGCTGGTCCCAATGTTCAACTGAACTCGTCATTTGAGAATCTCCTTGTGCAGGAAGTAATTGGTTGCAGGTGATGCCTAATTACTCCCACCACAGCCAAGGCTTAAGACTGATGAGCTGCCCAGTTGCAATTGATTATTCAGTCCAATTCATCTGAATTGCCACCAATGACACAGTGATATACACATAGATCGGGGCATTTTGACCTTCTTTCTCCAAATGTGTTCCGCTCTTGGAGGAAGAATCGCTACAGGGCTGCCTGCAGTATGCCATCAAATTGTAGTTGATTAATGTTGATTGACCTTGTTTTGTTTCTTATCCACATTCACCAGACATTCTACCACAAATTGGTGATATAAATTGGAGGAAAACAGAAAAGCTGATGGTGGCAACAGGATTACACTGTTATATGAGGCGTAACTGGGCAATTGTCAGGTTATTCTTCTTCCAATAACAGAGAGCAAAAGTAGGCATCACTGCAAATTCATACACAAGAACCCTGTCGAATTATTCTGTTCCCTGGCATGGTCACTGAAGCTAACTGCTCAGATCTCATTGACAACAAACAAGTGCACAGAGCGTGCGAGTCACTAAGTCCACAGGAGTGACCCTTATCTTCGGATTGCCTGCCTCTTTAATTCACCGTCCCACCCCCATGCTGACCTTCCTGTCTGTGGCCTCCTGCACTGTTACACTGAGGCCCCATGCAAGCTTGAGGAACAACTCCTCATCTTCATTTCAAACTCAATATTGAATTCTCTGATGTTAAGTAACTCACTTTTTTTTTGTCTGTATCAGAACTGGCCATTTCTGCCTGGCATCATTTTGCCTCAGTTTGTGTGATTCTATTCATTTAGTCTGGTATGTTGGGAATGTCCTGCAGTCTTGGTTTTAAAACAGAGATGAGGAGAAATTTCTTTAGCCAGAGGGTCATGGATTTATGGAATTCTTTGCCACATACAGCTGTGGAGGCCCGATCATTGGGGGTGTTTAAGGAAGAGAGTGATAGGTATCTAATTTGTCAGGTTATCAAGGGATATGGGGAAAAGGCTGGGAATTGAGGCTAGATGGGAGAACCATTTAGCTCATGCTGAAGTGTCGGAGGAGACTCGATGGGCTGAATGGTCTACTTCTGCTCCTTTGTCTTGTGATCTTGTGAACACATTACACAGACAAAGAAGGTTAATGTGCTTGTAACTGCCCCCATTAGTCCATTTGAACTCACCCGATCAGAGATATCCTCTTTGTCCTAATGCAGGGTTTAGAAGTGAAACATTGACAAACCCTTTCCTCCCCACAGATGCTGCTTGACCTGCTGAATTCCTCCAGCAAATTGTTTGTTGTCGAGAAACAAAGGACTGCAGATGCTGGAATCTAGATGAAAACCACGATGATGCTGGAGGAACTCAACAGGTCAGGCAGCATCTGTAGAGAAAAGCAGGCGGTCAACGTTTCAGGTCAGGACCCTTCTTCAGGACTGAAGATAGGAAAAGGGGGAGCCCAATATATAGGAGGGAAAAGCAGAGCAGTGATAGGTGGACAAAAGAGGGGAGGTGTGGTGGGCACAGGATGGTGATAGGTAGATGCAGGTAAGTGATAGTGATAGGGAGGGGCGGAGAGCAGATCCACCGGGGATGGGTCAAAGGTAAGGGGAGAGAGAGGGAGGGAGGGAGAGAGAGGGAGGGAGGGAGGGAGGGAGGGAGGGAGGGAGGGAGGGAGGGAGGGAGGGAGGGAGGGAGGGAGGGAGGGAGAGAGAGAGAGAGAGAGAGAGAGAGAGAGAGAGAGAGAGAGAGAGAGAGAGAGAGAGAGAGAGAGAGAGAGGAAAAAAAAGAAATAAAAAAAGAACACTTTCCTTGAGTTTAACAACTATATAATTATTTCGTCCCAAAAGACTTTTCGACCCATGGATTATTTTCAATGTCCCATTGCCGTGCACTGTTCAAATGCAGCCAAATGTAGAAAACAGTTTTTCCTTTACAAGATCTCATAAACAGCAAACAAATAAATAATCATATTTTAGTTTGGGTGATGCAAAAGCAAAATTGTGCAGATGCTGGAAGACTGGAATGCAAACAGAAAATGCTGTCAATACTCAGCAGAACGTACTCAGGCAGCATTAGTGGTGAGGGGAACATCACTAGAATTCGATTGCATAGAGTTCAGTGTGTCACATGTGTGCTAGAGTTGGTGCACATTCTGAAGCCATCAAAAACAAATTATAAAATCAAGATATTCTTGCTTTAAGAAAACATTAGTTTGACCTTGATGCTTTAAGAAAAATTAAAACCCGGCCTATGCAGTTTACACAGACTGCCACTGTTAGCACAAAGGTGTTTGCACTCTGTGCCTTAGGAAGATATTTAATGTCATACTCATAAGATGGCACCTTTGACAGAGAATTTCCTCAGCTCTGCACAGGAATACCAGTCTAGACTGCACGGTGCTTTGTCTAATATACCTGAACTCCTGAGTAAGACAAATATAAAACCAACTGAAACGATCAGACATGGGTGTACACGAAATCTCTTTCTGCAGTCAATGGAAAGGTAAAACTAGGCCCCTAAAAACAATGCCATAGAATACCACATGGGGAAATTTTGAATAATTGTGTCTGCTATTGCAATAAGTTATCTGATGCGGAGCAGAATTTATTGATAGTATTAGAAAATAAGGATATAGGAAATAGAAGCAGAAGGCTTTTGGTCCCTTGTGCCTGCTCAGGCATTCAAAAAGATCATGATGGATCTGTTACCTCAGCACCACTTTGCTGCACAAACCATCTGTCCTTTGATTTCTTTAATATCTAAAAATCTCTCAATCTACATCTTGAATATACTCTGTGATTGAGCCTTCACAGCTTCAAAGGTAGAGAACTCCAAAGATTCACTACGCACTTCTTTTCTCTGTCCTGAATGGCCAACCCCTTTGAGACAGTGACCCTTGGTTCCAGGCAAATCAACTCTGCATCTGCCCTGTCAACCCCCACAAGAAAAAACATGCATATTTCAATGAGATCACCATTAATGCACAAGAATAAACTAATTACTAATGCATTCAATAACTCACAGCTTTCCTTCTTAAACCCACAGTGTAGATTTTTAATGTACAATTCCACAGGAAAAGAAACAGATGTTCACACTCGGACCATAGTGATATTATGAAGAAATCAAAACATTTGGTTTAGGTGTGGGAGTACTTCTGTTTAAATTAGCAGTAAATCATTTATCTTCCTTAAAAATCTTTAAAATATTTATTGGTAATTTGAATCGATATTGCTGCGTTCCCATAAAGAGAGATCTCAATATTTATGGGGAGTTTTCCTAAAAGCAAGTTGGTTCCCCACTTCCCAACCCCTTCCCTGCAAACATGAAGTTGCACTCAAGTTCTCAAAGCTTCTCATGCCACCCTGACACAAACCCACACGTTTCCAAGGGCTAACATTCTGTCTCATTTATTACCTCTTAATGTCGGTCTGGACTGTTGCTTTTCCTAATAGACCTGAATCAGTGAACTTCTGGTCTTTAAGGCAAATACGTAAACAACTGAACTAAACTTACACAAGGCGAACATGAAAACCCTTTCTGTTGATCCACACAAAGAACACCATGGCATGGAACACCACACAGTGGAAGCTTAATTAATTGTGTCTGCTTTTGCAGAATGCTGTTTGGCTCAAAGCAGAGAATTTAAAGATATTATTAGAAAATAAGAACATATATGAAAAATCTGAAGCAGGAGTAGCCCAATCAATGTTTTAATTAAATGGTATTGTGACTTCAAGTAGCTCTATTTATCCACAGAATGGTCTCATTAAGACACTAGACAGCCCTGAAACCTCCACTAAAGAGAGTGCCTGAACTGCATTAGACCATAGGTCTATGGAGGTCAAGGAAGTATTGGCTTTATAAAAATTAATTACAACCATGTCAATGAATAAGTGAGTAAACACATTACCTGCTGCCTTACTGAGTCCAACTTAATTTCTGCTCTGAGGTAATTTCACAAATCTCCAGTGACCTTGATACAAAGCCAACAACCACCTCAAAGTAAGAGGCAAAAGGTGGCCAAAAGCAATCCTTTGATTGCTTTGGAAAAATACATTACTGAGGACATGAAGAAAAAATACAATTGTGCCAGAGGAACTCAGCGGGTTGAGCAACATCTGTGGGGGGAAAGGAATTGTTGACGTTTTCAAACCCTGCATCAGGACCTGTGCCTCCAAGATACAATTGTGCTTGGCTTTGAGGATTTGAATATTGTATGCCTATCTTATGCGAACATTGACCTGGCATAAAAGCAGGCACAAACAGGTGCTGCGGTCATTAAGCATCCCTGTTTTGATACATTATTTTTGGTCTAAATTTGTGAATGGATCATTTGGAGTAGGCTGAGGGAGCAGACATGTCCAGATTCAGCATCAAGCACAGATTAAAACAATTTCTGTGGAGAATATACGTGAACTCCACGCACCTTTTATCACCGTGGGAGGCTTTCCATTGGCTCGGGGGCTGAGGGATCATTGGAAATATGGAAATGGGAAAATGTTATCAGTTGTTAAGAGATTTGGGAAAAGCATTGGGGTGAGAATGGTGTCCGTGTTTTTGTCCATTTAATTGTCATGGATGTGTACAGAAGAAAGACAGGAATAATGACAGGAGGGTGTGAGAGCAAGGAGGGAAACGTCAGCTTCTTTAGAGGAAAAAGACAGGAACAGTGAAGCCAGCTTTCTCCAACCTGTGAACAGGATATCATAAAACTTAATGAAATACTGGCCCTTACTTAGAAAGAAGGAATATAAGGGGCTAGATGATATGGTGATTAGACCACAACTGAGGAAAGCCGTAAAATTCCAATAACCTGGCACGGTTTGGAATTTGATGGTGCAAGGTGAACAGATTTTCCAGACTATTGGATATTATTTCTTTTAATAGCCCAATAACTCACTTTTGGGTGGCTATTCCGCTGAATGGCTATTCCTCATCTCAGCATCAATGTCTTTGTCGGGACGATACTTTGCACTAATTCCAGTGTTCTAATATGTGACTCCTCCAAGATCTAGAAAAAGCTTTGAAAATTGATTTGGTTTCGAGACAGAAAAAAAGTGAATAACTTGGATAGATTACAACTTTGGCAACACAGGCCATGATTTGAAAACCATTTTGTCTTTAATTACCATGCTTTGTAAAAATAAATGTCAGCCTCAGTGAAATCATGGTCTTTTTAACAGCTCCTGAATCTTGATGGTGATTCACACCCAAGATGAGGGAGGAACTTTGAGTGGGAAACTTGGGATCGCACTTCACCCACCAGCTATTTAACCACCAATTTCAGCTGTCCAACTTTACTGAAGGTAGAATGAATGAAGGAGGTTGGGGTTGGCGGGTAACAGAAGGTGTTTGGAACTTGCTTCTGCTCTGTGAGAATGGGGAAGATACCAGAATTCTAGTGAGATTGCTCAAGGTGTTGAAAATACTCTTGGGTTGTAAAATCCTCATCTCAAGGTAGTATAATGGTTGGATTATCTACTCTAGGTGTTCCTGAAGCTATATTTTCTTGGACAACATCTTCCATTGACTTATCATTAATGCTGTCAAATCCCATTGCTGAAATTGCAAATAGAATTTCTCCTTGTACTTCTTGTTCAAAGGGCAACAATGAGTGAACATCGCCATAAACAGCTGCAGAGAAGGCAAATCTGATCAAATTCAGCCTGGTGGCAGCCTTTAGCACAATAAGTGGAGCTTTTGTGTTGAGTGCCCAGGGGCAAATCAGCTTCACTTGCAGCCAAATACATGTTCCAACCAGTTCAGGCTCAGCAGTAATTGCTAAATGTGACTGATTCTCGACAAGGAAGAAACACTTTTCAAGACCGTGATAACATCTGAGAGAAGAGCATAAATTAAACAAACTGTATGCAAACTGAGCTGATATTCCATGTGAGAGATATTTGATCAACACAAAATCAAGAGGTGGTAGAATTGTAAGAGAAAGACACAGCAGTGAATGGCTTGTTCACCAGTCTCTCCTGCAGTGATGTTTTGGACAGTTTCTCAAAACTGATACATCACAACATCACAGTTGTGTCAAAGGAAAAAGAGGATTGCAATACAGTCTACATGCCCACTGCTCTCAACCAGGTTTGATGGACACAAACAGTGTTTCTGTACAACTGAGTTCTGTGTGTGTCATAGCAACTGGTACATTTTAGAAAAGGATGAATAAAAAGGGGAAGATATATTCAGGCGGTGAAAATAAATACACTGTCTTAAAAAGGCCTATCAATGATTGGAAGCCCATCTTATTAAGATTGATGAAGCTCAGAAAGTGAGTAGTACATAGGAAGGTGATTTTAAAACGCGACCTGAGATTTGCAAGTTGGCTGATACAGTGAGCTAAATGCACACGACACTCCATTTAATATGCAGAGGGTGGGATGGAAATCCTGAAATACCAGGCAGTGACTCAAGTAATCATCGTGGTTGTGATGGGACTCTGACCCAAAGCAGTGAAATAAAAAGACCAGATCAGGAATCCATCTGGGGTCATTGCTATTGTAGATCTGACAATTTCCATTGATGTTTGCCTGTTACTTTGTCACAGCAAATCCAATGTCTTTTAACATCATGTCCTTTTGTTAAAGGAAAAAAATGCAAAATTCAGCAATATTGAGACCAAAATCACTTGAAAACATAAACCAGGGTACCAAAAGTAATATTTTTTTTCCAGGTTTGAGCAGCATATCCAAAGATTTGCATCAAGTTTTCAAAATTGTTAAGCTGAAGAACTCTTGGTGTTAAAACAGTAACTGCAAGTATATTCATTAACTTTGATGCTATTCAAGCTTTCATTCTCAAAATCTGAATCCCAAAATAGGGTGTTTAAAACTAAGTGTATAAATTGAGAGGAATCCAGAACTTCAGAGCAGTGAGGTAATGGTGTGATATTTTAGCATTCCATTGTGCAACATCAGTGCATAAATTATAGTTGTGTTTTTAATTCCCAGCACACTTTTGAAATCCCCATTTTGCTGGTGGTATCCTTCAGCAACTCAAAGATCCCTGTCAGACTCTCATTTGGGATCAGGGATGAATATCGGAACGACTTATGGTCACATATCATGTAGAAACTGACTAAATGACAAGGACGAATAAATAGCTCAAGTGAACCTTCTACCACAGTTTGCACAAGTGAAAAGAGGCTCAGTGGAAGGGAAAGCAGCTGTCTTGTTAAAAGGTAAGAAAGTACCAGACCCCTATACACAACCTGATTATTTGCATGAATGTGGCATGAAAAAAAAATTCCCAACAAATTATTGGAGGGAACTTCAGGTCACTTTGGGGAATGAATTAGTGAGCACCAATTCCCCTGAGCACACATAAGGCCAAGGAAAAGGATATGGAAATAGGGATTAATGTCTCTGGGACTAAAGTTAGATTGGTGGACTTTTTCAACCTACTTTTCTTTTAGAAGTTGTTTGCCTCAGGGAAAATCAACAGAGACTTACAGTACTTGTTTTAGGAAGGGTACTTCTCACAACTGAAAAATGGGTGCCAGTTTTAACTCTAAAACTGGGTAATGTCAACTGAGCTATGTTAAACCTCACTTAATGTTTAACATTGTCACTGGAAGTCCAGCTCAGTTATTTGGATAAGGGCAAAGGCAAAAAAAACTCATCGAAAGATTTGCCTTACATAACATATTACAACAGGTCTTGGAAACCGACCAAGTGCATCAGAGGCACAAAAAATTCTGCACATGTTGGAATCTGGAGCAATACACAAGAAGTGCTGGAGGAACCCTATCATTCTTAACTGGTGCATCATTGAACATAGAACATTACAGCACAGTACAGGTCCAACATTTTATCCTGCTCTAAGATCTATCTAACTCTTCCCTCCCACATAGCCCTCCATATCTCTATCATTCATGTGTCTATCTAAGAGTCTCTTAGATGTCCCTAGTGTATCTGCCCCCACAACCTCTGCTGGCAGTATGTTCCATGCAAACCCACCTCTCTGTGTAAAAAACTTACCCCTGACATCCCCCTTATATCTTCCTCCAATCACCTTAAAATTATGCCCCCTCGTGTTAGCCATTGTTGCCCCGGGAAAAAGTCTCAGAGTCAATGAGTTTGAGTTTTAGTTGCTGTTACATAAGTAAAATTCTGTGTAACATTGGTAAAATAACCAGAGATGTGCTCTCTCCATAGGAAACTCTAACTACCTATTCACAAGATCTGTGTTTTTTTAAGTGACCAACAAGTTGGTTGGTTCAAGACATTCTTTCTTACCACTTTATTCCTCCAATGCTTCCCCTCATCACACTTGTGTTACTACTGGAATATTCACTAACTTAGAGGAACATGTCCAAATTGGACATAGAAAAGAAAATATCAGAATTAAACAGAATGTTTATGGAGAAAATACCAAAATATCATAGGCTAAGGAACCTACTTGAGATCCAGCTTTTAACATTTCTTTATTCTTTCTTTCTGTGCAAGTGTTTATCAGTTTTGATTTCATTCATTCCAACGTGCTCAAAAATGCAAACCTGGCTGAGAAAGGTTGGCATTTATTGTCCATTCCTAATTGCCTCCTGAATGGAGTGGCTTGGGAATCCATTTGAGAGGGCAGTTAACACATTTGCTGGACCCAGAATCACACATGCAGTCCACACTAACTAAGAATGATAGCTTTCTGTCTCTGTAATACACAAGGAAATCAGATCGGTTTTTATTCTCAAAAATCTGTTAATGGTGTGGTCCCCACTACTGATTCAATCTTCTTATTCCAAATTGGTAAATTACCTGAAGTTAAGTATCCCAACTGACATTTCCAGATTTGCATCTGTGGTCCACGTCTCTGGTCACACAATTCCTTGTCTGCTGCAGCAAGGGTTAAGGGAGACCAGCTCTATTTTGTCCGCACATATTTCAGGAATCATTGTTCCTTCCATGCTGTTGCTTATGAATATTAAAACCCATCACTTACCATATAATTAAATGAAACTCAAACGAATATAATAAATTGCTGGTCAAGCAAACCTGAACCTCTTCCTTCCATACTGTATTGTTAGCCTCCACTGTGCAGCCTGTGAGATTCCAGCAAAGTAATTTTTAACATTGATGTTACTCTTTAGGCTACCTTAGTCTCGGGTTACTCCTTCAAACCATCAACATACATGCACAGTGCAAAGTTTTAATCGAAAATATATGCCTTTTAGCCAAAAACAAATCACATCATTGTTTTCTTTGTCTATCACCCACCAAGGAAAATTATTGCAGCTGTCATAAATTCTCCTTGGCACTCTGCTGAAGGATGCCAGAATTTGAAAATGAGCTTTATTGTGAAGTGTAATTTTTATCAAGTAAATAGTCAGAAAATTATATAATAAAGGATGGCTGACAAACACAGAATGAATCACAGAATTCTCATGACGTCGGAAGCAGCAGTCAAAAAGCTATCTGACCCTCTCAATTACAGATTGTATCCCCCTGTCTGCCATCTGTTGCTCAATCTCTAAATATATCCAGGATATATTTCTCCTTGCAAAATCCAGTGAACCCAGAAAGAACTCCACTCAGATGTGATTCAATTACAAGAGCTGACCGTCCACAAAAAGCAGAATAAGGCCTCCCACACAGGAATTATCCATCTGTATTAAACCAATAGGCCAAATAAATTGACTTAACCATCTGAGTAACAATGCAAATTGTAGATGCCTAAATTCAGTTGTAAGCAGGATAAAATGTACAATTTGAATAAAAATACTTCTACCAGACCCCTGAGGCATGGATTCAATGAAGCGCTTGTCTGAAGTTGATGGAGGGTGAATCAATTATCATGCATCTAATGACAGGAATGATTGAGAACCATGGATGGACCCTGGTTAGAAACCCAAACTGGTTCCAATTTAGATTTGTTCAGATTCCTTGGCAGCCAATTTATGTTATAACTGACTGAATTCCACTAAATTCAACAGGAGGTGATGGGTTTTAATATTCAATAAACAACATTTTTTATTACATGGCATCTTTTACAGTAAAATATCCCAAGGCATCTCAAAGGATGGTTACCAAACAAAATTTGACACAAAGCTTTATATTTAGAGATTGTACACAGAGGCAGGTTTCACTGAAGAGGAGGAAGAGAATTAGAGATGGTTACAGCAAATGCAGAGTTTAGGACCTTGGCAGCTTAAAAGATGGCCCTCAAGGGTGTACAGTTAAAATCAGGTGTGCTCAAGAGGTCTGAATTAACGGAGTGTGCGGATATGTTTGAGAGTTTCTGGGCTAGAGGGTATGATTGAGCTAGGGAAGGGTGAAGTGTTGGATGGATTTGAAAGCAAAGATAAGAATTATTTAACAGTAGCCTATGTGGGTCAGGAAGGCTTGCTTGGTGCTCGTGTGCAGTGTGTTTAGATTCCATCCGCACAGATATCTCACTGCCCACATGGGTTCTGATGCCAATAACATTCAATGACTTCAAAACAGAAATATACAGAAAATACTCAACAGGTCAGGCAGCATCCATAGAGAGGGAAACAGAATTAATGATTCCGTCTGATGACATTTCATCAGAATTTGGGTGTTTCCTCAAGCCAACTTTGCTAATGCTCCAGGTGCACCCAGCTCCACTGACAATGGTATCTACACTTCAAAATGATGTCACTGGCTATAGACTATATTGGGAGGTTTTGGGGTTGCCAGTTAGGAGTCAAAGATGGCATCATGGAGA
Organism: Pristis pectinata; assembly: GCF_009764475.1. NCBI lineage: Eukaryota > Metazoa > Chordata > Chondrichthyes > Rhinopristiformes > Pristidae > Pristis > Pristis pectinata. The sequence goes on from NC_067427.1 coordinate 24,665,180, forward strand.
CACAAGAGATTCTGCAGATGCATCATTTTCACTGTGAATGGCATAGCTCAGAACAACACCTTCAACCACATGGCACTGCGTTGATGTTATAGGAATGGATGTGACCCAAAATCAGGAGTGGCACCAAGTGCAATACCAAGGGAATTCTCTGCTGTTGGAAGTACTTGTTTGGGATTAATCATTCAATAAAAGCCTTCTGTACTCTCAGCCAGATAGAAAGGAACCTTGGCATTAGTTCACTGAAGATTTGGTGATTCTCCCAGGCATGCTGGCCAATTATTGTTCCCTTTGCCACTAAAACAGATAACTTGATTGTTTGTGACCCCCTCCCACCACCCCATTGACTGTCAAATGCTTTGAGACTACCAAAGGTTAAGAACCAATCTATTTAAATCCAAGATCTTCCTTTCATTCGTCTGAGAGCTCATTAATGTCAGGAAGTGGTCTGATGGCACTTGGACCATTTTATTTAACAACAAATGCCTATGGACACAGATACGTCTACCCACAGACATATGGATACTTATAGATGCAAGAAGACTGACACCTGTGTATACACACATGCACAGACGTGCACAAGCATACACACTCCCTTCAGGTCCCACAGCATGAATGGTTACTCTTGATCAAACACTTAGTACCAAATTAGCCAAATGAGAAATTTTACTGCACAATTATGAATTGAGGCTTTTGTTATTCCTGTTTTCTATTTGAAGCTATTTTGCACAAGTTAATTTTGTCACCCAGTAATCTATTTCCAATAGAACAGTGCACACACCCGCCTTCTATCAGTAAACAGTGATCAAAATAGCACTGCCCATTTGCTGCTTTTTACTGAAATCCACGGCCTGATCATCGTGACAAGGCATTGCGGAGGGAGGCAACACTTTTTAATGCAACATTTGCTGATAACTATAGCTGCATTTTCTATTTTTACATCACCTAACACAACAAAAATTCAAAAGCACATCTGCAAATCCTGTAACAGCAGCTAAAATTATGCACTACATTTATCCCAGATCCAATTTCCTTTCTTTGAGTTCTCTGGTTGTAGGTTTCAGAACTCCCACCAGGTTAGGTACTAAAGTGATGCCTCTCACTGCTCAAAGAAGAGTTAACCTCAGATTTCTGAGTTCTCTGCTTGGAAGTGTGTAAGACTGTACACATTCCTCTTCGACCCACTCAGCACAAATCAGGTAGTGATCTAAGTGGTCTCTAATACTTATTCTTTATTTTCTTTCAATGATTTAGAACATAGAGCAGTACAGCACAGGAATAGGCCCTTCAGCCCACAATGTCTGTGCAGAACACGATGCCAAATTAAACCAATTCTCTTCGGACTGTGCATGATCTATATCCCTCCATTCCCTGCATATTCATTTGTCTAAACATCACTATCATATCTGCTTCCACCACTATCACCGACAGCCCGTTCCAGGCACCTACCACTCATGTGTAAAAATACTAGCCCCGTGCATCTCGTTTAAACTTTCCCCCTCCCACCTTAAATGCATGTCCTTTAGTATTTGACATTTCTGCCCCGGGAAAAAAATTCTGACTGCCTACCCTGTCTCTGCCTCTCATAATCTTACAAACTTCTGTGAGGTCTCCCCTCAGCCTCCGATGTTCCAGAGAAAACAACCCTAGTCTGTCTAACCTCTCCTTCGAGCTCATACCTTCTAATCCAGATAGCACCCTTTCCAAAGCCTCCACATCCTTCCTGCAATGGGGCAACCAGAATTGCACACAATTCTCCAAGAGTCAGAAGCTCACAGCCTCGCTCAAAGATCTTGAAGTAAATTTGCTGTCTTCTGGTCATGGTAAACTAAAGGTTCTGCAATCTAAGGAATGCACTGCAAGGATGGCAAGGGTACAGGTGGGGATGGGGAAGGAGAATGGAATAGTCAAGGATGAGAGCCAACAAACCCACACCCCAAGCGATCCATTAAGGTGATCTCATCACTGTAATCCCTTCTGAAGATGCCCCTAGACATAGCATTGATCATTGGACATATCAGAGGAGGTACTGCTACCACTGTGATCAGTTTAGCTCTAAAAGGGGTTTGAATGCTTTGCATTGTGCTGAGATTGTCCTGTCACACCCTTCCTCTGCATTTCCAAGGCTGCACTAGTTAACATGAAAGATAATTTGAGGCATTTCATGTTCAGAGTGGAACAGTGAAATGCTGTAAAGGTATTAGCTTCAAGAAAATATTTAAATATTTATCACTAATACCTTTAAATAAATCAGTGTCAGCAGGGAACATCCTTCATCCTGCAAGGTTGCTTTCCTTGGTTTTGCAAGAGTAACAACAACTTAAGATGACACAGAAGGAGGCCATTTGGTCCTTCAGGTCCATGCCAACTTCCAGGGGAGTAATCCCATTTGTCCCAGCTCCCTCTTTTTTTCCTTGTACATCTGCAACTTATTCTCCCCCTTCCCCAATTCTCTTTTTGTTAATTCTTGCCATTTACCTGCGTTTACAAGTGACCAATTAACCCAGCATCACATCATAGGGATGTGGGAAGGAAATGGAGGAAACCTATGCAGTCTCTGGGAGAACGTGCAAACTCCACAAAGACAGTGCATGAAGTTAGAATCAAACCTGTGTCACTGAAGTGGTGAAGACACAGCATTATCTGAACCACCATGCCACCCTAGCATTAAAATGGTTCACTTTTAAGTTGAAATTTTGACACTTGGGTCCTGCTCTCTGCAGTGGTTGAATAATGATTGGTGTGTGGAATGTTCCTCCATTGCCTACCATCTGACCAAACTCATCCACATTGAGCCCCACAACATGACTTTGAGCCATCCACCAATGAGACTTCACACTGAAGCCCAAATGGTCTTCAAGCGCACCACTGAACAAAAACTTACAGAAGCCACATGAGGTTTCCTCTGGGTGTAGCTGTTTCCTCCCACATCCAAAGACGTGCGAGTTAACTGGCTGCTGGAAGTTGCCTCCAGTGCGTAGGTGAGTGGTCAAATCTGGGGAGGAGTTGACGGGAATGTGGGAAGAATTTTATAAAGGGAGAAGTGTAAGTGAGTGGTTGACTCAGTGGGCTGAATGGCTTGTGTTCGTTTTGAATCTCTCTGTGACTCTCAGCCTCAGACCTTTATAGGGTGAAGGAATAGATGGAGAAAAAAAAACTTGTGGCAGAAACCAAAGAACATAGAATCAGAATTCCCAACATTTTATTGGATGGAAATCCTACTTCTTCAGAACTGAATGATGCTGATCATCCAATTACTCATCTCTTGTCTCCACAGCTCCTCCCCATTCCCAGGTATCAGGACTCTATGGAATGCGCGGCAGCTGAGGTTTTCAGTCTGCCTAAATGACATGCTACACAGACATTTTCATGTACCAGAAGTTGGTTGATGCAATCCTGAAACAGTGCAAATCAAAGTCCATCACTGGCTAATCAGTTTTTGATTGTGCTGTATGAACCGGGCCATGAATAAAATGGAATTACAGAAAATCTGAAGCTGTGGAATTATTTAAACAAAGAAATCAGGTTGACATTCTTCATCGTTTAATGCAACTAAATTCATCCAAACTCCATTAGTGTCAACCCCTATAGCTTCTGACAGGACTTGGGTTATCAGAATGTTTTACAGCAAAACTCCCAGTAAGTGCTATGCTTCACAGATCTTGGTGTGTAATTGCCAGTTAAATGTTTCTTTTTATTTTTGCAAACTATCCAACTGGTGATTCAGTGAGACCGGCATCCATCTGCTCCAGTCCACCATGAAATATTCATTCTCTTCCTCATTCTGATATTAACTCAAATTGATGTAAGAATGAAGGGAGGTTTCCTTATAACACTCCGTCTTTTGTCTTTGTTTATCTCTGTCACAACTCGGCAATTCTTTTTTAGTTCTCCTTCAAGGTCTCTGTATTTCTTTAAGCTTCTCTGGGTTTACAACCCTCTTTCACTCTGTTTACTGCTAATTGCGGCCTCTCATATATCCTTGATTTCTATCACTGCTGCCTGTGCCTACAAAACCCAAAGGCCTAAATTCTGCAATTCCATCTTAAAAGCTCTCTCTGCTTCTTCAAGACACTCCTTAAAGACCAGATGTTTGACCAAGCATTTACTTTATAGAATCGTACAGCACAGAAATAGGTCCTTCTGTCCACCATGTCCGTGCAGACTACCAATTACCCATCTGTACTATCCCATTTACCAGCACTTGATCCGTAACCTGTGATGCCTTAGTAACTTGAGTGCTCACTCTAGATACTTTTTAAATGTTGTGAGAGTATTTGCCTCCACCATCCACTCAAGCAGTGTGTCCCTGATTCCACTCAGGTGAATAAATTCTTCATCCCATTTCCTCCAAACCTTACACCAAACTCACGTTCTCTAATTTTTGATATCTCTGTTGTGGGTTTTCTACTATCTATCCTGTGTATGCCCCTCATAATTTTGTAAACCTCAATCAGGTCCTCCCTCAGCCTTCTCGGCTCCCAGGAAAAACAAACCCAGTTCATCCAGTTTCTCCTCATTACTGAAACATTCCATTCCAAGCAAGATCCTGATGAATCTCCTCTGCCACCTATCCAATGGAATCACGCCCTTCCTATGGTGTGGCAACCAGAACACCATATCGTACTTCAACTGTGGCTTAACCATTGTTTTATAAAGCTGAACCATGACCTCCCTGCTCATACATTCTATGCTCCGGCTAATGAAGGCTAGTATCCTGTATATCTTCTTCACCGCCTTATCTTCCTTTGCTGCTTCATTCAGGAATCCTTTTTTGTTCTGTCCTCATATCTTGTTATTTGCTTTGATGAGCACCAGGTGAGGGAACATTTTATCATTTCAAGTGTACAGTACAAATACTGTCCTCATTGCTTCTTCAGCAGACTCTGGTGGGATGGCTTTGTCCACAAGTCTCTTCATAAGATAAGATATCTTTATTAGTCACATGTATATCGAAACACACAGTAAAATATATCTTTTTTGCGTAGAGTGTGCTGGGGGCAGCCAGAAAGTGTCACCACTCTTCCAGCGCCAACAGAGCATGCCCACAACTTCCTAACCTGTACATCCTTGAAACGTGGGAGGAAACCGGAGCACCCGGAGGAAACCCATGGGGAGAATGTACAAACTCCTTACAGACAGCGGCCGGATTTGAACCTGGATCACTGGCGCTGTAAAACGTTACACTAACCGCTATGCTACCGTGCCTGACCTGCTCAATTCCATGGAAAGACCAGGACTCAATCCTGCAGATGAAGAGGAGATTACAGGGCAATTATTGTAAGTCACCCCTGTGCTGTGTGTGTGTCATTTAAGGTGATAAGTAATTGAATGCTTACAGAGTCAAATACTCTGCATCTTCCTGTTCAGCTGCACAACAGTCACTGTACTTCAAGACAATTTGTGACACATGACGCAATGGAGAAGTCCCTGTTAGATCTGATAAACTGGTAGGTGGAAGTAAATGGGTGACCACACATCTGACTGACCTACCATCCTGGGACACCAGTTGGGAGAGTCACCTCTTGCCTTGGGACCCCAGTGGGAAAAGTAACAACCTGTCCTGGGACTCTTGCCAGAAGAGTTATCTCCCACGCTGGGACACCATTGACTGAATGACCTCCTGCCTCAGGACATGCTGGGAAAGTGGTCCAACCTCCCCCAAAGTCCAGCTGGAGTAGCAACGATCTCCGGGGACTTCCCTCCCCTAATATTTATAAACATTCAATTGGAATGACTGGTTTAATGACCTGGAGCAAAGTCCTCACCAGCTGTCGGAATAATTCTGTCAGCGCAGTTGGCCAATTGCAGTGGGAGAGGGCTTACCCTGCTCTGGACACCCAGTGGTAGATAGAACCCTATGTCCATGTTGGAAGAAAAAGTGTGGTTGGAGAAGGTGGCAAATGATCTTGGAGAGTGGTAGATCTGCCTCAGTTTATGTGATGTGATGCCTTCTCCAACTTTGGTGAAATTCTGTCATTAATTTCCAAACTTGCAAATGACTTTACACCTTCAGCCATTCCTCAATTCCTGGAAAATATTTCAGTCAGTGAGATTTTGTAAATGGAAATGGCAACTTTGCCAAAATTTGTTAACCGAATGTTTGGAAATCAAGGAAGATTTGTACTCAGTCTGACATGGTAGGAACGACAAAGTCTCCTGTCTGATCTGGCTATCATTCTTCTGGCCGGTGCCCTGTGCAAATGGGCTCTTTCCCAACTGGAGTTACAGGGAGGGTGGTCACTCTACTGTCTGGAACCACAGCATGGGCTGTCACTACCAAATGTTACTCTGGGGTGGACAGTTCCTTCCAGCAGGAGTCCCAGGGAGGGAGATCACTGTCCCAAGTGGAGACCAGCAGAAGTTGGTCATTCTCCCAAACGGTGCTTGAGGTAGGTGGTAACTCTCCGCGGAGTGCAGATAATCCGCACCCAACCGTTGCATGGGAGGCTTCGCTACAGCCCCTGTTTAGGAATAGCTCAGTTACTGGCATTTTGCTGGCAGGATCGTGTGGGTGTTGACAAAACATTTTCCTCATTGTTGTTTGGAAGTTCAATCAGTGTCACTATGCATGCAAATTTGCAGCTAATTCCTGTACAGCAGTGTCTAAAAATATCCCAAATCAGATGGAAATCCAGTTAACCAGATAAAAACCAGAGAGCATCTGGACTGTCCCAGTGAGCACCTGGACTGTCCTCATTGAGTCCATGTCACTTCTGCAGACTTCCCAGCTCTCAAAAGAGAAAATCACCCTCTGAACCCATGCCAAGTAAACCTCACAAACAGCTGACTCGTTTAGAAAAATAGGCAATGGGAAGAAAGACAAGTAAAGGCTCCTAGTTGATTACTTCATTAAAACATTTCCATAGTTGTATGTGTGTGGTTATGTGTGCGTGTGTGTTGTGGTGAGTGTGTGTTGGTGAGTATGTGTTGTGGTGAGTGTGTGTTGTGGTGTGTGTGTGTTGGTGAGTATGTGTTGTGGTGAGTGTGTGTTGCGGTGTGTGTTGATGAGTGTGTGTTGCGGGGTGTGTGTGTGTGTGTGTGTTGTGGTGTGTACCAACCAAAGAACCTCTCACCCCTGTTCTTTAATGTCATGAAATATTTAGCATTCACTCAAACCATCAAAGCAGGCAAACAGAGCTCTAATTTAAAGTCATTAACTTCTGATATTTCCAGTGATGCTGAGATCTCCAGTTGTCCTTGAGAAGGTGGTGGTGAGTAAGCTCTGGTAGGGCACTGAAAGTCCATTGTTGCTTTGGCTAACGCCAGCTCAAAATATTATTCATGTGTTCCTGCTTTTCACTATTTCCCCATGGAAGGGCACCTGGATATTTGCTCTCTCTCCACTGCCCAAGCTCGCTGTTCACAATCACAACTTTACAACCATGCATTACCCAGTAGATTGCAAGAAACTTCAGATAGGAGAAAACAATTTGTCTGTCTAGTATGTGCATCCAATTCTCCACTGCATTATTTATAACAGTTAACAATCTTGAATTGTTTTAGATGAAGCAATGAATCTATTTTTGGAACATGTAATATTTCTCATTCCAGTGCACACATTAGCATTTCTCCTGTGTCAATAACCTTTTTGTCTGAATTTTCCTCACTCTGAATCCTTGAGATGTGTTCTTCCAATCCTGCAAGTATAGAAGAATCTATTTGATTTTAACTTACAAATCTCCTTGCAATTTTAAACCTCAAACCTTCCCAATTGAAGGGAAATCCCAAGTTGTTGCATCACATTTTACACCTCACAAGCTTTTAAGTTTGGCATTGGCCTCAAAGGCCCTCTGCAAATCTTCCCTTTAAAGTAACATTCAGAAGTTGCTTCATCCACTGTACTTAATATTTTATAACCTTCAGTAAAGCTCTCTATTAGCCATCTTTCTTTTGTGCTCCCAAGATGGTGGCTTGTAAACTTAGCTGTTTGCATTCACCTGTGCATTGATCCCATACAAGAGCCAGATGGTGTCAAATTAAATTAACCTGCTTGACACATGGGTTCAAGCACTCAACTGTATGCTGAGTCACTTGCCCTTCACAGCTCATTATTCACACCAGATCAGTTTCAAGCACATTGACCTTGTTTAAGCCCTAGGTACTCTGTATTACTGAAAAAAACCTGATGCAATTGCTAAAACACAAGGCACTAAATCTTTCATCAGGAATTGACTTGATTGTTGGATTCTTAAAACTGTTCTGGTACACTTTCAAGAGACTGTGCCATTTTTGCAGATTTAAAAATTCTAGTGATTTATGTGTCTACACCGTGGAGACTTTAAATCAGTGGGTAACTTAAAATTTAAGTTAGTATCAGTCCTCTCAACTTTACAAGGTCAGGTAAAACCAGGGTAGATGGTACGCAGTCAATTTACAACCAAGTTAGATAGCAGCGTGAATTCCTTCCATTCTTGTTAAATCTTCAAAGTCCAATCTCAGTTGACATGTAGATATTGTTGAAGGCATTGTCATAGAGCTATTTTTCAAAAAGAAATATTTGCACTTATCTAATGCCTTTTACAATGCCCCAGAGCAGTTTACAGCCATTGAAAGAATTGTAAAAGGTAGCCTCTGCTGGAATGTTGGAATTGCAGCAGCCAATCTGTGCACAGCAAGCTCCCTCAGATATGCAATAAAGGAAGGGTAATCTGCTTTTTTAGAAACATTAATGTTCCAATTAAGTTTGATGATAGAGTTCTTGCCTTCCTGCTCTGGTGGAATTACAGGATCCCATCCATCAGTTGGAAATGTTGCAAAGAATTCTCCTTTTACCTCTGTGAGTGTTCATCCACCAATTTGGATTTTGCTGTGTTGCCTACCTGACAGTGACTGTACTTCAAGAAGTAAATCACAGGATATCAAATACTTTGCAACATCTTGAGGATGTATAAATAAATGCAAGTTCTTTGTTCCTTCCTTTCTATCACTTTTTTCTTTCTGTCATTTTGATTCCATATCCTTCACATCACCAAGACCATCTACTTTTAGCTCCCAGGATATTCCCATCACTGCCTCATCATTCATACTTTTGGTGTCTCCAGACCCCGATACTCCAGTGGTCTCATGGCTGATTTCCCACCCTCCCTGTATGTCTTCATGTGCAGAACTATTTCAGCAGCAGATTAAAGTTGTGGACTACCCTCAATGGTTTCAGGACAATCTGTACAAATGGACACTGTTATGGACTCAGTGAAAGTCCCTTTAAGATAGAGAGTGTGTGTGTATGTGTGTGTGGGGCGTGCTTACGTCAATAGAAGATAAAGGACGTAATGACGTTGTTGAAGAAGTAAGAAGAAGAAGAAGAAGAGAGAGAGAGAAGGGAGAGAGACACCAGCCTGCTTGTTTTCTCTATCGATGGATGAGAAACAATAACTGTGTTTGCCACTGAAATCCATGTATGGAAGTTGGAAGTAATCCGGTGGAGTTCACTTTGTTGCTGACCTGTAGAAGGAAACAGGTATTTGTATGTGGACGACCACGGTTCGGATGCTTTTCGGGGTGAGGAAGTCACTACCGAGTAAACACTGAAGTGTCGTTTGGGTTCCATCGTGGAACATTTGGATTTCGTATGTACTCTCTCTATGTTTTCTACATCTACATCTTATCTTCAGACAATGGTGGTTGTTGAAGAAGCCCTTGCTCATGTTTCACCTTATGGCTTGCGGAACTGAACTTTAAGAACCATTCAGGAACTGGGAGTTTTGGACTTTGTCACACACACACACGAAGAGTTTAGTTTTGGGGTTAACGTTCGAGGTTTAACATTCTTGAATTCTAACATACTAACATTTTTTTTACTTTTATTTTACGTATTATCAATAGTAGTGATTAATAAAATAGTTTTTAACACTGAATCATGCTCAGTGTGTTTCTTTTGTTGCTGGTTTGTGACAACACTATTCCATTGGCATGGGAACATTTAGGACAGGAATTTAGCATGCAAATCACAGTCTGGTTCCATGACTTTAAAAACATGCAAAGCTCTGAGTCCTTTCTCTAAAACTACTGCAGGACCATTCATCAATCACCAGTGTACTTGCCCACTAAACTACACTGGCTCCCAATGAACCAATGACTCAATTTTAAAAATGTCATTCTGAAATTTTAGATACCTTTGTGACCCACACACCTGCTGGAAAAAATACCCAGCAGGCCAGTCAGCATCTATGGAGAAACAGAGTTAATGTTTTGTGTCAATGACCTTTCATCAGAACTTAGCTTTTCTCTCCAGATGCTCAGTAATATTCCCTACTTTTTTTCAGAACTCTCCCTCTGAAGCCTCTTCTGGACCTATAAAGCCCCAGAAATTCTGCATTCCTGAAATTCTAACTTTTTGTGCGCATCCCTAACTTCTTTCCTTCCACTTTCAGCTATCTACTGTGTGAGTTCTAGAATTCCTTCCCTAAATTTCTCTGCTTGTCTTTTCTCCATAACCTACCCGGGTAAACAATTTATTGGTTACTTGAACTAAGGGCATTACCTTTGCCTCAGTGTCAATTTTGATCTGATAATCCTGGAATCAGATGGGCTCTAACTGCTTGGACGATTTGACAAGGTTAAATGCGCTACATAAATAAAAGTCGGTATATTATTCTGTCTTTGGAGGGGGATGTTATAAAGCATGCAAACTGGCTGCCATCACATCACCAATGATCCATTCGCCCTGCTTAAATCTTGGTAATGAGTAAAACTAGTTATTAAACAGTAATGTAAGAGCTGGGTACTGCAGCCTAGCCAAGTTCCATCCAAATCTCTGATGCCTGTATGTGTACACATGTAATCCGTCACCTTCTTCTAGGCAGAACCTCAAGACTGACGATGAGTTGCTTCCGTTCTAGTTTATGGGTTCTGAGGTGGCTGATGAGACCACTGTGGGATCCTTCCACACACCTACGTGTCCAAGCCTGCCTGAGTTTTCCCCCTTAAACCCAGAATTATTACACTGACTCCTCCTCAAGTACCAAACCTACAGAGGACTCAGGAACAGTTTAGTGGAAGATTACTCTTATAAGGTAACACTGAGCAGAATCTGTTTCAGTGTATTTAAGGATATGAGGGGGATAGATGAGATTGATATTAAGACTTTTTTTCCTTTTGTGGGGGTGTCTTAGACAAGAAGGCAGAGGTATAAGGTGAGAGGTAAAAGACTTGGAGGCGATCTGAAGCAGAATTTTTCCAGGTAGATCTGTTGGAGTCTGGACGACTCTGCCTGAGGTGATGGAGGCAGACCCTCACAACACATAAGCAGCATCTAGACAAGCACTTAAGTCACCAAGGCTATGGACATAATGTGGGTAAATGGGATTAGTAGGGATGGGTACAATTGTCAGCATGGACATGGTGGGCCGAAGGGCCTTTTCTTGTGCTGTAGGACTCCATGACTTTATGTCATTTTGACAATGTACACTCGAAACCAGACTATCTGCTGAACCTTCACACTTACAGAAAAAAATAGTTGAGATGCATGGTCCTGCAGAAGAAAACACTTGGGCAATTAGTGAGGATATAATCTGGTCCTGAGGCAACAATTAGGCCCGGTTGTGATACCCCTGATCTCCTCAATAACAAGGATAATACAGAAAGAATGAATGACTTAAATATAGACCAGTTATAACCTCCAGACTTTGAAGTGAAGTCAGTGTTCCAATGCAAGACCTAATTTATGTGCATTCAAGGCCCTGCATGAAGCTATGTGATAATTACCAATAATCTGTGTTAAGGTTTGAATGATAAATATCATCCAGGACCTTGGATGAGAATTCCCCTGATTTTCTTTGAATTAATCCATAGGGTGTTCTATATTCACCTCAGAAGATAGAAAGTGCCTTGGGTTTGCAAGTGCAGCACTGCAGCTTAGCTTTTGAGCTCAAAGTACCTGACGTGGGATTTGGACACAAATCTCAAAGGCAAGAGATGCTCTGACTGAGCCATGGTTGATGAGGCTTGCAAGAGGGCCATTAGGTGATGCAACCTTCCTGCTTCTAGAGTCAGTACAAATCAGTCCCAGAACATATTACACTTCTCCCAAAGGGGGCTGGATTGTTCTGGGTCTCTGGGCTGTTGGAGCTTGTATAAACAGGCCATTATCAGCAAAGCAGGTTTAGCCCACAGCTGAGCTGACCTTGTATAGCTGCGCTAAGTGGAACAGATTCATCTCAACAGGCGTTTGAGATAATTATGGACAAACAAAATGTTAGACACATTTGTAATCTTGCACATCGTAAACTAATCCTTTGATCTTCTTGCCTGGCAGGTGATCAAAGCATCAGCAGTAAGCAGGCATCAAACTTTTAAAACCTTTTTTCATTAGACTCTGGTTAATAATTTGCAATGAGGTAATGCTCTAAATACATGTGTCAGCATCTGTCCAACCTCTTAAAGGAAGTGCATTTCCAGATCAAAAGTTCAACAAAATATATTCTTATTTCTTTTTCTTTAAGACATTTATTTCACATGTTAGAGTCATAGAGAAATACAGCATGAAAACAGGCCAGTTGGCCCATCAAGTCCACACTGACCATTAAAAATCCATCCTGACACAAATCCTGCCATAACCCATCCTATTCTCCCCACAGTCCTGTCAATATCCCCCAGATGCTGCCACTCACCTGCACATTGGGGGCAATTTACAGCGGTCAATTAACCCACCAACCCGCACGTCTTTGGAATATGGGAGGAAACCAGTGCACTTAGAGAAAACCCATACAATCACAGGGGGTATGTGCAAACTCCACAGAGACTGCACTGGAGGTGAGGATTGAACCTGGGTCATTGGAGATGTGAGGCAACAGCTCTGCTGGCTGTGTCATTGTGCCACCCTGTTCTATCTGGAAACAGTCCAGCTCATTATATTATATAATGCAGTTTGACTTGGAATTTTTACTTTAGTTAATACTCTACATTCTATGAATGCCTTCTTCTGGTAAAACCACTGCTCCTTTTGCTCCTGTCCCTCACTCTGAATTTCATTTCCTCTAGATTCCAATAAAAGGACTCCCTTCTACAGGACAATGTCATTTGCTCTAACAGTGAGTGCACTAGATTTTACCCAGCAAGGGAGGTTTTGCTCAGCTCAGCCTTTCACATATTAAGGCTGATTACCTGCAATGTCTGCTGCATACAATGAATGCAGCAACTCAGCTAGGCAACATTAATGGCGAAGTCAGAGACTGTGACCATGATTTCTAACCAGTTGACCTGCCAGTGAAATAAGACCATCCAACTGTGGTCATCTCTATGGGTAGCCTGGCTGTCGAACCAGCACTATTGGGGAATTTGCACCGTCCACTCTGGGTGTTCAGACAGCAAGACAGAAAACTTTGAACCATGAGGACGCACCTCTGTTCTCCTGCATCTTGGTCAGTTACAAGTCTATCTTAAGCCTGGGAAATTGTCACATGCATACTTCCTGAAGGAGTTAGATCACTCAGCAGTCATGATTTTACGAGGGGCTTCAGGAACTGTAGCATAGCGGTTAGCGTAACGCTATTACAGAGCCAGCGATCGGGGTTCAATTCCAGCCGCTGTCTGTAAGGAGTCATACGTTCTCCCCGTGTCTGCATGGGTTTCCTCCGGGTGCTCCGGTTTCCTCCCACATTCCAAAGACATACGGGTTAGTAGGTTAACGTGGGAGTAATTGGGTGGCGCGGGCTTGATGGGCCGGAAGGGCCCATTACCGTGCAGTATAAATAAAGTTTTTTAAACAAAATAAGCTGGTTCCCCCTGAGTGGTGCAATTTGGAATGTAGAGATCTGATAACTGGATATTGCTTCAAAGAAATCCAATGGCCATGAATTTTATGTGAGTCCATTTGTAAACAGGACATAAAGTATCATTGAAAGGAATAATTATATTTTGCCTTACACCAAGCATGCTCAGGTGATCGTACATTAATATCCATACTAATCAACTATAGGCAAAAGATTTTTCTCTACATGGTCATTTTAGAGTCCTACATGGAGTCACACAGCATGGAAATAGGCCCTTTAGCCCACCATGTCCATGCCATCTATCAAGTTCATATCTATACTAATCCCATTTACCTGCACTAGGTCCATGGCCTGCCATGCCTTGGTAATTTAAGTGCTTGTCTAGATACTTGTATTTTGTTAGAATGCTTGCCTCCATCATCCTCTCAGGGTGAGTTCCAGATTTGAACCACCCTCTGGGTGAAAAAAATTCTTCCTTAGATCCCCTCTAAATCTCCTACCTGTTACCTTCACCCGATGTTCACTGGTTGTAGACACCTCTAGTAAAGGGAAAAGTTTCTCACTCTCCATCCTTTCTCTACCCCTCATAACATTGTAGGCCACTTTCAGGCTCCCCTCAGCCTCCTCTGCTTGAACAAAAACAAACCCGGCCGATCCAGTTTCCCCCCTTAACTGAAACGCTCCATCCCAGGCAGCATCCTGGTGAATTGCCTCTGCGCCCTCTCCAGTGCAATCACATCTTTTCTACAGTGCAGTAACTGCACACAATACTCCAGCTGTGACCTAACCAATGTTTTATTTACTTGTGCCATAATCTCCCTGATTTTATATGTTATGCCCCAGCTAATGAAGGCAACTAACCCACATGCCTTCTTAACCACTTTATCTACTTGTGCTGCTTCTTTGTGTCATCCACAGACTGACTAACCATATCTTCTACATCCACATCTAAATCATTAATGTACATAACAAATAGCAAGAGTCCCAGCACCAATTCCTTTCGTACACCACCGGCTTCCAATAATAAAACCCTCCATCATCACCCTCTTCCTCCTCTCACCAAGCCAATTTCAGGTCCAATTTGCAAAATTGCACTGCACCCCATGGGGTCCAGCCTTTTGGGCCAGAGTCCCATTTTATGTTAGTTGATTGATTGCATTTTAACAGTACGGCCCTCATTGCAGAGTTCCCAGCTATCAAGAGCTCTAGCCTCTACCAGAACAGGTGATGATTGAGGCAGAATCTAAATCCTTGGCTAGCAGCAGTAACTGATTGCTTTGTCCCTACAATAAGTAGCCTGCATTGAATCAAATGTTTTCCAACCGCAGTTTTTTTCTGGCAAGGCAGCAAAATAGATGATATGGCGGAAGCAGCAAATACCACTCCAGTACGTCAATGTAACTGGATGTTCCTGTTGAAGTAAAACAACTGAAAACCAGGACCCTTCAAAGACACAAGAGACTGCAGATGCTGGAGTCTGGAGCAACACACAAGATGCTGGAAGAACTCAGCAGATCAGGCAGCATCTATGGAGGGAAATGGATAGTCGACATTTTGGGTCGAGACCCTTCATCAGTCCAGAAGGGTCTTGACCTGAGATGTTGACTGTCCATTTCCCTCCAAAGATGCTGCCTGACCCACTGAGTTCCTCCAGCATCTTGTGTGAGGACCCTTCAGAAGCTGGCAATCGCCCCCACCAATAATAAGTATGCAGCTCTGACCTTGAACCTTTTGCAAACAAAATGAACAAGCAATTACAAAAATTATGTTTGATTCTCAGGAGGTTCCGAGGTACTTTATAACCTGTCATTTGTTTTGAAGTGTATGCCCCATTGTTGCATAGGGAAATTCCTATATGAGTCCTTGTCACTAATTAGATTTGTTTGTAAGGTTTTGTCTCTGTGGAAAATTTCTCTTCAATTCGCCCAATCGAGTCAAAGCCACACTGGGAATTTTCACAGTGGCTTCCAATTTATTTTTCTTTCCCTACCTTTTTCCCTGGATTCTGGAATTCTCCAGTCGACACACGTCCTTTTCTGAAGGTATGTGCCTTGACTGAAAACACAGGTGAAGATCTACAGCAGATGCAATTTCATGTATTCTCAGAGCTTCCTGTTCTTCTTGTCCCTAGGATAGATCACCTTGTTAAGGAGGCAAGTCTTGCATAGGGAAGGGGGTTGTGGGAGGGGTGGTAGGTGTAACATCTCTGCATGTGTGCCACACTCTTGCTGCATGAGTGCTCTGAAAATATGGTGGTCTTACATTTAAATAGGAATGGCTTGCTTTCTGTTAAAGTACCATCATTGAAGACAGATACATGCATTCTGCATTTGGACTCAATATCTACCCCCTCCTTTGTATTATAATTTCAGCACTCAAAAAGAAAGAAGTCTTTATGTAATTCCATTCAGAATGCCATTCATAACCATTGAATATCCTAAATTGGTTTAAAGCTAATTAAGCTTTTTTTGAAGCTTGATGTAGGAAATGTATAATTTGTCCGTGGCAAGTTATTACAAACTACAGTGAAATAATTGACCAAATCAGATTTTTAATGTGTAGGTTGAAGAGTAAATCTTGGCTAGGATACAGGGATATGTGATTTCCTCTGAATCATTTAAGTGGATGGAGCCAATATTCATTGTCTTTAAATGTATTTATTTCAGCAACTGAGAGGAGGCAGACACGCCACAGGAATTATCCAACTTCATGGAGTAACTTTAGAGGAGAATTGGAAGCAGGTTTGCAACACAAGAGGTCATTTTTTATGAGTTTTATTCTTGCTTTTCCAACCAGTCTCCACCGAGGTCAGATGTGATCCTTGAAGAGCAGAGGGACCTTGGGAAGCAAGTCTAAAGATCCCAGAAGGTGGCAGTATAGGTATCCAGGAAGCATCTGGGACACTTGCCTTCATTAGACAGAGCTGAGAATATAAAACAGGGATGTTATGGTACAACTTTAGAAAACATAGGCTAGGCTGGAGTATTGTGTGCTGTTTTGGCTGACACATGAGAAAGTACAGAGGACATACAGAGGACAAAGGGTGCTGCCTGGAATGGAATGGTTCAATTATGAGGAGAGACTCAGTAGGCTGATTCTGTTTTCTTTTGAGTGAAGGAGGCTGAGGGGTAAGCTCCGAAACTACTTGGCTAACAAGAGTTGTCCAAAATTAGAGGGTATTTGTTTAAGATAAGGGGTAAGAGGTTGAGAAGGACGATTTTTTTTCACCCAGAGGGTGTTGTAATCTGGAATGCACTGCCTGCAGGGCTAGTGGAAGCAGGTCCTCTGAGAACATTTAAAACCAACATATCCAGATTAGCAATTGAATTGCCAAGGCATAGAAGGCTACAAACCAAGTGCTGGTAAATGGGATTAGTACGAATTGGGTACTTGGAATTGGATTTGGTTTATTATCATCACATGTACTGAGATGCAGTGAAAAATTTAGTTTTGCATGCTATCCATATTGACCATTTCAAAACATATGTACCTCTAGGTAGTACAAGGGAAAAGCAATAACAGAATGCAGAATGGAGACGCAAGAGAGGCTGCAGATGCTTGAAATATGGAGCAACACAGACAAGATGCTGGAGGAACTCAGCGGGTCAGGCAGCATCTATGGAGGGAAATGAACAGTTGACATTTCAGGCCGAGAGCCTTCATCAGGACTGATGGAGAGTCTTGGCCTGAAATGTCGACTGTTCCTTTCCCTCCATAGATACTGCCTGACCTGCTGAGTTCCTTGAGTATTTTGTGTGTGTTGCAACAGAATGCAGAATATAGTGTTACAGTTACAGAGAAAGTGCAGTGCAGGTAGAAAATAAGGTGCAAGGGCAATGACGAGGTAGATTGTGAGGTCAAAAGTTCATCTTTGACATACAAGATGTCCGTTCAAGAGTTTTATTACAACAGGTTAGAAGTTGTCCTTGAGCCAGGTGGTGCGTGTTTTCAAGCTTTTGCATCTTCTGCCCAATGAAAGGAGGGGAGAAGAGAGAATGGTGGGATGGGAGGGATCTTTGATTCTGCTGTCTGCTTTTCCGAGACAGCGAGAAATGTAGGCAGAGTCCCTGGAGGGGTGGCTAGTTTTTGTGAGACACTGAGCTGTGTCCACAACTCTCTGCAACTCCTTGCGGTCTTGGGCAGAGCAGTTGCTATAACAAGGTGTGATGCATCTGGATAGGATGCTTTCTATGGCGTATCTATAAAAATTGGTGAAGGTCAATGGGGACATGCCTAATTTCCTTAGCCTCCTGAGGAAGTAGAGGTGCTGGTAGTGTCCACATGGTTGGGCCAGGTCAAGCTATTGGTGATGACAGCACGGTCACACTTGACGGTCAGCATGGACACAATGAGGCAAAGGCACTACCTTTGTGCTGTATGACTCTGTGAGAACACTCCTTACATAAACTCTGGGTGCAGAACTCAGGGTTTCAGCCCAAGTTTAAATTCATTTTCAAGATCTGGGTTCCGCTGGCAAGGCGAGCATTTATTTCCCATCCTGCATTGCCTTTGAGAAGGCACTGGTGAGCTGCCTTCTTGAATTGCTTATAGTTGTGATGAAGTTACTCTCACAGTACCATTGGGTGGGGTGTTCCAGGATCTAGACCCAGCGACGAAGAAGGACCAGTGACATATCTCCAAGTCAGGATGGTGCATGTCTTCAACTGTTCTTCATCGTTATCTCTGGATTGTACCCCACACGCTATGGCAGGTATGGACATTTGGTGTACAAATGAAAATTATCACCTTCTCCAATACATCAATATGACAATCAGGAAAAAACTATGGAACACATAACAACCCAATGTTCCATCCATGAACATAATGAAGTTATCCCTCTGAAACACTAGGTGCAATGTTCTAGCTTTAACAAGCGAGGATAACATTTTAGCTATTATCCTCAAGTTACAACAGATAGCCGTATGAATGATAGAAATAGGAAAAAAAAGTAACAAACATTTAATTAAGGAAGAGAAAAAAGAAAGTGAATGTACAGTATATAGTGTCTTTAATGACTTCAGGTATCAAATTACTTTCCATTGAATGAGGGTCTTTAGAATAATAGAAACGGCGAAGCCAATTGACACACACGAAGCATGTGTAGACAGCAATGAAATACATAATAAGATGATTCATTTAAGTTGTTGGCCAGGAAACTGGGTTTTCTTTGAATTGCACTGAGAGAAGACTGGTTTAACAAAATATCTCAAATATGGTACCTTCAAAAAGACAGTACTCCACAGAAGAATCAGCTTCAGTTCTATACAGAAATCCCTGGAAATATTTCCCTGTAACATGGAAGGAGATCATTGGGCCACTTGAGTCCATGCCGACTTTCAAAGCACTCCCATCAGTCCCATTCACCCATTTATATCTCTGTAAATTATGCCGATCTACTCCCACTTTATTTTCCACTCTTCCACTTACATCAGGGGTAACTTACAGCAGCCAAATGACCTATCAACCAGCATCTCTTTAGGAAATGGAAGAAATCTGGATCCACTGGGAGAAACCAGCATATGGTCACACCTCCAAACAGACAGTGCTGGAGGTCAGCATTGAGCCCAGGTCACTGGAGATATGATGAATTTGAATTCATGAACTTCTGACTCAGAAGCAAGATTGCTGACAACTGATGCCTTTCAATTACAATGGTTCACTGCACAATTCACCAACCTTCCTGGAATGCCAATATAAGTCTTCGCTGCTGAATATTGAAAGAGCTAAAGTTACCTGATTATTTATGAAGAAATCATGCATTTTGTCCTACATGAATATTACATCTCTGTAGTGATTGCGAGGTGCATGTCATTCATGACACCCCAACGTATTACTAAATTAGGCTGCTCTCCGAAACCTTTAATTCATATCATGCTGTTGCTAGGAAACCCAGCTATTTCACTAATGTGGTGATAATCAGTCTTAATCGTGTATTTGAATTTGTGCCGGGAGACAACCAGCTTATCCTGGATAAGGGCAAATGTGCAACGTGGCGTCCCTCTTTGTATTCTAGGACCATTGAACAGTAACCGTCAGGAGAGAATCAAAAATGAAACAGCAAAGCCATGCGTAGCTTGACATCCCCTGATGAGGCTTGCAAAGTACTCTGCAGTAAATTGTGGCTTAACGTCTGAACTGTACACCTTTGCAATACATGTCCGAGAGGCAGTGAACACACCAGAGTCTGGGTGAACGGCTACAATTACAAATCACTTGCCTTAATTATCACTCCTTGGAACATCTGGCCTTCAACTGCTGTTCTTCACATTAACGGTAGCAGAATTCATATCTATTTACCAATATGATAAATCAGCATCAGCATCATTTTGCAAGCAACCCAAACAAGTTTGATCTGCAAAAGATTCATAATTATTCTGTCATTTGAAAGTAGCAAATGGTGGTTGCCTGGCTAATGGGTAGAGTCACAGAGAGATACAGTACAGAAATAGGCCCTTTGGCTGACTAAGTCTGTGCTGACCATCAGCATGGTTACACAATTACTACCCCCAACCCATTTCTCCCCATGTTTCCACCAATTCCGCCCTTAGATTCTACCGCTCATCTACACAGTAGGGACAAATATACAGTGGCCAATTAATTTATCAACCTACAGATTTTTGGAATTTTGAACAGAACGAGAGCACTCAAAGGAAACCCACACAATCACAGGGAAAACAGTCAAACTCCAGAAAGACAGCACCAGAGGTCAGGATTAAACCCAGGTCACTGGAGCTGTGAGGCAAGAGTCATGGAGTAATACAGCACGGAAACAGGTCCTTCGGCCCAATTTGTCCTTGCCAACCATGGTGCCCACCAAGCTAGTCCCATTTGCCCATGTTTGGCCCATATCATTCTAAACCCCTCCTATCCATGTACTTATCCAAGTGTCTCTTGAATGTAATTACTGTACATGCCTCAACCACTTTCTCTGGCAGCTCATTCCATACACGCACCACCCTCTGTGTGAAGAATGGGGAACATAATCTTTAGTTTTGGCTCTAGGTCATTCAGGAGTGAACTCAGAACACACAACTCTGCGTGGAGGGTAGTGGAAATCTAAGAATCCCTCTCCCAAAGGCAGTGGATGCTAAGAAAATGGGAGCTTCCAAGATTATAATCACCAGATTTTTATCAGGTCAAGTTTATCAATTGATATGCTGAAAAGGAAGGAAAATAGCATTGAGGGACAGGTCAGCCTTTTTCCAGCTGAATGGCAGAATAAACTCAAAGGGCTGAATGGTCTATTCCTGTTCCGCATTTGACTACATTCCTCAAAGATCCAGTGTTACTCACTGCAACTTTGTCACCTGATTCCCCACCTTAATCTAGTCTCCACTTCCCTTTTTATCCTTCCTGCAATGGTAGGAGTTCCTTTGAACTTCCGTCTCTTGTATCTGAAGCCTAGGAGGGACCACACACTTCATTTCCATACCTCACACCCAAGAAAGATAGTGGCAAAAAGAGCCTTTTGCTATATACCATCAGCTCCTTTGTCAGTTAATCTCGCATCCCCTCCCAATCACACACCGTTCCTTTTGTTCCCTCCTTCCCCTCTGTTTCTCTGCTTTTAAAATTTGTTTGTCTCTAACTTCTTGCAGTTCTGATAGAACGTCACTGACCTGAAACATTAACCCTCCTTCTCTCTCCACAGATGCTGCCTGACTTGCTGAATGTTTCCCGTTTTTTCTGTATTTATTTTCAGAGAATTATGAACTTTAAATCTACCTCTCCATCATGCCACTGGGGATAAAACAAATGTTAATGCTGTTTAATTCTATTGCTCCTGCCATCTCCAAAGGAGAATGGTGTTGCTTTCTATCTCCCACAACAATATGACCAAAAAAATAGTCACATGGACATGAATCTAAAAGGTGTTACACGATTCCAATGGGTTGTGCAACCCAAGGGGAGAAGTATCAAAGCCAAATTTCAGTTGCCTTCTTTCTTCCATTCCTCTGCAAACATCCTTAACCTGCAACCTTTACCCTTCCCCAAGTAAACCAGAGTAAAAAACAAAATATCATTGTTATCCCCGTCAATTAACCACAGAACTCTATGTCTAATGGAGCTTCTTTTGATGTTGGATGCCTCTCACGATTCCTGTCTCCAATCCCAAATCTAATCATTTTAAATGTTAATCACAAATTAAATTGAGGGTATTTCCAATTTTTTCTTCACTGAGATCTGTTCCTTGCAATTGGAAACAATAATGCACTGGTTAGTGCTGCTGCCTCACAGCTCCAGAACCCAGGTTCAATTCTGACCCAAGGTGCTATGTGTGTGAAGTTTGCACGCTCTTCCCATGATTGTGCAAGTTATTTTCCCTGGGTTCTCCAGCTTCACAGGTGAGAGAGATCAGTTGGTGGGTGACAAGGGAGGGAAGAGCCCAAGTTGGCAGGGAGGAAGGCTACATGCAATTAAGAACACGTTTCACAGGAGAAGGTCAAGGTGAACTAATCAATGGACACATGCATGGTAAGCTCTGTCACAAAGATATCCCTATCACATTCAAGTTAACAGAGCCAATTCTTTTTTTTGCAGAGGGGGACCAATGAGCAATCATGACTCATTTAGCACTTGCAACCAAGGACAAATTTCTCCCCACTCCACTGAAAATGTTGTCAGTTTGCTGATTTCTAAATATTATGCTGCAGAAGTTTCCAAAACAGCATGTCCTGTGGAGTGTCAGTGAGATGCTGGTCACAGTTACTCATGGACAAAGCAGTCAGTTATCCGAAACAGTCATGAAGAAGGACAAGGGAAGACTACCACCTGCAGATTCCCCTCAAAGTGCACAGCATCAAATCACTGCCCCTTCATCACTGCTGGATCTGAAGCCTGGAACTCCATCCCCAACAATGCCATGAAATTACTTTCACCAGAAGGATCTGCAGTGGTTCAAGAAGGTGGCTCAGCACCACGTTCTGAAAGGTACTTAGAGATGGATAATAAATCCTGCCTCTGCAGTGATAACTATAAAATTTCCAAGTTTAACTGTGCACAACTAGACCCCAGGTTTCATTCCTGAGAACTTTCTGTAAGCTGATTTCTCTAATCCTACCTAAGCAATGGAATACCACGGACCACCTCTTGCACTATGATGAATTTGTCTCTAATTGTGTTTTTTTTTGCACTAACATCTTGCTTTGCATAGTATTTCTTTCTCTTCACTGTCTTGTATAATTTATGTATAACTTAAGGTTTTGTGTGTTGTCTGAACCTATGTGCTGCAAGCAAGTTTTTCATTGTACCTGTACCTCACCATACTTGTTCACATGACAATAAACTCATTTTGACTTGAACATCCATTTTCTATAGTAACCCGTGTCGTATTGCTCTACATTCATTTGTTACAATTCTTTCAGTTCCTTGAGTAATCACCCTGACACTACCCAGAATTAAAATGATAAAATAAAAACTGTATGCAGTCATTAATGAATAACATGAAACATTTTACTAATATTATTATTACAGGCTTGAAAATGCTTTAAAAATGTATGGGAGAATTTGTGTAAAGTCAAATTTCTGTAAGTCAGGTCATTTGTAACCCGGGGAGCCTCTGGACTCCAGAGGCCATGGTGAAATGCCAGCAAACACTGATAGCCTCTGTCATGTCAAGTACAGACTTTGTGTCTGCATGTCATGAATAGACAAGTAAATGCTGACCTCACATTTTCAGACAACTGGATCATGGGAAGCCATTCAGCCCATTCCACCACTGCAATCTGAACCAGCTCCTTCTTTCTGCCTCAGTTCAGTAACTCTCAATGCATTTGCCGAACAAAATTCCACCAATCGCAGCCCTGCAACTTTTACTTGACTTTGGCCTCAACCACTTTGTGGAAGCAGGTTCTGGATTTGACACTGATTCTGTGAAAGTGCTTTCGACATACTCCCTGAACAACTATGTTTTCGTTTTAGATTAACGCCCCCTTGTCTAGATGACTCAACTCAGAAAATAGTTTCTGTCAATCAAATCCTTTCATTATCTTAAATGTCCTATTCATCATCCATAACTTAACACACCCCACCCCAGTCCCCACCGCCACCATCCACCCAGGGGAATTATTTTTAACATCTTTGTTTGCTGGTCGTGGCTTCAGTAGTGTAAAATTAGTGTAAACAACAGTTCTTCTTTCAAGAAAATACATGGATCACTGCACAGAGAGGAGCAGGAAAAGGAAAATACCTTGGAATCTTCCTGGAGTGACTGGAAGGAGACAGAAAGGGAAACTCATACTCAAGTTGGACTCTCCCAGCAGTGACTAATAGCATTGGAAACTATCCAGAGCAATTTCTCATAACATTGGCCCGACATGAGAGAGGGTTGATGAGGGAAGTAGACAGGGTGGAGAAGAAAGTGTTTGGCATGCTGGCTTTCATCAGTCAGGGCAATGAGTACAGAACATGGGAAGTTATGTTGCATTTGTACAAGACATTGGTGAGGCTGCATTTGGAATATTGTGTTCAATTTTGGTCACCTTGCTATCGGAAAGACGCCACTAAGGTGGAAAGAGTGCAGGAAAGATTTGCAAGGATGTTGCCAGGACTTGAGAGACTTGGTTAAAGGGAGAGGGTTAAAGGGCAGGTTCGGACTTTACTCCTTGGAGCAAAGGAGGCTGAGAGATAATCTTATAGAGGTGTATAAAATCATGAGGGGCATAGATAGGGTGAATGCACACAGTCTTTTTCCCAGGGTTGGGGGAACAAGAACTGGAAGGCACAGGTTTAAGGTGAGAGGGGAGATATTTAACAGGGCCCTGAGGGGAAACTTTTCACACAGAGGGGGTGCATATGTGGAACGAGTTGGCAGGGGAAGTGGTTGAGGCAGGTACAATAACGACATTTAAAAGGTATTTGGATAGGTACATGGATGGAAGAAGTTTCAAGGGATATGGGCCAAGCACTGACAAATGGGACTAACTAAGATAGGCGTCTTGGTCGGCATGGACAGGTTGGGCCGAAGGACCACTTTCAATGCTGTATGACTTTATGATTCTAAGTGGAAGGAATGGCTGACTGAGATGAATAATGCCAAGAGGTTGTGGATAAGAGAATGAAAGGTACACCTCAGTCATGATCACAGCTCATATGCTGTTCAATTTAACTTTGCTCTTATGATTAACTGAAGAGCATCAGCAACCATCAAAATGATACAGTGGTGCAGTGAGTAGACCTGCTGCCTTACGGCTCCGGCAGCCCGGATTTCGATCCTGACCTCTGGTGTTGTCTGTGTGGAGTTTGCACATTTTCCCTGTGACCGCGTGAGTTTCCTCAGATTTCCTCCCCGTCCCAAAGACATATAATTTCATAGTTAAATCGGTCGGTGTAAGTTGTCCGTTGTGCCTTAGTGAGTGCTAGAATCAGAGGGAGAGTTGATGGGAACGCGGGGAAAGTAAAATGAGATTAGTATAGGTGCTTAGTGGTTGGCGCAGACTTGGTGGGTTGAAGGGCCACTTTCCATGCTGAATGACTCTGTAAATCTATGACTATAACTCAGTTCTCTCACACCTAACCCAGCCACCACCATTTCCCGATTTCAGTGGTGTACAACTCTGTGAATATGAGTCTTTGCAAGTTAGCACATAAAGACCCACATTCACATGACTTTTTAAAGGACAAAGGGTCATATAGATTCTTACCAGCAAAGTAAAATATGTGCAAGAACACCATACTCAATCTATATAAGCTGCAAACCTCTGTCTTACTTAAATCATGAGATAGCTGCTGGCCCTGTGATTTTTAAACCACTTCATTATGTCAACGCAGTGACCGCAGGCCCATTGAACCCAGGGCTATTTTAAGCCTGGCAGTATTCCACAGTAACAGCCTGGTTCCGATGGCACTGCCCGTCAAAGTGGCTTGTCATTTCATATCCAGGGGAGCAACCACTGATGCAAAAAATGATTTTCGAACAAAACAAAGGAAACTAGCGGTCAAACACGTCCCTTGTTTGAAACATTTTAGTAGCATGCAATAAGCCAGTCTTCTCATGATTGCAATACCCAGGAATTTTTTTATTAGGCAAGAAATATTTCAAATAATGTAACATCACTGACAGGAGTGCAAAAGGATTTTTAATGAATGAAATATAATAATTAGAAAGAAAATGTTCTTTTCAATATGATGGAAGACCCAGGTTTCATACTGTATATGGATGTTTATGGAGTTTAGTGGAACTTGAGTTTTTGTCCTTTTTTCCAACTGGAGGTATCCAGACATCTTAACCTCATAATTAGATTAGGTTTCTTGCAACATACTTCTGTTAAAATACATAGGGCTTGTGTGTGGTGGCTCTCATCTTAATTTTCTGCTTGTATCTGAGAAGGCTGTGGGTTTAAACTCTCTTACCAGAAAACTGAGAACAAATCCAGGGAGACCTTCCAGTGTGGTACCCAGGAAGTGCGACACTCTCACATGCCACCTTTCAGATGAGGCAGTAAATAAAGACACTGTCCATTTTACATTCTTTTGCACTATTTTGATGAAGGATGAGGGAGATCCCAGCCAAGGTTCATCCCTCAACCAATACCACTAAAAAAAATGTAGATTATGCGGTCATTAGCACATTGCTGTCCTGTCACCTGGCTATCTGCAAATTGACCATGAGAAATCTACGTCATCACATTGTTTATATTTGATTGATTGGAAAGCACCATAAGATATCCTGCAATAATGAAAGTCACAGTATAACAGCAAGCTTGCTCTTTATTGTCTGAGGTACTAACCAGCTGTGCTTGGCCACCACATTTGTTCTGGGTTCCAAAAGTGATGATATTGTTCACTCATCAAGACAACTCCCACTCCCCACACTCTCCCCTGCTGAGGTAGATAAGAGAATTTATTCAATTGGTTAGTAAGTCTTACAGACTTTAACTTGGCAAGGTTGAGGTAGGAATCACACCATGTACCATAAAACCTGCAGATTATTTTGTCCAAATGCTTTTCTAGTTATTGGATTTTGTAAAACATATGAACCAAGAATTTTGGACTAAAACAACAGTAAAAAATAGTGAGTAATGATTTCAACAGATTGGAAATTTATGGTTTAATCCTGCTACTGTCACCTAGTTTGTGTAATGTGGGTAAGTTTCCTGATGCCAGGAGGTTAGCCTGTTGGAAGGTTATCTTGCTCGGAGCTTCAGAGCAAAATTCGAAAGCTTTCAACAGGTTGAAGGAGTTGCAGGCAGGAGAGAGTCAAATTCTACAAAGCTAAAAAGAAACTGTTGGCATATACTGGAGAAAGGGTTAGACCCCAGGGGTTGTTTCTGAGCTACTTCACACTGGAGAGGTACCAGCAGAAAAGTGCAACAACAGTAATTGGAGGCGCCCACAGTTGTCAGTCACATCTTCATTACCCTATGCACTTCAGTGCAAAGGTAGGAGGCAGACCCTTGGGTAAGTGATGTGGTTTGAGGGTGGGGGTTAGTGAGGAGGTAGGGTCTCAATTAATCAGTGTCCTGAATAGGGGAATAGACTTGGTGATGGGTTGCCTGCCAGCAACAATCAGTTCAGTGGCTGCTGGGGTAAGAGGAAATTGGGCCTTCTCCTGGGACAGTTGATTGGTTAATATGATTGGAGGCCCCGGGGACGTTGGAATTATGAGAGGCCAGAAGGTGGAATGAAAGAGGATGGCCACAAGAGGTCCTTTGGATCCAGAGGGCCTTGGTCTGGGTTTGGTGAAAGTTGGGCGGCAGGAAGGGGTTGTCAGGCGGCCAGGAGGATGCCGGGGATAGGAGTCCCTCTACACTCTCAGACGGATGCATGGTCTCAATCCGAAATGTCAACCATCCTTTTTGAATCCATAAATGCTGCATGACTGCTGAACTCCTCCAGCAGTTCCTTCGCTATACTTTCTACCTTGTTTATATTTTTGTAATCTTTCCTGCAAAGAATTCTCCAAACCTCCAGACAACAGTGTATATCATTTTCCCAAGCATGAGAAAATGCCAATGGGCAGATACGATGACCAAATCTTTCCAGAGAGTAGAATCTAGGCATCTGTGGCTAATCAAACTGAGCAGCAATGCAAGGAATGAAGAACCCCCACTGAAACCACTGCAGAAGTAGGAAGAGTTTGTAATAGTGAACAAAAAAGAAAAGTAACTTTTTGGCCTGCAGATTTATTTTTGGTACTGTTGCTGTGAAGATGACTTTCAGGAGAAGGAGCTTAGATAATAAAACATGAAAGCACAGCAATCAGAATGAAGTACAAGAAGACTCTTTCATCTCACCCTTCTAGTGGGCAGGCACGACAGCGTAGTGGTTAGCGTAACGCTATTACAGCGCCAGTGACCCGGGTTCAATTCCTGCCGCTGTCTGTACGGAGTTTGTACGTTCTCCCCGTGACTGTGTGGGTCTCCTCCGGGTGCTCTGGTTTCCTCCCACATTCCAAAGACGTACGGGTTAGGAAGTTGTGGGCATGCTATGTTG
Organism: Pristis pectinata; assembly: GCF_009764475.1. NCBI lineage: Eukaryota > Metazoa > Chordata > Chondrichthyes > Rhinopristiformes > Pristidae > Pristis > Pristis pectinata. The sequence continues at coordinate 24,693,322 of NC_067427.1, forward strand.
GCGCCGGAAGCGTGGTGACACTTGCGGGCTGCCCCCTGAACACTCTATGCAAAAGATGCATTTCACTGTGTGTTTCGATGTTCATGTGACTAATAAAGAAATCTTAATCTTCGCCATCAACTCTAACACCTTCCAACTATTACTGACGGCTATTTCTTAAATGTGTCCCTAGTTCTCGTTTCAACCACAAGTCCCTTATTAACTACCTACCTGCTTAACAGCCTCTTCACTGCCCCCTAGCAGATAATGCATCCCTACTGGTTGTATCACAGCCTGGTACGAAGCCTCCAATGCACAGGATCGCAAGAGGCTGCAGAGGGCTGCAGACTCAGCCAGCTCCATTGCAGGCAAAACCCTCCCCACCATCAAGGACATCTTCAAGAGGCGGTGCCTCAAGAAGGTGGCATCCATCACTAAGAATCTTCACCATCTGGGACATGCCCTCTTCTCATTACTACCATCAGGGAGGATGGACAGGAGCCTGAAAACCCAGACTCAACAATTCAAGAACAGCTTCTTCCCCTCCACCAACAGATTTCTGAACGGTCCGTGAACCCATGAACACTACCTTGTTATTCCTTTTTTATTGCACTATTTATTTATTTTTGTATTTTATATTAATTTTATGTCTTTGCACTGTACTGCTGCCACAAAACAACAAATTTCATGTCAGTGATAATAAATCTGACTCTGATTCAAATGGTGGGGGGAGGCCAGTGTCCATTTTTCATCGATCCTTAAAACAAAGATTTGATCCCATGTTCCTCCTTGATAAGGTCTAGCAAAACCTATCTGTACCCGTGACACAGATGCTTGCAGTTGCTGGCTGAATGAGACATCATGTTCAAGAGATCCAAAGATACAATTTATTGTTTGCAACATTACATGTTATATCAGAAGTGTTAGTGCAGGTTTGTTTTTCAGACTGGAGGCCTGTGACCAGCAGTGTGTCACAGGGATTGGTGCTGGGTCCACTGTTGTTCGTTGTCTATGTTAATGGTTTGCATGAGAATGTAGCTGGCATGGTTAGTAAGTTTGCAGATCATAACAAATGGTGGTGTAGTGAACAGTGAAAAAGGTTCTCTATGATTACAACAAGATCGAGATCAACTGGGAAAGTGGGCCAAGTAATGGCAGATGGAATTTAGCTCAGACAAGTGCTCAGTGTTGCATTTTGGAAGATAAACCAGGGCAGGACCTACACAGCGAATGGCAGAGCCCTGGGGAGTGCCGTAGAACAGAGGGACCTAGGGTATCAGTACATAGTTCCCTGAGAGTGACGACACAGGCAGACGGGGTGATGGAAAAGGCATTTGACATACTTGCCTTCGAAATCAGGGCATTTAGTGCAAGAGTTGGGATGTTACGTTATAACTACACAAAACATTGGCGAGACCATACTTGGGAGTATTATGTACAGTTCTGGTTGCCCAGCTATAGGAAGGATATCACTAAGCGGGAAAGGGTGCAGAAAAGATTCACAAGGATTTCACCAGGACTGAAGGGCTTGAGTTATAAAGAAGAGACTGTGCAGACTGAGGGATGACCTTATAGAGGTCTATAAAATCATGAGGGACATAGATAAGGTGGATGGTCACAGTTCTTTTCGCCAAGGTAGGGGAGTCTAAAACAAGAGGGGATAAGTTTAAGGTGATCGGGGAAAGATTTAAAGGGGACCTGAGGGGAAAGATTTATTTTCTTTTTCAATCTTTTTATTAGTTTTCAAATTAATATAGATTAATATACAACATCAATGTTTGTACACGTAATATAAAGAGATCGGGAGAACAATCATGGCATAGATAATCATAAAGAACAATAAAATATATTAAAAAAATCTGTCGATTACACAATCTCTTAGTAAATGAATATAATAGAGGGAAAAGATTTAAAGGGGACCTGAGGGACAACTTTTTCACACAGAGGATGGTGGATATGTGGAATGAGCTGCCAGATGAAATGATGGAGGCAGTTACAATGATAATGTTTAAAAGACATTTAGACAGGCTATTGGAAAAGTTTAGAGGGATATGGGCCGTGCACAGCCAAATGGGATGAGCTCAGGTAGGCAATTTGAATAGTATGAATGAGTTGGGCTGAAGGGCCTGTTTCTGTGATGTACAACTCTATGACTCTATGACATTTATACAAAAGGTATTCATTTCTTTTAATATGAAATAAAGACAATTTCCTTCGGTCTCAGATTCATTTCTAACCTTCCCTCTTGCCTCACTATTCCCATTCTTATTGCTCTTCATTCTGCTTCCAGCCACTTCCAATGTCAAACTTTCACAGACCTGTCAACCACCACAACTTGCATTTATAAGGCAACACAGCAAAAAAGCCCAAGGAGTTACCAAGAATGTGGTTGAGAGCCACAAAAGGAGCTATGGGAATACCAGCCAAAAGCTTTGTTGAAGAAGTTGGCGTTAGTTAATATCTTGAAGGAAGGAAGGTTAAAAGGTGGTAAGGTTTAGAGAGGGAACTGCAGAGTTTCAAACGTCTGAAGGCTTGGCCATCAATAGTTGAATAATGAAAATTGGAAATGCTCAACATGACAGAGTTAATGGAGCCTGGAGACTGTAGAGCTGGAGAAGGTTATAGAGAATGCAAAAGACTAGACCTTGGCAGGATCAGAAAGTACATTATCACTGCAAACTGCTGCTTGGAGGTAGATGTTAGTGGACATTTTCGATTAAACTTCCTTCTCTGAAACTTTGAATGGGCATCATGAATTCTGGGTCAATTATACAGTAGGTGGCAGAAATTCACTGATATCAGATACCTTCTCGAGATCTGTTTTTAACCATCAGCTCTAATGAAAGAGATGGCCCAGAATTGGAACCAAATGAAATACGGTTATTCCATTCAGTGCTGATATCTAATCAAATATTCACTATTGTCTTGAGAAATGTAGAAGGCTGGACATGATGACACAAAACAGTCTGCGTTATTGGCACTCTCTCCACCATTTTAAACATTCATTCCCTTCACCACCAGAGCACCGTGGTTGCAGTGCACACCATCTGCAGAAGGCACTTCACCTTGGCTACTCCGACAGCAACTCCCAAACCCATAATTGCTTCCACCAAGAAAGACAAAGTCAGCAGATCCAAAGGAATGCCACAACCTACAGGTTCCGCTCCAAGTCACACACCATCCTGACTTGGAAATATATCACCATCCTCTTTCATCATTGCTGGAACCCCCTTCTATCAGCACCATGGGAGTCCTTTCACCAAAAGGACTGCAGCGGTTTAAGAAGGTGGTTCATTGCCACCCTTTGAAAGACATTGCAGGATGGAATTAAATATTGACCTTGCCAATGACACGTAGAAAAATGAATTAAGTTCCCGTATACTGTGATCAGCTTTACTGACTGCATTTCAGGTGGAATTATATTTGTCAAGGTGTTTGATAGCATATATTTACAGAATGATTCAGGGATTAAGAGGGTTAAATGATTAGTCAGGGTTGTATACACTAGGTTGATTTTCTCTTAAGAAATCAAGATAAGTGGCTGAGATGATTGAGGTGTCAATAAAGTCCTGGGGATTTGATGGGGTAGGCAATGTAACAAAATGTGAGCTAAGCTGTTCAGGGTTGACTTCTTCACATAAAGGCTGATAGAAGTCTGGAGCTCTCTTTCCTTAGATTCCTGTTCAGCAAGGATATTCAAACCAAACTGTGTTGTTGAGGTATAAACAAGCCATTATCTAACTAAAGGGAAAAACTTCATTAAGGGGTTGAAGCCTTCTGCCATGATCTTACGTATGTTTGAGTCAGTTGCCTTCAGATAATAGGGAGGAATATTTAGTCAAAGGTACTTGGAATTTAAGTATAGGAATCAAGAAATTTTAGCTATTTCTCGTGTGGAGTAAAAGGTCCTGCCAATACTTTTTCAGTTCAACAGCCTTTAGTTCTTGCTTTTTTTTTATTATAATCAATCTGATCAGTTCAGGTTATTTGCTAATAATTTAGCATCCTTTCTCAGTGATTACCCTATTATTTCATATCACCATAACCTCGATGATACCATGTAACATACACAGCAAAATGCACCTTCATGCATTCATAGGAAGATTTTTTTTTCTATGAGAGATTTTAACCCAATTAAAATCCATGTAAAAGGAATGGAAAAGTTAATTTTATAAAGAATGATGCTGGACCCAGAGACGATCATGTTGCTTAATTTTGTCATTCATCTCCACACTTCCAAAACACCCAATGTCCTCGTGAAGATATTTGTTCATCAACGGCCTTCATCAACTAATTACACAACTCTTCATATTACACTTGGTGAGTAGATCCCTCTCTTATTACTTGAAGTTATGTAATAAGAGAGGGATCTACTCACCAAGTATAAATTACATTTAAAATGCACCCATGAATACTCCTTCTTCCAAACCGAATAAAGAAAATACTTATCCAAAGCATGTTTTAACTTTCAGAGCACCTTGCATCCTTGCGACTGCTGATATTCGACTTTAAATCATGCCTTGTGGCATCTCTTAAATATCCACAAATGTCCAGGTTCACACTGTTCAGATCTCAGAGGATGCCCACACTCTACTGCCTGGGCACCGAATGCCATCAGATGCTTGTACTTACTAGTCTAAGCATATGGATTCACACAAACAGGAAAGGAAATAAAGGTCACCGTGAATTTCTATCAGGCTAGCGATGAAATGACAAAGACAAGAAGTGTGAAGTAGACATATGGACATACCCTCTTCTCATTACTACCATCGGGGAGGAGGTACAGGAGCCTGAAGACCCACACTCAATGATTCAGGAACAGCTTCTTGCCCTCCACCATCAGATTTCTAACAATCCATGAACCATGAACACTACCTCATTATTCCTTTTGTTTTGCACTATTTATTTATTTTTGTAATTTATAGATTCTTATGTCTTGCACTGTACTGCTGCCGCAAAACAACAAATTTCACGTCATATGTCAGTGATAATAAATCTGATTCTGATTATGGAGGTTTGCATCAGAGAAATACTTCCACCAAAGAAATAGTTGCAAGTATCCCGGCCATTAATAATTTCTTTGAAGTAAAGTAAATTGGCCACTCACCTATTTAATTACACAGGACTTCACTGCAAACTTTAAGCATGTCCATTCCGATTAAACTGGAAGATGCTAAGAGAAAAATATCTTTTCCAAGCTTATCTGCCACGTTATTCATTGCTACCTGAATACATCGGCTGTCTGCTGCTATGCACCAGTTTGGTCTGTGCTTACACACCACAAACCTTGTGCACCTGTGCTCAAGGAGTGGAGTCTATGACTCCATGACTCTTCTGCAAGGCTCGCTCATTGAGAACTACTAACAGCCCTTCAGTAAAGCCTTCAGATGGAGTTTAGTATGTGTCACAGCAAGGGTGAATTCTCATCAAGAATGCTGTCCACATCAATGGACAAACCATTAGGAAACCCACCTCTAATAAATTACAGTTTTATTGCCCGGTGTGGGTAATGCATCCTGAAGCTACTCAATGTGATTAATGAGGCAACAGAAAGCCAGTGCTACACAGTGGGAGGATGCAGCCTTTTTTTCACTTGCTTTAAGCACAGCAGTAAAACTGTAAAAACACATACCGGCCCCTCAAAGCTTCCTCCACTGCTTGCCAGGACTTAAGTCTGTGCCAGAAGGGGTAACATTCAGAAAATAGCATGCTGATTCAGAAAGGAGGAGGTGAAGATCCGTGCGAGCCCTTTTGCAGCCAATCCCTTGCAAGCTTTGTCAAACCTTTTGGAAGGTGAAGCCAGGCAGAGTGCTTGTAATTTATGATCCAGTTGATAAAGTTGAACAAGGGAAGTACTTGATCTGATCAGTAACCTTACATCAGATCCCATGATATCCCCGCATTTACTTGCTCTCTGCTTGTGTCTATCAATGGGATTTTGGTTTTGGAAGCGACTGCTGAGGACGAGAGGAGAGAGCAGGTGTGCATTATGAGTCTATCGACTGGAAGCCAGCAAAATGCAAGGGAACCGTGTGCCCTTGCTGGGCTGGGCTGCTGGATATCTCGCGAGTGAGCCAAATGGTGTAACGACCAACGACACGAAACAGGAGAGGAAGCCTGAATAACAACAACATTCTGCAATCGGTGTCTTCGGTCATGTCCGTGCACCTGCACCGATGCACTTTTGCATTGGCGCAGGTAGCTGGGGGAGGCAGGAGTTTCAAACCAACCCATCAATAAATAACTTTTAAACCTGAAATACAAGGGCCCTGTTGACATAATCGACGCGATTTGAAAAAAATGCATATTACATAACCGTTGCAGGGACAAATTGGCGCTTTCGTCAAATGTGCCCAACAGAATAAACTGGAGGTGCATTTTTAATAGTTCCCATTTAAAGAGACAATGACGAGTGATCCGCTGCAAACCTCAATGTGCTCAAACTTTGGGTTAAGTAGAGTAAGGGCTCCTCCTAGTGGAAGAGGTTACTCCGGCACCACCTTCCTGCAGAGTGCAGCCCTCCTCTGAAGAAAACTTTGAATGTAAGAGGCTCGTTTTCTGATCAAAGTATGGCTGCGAAATATTTCACCGAGATACAGAAAAGGAAATCACGCGGGAATCTAAAACTAACAGAAAATGAATTTTAAAAAAAAGCTAAAGTAACTTCAACCCACAATGATGTGCTTAATTGATTGTGGAGTTAACAGATAATATAAATACAGGCGGAGAGCATTTGTGATTGAAATATCCACATTCCCTCAATCCTGCTGTGAAATATCTCCCACCATGCTCGCATGTTCATCAAAGCAGTCGAACAGTCACCTCCAGTCTCTTGTCATGCTGAGCGCGCTCACCACACATCCCACTGCTCAAAACAGCACCCCCCCCCCCCGTCAGCCCCCACCTTGGCACAGAACTCTGCAAAACCGACATGTACCAGGTCTGCGTTCAATCCGCAACACGCACATACACACACAAACGCACCGCAGGGAAGGGTTTCCGAAGAATAAATATTGGATGATCAGGGCAAGATTTAACACTTGCACATCCCTCTACCTTGCTTCTATCCCCTCTGGATCCGAGGAACATTTCCAATGTGCATTTAGATGTGACCCATCAAAACATAACTTGTCATTAATATCATCTGTGAAACAGACTGCAGTTCTTGGTATCTGGGACTGACCATTCCCCCCCTCTCTCTCTTTCCCTCTCCCCTCACCCTCCCCCACCAAAATGTGCACACGGAATCCAGTTAAATGTGTGGCCTCCCCCCCAGCGCCGCTCTCTCACCTAGTGACGGTCCTTCTCCGTGGCTGGTGTGCAGCGAGTTCTGGGCTGAAGGTTTTTCGGCATAAAGTTGCCGAGGACCCTGTGGTACCAGCTCCGGCGGTTCAAGCGACCTTGCAGGCTGTGCGCGGTTGCTGAGGAGAGAGACAGATTCCTTCTTTTCATGCCGGTGTGACAAGACTTTGGATGGATGTTTTATATGTAGATATATATATCTAGTAATATATAGATATATTCCTCGTTACCGACCGGCTGAGGAGATCTGAGCGACCAGGAGCAGCGGCGGCTGCAGCAACATAGTCCAGGGGTGTATGAACGGTAGAGGCTATTGGTTTGAAGGTCTGATCCTGTAAGGAGATCTATACTGAATGAGAATGTAGCCGGCGCTCCTGCTAGTGGGAGAGAGAGGAGGGACCGACTTAGTGCTCAAGATGGGCTGAATGAGGAAGGACAGAGAGAGAGAGAGAGAGAGAGAGAGAGCAATTGATGGACTGCTGGAACAAGGAGGGATCAGCTCAAAGCCGAGGGAGTGGATGGCCAGAAATATATAAAAAAAAGAGGTGGAGAGAGTCTTCGTGCTGGGAGAAGGGGCGGGGAGGGAGGGAAGGTGCGTTGGTTAAATAGATGTAGTGAATGAGACGGACGCCGGGATTGGGACTGATCGGTGGGGGTGTGGGGATACTGTGCTGCACAAGATTTTTTTTCAAAGCATGGTGCGGATGGGTTTATAGAAACATAAGCCAGCAATGCAGCCTTGAAAAGGAGCCCAAGTCTCTCGGCGAAAGGGATTTAAATCCAGGAAGCGGTTGCAATAGGAGAGTGGTTCGGACGCGCGTGTATGTGTGTGTGTGTGTGTGTGTGTGTGTGTGAGAGAGAGAGATAGGAACGGGGGGGGGGGGAGAAGGGAGAAAGGGGTCAGATCAGAAAGCCAGCTGGCGTGAATGGAGATGCGACAAAGGCGGTGATAGAGAAGGACCTGGGTGGGTGTTGTGGGGCCGGGGGAGACACGATGCTGCAAAGGTGAAGAGGCGGGGATTAGAATGTGCTCCCTCATCGGGGAAGTGAGACAGATGCACGGGATACGGGGAAGGGTGGGGGGGGGGAAGCTGCTGGGCGCCGGGCTCTTTGTAAATCAACACAAATGTGGGCCGTGTACTCACCTCACCCACCCACCACCACCCCACACACCCTCCTCCCCTCAGGATAGCGTCCCACCACCAGCAACTGAGCCGAAAGGTGTCGGTCGGGGGGAACGCGGGAGCCGGAGCAGCAACAGAAGGGAGGGCGGAGAGTGGAGAGGGTGACCGGGGGGTGGGGTGGGCAGCTGCCGGTGGTGGAAGCAGAGCAGAGGCGGTGGGGAACCGGTCAAATGTGTGTGGGAGAGAGGGAGACCATGGCTTGTACTCTTGTCTTATGTTTTACTTCCCAAATGTAAACATATAAGTGGCGCTCTCTTCACTCGAGTTATACATCTACTGTATGTTTTTAAATATATTTGTAACCCTTCCCGTCATAACAACAAATATGTGTCCTTCGGGTGCTCTGTGTTTATTACACGGAGCAGAGACCCCAGCCGGGCCAAGGAATGCTTGAAGGGTGCTGACCACCGAGCCCAGACGGGACGCGCGTCTCTCCGGCTGCTCTCCCCCTGTGGAACGGCGCACAGGGTCGGCTTGGCATTAACTGGCGATCGCCCTTCCTGGGGCAGGCTGCGTTGCACACACACCTACAACTACCTGGTGACGATCTCGACTTTTGACGCCTGTATCGACAGACTGAAAGCTCATCTTTGTCTCTTTTTTTAAATGCAAGCATTCGGGGACTGTGCGGAGATCATGCATTTGCATTTCGTGAGCATGATCGATACCTTCGATTCCCGACACGCTTTATGTCTTTTAAAAAAATCATCACCTCTCCTCCTCCCCACCGTATCACTTCAGTAGAACCCCTGCTTGAGACATTGACATGTCAGAGTATAAAACCGGCCTCTCTCAACGCACGTCTTGAATAAAACAGGGTCGATGTTTACCCCGACTGAGTCCTTCAGTATTCCAGTCACACCATCGTCAAGACTGGGTGCTGTTCCCTACAAATTCCTGTACACACGCACCCCGTGCGCAACTGCTTATTCAGCAGTGTGAGGAACCCTTTCACGCTGCTCATATTTTATTCTGGTCTTTCAGGTGATGTTTAATTGCACTGAACGTGTAAAATATCGACCGGCCCACGTCTTCCTGTTCACAGGAATGCCTGGTACACCGGTGTGAATTATGTCGTTTTAATTGAAATCAAAGACAAGCCTAAATTAATTGCTCACGATATTGGAAGAGATGCAATGGAATATAAAGCAGAGAGTTGAACCAGGGAGCTGCTGACGAGTCTGTCCAAGGTTGCAAGAGGAAATTTGTTGGCTTCCTCTGATTTTCAAGGCATTGCCCAGCTTCGGAATCAAGAGACTTCCATTCACGCAACAACGCACCTGCCCTCTCAGACAAGTAACTGGCAGTGAGTCACTTTCAAAAGCAGCGACTTTAGAACCAGGACACGGTAACGACGGTGAGATGACAAAGTGGTTCACCACAGCGCGGCTCACCGAGAGTTGGATCTTAGCCAAGTCACTGGGTGAACGAGCCGGTCTTGGACCCGTTCCAGGAACATCCATTATCCCGGCAGGCAGGGGCTGGCTGGGGATGGCGTTGCAAAATGTGCGCGGCGATCGCATGACTGATCAGCGCATGTTTCACCCCTCGTACAGAACAGACGCGACATTTAGGCTCTATATCTTGGACCAGAGTGTTTCTCGCACTGCGAATTGATCCACAGGGATCCAATGTTGTCAGTGCATAATAACCATTGAAACCTGCAGGTCCTGTTGAAGCCAGCCCCAATCCTACGGGGGAAGGGGGGATTAGCCATTGCCTGGAATCAGTGGTAAAGTTAATGGGTTTAAGAAGGTTGTGAAGAGCAAGAACAGGGATCCCATTATTTTATTTCAAAAATGTACCTTATTCATAACCCATACAGTCAATACAATTGGTACACATCTTCCTCTACAGTCATTGTATCATCAATTCAATAGACTGTCTGAAAATGTGTCAACACCATTCATGTTTCCCCCCTCATCAGTGAACCCTTGAGGCATTTGAGAGGCATTTGCACAGGGTTCAGCCCCTCAGTGTTCGGTGGTGGCAGGATTGTAGACTGTGGTCCATCTCCACAGAGCCTTTGTGGTGGCTGCACTGAGCTTCAGTGTGTCCTTCAGCACACACTCCAGCACCCTGGAATGTGCCAGTCATCAGCATTCACTTGTGGACATTTTACACGGGAAGACTGACAAGTTTCAGGCATTCCAACGTATATCTATATGCCTCATTATGCATCCCTGGGAGCAGCCTGTAGATCACAGATTCCGCTGTGACACAGCTGCCCAGTGGGAGCCTCAACAAGGACCACCACATCCCTTTTCCAGACCTTCTTGTCAAATGCACAGTCCACAAGGAGATAGACGATCATCTTTTCTGCACTGCGACCATCTCAAGGGCAGCCTGCATTGGGAGTGAAACTCCAGCTGTGGAGGAAGGCTCTGATGGGGATGACCACTCTCACTGCCAGTCCGGTGAAGTCTTGGTGCTTGTTGGTGCATCATTCTGCCTAAAGGTGGTCTGCTCAGGGAACCATCCCACAGGATCCATAACCTCCTTCTGCTGCAGGACCTTCGGGATGCTCCACGTGACCACTGCCTGATGCAGGGATGCCAATTTATTGATGTGCCTCAGGCTCTGCACTCTGTGAAGGCCTCCAGGTCCACCCTTAAGTGGGTGAGAGGAGATCACACAGGAGTTTGTCACGAAGAGGGAAACCCTTACGGAAACGGAGCTATGCAGCAAAAATTTCATAACCTCACAAACACCAGCATCATTAGCTTCACACACTCCTCCGTGCTATAGATTCCCTTCATTCAGGAGCCCTAATATTCAATATGACCTCAACATCACATTTTTTGGCTGCTGGTTATTCAACCTTGGGAGACACACCACCCAGACATATTGCAATTCACTAACATGTTTCCCTCTCAGATGATGTATTCACAATATCGGCAGCCACAGACCAGTGTGGAATAAGCCTGAGAATCTGTGGGAGGAAAGGAATTATCAATGTTTTGGGTCGACACCCTGCATCAGGACAGCTTGTTTGTTGTCTGTAATTGTGTGTTTGGTCAAAGTTAACCAACAGTTTGTGGTCAATGGGGGATTTGGACAGAGGTTCTGTCGAATATCGTCGAAAGACAGCTGGACTCTCCCTTCTTGGAGATGGTAAGTGACCTGCACTGATGTCCAGTTTTTCAAGGCTGGTGTAAACTCAGCACTGCACAAGAACTGAGGCGACTGGGGAGGGTTTAAACTAGAATTGTCAGGGGGTGGGATCCGAACTGGAGAGACTTGGGAAGAGGTGTTTGGCTCTCAAGTAGAGAAAGCTAGTAGTAGGTATGATAGGCAAGTGATAGAGAAGGGACATGCTCAGACAGGTTTGAGATGTGTCTATTTTAACACAAGGAGTATTGTGAACAAGGCGGATGAGCTTAGAGCTTGAATCAATACTTGGAGCTATGATGTGGTGGCCATTATGGAGACTTGGATGGCTCAGGGACTGGAATGGTTGCTTCAAGTGCCGGATTTTAGATGTTTCAGAAAGGACAGGGAGGGAGGTAAAAGAGGTGGGGGAGTGGCACTGTTGATCAGAGATAGTGTCATGGCTGCAGAAAAGGTGGACGTCGTGGAGGGACTGTCTACGGAGTCTCTGTGGGTGGAGGTTAGAGACAGGAAGGGGTCAATTACTTTACTGGGTGTTTTTTATAGGCCACCCAATAGTAACAGGGATATTGAGGAGCAGATAGGGAAGCAGATCCTAGAAAGGTGTGAGAATAACAGAGTTGTTGTGATGGGGGATTTTAATTTCCCAAACATCGATTGGCATCTCCAGACAGTGAGGGGTTTGGATGGGGACGAGTTTCTTAAGTGTGTTCAGGAAGGATTCTTGACACAATATGTAGATAGGCCGACTAGAGGAGAGGCTGTGCTTGATTTGGTATTGGGAAATGAACCTGGCCAGGTGTCAGATCTCTCTGTGGGTGAACATTTTGGTGATAGTGATCATAATTCTATCTCCTTTACATTAGCACTGGAGAGAGATAGGAACAGAAAGACTAGAAAGGTGTTTAATTGGAGTAAAGGGAATTATGAGGCTCTCAGGCAGGAAATTGGAAGAATAGATTGGGACAGATGTTCTCAGGGAAAAGTACGGAAGAAATGTGGCAAATATTCAGGGGATATTTGTGTGGAGTTCTGCATAGGCACGTTCCAATGAGACAGGGGAGTCACGAGAGGATACAGGAACCGTGGTGTACAAAGGCTATAATAAATCTAGTCAAAAGGAAAAGAAAAGCTTACAAAAGGTACAGAGAGCTAGGTAATGTTAGGGATCTGGAAGAGTATAAGGCTAATAGGAAAGAGCTTAAGAAGGAGATTAGGAGAGCCAGAAGGGGGCATGAGAAGGCCTTGGCGGGCAGGATTAAGGAAAACCCCAAGGCATTCTACAGGTATGTGAAGAGCAAGAGGATAAGATGTGAAAGAATAGGGCCTATCAAGTGCAGCAGTGGGAAAGTGTGTATGGATCCGGAAGAAATGGTGGAGGTACTTAATGAATACTTTACGTCAGTATTCACTACGGAAAAAGATCTGGGGGATTGTAGTGGGGACTTGCAGCGGGCTGAAAAGCTTGAACATGTAGATATTAGGAAGGAGGAGGTGCTGAAAATTTTGGAAAGCATCAAGTTGGATAAGTCACCGGGACCGGATGAGATGTACCCCAGGCTGCTGTGGGAGGTGAGGGAAGAGATTGCGGAGCTTCTGATGATGATCTTTGCATCGTCGATGGAGACAGGAGAGGTTCTGGAAGATTGGAGGGTTGTGGATGTTGTTCCCTTATTCAAGAAAGGGAGTAGGATAGCCCAGGGAATTATAGACCAGTGAGTCTCACCTCAGTGGTTGGTAAGCTAATGGAAAAGATCCTGAGAGGCAGGATTTTTGAACATTTGGAGAGGTATAATATGATTAGGAATAGTCAGCATGGCTTTGTCAGGGGCAGGTCCTGCCTTACGAGCCTGATTGAATTTTTTTGAGGATGTGACTAAACACATCAATGAAGGGAGAGCAGTAGATGTAGTGTATATGGATTTCAGCAAGGCATTTGATAAGGTACCCGATGCAAGGCTTATTGAGAAAATAAGGAGGCATGGGATCCAAGGGGACATTGCAGTGTGGATTCAGAACTGGCTGGCCCACAGAAGGCAAAGAGTGATTGTTGAAGGGTCGTATTCTGCGTGGAGGTCGGTGACCAGTGGTGTACCTCAGGGATCTGTACTGGGACCCTTGCTCTTTGTAATTTTTATAAACGACCTGGATGAGGAAGTGGAGGGGTGGGTTAGTAAGTTTGCAGATGACACAAAGGTTGGGGGTGTTGTGGATAGTTTGGAGGGCTGTCAGAGGTTACAGGGGAACATAGATAGGATGCAAAGTTGGGCTGAGAAATGGCAGATGTAGTTCAACCCAGATAAGTGTGAAGTGATTCATTTTGGTAGGTTAAATACGATGGCAGAAAATAGCCTTAATGGTAGGACTCTTGGCAATGTGGAGGATCAGAGGGATCAAGGGGTCCGAGTCCATAGGACGCTCAAAGCGGCTGCACAGGTTGACTCTGTGGTTCAGAAGGCATATGGTGTATCGTCCTTCATCAATCGGGGAATTGAATTTAGGAGCCGTGAGGTATTGTTGCAGCTATATAGGTCCCTGGTCAGACCCCACTTGGAGTACTGTGCTCAGTTCTGGTTGCCTCACTACAGGAAGGATGTGGAAGCCATAGAAAGGGTGCAGAGGAAATTTACTAGGATGCTGCCTGGAATGCGGACCATGCCTTATGAAAGTAGGTTGAGGGAACTCGGCCTTTTCTCCTTGGAGCGACAGAGGATGAAGGGGGACCTGATAGAGGTATATAAGATGATGAGAGGTATTGATCAGGTAGATAGTCAGAGGCTTTTCCCCAGGGCTGAAATGGTGGCCACAAGAGGACATAGGTTTAAGGTGCTGGGGATTAGGTACAGGGGAGATGTCAGGGGTAAGTTTTTTACTCAGAGAGTGGTGAGTGCGTGGAATGGACTGCCGGAAATGGTGGTGGAGGCTGATACGATAGGGTCTTTCAAGAGACTGTTAGATCAGTGTATGGAGCTGAGAAAAATAGAGGGCTATGGGTAAGCCTAGTAATTTCTAGGGTAGGGACATGTTCAGCACAGCTTTGTGGGCCGAAGGGCCTGAATTGTGCTGTAGGTTTTCTATGTTCTAACTGACATAACTGCCAACTCTGTATACATCTAGTGTCAACATGTGCTACTGAACTATCCAATTTGCCAAATACTGTAGCACTGAAAAGTTCATTCACAATAACCAGCAAGTTGAAAACATCCTTAATACCAAAGAAAATGAAACAGTGAGCCCAATTTCATGGCCAGGGACTAAGTTTCTTATCCAAAAAATGGCACCTGCAAAATGCAGGACTCCTTTAGCCCTCCATTTTAAAGCACCTTATCATTTTGCTATTCAACAGTACAGAGTCATAAAATCATAGAGTCACCCAATAGTGATAAAAGCCCTTCAGCCCACCATGCCTCTGCAAGCATCAAGTCCCTGTGTATACCATTCTCATTTACCAGCACTTGGTCCAAAGCTTTCTATGTCCTGGTGATTCAAGTGCTCATCCAGACACTTGTTAAAAGAAGTGAGAGTAGCTGCTCCGCCCCCTTCTCAGGCAGTGCGATCCAGAATCCAATCACCCGCTGCGTGAAAAATATTTCTTCAGATTCCTTCTAACCCTCTTCCTCCTCACCTTAAACCT
Organism: Pristis pectinata; assembly: GCF_009764475.1. Lineage (NCBI taxonomy): Eukaryota > Metazoa > Chordata > Chondrichthyes > Rhinopristiformes > Pristidae > Pristis > Pristis pectinata. The sequence goes on from NC_067427.1 coordinate 24,708,532, forward strand.
ATGCCCTTGGATTTCAGATGTCCCCATTATCGGGAAAAGTTACTCACTATTTTGTATACCACAATCAGGTCCCCCCCTCAGCCTCTTCTGCTCCAAGGAAAACAAACGCAGCCCATCTAGTGTCTGCTCATAACTGAAGCATTCAGTCCCAGCCAACATCCTGGTAAATCTCCTCAGCACCCTCCCCAGTGCAACCATGTCCTTCCCAAAGTGTGATGACCAGAAATGCAAACAATACTCCAGTTGTGGCCTAACCAATGTTTTATGGAATGGTTTCATGACCTCCATGCTCTGTACCCCAACGAATGAAGGCCAACAACTCCTGTGCCTTCTTTGCCACCTGATCTACTTGTGCTACTACCTTCAGGAATTCATGGACTTTGACACCAAGGTTTCTCTGTTCCTCAATACTGCCATTTATGCCCAATCCTTATCAAGATGTACATCGAAACACACAGTGAAATACATCTTTTGCGTAGAGTGTTCTGGGGGCAGCCCGCAAGTTTTGCCATGCTTCCGGTGCCAACATAGCATGCCCACAACTTCCTAATCCATACGTCTTTGGAATGTGGGAGGAAACCAGAGCACCTGGAGGAAACCCACACGGTCACAGGGAGAATGTACAAACTCCTTACAGGTGGCGGCCGGAATTGAACCCGGGTTGCTGGCGTTGTAATAGTGTTACGCTAACCGCTACACTACCGTGTCTGCCCAAAGTGCAGCACTTCGATTTGATTTTGGGATTAACATAAACAGAAAATCTGGGCTGGATTATTGCATTGAAAGAAGCAAACCTAATTATATGAAGCAACAGATATGGGAAAGCTAACACAAAAATAGAAAAATGCCAGAAACACACTGCAGATCAGGCAGCATTGGTGGAAAACAAAACAGTCAAAGTTTTGGGTTATTAAACCAAGTAATATGTGCTATCAATTCTCCACAATAACTAGAGTAACAAATAGTGAGAAGGAAGTAGAGGACACATTAAAGGGGAGGCTAATGAAGATGAAAGCAAGTTTGTGGGACTGTGAGGAGAAGGGAAAAGCTGGGACTGATCTCCTTAGGATAGAAAAGTTTAAGAGAAGTGTTAAATGAGGAATCCAAAACAATAAGGGATTTTTGGGAGAGGGAGTAGTTTAAGATTCTTTTCTTTGACCAATGAATCAGTAAACAAAAGTCGCAGTTATAAAATAATTGACAAAAACTACACAGGGAAAATGAGATTTTTTTTGCACAGAAGCTAATCAGAAAAGGAATGCCCAACGTGAATTGGTGCCGGAATCAGATTCCATTGAAGACAAACAGAACAAACTCCTGGACAGAATGGTGAAGCTGAAAATCTTGGAAACATGAAAGAACTTTATGGGAGGTACAGGATTATAGGCTTAGTCCATTTGTAATTTCCTGCCAAACCATGAAGAGTGAAATGCAGAGGGCAGACTCAGGAAAATTAAGCAAGTTGTACAAGACACCTGGGAAAAACAGCTGTTATTAAGGGGACTAAAAGGATAAGAGAAGTCTTTACGCATTGCCTGCACTGTGACTCAGTCATTATATCACAAGGATTAAAAGGAGATTAACAATGCTGTTTACTGAGGAAAGAACATACAATGGGGGATGCCCTGCCATGGATACCTCATCTAGCTAAATCTATCCAGCTGGAAAATTGGAACAAAGAGGCAACCTTTAAGTGTGATTGGTTGCTTGCTTTAATCAGGGATTTATTTATATTTCTAAAGGATTTTCTTTTAGTTAAGATATGAAAAATGTGGAATGCAAAATAATTTTCACACAACATTGTAATTATTGCCCAGGTCAATGGTTCACAACCTCTGAATGAAAATCCCCACATGTGGTAATGGTGTTGGTTTTGGTTTATTATTGTCACTTGTGCCGAGCTGCAGTGAAAAACTTGTCTCGCATACCGTTCATACAGATCAATTCATTACACAGAACATTGAGGTAGTACAGGGTAAAAACAATAACAGAATACAGAGTAAAGTGTCACAGCTACAGGGAAGTGCATTGAAGGTAGACAATAAAGTGCAAGGTCGTAACAAGGTAGATTGTGAGGTCAAGAGTCCATCTCATCATATAAGGGAACTGGTATAAACACATGCCCCGATAAATATATCTGGTGATATCATGAGTCCGTTTTTTTAAAGAATTGGGATTATCCTGTGGATTCATGCAGACTGCTACCCACCCTGAGGCTTGGGTATATCTTTTTGTGAACATTCTTACTGAATTACTAACCGTTATAACACCTCTCTTGGAACCCCTACAACCTTTGGTAACTCTCCCCACCCTTCAATCCCACCACTAAACTGGGAACCACTGGTCTCATTGAAAATGATGAAAAACAAAGTCAAAGGCGATGTAACCTGTTTACAAACTGCTGTTCAATTGCCTCTCTAACTTGAATGTGAAGAGAGTGCAGTAAATAAATGTTTTTTTCTTTGGTGTGAAGAGATGGGATATAGTGAAGTCAATTACTGTATCAGATGCGAAGGAGGCAGTCTTGGAAGTGCTTACTTTTGCCAAAGTTTAGTCCTGTGCTCAGGTGTTGAAAGTAACGTCACTTGGTGGACATTGCTAAGCTGGAGGAAGAAAACATGAAGCACAGCTTACATACCAGAGTGAAATATGTGCCAGTGCACTGCACTGTTGTCTGCTAAACAAGAGCAATTTGCATTTATAAGTGCTTTTGATTAAATAAAATGGATCAAGGCTGCTCACAGAAATGTTAAACATGACACTAAACCATATAAGGAGGTTAATGAGGAATAAAAGTGAAAACAGACAGCCAGAGGGGGAAAATGGAGGATGGGACTGTTCATAGTTGCTGACAGCAGTCTGTAATACTGCTGTGTTCTTCCACATTCAGCTGCAGCTAAATGGGCAAGTGCTAATTCATCTGATGCAAGATTGTAGTTCCCTCCATTCCTTGCCTGACGTTAACCATGTAGCTTGAATGCCCGTCCACCACTGTTCAGTTTGTGTGTATGAGTGTTGGATTTCTTTGCACCTTGCATTGAAGACAGTATAGAAATAACTAATTCTAATAATCACTGATACAAACTACTGCATTTAATAATTTACTTAAAATATACTTACAAGAAATATATTTTATGCCTTTATACTAAATGATACATCAGCTTAATTTGGATAAAGTTTATTTTAAAAGGTGCATCATTGACAAAGAGAAAGAAGATTGATTTGCATTAAGGGCAGCGTAGTGGTGCTGCAGGTAGTGCTGATGTCTCACAGCTCTGGTGGCCCAGGTTCAATCATGACTCGAGTGCTGTCTGCATGGAGTTTGCATACTCTCTCTTTGACTGCATGGATTTCCTCCAGGAGCTCGAGTTTGCTCCCATACCCCTAGGAGGTGCAGGTTGTTGGGTTGATCGACTGATGAGTCACTCCTGATGCAGGTGGGTGATGTGAGAATCAGGGTTTGTTAATGGGCACGTGTGAGAGAATGGATTATCAGGGATGTAAGTGAGGGAAAGGAATTGATGGGACTGCTCCCTGAGCTGGCATGGGCTCGATGGACTGAATGGCTTCCTTCTGTCGGTAGACAGTCGAGGAAAGAAGAAAATATTAAGTGGAAGAATTGAAACAAACAAAGGGACTTGGTCAGTATGAAGCTGAAAGGACGATGTGATAAATGTCGGTGTGGGAATGTGGCTGCTGTAATTTTGCACTTGAGCAACTTTATGTGCTGTGTTTTCCCCACTGTCCCTCATACCGAGAGAGACAGACACTTTTGAGATACAGCGTACCAGTACAGTTTTGTACAAGTCTAAACTCTGATAATTGCAGACCAAGTGGCCAAGGTGATTTTGGGAACCAGCAAGAATTTGGCAGTATCATACCACAAGTATATATATGGAAAAGGAGTTGGCTTATAGCCATATAATTTGGTGATAAAATCAAAGCAATATCTGAAAAGTATAATTTCTTTATAAAATATCTGAAAAGGTGCTTCTTGAGATGATCGATAGCAATAACTCCAGAGACCAATAATTGCAGAAGAAGGACTCCAAGTATATGACTCAGAGAGGAACTCGCCACATTGAAACCCCAGCCAGCTTCATCTAGAGCAGTAATATCTGAATAAACTTAATAAGTTTCGGAGGTTGTGAAACTGCTTAAGCAGTTGTGTAACCAAGAGTTAATCAAGTTTTTTTTTGGTATTACGCAGTGAATCTTTGCATTGTTTAAACTAATCGTGATTAATAAGAAATACAGTTTATTGGCAAAGTCACTGTCTGCTGTGGTTTGTTGTGTGCTACATTTAATTTGGTTTAATTGGCAACCAATATAATAAGAAAGTATGAGAAATATGATTATTCAGGAAAGAAACCATGATATTAAGTTAAACACTGAAACATAGCTCAATAATCATCGACAATCCAACACCAGAACACACAGCAGTCCTCGTTGAGGAGTCAGCAGTGGAAAGGGTGAGCAACTTCAAGCTTCTGGGCATCAGTATCTCAGAGGATCTGTCCTGGGCCCAACACAGTGATGCCAATTATGAAGAAGACATGCCAGCAGCTCTATTTCATTAGGAGTCTGAGGAGATTTGGTATGTCACCGAAGACTCTGACAATTTGTATAGATGTACAGTGGAGAGCATCTGACTGGTTGCATCACCATCTGGTATGGAGGCTCCAATACACAGGATCACAAGAGGCTGCAGAGGGTTGCAGACTCAGCCAAGCTCCATCACGTACACAACCCTCCCCACCATCGAACACATCTTCAAGAGGCGGTGCCTCAAGAAGGCAGCATCCAGTGCTAAGGACCCTTACCACCTGGGACATGCCCTTTTCTTGTTACTATCAGGGAGAGGGTACAGGAGCCTGAAGACCCACACTTCCTCTGCGCCATCAGATTTTCGAACAGTCCATGAACCCATGAACACTACCTCATTATTCTTTTTTGTTTTGCACTATTTATTTATTTTTTGCTATTTATAGCAATTTTATGTCTCTGCACTGTACTGCTGCCACAAAACAATAAATTTCATGTCATATGTCAGTGATGATAAATCCCGATTCTGATTCAATCAATGCCCGATCTCACCGACTTTGCTCTTTCAGAAGAAGGAAAAGGAAATATCAGCCAAGATCTCCACTTTTGTTTGCTAGCCTATGAGTACTGCACATAAATGCACCTGGTGTGAATTTAATGGGGAGAGGTGCAACTCCTTCCCTTGCACATTGTATCAAATTCACGACTGATCAAGGTAACCAACAGCTTTGTTGCTAAAGGAACCAAAATGCAAAATAAAGGCAGGATACAGAACTGAAGGAAGGATATGTAAACATCATTTCAGTTTATCACTATTTGAAACAAAAAGGTCTCCATATCAGCAGTGTGCACAGTGACATGAATTTGACTGCCCTGAAAGGACACATTAAATACATGAGGATACGTGTATTCATAATGTGCTTGATAATTAATTGCGACACACAAAACACTGGAGGAACTCAACGGGTCAGGCAGCATCTATGGGAGGGAAATGGACAGTCGATGTTCGGGTCGAGACCTTTCATCTGGACTGAAAGTAAGAGGACAGATAGTCAGTATGAAAAGGTGGAGGGAAGGGCAGAGCAAGAGCTGGCAGGTGACAAGTGGATCCAGGTGAGGAAGGTGATAGGCAGATGAGGGAGGGGGCAGAGTGGGAGTGATGTCAGAAGGTGGGAGGTGATGGCTGGAAGTGACAAAGGGCTACAGGTGATGGAATCTGATGGAAGAGGAAGGTGAAGCATGGAATAGAGGGAGGGAGGTGGGGAGGGGAACCAGTGGGACGAGAGTGTGGGCGATGGGCAGATGGAGAGGGCAGGGGAGGGGAAAGAGAGAGGGTGATGGGGGCCAGTTGGATCAGCAGGAGAGAGAAATGAAAAAAAAAGGGGGGGAAGTGACAGAGGAGGAGCAGTTGCCAGAAGTTTGAGAATTCAATGTTCATGCCGCCAGGTTAGAGACTTCCCAGGCGGAATATGAGGGGCTGTTCCTTTAATTTGCATTTCACCTCGACCTGGAAGAGGTGTCAGTGTGGGGATGGGAAGTGGAATTAAAATGGCTGCCCACCAGGAGATCCCGTCTTAATAATTAATTAAATGACTAGCGAGCAATGTAATTGTCATTACCTTAATTCTCTATACTCACAAATATTTATTCCTCTTCCTTTTAGGTATGTTGCTGCACTGCAAGTACCAGCAGACATTTATAGGCTACACAATGGTTCTTTATTATTTGGCAATGAAAATACAATGAGATCATTTTAGCTTGGATAATATTGCACAGAAGGCCGTATTGAGTCGGCTGCCCATTATCCATCATGCTCTATTTTCCTTTACATTGAAGTCAATGAAAAGGAAAATAAAACTGATGTGTAATGGATGGCTACTTTGATGTTGCTCATTTTGTACCATCATCCACTGTCAAAATTGCTCTAATGTTCTCTGCTCAATGGGAAGGCAAGAGTTGAGATCTATTAATGTGGAGATGGGGTTTTAATAAATGGATGCACAAGAGACTGCAGATGCTGGAATCTGGAGCGACAAATATTCTGCTGGAGGAACTCAGCGGGTCGAGCAGCTTCTGTGGGGGAGGAAAGGAATTGTTGACGTTTCAGGTCAAAACCCTGCATCGGGACTGAGAGTGGAGAGGGGAGATAGCCGGTATAAAGAGGAGATGGGAAGTGGTGAGGCAGGAGCCCAAGGTTCCTGTCCTGCTTATCACCATCCAGCAGCTGTCTCCACCTTCACCCTCGCCTCTCCCCACCTCACTCCATCTGTCTCTCCTTCAATATTCTCTCTGCATCCATCCATCATTCACCCACCTCCGCCTCCCAACTCCACCCCTACCTGGCTCGACCTGCCAATCATCCTTCACCGATCCTCAATCCATCAATCTCCTTGGGCCCCTGTCTCACCATTCCTACTCTCCTGAAGTGGCAGGATCTGCAGGAAGTAAAGGACTTTGGAAGGCCAACACCAGAGGAGAACCAAATTCTATACAGGAGAATGGTAAATGGATACACTGTTGGATGGGGAGGTTTAGTTATGTGTTGGGGGGAAGGGGGGAGGTTGCATGAGGGCCTGGAGATGTAATACCAACAGGCAAATGTGTTCCTATTTCTGGTGGATGGAGAAAAGGAGGCTCTTGTTAAAACAGTTTAAGATGGACATCTCAAAAATGTGGAATATTAAGAAGGGGCTCTGGGGAAGAGAGCCATGGATTCATAGACTCATACATCACAGAAACAGGCCCTTCAGCCCATGAATGCTAACAACCCAGGTTCAATTCTGCTGCTGTCTGGAAAGAGTTTGTACATTCTCCCCATGACTGCGTGGGTTTCCTCCGGGTGCTCCAGTTTCCTCCCACATTCCAAAGACGTACGGGTTAGGAAGTTGTGGGCATGATATGTTGGCGCCGGAAGCGTGGCGACACTTGCGGGCTGCCCCCAGCACATTCCACCAACAAAGACGCATTTCACCTGTGTGTTTGATGTACGTGTGACTAATAAATAAATAAATATTAAAATTAAAATCCTCATACACATGATGACCTTTGGACTTTTCTATACAAATGGTGTTTGCAACATATTAAATTATAATTAAAATTTTAAATGATACTTAAGAAATAGGAGCAGGAGTAGACCATCTGGCCCATCGAGCCTGCTCTGCCATTCAATAAGGTCATGGCTGATCTGTCCGTGGACTCAGATCCACCTACCTGCCTTTTCTCCAGAACCCTTACTTCCCCTACGATGCAAAAATCTACCGAATATATTTAATAAGGGTAGCCTCAACTGCTTCCCTGGGCAGAGAATTCCACAGATTCACTACTCCTTGGAAAAAAGCAGTTTCTCCTCATCTCCACCTTTAATCTATTCTCCCGAATCTTGAGGCTATGTCCCTAGTTCTCTAGTCTCACCTCCCAATGGGAACAAACTTACTGCCTCTATCTTATATATCATAATTTATATGTTTCTATAACATCCCCTCTTCTGAATTCCAGTGAATATAGTCCCAGGCAACTCAATCTCTCCTCATAGGCTAACCCCCTCATCTCCAGAATCAACCTTGGTGAACCTCCTCCGCACCGCCTCCAAAGCCAAGTATATCCTTCCTCAAGTAAGGAGACCAGAACTGCACGCAGTACTCCAGATGCAGCCTCACCAGTACCCTGTACAGTTGCAGCATATCCTCCCTGCTCTTAAATTCAATCCCTCCAGCAATGAAGCCCAACATTCCATTGCCTCCTTCATAACCTGTTGCACCTGCAAACTAACCTTTTGTGATTTATGCACAGACACTCCCAAGTCCTTCTGCACAACAACATGCTGCAATCTTTCACCATTTAAATAATAATCTGATCTTCTATTTTTCCTTCCAAAGTGGATGAGCTCTCATTTACCAACATTGTTACTCCATCTGCCAGACCTTTGACCACCTCACTTAACCTATCTATATCTCTCTGCAGACTTTCTGCAGACTCTCCGCATCCTCTGCACAATTTGCTTTTTCCACTTAATTTAGCGTCATTAGCAAACTTAGATACGCTGCACTCTGTCCCCTCTTCCAAATCATTATTGTATATCGTGAACAGTAGTGGGCCCAGCACCGACCCCTGTGGCACACCGGTCACCACTGATTGCCAACCAGAGAAACACCCATTTATCCCAACTCTCTGCCTTCTATTGGTTAACCAATCCTCTATCCATGCTAATACATTACCCCCAACTCCATGCATCCCTTATCGATAAATCTTTCATGCCGCACCTTATTGAACATCTTCTGGAAATCCAAGTAGACAACATCCACCTGTTCCCCTCTATCCGCTGCTGCTCATTATATCCTCAAAGAACTCCAATAAGTTTGTCAAACAGGATTTGCCTTTACTGAATCTATGCTGCGTATGCCTGATGGAACCACTTCTATCCAGATGTCTCGCTATTTCTTCCTTAATGATAGCTTCAAGCATTTTTCCTGACTACAGACGTTAAGCTAACTGGCCTATAGTTACCTGCCTTCTGCCTACATCCTTTTTTAAACAGTGGCGTGACATTCGCTGTCTTTCCAATTCGCTGGGGCCTGCCCAGGGTCCAAAGAATTCTGGTAAATTATCACAAACACCTCTACCATAAATTCCTCCATTTCCTTCAGTAATCTGGGGTGCATCCCATCAGGACCAGGGGACTTGTCTACCTTTAGGCCCACTAGTTTTGCTCATCACTACCTCTTTAGTGACAACAATTATATTGAGGTCCTCACCTCCCATTGCATCCATAACATCACACTTTGGCATATTAGACGTGTCCTCCACCGTGAAGACCGACACAAAATAGTTGTTCAAGGCCTCGGCCATTTCCACATTACCCAATATTAATTCCCCCTTCTCATCTTCCAAGGGACCTACGTTCACTTTAGCCACACTTTTCCGCTTTATATAATTATAAAAACTTTTACTGTCTGTTTTTATATTTTTGTGCAAGTTTACTTCATAATCTATCTTCCCTTTCCTTATTGCTTGCTGGTGGTTCTTTGTTGCTTTTTGAAGTTTTACCAGTCTTCCAGTTTCCCACTACTCTTGGCGACTTTGTATGCATGAGCTTTTCACTTGATGCCTTCTTTTATTTCCTTAGTTATCCAGGGCTGGCTCTCCCCACCCTTACTGTCCTTGCTTTTAACAGGAATATACTTTTGTTGAGCACCATGAAAAATCTCTTTGAAAGTCTCCCATTGTTCCTCAACTATCCCACCATACAGCCTGTGTTTCCAGTCTATGCTAGCCAACTCCTCCCTCATCCCGTTGTAGTCTCCCTTGTTTAGGCATAATACACTGGTTTTAGATCGAACTATTGCACCCTCCATTTGTATGAGAATTCAGTCATATTATGATCACTCTTTCCAAGAACGTCCCTAACTATAAGATCGTTAATTTTACCTGGCTCATTGCACAGGACCAGATCTAAGATCGCATTTTCCCTTGTATGTTCACTAACATGCTGTTCAAGAAAGCTGTCACGGATACATTCTATGAAGTCCTCCTTAAGACTGCCTTGCCCAACTTGATTCACCCAATTTATGTGCCAGTTAAAGTCCCCCATGACAACTGTCGTTCAACTCTTACATACATCAAATATTTCTTAGTTTATTGCCTGTGCCACTGTAATGTTATTATTCGGTGGCCGATAGACAACTCCCACCAGTGACTCTCCCTCTACTGTCCCTAATCTCTAACCAGATGGACTCAACATTCTGCTCTTTGGATCTTATATCGTGTCTCACTATCGCCCTGATCTCATCCTTAACTAAGAGCACTACCCCACCTCCCTTACCTTCCTGCCTATCCTTCCGTACTACCTGATACCCTTGGATTTTTAATTCCACTCATCTCCACCCTGCAAATACGTTTCTGTAATGGCCACTAAATCATACCCCTTTGTACTGATTTGTACCACAAGTTTCACTGACCTTGTCTCGAATACTGCGGGGCATTTAGATAAAGATTCAGATTTTGCCCTATAGGAACTTATTAGGGAGATGAAGCACACGCAAAGATCAGATGTGCTCAATCTAATCTATTAAACTAGTAAACTTAAAGTTTTTTTTTTTGGTCCTTTAATAATAAATGTATGAATGGCAGTTTTGAATGTGTAATCCCTTTTTTATATACATACTCAGAGCTACATACATTTTAATATGGAGCATTACATGAGTAATGTTTTAGTGCAGGTGGCTCCAAATAAACTATTGCCTGATTTTCCCATTCATTCCAAATGCAAATACAACTACCTCTGATTTATTCCAGTCATTTTAAATGCAATAAACCATTTCCCATCTATTTCAATTTGAAATATTCCCAATTTGCCAAATAACTTTCCCTTCAATCCAACTGCAGTGTTGCAAGCACCAAAGCAACAGTCCTGTTCGTCAATACTTCAGACTCCAAATGCAATAGCTTAACATAAATGTACAACTCTAACTAGCGTCTATCTAAACTCTAACGGGCATCTGGCACCAGTTGTCAACCATTTCAGTGAAGGATGCTACAGCTGTACCAGTTTGATTAATGGCATTCACACTCTGCTGACAAAAGTTTATGTACTTTTCCCCACATAGTCCCTGCTTCACATTCTCAAAGAGGTTTTGTTTCAGAATTGCATATTCTGGAGTTTCATTTGTCAGTGGTTAATCTTGGAGGCAACAAAACAAGCAAAAGGGGAATTTCATCCCTGATGCGCTTTTCGAAAAGAAATCATTTTTTTTGAAATTTATGCCTTGACCGTTCTAAATCTATACTGAGATAACAGGATGCTCCTAAAAATCTAAATCACTCCTGTGTAAAATGTGTGTTTTTGTTACCTGTTATCTGCTTCTCTGTCAATCGAATTGCTGAACAAATGAACAAATGGCTGTGATACAAAGGGCTGCAAATTGGCTTTTTTATCTGCAGTTGAAAGAAATCCTTATCAAAGCATAATCCTGATTCAAGCACATTTGCCCACAAAATACTAATGTGCTTATCAAGAATTGACAGTACAGGAAGATCATTGGCTGGACGACTTTACAAATTCAAGGTGGCTGACATCACTGCCCATGCAAATTCAGCAGCCAGTTTTGGGGATTAGTTTTCTTTCTCTTGCTGTGTATAGTTTAATATGCACCACCAACCTCTGATACCTAGTACTACATGTCCATTTTGCATGTTGGTAGCAAAATATTGGCAGGCTGTTCAATGGAAGGTAGCTTGTCCTTGATCCTGGACTCAGCCAGCATCAATCTATGTGCACTTCCCAGTGGAAGTCACCAGAGGGTAGATTTTTTTTCTCCCTCCATACCCTAAAGCCTTGCCTGACGTCAGCTAGAGAAACTACAGAGGTTGGGAAAGGACTGGCTGAGAGAGAAGGGAAGAGATATTTGTTGATGACAGACACAAAAATAAAATCTTTGTATTTACATTAACAGTGCTGAGGTCAAGAGGGTTGAGAGCTTCAAGTTCCTAGGAGTGAACATCACTGAAAGTCTGTCCTGGTCCAACCACGTAGACACCATGGCCAAGAAAGTGTACCAGTGCCTCTACTTCTTCAGAAAGCTAAGGAAATTCGGCCATGTCCCTGTTGACACTCACAAATTTTTGTAGATGCCCCATAGAAAGCATCCTGTCCAGATGCATCATGGGTTGGCATGGCAACTGCTTTGCCCGAGACCACAAGAAACTGCAGAGAGTTGTGGACACAGCTCAACACATCATGAAACCCAGCCTCCCCTCCATAGGCTCTGTCTACACTTCTCGCTGCCTCGGTAAAGCAGCCAACATAATCAAAGACCCCACCCACACCAGACATTTTCACTTCTTCCACCTCCTATCAGGCAGAAGATACAAAAGACTGAAAGCACATAACACAAGCCTCAAGGACAGCTTCTATACCACTGTTATAAGACTATTGAACCGTTCCCTTGTACGATAAGATGGACTCTTGACCTCACAATCGACCTTGTCATGCCCTTGCATGACATTGTCTACCTGCACTGCACTTCCTCTGTAACAAAAACACTATATTCTGCATTCTGTTATTGCTTTTCCCTTGCACTGCCTCAATATATTAATGTAATGAAATGATCTGAATGGATGGCATGGAAAACAAAGTTTTTCACTGTACCTCGGTACATGTGACAATAATAAACCGATTTAACTTATGTTGCAAACACTACACTTTCTGAAAATCTATACTGTGCAAATTGTAAATAAAACAAATTCTTCATCTTAAAGAACTCCGACAATTGTGAGATTTGCGTTCGAGGCAGCATGAAAATTTTGGATGAAGCACTGTAGCAAAATGAGCATTTTCAGCATCTTCTGTTTTTATTTCAGGCTTTCAACATTTTCCACAGTATCTCCCTTAAGTAATTCTAGACTGTGATTCTGCTTCTTCCTTTTCCATTATCTTCAGACTGTGCTATTCTTTCTGTCCCTTTGTCAGCTTCTTTCACCTTGCTCTGGCATTCGTTTTTATCCTTTAATTAAATTTTGCCCTGTACGCTGCAACTTTTTCTGAGCACAAGTGATGACCCTGCAAAAGTGGGCAACTATGTCAAAGCACAGTGTTACCAACTCAGGATTAGCAGCTTCATCTCCAGCACATTTGCGCTAGGGTCAAACTAAACATCATAATGAATCAACAGCAATTTAAGCAATTTATAATAGATATGGCTTGTATAAAATTGCATGGGTACCTCCTTAAGATCTGCGACCATCAATTGTGCATAGATTATTACAATGCGAGTATCAAACTGACTGGAACCAGTTCCATCTTTGACAGTAAGCACACTAATAAAATAAATGCTCCGTTCTTCTCTGTATGGTCTTTTGATTGACAAAGCTCTTAGTTAGTTCAACCTTAGTTAGATCCTTCAGTAACTTAGAGCGAGATATTGATAGACATTTTACATGCAAAGTTTACCTTGATTGAATACTAAAATATAAAAGGCACCTGAGTAAAATAGCAGCGAAGATCAAATACCATTACAACATGATTAACAAGTTGACAGGCTCCTTATTGGGAGCAAATGTTACTGCCCGTAAGACTTCAAAATTTCCCTTCTTAACTCAGCAGCAGTGGTTTGTGTGCTTGTTCAGCATACAACAAACCCTTGGCCCTATTGCTTAATCCATCACTATACATCGTCACAGGAATTTTCTGGCCATTGAATCTGAACCACATTTCTCTCCTTCAGGTTAGTCTTGCATCAGGACCCTTTTTGGAGTCAAGGCCATCATACCAGGACATAACAGAGGAGGCACTGGAGCAGCGAGACTGGAGTCTGGCACCAGATATCATTATGTTTTTGTCCAGGTTATTCACACTTACCTGCCTGGATTCACCCCAGATTCATCCAGCCTGAGAAAGGCACCCATGCAGTCAACTAGCACTGTTGAGGTCTTCAGGCTGTAGCTGAGGTGCAGACAAAACCATAGCACACAAAGTGGATGAGTGCTCCAGATACAACAGTGAGTTGCACCTGGTCATCAAAATGTTTATGACTGAGAATACATGCAAATACTAAAGAAATAAATTAATATTTGCAGCTTTCTATCTTATATCTTTTGCCCTCCCTTTCCACTTTTCTCTGCATCTTAAACATGCTTATCTCTATCTTTTTCATACTTCTGATAAAAGTTTATTGATTCTGAAACATTTATTCTGTTTCTTTCTCCATAGAAACTGCCAGATCTGCTAATTATTTCCAGCAGTTTCTACTTTTATTTTGAACACAGCAATTCAAAACGCAGATGTGTCTTACAAACTGCTCCTGGTGAATCTCAGTCCCCTGTACAAATTCAGAAATGGATGGCTCAACTGATTATACTATACTTCAAGACTGGTAGAAGCAGAGCATGTTCACCAACCTCTGTGAATGCTCTTTGATAGTCCAATTGCAAATGTTTGGAGGGAGAGTGAAGGTTTATTAAGAAGAAACACTCTTCCTCTACTCAGCTTGGAGGACGTAGTGTGTCTTGGCAGCTCACAGTCTGTCATGGTAAACCTGTCAATGACAGTGTTTGAACCATGAGGCCAAGACTAACACAGTGTTATTCTCACTGAATGGTCAAAATGGTGGCAAGGATTCCATGGTGCAACATTACATTAATTGTGAAAGTTTTTCATTGCACCAATGTATTGTATACACGTACTGTGCAGATGATAATAAACTCGACTTGGACTTTACATGTGGGAAGCAGATCACTTAGCCCATTTTGCCCATGTCACCTCTTTGAAAGAGTTCCCACCATTTTGCTTTTCCACATAGCCCTGTGTTGTGAGAAATCCACATGAATGTCACATGACAGTAACGACACTGACCCCCCACTGACCGGAGGACGGCATTGTTCCTCTGATCGGAAGTGACACTACTGTCAATCAAGGTGCAGCTCCACCCACCCCTCAAGTGTGAGAGTACCTTTTGCATCTGAACCTGCCTGACCAGTATCCTTTGTCTCTGAACCTGCTTGACCATTGGCTGTGGAAGGAACCTTTGTCTTTGACTTCCACACCATTGACTCGTTTAAATCATAACAGTGAGGCTCCACCCAGCCTCCTAGCACCATCAAAAGGGCTGTGTCCACTAGCCCTTCCTCTTTTGATGACCCCAGGAGTAGTGAGACAATGCTGCAGAGATCATTGGTAAGAGTGCGTCACCACATGGTCAGCGAGCATTAAGGGCCAATGCTAGTGTGGGACGGGCACTGAAGTGTTATATCCTGAAGTTGTACATTGTTACTGTGTGCTTGTGTGTATTATTGTGTGTGTGTGTGTGTGTGTGTGTGTGAGTGTATTTTACCCCATTTGCGCTTCCCCTCTCATGTTTGTGGTATCCTGTGCGTGAGTGAGTGTGTGTCTGTTCCCATCCATTCTGTCCCGCGTTTGCCTTTGTGATTAAACTAGTCTTGGTCTACAAAGCTCGTTTCCAGAGTCCTTGATCCTTAAGACAGTTAAAAGAACGATTTCATACAACACCCTGCCAAATGTTTCATCTTTTACAGATGCATACAGTTCTCTTTCGAAATGTATTATTGGATCTGCTCACATCATCCTTTCAGACAATCCTTTCCATTTCATGATAAACCACTGCACTTAAAGAAAAAATCTTCTTATCTCCCTTCTGCTTTTTCAGCCAATTGCTTTTAATCTGTCCTTTGGTTACTGACTCTCCTGTCAATGGCAACAGCTTTTTTCTTATTTACTCTGTCAAAATGCTCCATAATTTTCAACATTTTTTGTACTTTAAAGGGATTCCATCCCATCAAAAGTGGGCAGTATTTCTTGAAATGTTTCGTCAGAATCTGTTCAAAACATTTATTTTTAAACAGATCAAATGAGATTTTCTTTCATTTTTGCTTCAGTGCTTATCTTTATTGCAGAGCAATTTTAAATCTTTCTGGAAAAATTCCATGTATGAGCTGATACAATGAGACAATTTATGAGTATATATTTTTCTGATGTTGATAATGATGTGATTTGGCAGTTGCAATAAACTTACTGCATAGTCCAAGAAATTGTAGAATTCATATCAAAAATAAAAAAAAGAGAAGTAAGTCATACGAAACAAAAAAAATAACTCCGGTGTTTTTTCTTGAGCTTCAAAAGGAGTCTCTGTTCAAAAATACTCATTGGTGTGACTGAAGTCATTGACGGCAGCTGTTTAGGAAGAATTGCCTGCCCAAGGACAATAAGGAACCAAAGTAACAGACAGAATCCAACTGGATAAAGCAACCTTGATTAGCCATTTGTGTCTGTTAATATTAAATAAGCCTTTTCACATTGAATAACAATAGCTTAAAAAAATTCTAAAATTTGACAAAAAAGCATGCAAATTACTGTCAGAAAAATAATGTGGATTCCAACTGAAATTTTGACCTTCATGTTTTTAAACAACTTCAAGAAATGAAACTACTATTCGATTTAAACATCCCCATTATTTACATGTCCTATTGCCACTCCCTGTTGCCTTGCACAGAATCCCTATCATCATTTCATTTCTCTAGCCTGTCTCCTCAGGGACCCCCCTTTGTTCTTTTCATCCCACTGCCCTCTTATTGCACCTTAAAACTTGTTTAACCCAACCTTGTCCAATCCTATAGAAGTTTCATTTACCTGTCATCCTATCCTCAGATACTGCCTAATCTGCTGTATATTTCCATTACCCACAATATTGGATTGAATTTGCAGGAGATCCAAGTTGTGAAATCTGTTTGGATTCTCCTTATAACATATTTACATCAGTATTCACTGTGGAAAAAGATCTTGGTGATTGTAGTGAGGACTTGCAGCAGGCTGAAAAGCTTGAGCATGTGGATATTAATAAAGAGGATGTGCTGGAGCTTTTGGAAAGCATCAAGTTGGATAAGTCACCGGGACCGGATGAGATGTACCCCAGGCTGCTGTGGGAGGCGAGGGAAGAGATTCTGGAGCCTCTGACGATGATCTTGCATCATCAATGGAGACAGGAGAGGTTCCAGGGGATTGGAGGGTTGCGGATGTTGTTCCCTTATTCAAGAAAGGGAGTAAAGATAGCCCAGGAAATTATAGACCGGTGAGTCTTACTTCAGTGCTTGGTAAGTTGATGGAGAAGATCCTGAGAGGCAGGAGTTATGAACATTTGGAGAGGTATAATATGATTAGGAATAGTCAGCATGGCTTTGTCAAGGGCAGGTCCTGCCTTACGAGCCTGATTGAATTTTTTGAGGATGTGACTAAACACATTGATGAAGGAAGAGCAGTAGGTGTAGTGTATATGGATTTCAGCAAGGCATTTGATAAGGTACCCCATGCAAAGCTCATTGAGAAAGTAAGGAGGCATGGGATCCAAGGGGACATTGCATTGTGGATCCAGAACTGGCTGGCCCACAGAAGGCAAAGAGTGGTTGTTGACGGGTCCTATTCTGCATGGAGGTTGGTGACCAGTGGTGTACATCAGGGATCTGTTCTGGGATCCTTATTCTTTGTGATTTTTATAAACAACCTGGATGAGGAAGTGGAGGGATGGGTTAGTAAGTTTGCTGATGACACAAAGGTTGGAGGTGTTGTGGATAGTGTGGAGGGCTGTCAGATTACAACGGGACATAGATAGGATGCAAAGTTGGGCTGAGAAGTGGCAGATGGAGTTCAACCCAGATAAGTGTGAAGTGATTCATTTTGGTAGGTCAAATATGATGGCAGAATATAGTGTTAATGGTAAGACTCTTGGCAGTGTGGCAGATCAGAGGGATCTTGGAGTCCGAGTCCATAGGACACTCAAAGCAGCTGCACAGGTTGACTCTGTGGTTAAGAAGGCATATGGTGTATTGTCCTTCATCAATCGTGGAATTGAATTTAGGAGCTGAGAGGTAATGTTGCAGCTCTGTAGGACCCTGGTCAGACCCCACTTGGAGTACTGTGCTCAGTTCTGGTTGCCTCACTACAGGAAGGATGTGGAAGCCGTAGAAAGGGTGCAGAGGAGATTTACAAGGATGTTGCCTGGATTAGGGAGCATAACGTATGAAAACAGATTAAGTGAACTCGGCCTTTTCTCCTTGGAGCGACAGAGGATGAGGGGGGACCTGATAGAGGTATATAAGATGATGAGAGGCATTGATCATGTGGATAGTCAAAGGCTTTTTCCCAGGGCTGAAATGGTTGCCACAAGAGGACCCAGGTTTAAGGTGCTGGGAAGTAGGTACAGAGGAGATGTCAGGGGTAAGTTTTTTTTACTCGGAATGGTGAATGCGTGGAATGGGCTGCCGGCAATGGTGGTGGAGGCGGATACGATAGGGTCTTTTAAGGGACTTTTGGTTAGGTACATGGAGCTTAGAAAAATAGAGGGTTATGTGTAAGCCTAGTAATTTCTAAGGTAGAGATATGTTCGGCACAGCTTTGTGGGTCAAAGGGCCTGAATTGTGCTGTAGGTTTTCTATGTTCTATGTTCTATATGAACCCAAAAGAGTTTCATATCATCACTAATCTTGGAGAATTTGTACATGTTCCTCTAAAATTAGTGATCTGTAAGTTAATATTCTCACACCAGCAATAGCTTCAACGTCACGTTCCTTCTTTAATTTTCTACTTAAGCACAATGTAAAACATTGAGGAGGATTTGGAGAAAAACTACTGTTTTGCCAATTCCATTTACAGCTTAAGCTAAGAGAATTGGCCCACATCCAGAATGTGGGAACCCTACGAACTGGGAGAAATAATGAAGAGGATGGGAAGTGGATAACTATCTGAAAGGGGAGGAGGGATAGAAATTCCACAACCCTGTACTTTTACAACAGGCACACAGTAACAATATCACGATAATGCAAAGGGTTGCAAAAAGAAGTGAAACACTGGCCATGAAAATAGAAATTGGCAGTTGTGTGGGAATTAAGGATAAAGATTAAAAAAAACTGTTGATACGGAAATCTGAAGTACGGATATAGATAGACTGAATTGCAGCTGTAAGTGTGATCTCTGCATGAAGCAAATGACAGGGTAAGTTGTGAAGAAAACACAGGGTGCCTACAAAGGGACATAGATAGTTTAAGTGAGCGGGCAAAGATCTGGTAAACAGATTATTTTAATCCACCACCTGTTTTTAAATTAATAAATTTCACTTAAAATGGAACAACTTTCTCATACCTGGAGGGCTACAGCAGTGAGGGTTTATATCAGTAAATTTAAACAAAATTTATAATCAAAATGGTAATTAGCATTTGGCCTTGTTGTCACAAAGCTGCAGCTTTAAGTAGGCAAATTGCAGAGACCTTGCGGTGATCGATTCACCCTCAGGAAGGGGTGCAGCGCATCTTGTCCATTCTTCCAACACAAGTGTTTTTTTAAATGGGCATGAAAGAAACTCAACTGGGGTACAGCCTGAAACTCATTCGATATTGAATGGAAGTTGCATTTTAAACCCTGCCCTCTTTTCCGATGGATATATCAATACCGGGCAAACTATGCTGAAATCCAGCAGGAACTTTTAGGCTAAACTGTTAGTATTGTTGATTCCAAATCTTTAGAACTGAGAACACATTAAATGTGGCACATTATTTATGAACAGGGCATTTTAATTAAGGGGTCACCAACTAAAGACGAGGCAAAAAAAAAATTCTCAGTGGGTTTGTGAGTCTTTGAAACTGTCTTCCTCAAAGGACAATGGAAGCAGAGTCTTTGAATATTCTTATGACACTGGTCAATAGATGCTTGATAAGTAAGGGGGTGAAAGGTTATTGGGGAATAAGTGGGAATGCAGATCAGCCACAATCCCAATGCAGCAAAATCCAATAATCTGGGACCCTTGGTAACTTGATGGTGGGAGATGACCAGATTTTCTGGACTATTGGATGTTACTCCTATTAATATCTAACACACACCTTTACTTCTTTTACATATTGTATGGTAGTATAATAAATTTTCCAGTGAATTTAAAGGGAGCAGGAAATATACAGGCACTCTGGATCCCAGCTCCAGCCACAAACCGACCCATGTTTTGACCCCCAGTGTTTCAGAACCCCAGCTCTGGCCACACACCCGGCCCACAGTCCAGACCCCGGCTCTGCCGCACTCTGGATCCTGGGCTCACCTTCTGGACTAAAGAGCGGGCCAGATGCCAGACCCACAGGATTTCCAAACAATTGGATGCCAGGTTATCAGTGTTTTACTGTCAGTGGGTGACACAGTGGCACATCTAGTAGAGCTGCTACCTTACAGTTACAGGGACTTAATTTCAATCCTGACCTCAGGCACTGTCTGTGTGGAGTTCACAAGTTCATCCTGTGACCGCGTGGGTTTCCTCTGGTTTTGCTATATGATGTGGAGGACAGCAATAACATGTGATAACCTCAATTCGACTGACTTAGAGATGGGGTGCTAATGGACTCCCCCCGACCCCACCTCCCCCAGTGCTGGAAGGGGCCATTACATCCCACTAGTCAGTTAGTGGCCATTTTAGCTGGACAGCTGTTGCCCAGCAAGGTGCTGACCTGATATGGGTATTTGGAACTTTGAATCTTTGTCAGCAAGTGGACCACACACATCACACCAGGCGAACACACTCAAAAAGATGGTGATGGATTTTTGAGTGACAAAATAGAACATCAGGCCTGTGTGTGTGATCTGCCGCTGGGCAACCATATCCACAAGACAGCTGTGGTTGACAAGGAACTTGACAGACTGAGCATCAACATGGCCTCTTTCCAAGGGACGAGACTTATTGAGAGTGCACCACTGTAGAAACATGTTACACATTGATCGGGCAGGGGAAGCTTCTCTGTGAGGAACTTGCTGCTCTTAGTGGTAGAACCCGAATAACAAGTAATGATTAATTCGTAATGGGAAACCATTGATAAATCCCCTGTCTCTGTTTGTAAGGGGTAAATGTTTATTTCCTCCTCCTTTGTGCATACTTGTAGAAACTCTTACATACTATTTTCATTTTTTTTGCTAGTTACTCTCTTTTCCTCCTTAACACTTTTTTTAATTGTCCTTGGTTTATAAAATTCTCTCTGGGCGTGTGACTATTCTTCATAAGTTTATGTGCCTTTTCTTTCAATCCTTACTTAGGCAAAGATGGATTACTTTTCCAGTCAAGTCTTTCTTTCTGTTTGTAATGTGTCTTCACTGAGAACTGTGAAATATTTCTTTATATTTCTGGCATTGGTTATGCAGTGTCATGTATTTTATCTAATTTCCCATGCTATTTCAGCCTTCATAGCCAGGTAATTGCCTTTATTTCAAGAGGAACTATTTGAGTTACTTGTACAGCAACTTGGTGAAGTTTGCTAAGTACAACAGAAAATGCATTTATCAAAAGAGGAAAATATTTTTAAATCTACCACTGTTTTAAGTTAATAAATTTCACTTTAAAATGGAACAACTTTTTTTATTATCTAGAGCGATATAACTATGAGGGGTTTTTTAAATAAATTTAAACAAAATAGCGAACGAAGCTCATAAGAATGGTAATTAGCATGTGGCCTTAAACAGTTGCAGCTTTAAATTTTGGAGATTGCAATTAGTCGAAATCGTAGTGGTGATTGATTCACCCTGAAGAGGGATGCAGCACATTTTGTGGATTCTTCCAACAGCTTTTAATTAATCTAGCACAGAAGAAACTTAGTTGGTGTTGCCCAAAACTCATTTTGTGTTGAATGGAAGTTGCATTTAAAACTCTGCCATCTTTTCTGATGGATACTTCAGTACCAGGAAAACTGCACTAAGAAATCCAGCAGGAACTTTAAGCTAAAGTGTTTACATTTAGTATTGTTGATTCCAAATCTTCAGAATGGAGAACACATTAAACATGGCACACTTATTGTTACTGGTTTTAACATTTATCGTGCACATGAAACATAATGTTTTATGAAGAGAACGAGAGCAGTGAACTAGAGTAGCTATGCTGAATGCAGACATTGTGTAGATAGAATCTGAAATTACAGAATTGACTTGAAATTTACAATTAGATCATTGAACAAGTGAGTGTGCAGTTTCAAAAAGGTGTGTCCCTGACTGCTAAGAATATAGGGATTTTGGATTCGACTGTTTTAAGTAGTTTTTTAACATGTATCGTGTTCAATACACCTCAAGTGGCTGTACAAGGAATGGCTGTTTCTTAGCTTATTGGTTCATCCATCAGGTGAATATGTGTTTTCTCATTGGTTGGTTTTGCTGCAGATACCTGATAGGTTTTCTGATTGGACTATTGTTAGCTAAGGAGTACCTCTTATCTCAGGTATAAAGTGTTGTTTTTTTGTTAATCTCTCTCTTGCTCTCTTCCCCACCCCCACCACCCCGGCCCGAGCTCATTTTTAGTTCATTTTGTCTCAGCTCATCTCCCAGCAGTAAAGCTAGTTCCATGTGCTCTGTGACTGTTTCTTTGCTTTAAACTTTTCCAATAAAACTTTGTGAAGCACCAAGTCGTTTTCAACTCGTTCCTGGACTCCTGAAAGAAACTGCGGATTTGAAAATAATCTGATCCGACAGAGATTAAAAACAACACTGTTGTAAAGGATGGTGATTCCCAATCTAGCCAGGTCTTCCTTTTTTAAAACAGGAATAAAGAGTGCACAGTCAACCAACTGCAGCTCTGATTTATGAATAAATGACAGCAAATATTTTGTGACTCTCCTCCTGCTAATGAGAAAGAAGAAGAAATAAAACAGGAATAAAAAAATAATGATTGGAATGTGATTATCCATGAAGTTTTTACTGGCCATGAGTCTGATGACATCGTGAAATCAAGCCCTTGTTGCCAAAATATACATCTGGTCATTCTTATAACATAGTTTATACATGCTTACAATTCCTTTTGCTATTGCTGAGTGTAAAATGGAAGAATAAGTGAAGTAAACAGTTCCCATTATGATAGGACATCTTACAGCCCGCCAACTCCTTACTGAGGTGGTAAAGCAAGTAAGGGTGTTCACAGAGTGGGCACACAACAACATAAAAACATAGAAAATAGGAGCAGGGGTAGGTTATTTGGCTCTTTGAGCCTGCTCTGACACTCTGTAGGATCTTGGCTGATCAAAGATCTCAATATCACATTCCCATTCTTTCCCCATATCCCTTGATGTGAGTGACAGGAGAAGGAGCACGTGCTTGCACTAAACATTGTAGCCTGGAGGCACTCATCATTGCATGTAAGTGACATCCAGAGACGTGGATTTTGGATCCAGAGACATGTTTGAATCCCATCACAGCAGCTGAGGAATTTAAAATGAAGCAAGTAAATAAATCTGGATTAGTTACAAAGTATTAGTTATTAATGATTATAATCTTTCTTTATATATCCAATTTGGAATCTTAGTGACAACGGCCGGGCAAGCATTTACCGCCCACCCTGAATTGTGGTTGTGGAGAGCCGCCTTCTTGGACTGTTGTAGTCCTTCTGGTGAAGGTGCTCCCACAGTGCAGTTTGTAAGGTAAATCCAGTGATAGTGAAGGAACACCAATATATTTCCATCTCAGGATGGTGTGAGACTTGGAGGGCAGCCTGAAGGTGGTGTGTTCATAAGCCTGTTGCCCTTGTCTTGCCTGGTATTAGAGATCGCAGATGCGGGAGGTGCTGTCAGAGAGACCTGGGTAAATAACTTGAGTGCATTTTGGAGATAACACAGACTGCAGCCACTGTGTGTCAGTGAAGGAGAGAATAAACATTTAGGGTTGTTTAATGGGATGCCAATCCCTCAGGATATTGACCCTCAGGATATTGATGGCGTGGGACTCGATGATGATAATGATATTGAATGCCAATGCCATCTAGATTTTGCTGCAGGCAGGCAATAGTCTTCATTCAGAAAAATTCTGACCTTGTGATGGAGTGAAGGTCATTGATGAAGCAGCTGAAAATGGTTTAGCCTTGGACACTGCCCTGAGGAACTCCTGCAGTGATGTCCTGGGGCTGTGACCTCCAATAACCACAACCATCTTCCTTTGTCCAAGGTATGACTCCAGCTACTGGACCATTTTCCCCACGATCCTCATTGATCTCAGTTTAACCAGGTGCCTTGATGTCACACTCGGTCAAATGCTGCATCGATGGCAGTCACTCTCACCTTACTCCTTGGACCAAGGCTCTGATGTGGTCTGTCAAGATCCAAACTGAGCATCGGTGAGTAGGCAATTAATGTGTATGCGTCACTTGATAGCACTCCTGATGGGAGGTTACATCACTGCCGATAATTGAGAATGGACTGATTGGGGAGTAATTGATGGGGATTTGATTTGCCCAACTTTTCAGGAAGAGGATATGCCTGAGCAATTTTTCACACATTTGGTTTGATGCCAGTGTTGTAACTGTAATATTACATCCTGGCTGGAGGTGCAGCTGGTTTTGAAGCACAGGTCTTCAGTAGTCCAGCTGGGATGTTGCCTGATCCCATAGTCCTTGCTATGTTGAGTACTCCCAGCCATTTCTTGCTATCAAATGGAGTGAATCGAATTGGCTGGAGATTGAGGAGCCGAGATGAATGGTCCATTGGGCACTTCTGATTGATCATGGTCGTAAAAGTTTCAGCCTTTTCTTTAGAACTTATACACTGGGCTCTGTCATCATTGAGGATGGGGACATCCTTGGGATATTCTCCTCCTATTAATTGTCACCATCTTCACAACTAGAAGTAGTACTGCAGAGCTTTGTTCTGATCTATTGGTTGTGAGGTTGCTACAATATCATGTGATTTACCAGTGCCATTGAGGGAGGGAAGTTTGCCAGTTTTAACTGGTCAGACCCATATGTAACTCCAGACCAATCAATATGACCAACCCTTACCCACCCTTGGAAGTGGCCAAGAAACCCATTCAAGATCAAGTTGGGGTGAGCTGTGGAATGAAAATCGAAAAGACTGCAGATGCTGGAAATCTGAAACAAAACCAGAAAATGCTGAAAAAAACTCAGAATTGATGAAAGGCCTTTGACCTGAACTGTTAATCCTCTTTCTTTCTCCACAGGTTCTGCCTAAGCTGCTCAATCTCTCCAGTAGTCTCTGTTTTCGTTTGGGCAGGAAAATTCTGGCTTTGTCTGCAACATCCAAGAGCAAGTGAAGAGGAAATTCACCTTCAATGTGCAGGTTTTGAGTAGCAACATCAAAATTTCAAAGGACAGAATCCACCAACTTTCACAATCTGCATGTCCTCACTTGAACGGTTCCCTTTTTCGATGAGATGGACTCTTAACCTTACAATCTGCCTTGTTATGACCTTGCGCCAAATTGTCTACCTGTAGCTGTGACACTTTACTCTGTATTCTGTTATTGTTTTTACCCTGTACTACCTCAATGCACTGTGTAATGAATTGATCTGTACAAACGGTACACAAGACAAGTTTTTCACTGTAGCTCGGTACAAGTGACAATAATAAACCAATACCACTACTTCTGGGGGCAATGATTCTTTGAAGTGTGTTCTCCCGGCGTACAATGCCAACTAATGTATTATTCTCACATTTACTGGGATAGCAGGAGATAGCTACAAGGGCAAGGTAGGAAGGAAAAAAAGATCAGAACCTTTCAAGCCCATTTTGAGGTGTGGCCTTTTCTAGCTCATCGTCTCTGCCTCTCTTGACCCCTGCTCTTGCATCCGAGTTGTCAAACGACTTGTTGAACTGCATGAGAAAAAAATTGCTCTGACTAAATATTGGAAGGAACAAAGAAATTGGACCATATTTCATGCTACAATGATGGCAAAAGTACCTGCACTTTCTATCATTATTCCATGAAACTAACAGCAAATTTGGGACTTCTGTGCAGGGGCAACGTGATGCAGAAATCCTGAAATTGCAGTCAAGGATCCAGAACACCTCTACAGATGGCGCTGTTTGCAGTTTTCTTCAATACAATCAAGGGAAAGTTAATTGATTTTAGCTATTTTCAAATTAATCTCACTATAAAATAGCCTGAACATTTTATAATTTGGTTCATAAGGTATGTGTGCTTTCAGTGATCTACTAAACCATATCTTCCTGGCCCTAAAGAAATTGATTTTATGTTTGACAACACAGCAGACTGCAGACGCTGGAATCTGGAGCAACACACAAAGCGCTGGAAGAACTCAAAAGGCCAGGCAGCATCTATGGAGGGAAAAGGACGGTCACGTTTTGGCCCGAGACCCTTCATCTGACCTTGACCCGAAACGTTGACTGTCCATTTCCCTCCATAGATGCTGCCTGACCTTGATTTCATGCATGCAGATTTAATTCTCTGACTTTGTCAATATCAACTTTTTCTTTTAAGTTTATTTCCAGAATTATTAATTCATATCATGTGGGAACATGCCCTCCAGCCCACTGAGACTACGCCAACCATCCAACATCCATTTGCATTAAACCTACTCTAATCCTATTTTTATTTATCTCTCCTTATTCCCATCAACTCCCCCAGATTCTACTATTCACTTGCACACTGGGGGCAATTAAGCTAATAACCTGCACATCTCTGGAATGTGGGAGGAAAGTAGAGCAACCAGAGTTATCCCACACAGTCACAGGGAGAATGTACAAACTCCACACAGCACCAGAGATCAGGATTGAACCTGTGTCACTGGCACTGTAAGGCAGCAGCTCGAACTAGCTGCGCCATCACACCACCCAAATGATAGTTATGATATTTCCACTTCTCCCTTTAATCATCGATAACTCATATAATTCTTTATTAAGCATTATGACTAAAAAAGCGAATTAACTGTTGTGCTTTTCACTTCCCGCTATAATGTAAGGATTCTGTAAGGTTGGAGACTGTTCAGCCAGTTTAAGAAGATAAAATTATAACAAACAGAATCAGGAGTAGTTCGTACTCTGCCCAACATCCAAATCTGCTCAGGAATTCAATCCGTACCGCCAACTCATTTCCTTTATCTACCCATTCCTACATCCCTGGGATCTTTACTGCCCCAAAATTGACCATTTAGTTTGTGAATACACACAATGGCTGATTATTCATTACACTCTGGATAAAGATTTATCGTCCCACCTTGCTGACTCAGTATAAAGAAATTTCTTTGTCTCAGTCTTAGTTGCCTGATCACTTTTCCCTTCTGTTCCGGGCTGATGCTGAACAAATTTCCTTACAGGTGGGGCTAATTTTAAAACTCAAATCACTTCTGATGGCCACTCACGTGAAACGACCTACTGCAGGTGCACGTAATCAGGTGTTGCGTGTTTTACATTCATGCAGCACAAATGCTACACTTTACTAGCATGTTCTTGTATCACAAGACGAGAAGAATAACTGGACTGGGGATGTTCATAATGTGTCACCAGCAAAGTATTCAGAACACAATGCAACCAAAGCCACCAGCTTAACCACTATTAACAATTCTATCACAGCGCATGCCACACAAGAGGATTGCATCATTACCTGCCCTGAAGAGCTTCTTCATTAGCAGACCCAGTCATCCTGCTCCAGCCTGGATTAACTAAACAAGTAAAGCCCTCACCTGGCAACCAAGCAATGCCTGGATAGTGGACAGTAAGATCTTTGCCGATTGGCTGCTTTGACTGACAAATGAGCAATTTAGATACTGATGCAGCTCAGAGAAAAGAAACCTGCAATGACTATCCACCTCTTAAAACTGCATCAGAGGCTTGAGGTGGCGAGATGTGACCCATGGGTTGCATGCTAAGTATGGAGACTAAAGCAGTATATAGTTCTCAATACATACTCTCACCAGAGCCTTGCAACATTGGAGCACGACTTCCTTATTCTTGTACTCTAAACTACTTGCAAGAAAACTAACAACTTTTGCCTTCCAAAATGGTTAATGTACCTGCATGCCAATTTTTTTTTCTATTTAACACAGAACATAGAACAGCCCAGAAACAGCCCTGTACAGCACAGAATCAGCCCCTTCAGCCTTCCATGTCTGTGCTGACCCATGATGCTAATCTAAACTAGTCCTATCTACCTGCATACGGCCTGTATCCCTCCATTTCCTGCCTGTTCATGTGTCTGTCTAAATGCCTGTCGTATCTGCTTCCACCACCTCCTCTGGCAGTGAGTTCCAAGCACATTTGTCAAAAAAAAACTTGCCTTAGAAATCTTTAAACTTTCCCCCTCTCCCCTTAAACCTATGCCCTCTAGTATTTGACATTTCTACCCTGGGAAAAAGACTCTATCTACACTGTTTATGCCTCTCAGGATTTTATATACTTCTATCAGGTTGTCACTCAGCCTCCAATGCCTCATAAAAGCTGCTGGCTGCCAGAGATACTTTGGGGAGGGACTCATGCAATGACAACAGCTGGTGTCAAGAAAGGGGGAGTTCTCACCACAGAGCAATGTTCTGTAATCACTATTGTAATGGGACAGTTCTCGCCACAGAGCAGGGCTCTGTAATGACTATTGTAATGGGACAGTTCTCGCCACAGAGCAGGGCTCTGTAATGACTATTGTAATGGGACAGTTCTCACCACAGAGCAGGGCTCTGTAATGACTATTGTAATGGGACAGTTCTCGCCACAGAGCAGGGCTCTGTAATGACTATTGTAATGGGACAGTTCTCACCACAGAGCAATGTTCTGTAATCACTATTGTAATGGGACAGTTCTCGCCACAGAGCAGGGCTCTGTAATCATTATTGTAATGGGACAGTTCTCACCACAGAGCAGGGCTGTGTAATGACTATTGTAATGGGACAGTTCTCACCACAGAGCAGGGCTCTGTAATCACTATTGTAATGGGACAGTTCTCACCACAGACAACATCTGCTGAATGGTACAATTTCAAAGAGAATGTTGGAAAATTTTTATTTTCCGATCGTGATCCTGTATTGAGTTAAATATTCAACTCCAAATGCCTTCGTAATTTATTTGTTCAAGCAGACATGTTTAGTTTGTTCTCAAGGATCTGGGTCCTGTGTAGATGCTGCTGTGCTTCTCCTGGTCTCCATTGCAAACTACAGTACAAGAAACCGGAGATTGTCTCTGTTAAAGCTTCAGTGAAATGAATGGCAAGTTTCACTCAGTCAACGCTGATTTCAATATCCTGGCCAAACTGTGCAGAGTTTAAGTTATTAATACCCAAATGCAGACAAATCTATTCAGTGTCACCATAGGTAATAAATTAGATAAGATGTTCCAAAGTTATTGAATACTTTAAAGTTTATTAATGAACACCAATCATTCGTGGCAAAGCAAGGCTGTGTACATTGTATATGTCTTATCACTAAGCATAATCAATACAAACCATATTGTTTCTCTGAATGATCCAGAACTAACTGTAACATTTTTTTCAATCCATGATTAAGGAAGCCAATTTATATCTCAATATTTGGCATCCAATGAGGATAAATCGTCAGCAACCTCTCTTGGATATTGCAGTAGAGGATTGGATGTATGTAAAATTTTGTGAGTTGCACTCTGTCATCACTATGAACGGGGAAGAGCTGGAGAATGGTTGATTGTCATCAGTCTGTCATCACGATGAACGGGGAAGAGCTGGAGAATGGTTGATTGAAGAGCAGAGGCTGGAGAACAGAGGATTGGATTATCAGGGCTTGGGCTTTGGGGCTTGGGGTATTAAGGATTAACCAGCTGGTGATTGAAGTGTGCATGGTCGTGATGTGAGTGATTGTAATTTTGATTACTGGCTTGCTGTTAATTGTGTAGTTGACAATTGTTGTATTGATGGTTGGAATGCAGGACATAGGTATGTTGATTGTTTTGATATAGATTGGAGTATTGATGGCAGGAATATTGATTATTGGCATGTTCGATATGGATTGTGGATTGGAATGTCGATATTGTTATCTTGATTATTTGATATAGATTGAAGTACTGATGACTGGAATGTTCATAATCAGAGTTGTGATGAGCCTTGATTATTTTGAACGGATTGTCAGTGATTGTGATTTGAAACAGGGCACTGTCAACATTTACGTTCTTGATGCATTAGTTGTTGATGACTGGAATGTTGCTGATGTTTGAAGTGTTGACAATGCTCATAATTAATTGGACTTGAATGTTCATGATTGTGATGTGGATGATAGGGTTGTTAATAATTGATTGGAATACAGAGAGCATGTGAGGAATTATCTCAGAAGGACAATTTTCCCCACCTCTGGGACCTTCTGAGTAAAATTACCTTTCTCAGGAAACAAGTTGAGTTTCACACACTAAGTTCTGAAGTTTAATGGATTTAATAAAAGGATCACACTGATGTAACGTGTAAACAATAGAACCAGACTTGTGCATTCCCCAATAATAATGGCAGTCCATGAAATGGTACATGCAAAAACTACTGCATCTACCTCATTTATAGAAAATTGGTCAGGGGACTTTGGGGATTAATTGACTGAAGAATGTAACACACTGCAGGCTCTCAGTTTCTAAATTAGTTAAAACTACAGAGTAATACGGTTTCAGAAGTAGGATAAGGTAGAACACACTTCATACTTCAATAACTTTCCCTAATAATTAATCCAGTTTAATAAGGTAATACATACGAAATATCCTGTAGATTAGCATATGCTTGCTATAATGTTAATGGGTTCAGATGATTTAAACGTGCAATAGCGAATACTGGATTGTGATTAAAAACCTCTAAATTAGTCATGGCATTCAGATTACGATAAAGCAAGAGGTGAAAGCTCAAATGATTTAGAAACATCAGAGGAACAGTAGGAATCATGTTGCAGCCTGAACTAAATCCATCAACGTAGCCTGCAAACTGTAAACAGGACATGCATTTTATGAGTTTGAAATCACAGGATCTGCTTTTAACCACCGTCAGCAGGACTCAAATACTTCAGTGATTTCACTTTTTGTGATTTGAAGACTGCAGTATTATTTGGAGCAGATAGCACAGAGGAAAGTAAGAAAGAGCATAATTTAAAATTCACACCATGGAGACGTGACTGTTGCCCCGCTGATGTTTATGCTCCATACGAGCCTGCACCTACCCAAACCCCATCCTCGTCTATTGCCAGTGGCATCAACCATTCTTCCTTTCACTTTAATTGTTAACCTACCTCCTTCTTAAATGCATTCACGCTGTTCACCTTCACTGCTTCTTGCATTGCAAGTTCCATACTCTAACTCATTGGACAAGGAAGTTTCATCTGAATTCCCTATTGAATTTGTTAATGATTGCAGTCGGCTA
This sequence comes from Pristis pectinata, assembly GCF_009764475.1. NCBI lineage: Eukaryota > Metazoa > Chordata > Chondrichthyes > Rhinopristiformes > Pristidae > Pristis > Pristis pectinata. The sequence goes on from NC_067427.1 coordinate 24,739,669, forward strand.
CAAGAATAGAATAGGATGTCACCAGATTTTTAAAAAATGGGAACCCAAAAATTGTTGAAACTTTGACAGACTCCACTGCATCTCTGACTTTTCATTAATGGCCTGATTTGGATTTTGTTCTTTGTTAATCTGTTTGTTTCCTTTCCAAACAATGTCACCAAGTCTGACAATTTCTAGCAGGTTATTTTGCTTGATGTGGCCTAGTGAGAGGGACCATTTTTAGAATATGCTGCATATCTTCTCAGATGCCAGTTTTATTGAAACAATAACAGTATCCCATGACCTTACAGTATTTTCAGTGCTTATGTCTCAATGTCTCAGTAGATTTCTCATCAGATTACTCTTGGAAAATCAAAAATTAGTTCACTGAAATGGGGTGGGTTCATGCCTCAAGTGACAAAACTTTGAAGTAAGTTTTTAAGAGATCTCCTCAGAGACAGTGAGGTAAATAGTTCCACGAAAACAACAGTGTTTTCCTTGTTGATTATTGCAGCACAAGTAAATTTGTGCCTAAAATAGGACACACAGCTTATTATCATTGCTGCTTGTCTCTTCAGCATATGAGATTTTCATGGCAGATATCAAAATATAAAGAAAATAATATAAGTATATTTAATATCCTGCATTAGGGCTATATTGCTGAAAATGTTCTGCTTCAGCCTCCTCTCTTCCACCTGTATCTAAGTCTTTCAATATAATTATTTTCTTCACTGTGTTTATCTGGATTCTTATATATTCAGTTCAATTTGCTTTGAGTGCTCTTCATGATAGCAAGCTCAATAGTTTTTGGAGCTCTCTTCCTCAAAGGGCAGTGGAAGAAAAGTATATTGAATATTTTTAAGGCAGAGGTAGGCAAGCAAGCAGGTGAAAAGTTGTGGGAATACAGAGTTGAGGTTTCAATCAGATTGGCCACGATCATTAAATTGGAGAGGATTTTTGAGGGACGAGGCAGGAACTCCTGTTCCCAATTTGTATATTCATAATCTGCCTACGCTATAGAGAGGGAAGATTCTCCCGAATAGTGTTTTGGAATTAATAATTCCCAACTTATATTTATGGTGCAGAGTTGTGATCTACTCCCCCCCCCACCCCCCCAAGTGGAAACACTTCTAGATCTTCCCTGTGTCGACCTGTGTTCATCTCACATTTTTACCACATTCCTCTGTCAAACACTGAGTGTTAGCATTGTATACATTAATTAACTCAGATGTGACCAGACCGACCACTTAAACAGTATGGTTACAAGGGCAGCTCTGAAGCTGGATACCCTTCAGCATGGACTCAGTTCCCAACACCATTGAGCCTTTCTACCTTATGTGAGCCACACGCCGGAATCTGTGTACTGGATGTGGAATCGTGACAGAGGTATGTGTCTGACCGCTTGTGGTTTTTGATTGTCCAGAAAGCTACAGCATTCACAACACTGTCATAAATTAAAGAGTTAATGTCTGAGTTTTATATCCTATGAAGCTTTGAGAAATACTGACATGCATGTTTACATGTGGTATGGGATTAGCTTTGTTCAACAATAGGGAAGTTCTTTAAAGTTTTTATTTTCCCCAGCTGAAGTGATTCCTATCATCATTGTGTAATTCCCTTGAACTAACTTCATACCTGAAATCATAGTGAAGGAAAGTGGACCCCATTATAATGACTGAAATTGTGTTTAATCACTTGGAATATAATTCAAAATCATACATTTGTAACCTCAAATTTATATCGAACAGCTGACTCAGATAACAGACAGGAAAGGGGGAGAGAACTGAAGTTCTGTTTGTTAAGGTCAGAGAGAACTTTGTGTTAGGTCAAAGGGAACACTGCAGGTTCTATTGCTCGTGGCAGTGGACTGTCCCTTAAAAGTCCTCTCAGCCATGAAGGTGCTGCATTCAGGGAGACGTGAGCAGGTCCTTCACTGAATGTCATATCTCAGCAGATTGTTGGGGGCTTGACCCTGCGATGATCATGGCATGAAGGGCAGAGAGAAAGAGAAGGCTATTTTAGTGTCAAGTACCACTTTGGGATCGCCTCAGGTAAAGGTAATTCATCATAGAATAAGGATTTTTTTAGTCATTTAGTAAAATCTCTAGTCAGGATTTCTGCATAACTCGCAGTACTTCAATTACTGCTCCATTGTAAATGTAGGCAGGCAGGGGGAGACACCAGTTCTACAGTAATAGGTATGTAAAAAGGTAAAGATCAGTGTGGGCAAATGTGAGACCTTACAGACAGAGACAGGAGAATTTATAATGGGGAATAAGAAATGATAATTAAACAATTATTTTGTGTCTGCATTCATAGAAGGCACTCAAAACCTACTGGAAATATGAGAGCATCAAAGGTCCAGTGGACATGAAGAATGGAGGTATTAGTATTGGTCAAAAAATAGTACGAGAGATGTTGAAAATCAATTTAAAAAATAGCAGATGTTGGAAATCTGAAATAAAAACATAGAGTGCTGGAAACACTCAGCACGTCAGGCAGCATCTGTGGAAACAGAGTCAGTGTTTCAGGTCGAAGGCTGCTCATCAGAACCACTGGAGAAGTTGCTGAGCAAGAAAACTGATAAATTCCGAGGACCTGAAGATCGACAACCAGAGTTTTGAGAGCAATGGATGCTCTGGTTATCATCTTCCAACGTTCTGTTGATTCTGGAATCGTGCCTGTGGATTGGATGGTAGCAAATGTGACCCCACTATTTGAGGGAAGAAAGAGAGAGGACTATGGGGAACTACAGACCGTTACCCTAACATCACTAGAGAAGATGCTGAAATCCATAAAGAAGAATGTAATATTGGAATACCATGAAAAAAATAACAGCTCTGAGAAAAGTCAAAATGGATTTATGAAAGTCAAGTCATGTTGGACTAATCTGATGGAGTTATTTGAGGATATAATCAGTGGAATTGATAAGCAGGAATGAGTGGATGTGATGCATTTGGATTTCATGGACAGCTTTCAATAAGGTCACACACAGGAATTTGATTAGTGAGGTTAGAGCACACAGAATTAATGTGGATTGAGAGTTGGTTCATAGACAAAAAACAAAGAATTGGACCAAATGGTTATTTCCCAGGTTGGCAGATTGGGCAGTGGGTCACTGTAGAAATTGATGTTTGGGCCCCAGCTCTTCATAACCTATATCAACAACTTGGCCAAGGGAATGAAATATTATGGAGTCATAGTGTTGTACAGCACTGAAAAAGGTCCTTCAGCCCATACGTGTCCACATAGAGCAAGGTGTATATTCAAGCTAATCCTACTTCCCAGCACTTGGTCCAATCCCTTTTAAACTCTTGTCATTTATATACCTGTCCACATACTTCAAATGTATCTAATGTACCTGCCTCAATCAGTTCCTCTGGCAGCTGGTTCGTTTCATACGACCCGCTGTGTAAAATAGTTGCCCCTCAGGTTCTTACTAAACCTTTCACCTCTAACCTTGAAACTACGTCCTCTAATTTTCGATTCCCCAACTCTGAAAAAAGACCGCTCACCCTATCTATGCCCCTCATGATTTTATACACCTCTGTGAGATCACCCCTCAGTCTCCTATGGTCCAAGGAGTAAAGTCCCAACTTGTCCAACTTCTCGCTATAACTCAGTCCCTCAAGTCCTGGCAACATCCTTGTGAAGCTTTTTGAGCTCTTTCCAGTTTAATCACATCTTTCCCATAACAGGGTGACCAAAAATGAACACAATACTCCAAGTGTGGCCTCACCAACATCTTGTACATTCACAACATAATCTCCCAACTTCTATATTCATTGCCCTGACTGACGAAGGCCAGCGTGCCAAAAGCCTTCTTCACTTACCCGTATTCCAAAGTCCCTGTTTCTATGTAAAATGTTAATGCAAATCAGTTCAATGTGAAAGTCCTACCTTGATTTGTCCTTCTAAAATACAACACTTTGCATATCTAAATTAAATTCCATTTGTTATTCCTCAACTCACCTACCCAGCCGATCAAGATCCCACTGTAATTCTCGATACTCCTCTTCACTCTCTGTGACACCACCTATTTTAGTGTCTTCTGCAAACTTACTAACTATTCCTTGCATATTCACATCCAAATTGTTAATATAGATGACAAATAACAATGAGCCCAGCTCTGACCCCTGGGGCACACCACTAGTCACAAAGAAACATCCTTCCACCATCACCCTCTGTTTCCTACTATCCAGCCATTTTGTCTCCAGTTTGCCAGCTCTCCTTGGATGCCTTGTGATCTAACCTTCCAAAGCAGCCTGCAATGCGAAACCTTATCAATAGCCTTACTGAAGTCCACATATACTACGTCTACCACCCTCCCCTCATCAATCTTCTTCATCACTTCATCAAAAAAATCAATCAAATTCGTAAGACAAGATCTCCCACGCACAAAGCCATGCTGGCTACTCCTAATCAACCCCCACCTTTCCAAATGTAAGTATATCTTATCCTTCAGAATGCTTTCCAGCAGCTTACCTACCATGGATGTTAGGCTGATGGGTCTATAGTTACCAGGTCTATCCTTACTGCCCTTCTTAAATAAAGGCATGAGATTTGCTATCTGCCAGTCTTCTGGCACCTTGCCAGAGGATAGTGATGTCGCAAATATCTCAGCAAGGGCTTCTGCAAGTTTTTCTCTAGCTTCCCATAGTGTTCTTGGATATACCTCGTCTGGATTTGGAGATTTGTCTGCCTGCATACGTCTTAACACATGCAACACTTCCACTGGAATATAGATTGCTCCCAAAACATCTCCATTAACTTTGCCAGGTTCCCAAGTTTTCACATCTTTCTCCATGATAAAAACAAAGGAGAAATAATAACTGAGAACTCTGCCCATATCCAACGGCTCCACACATTGATATCTGTCTTGGTCTTTGAGGGGCCCTATTCTCTCTGTAGTCACTCTTTTTCCATTAAAAAATCTCTAAGAATTCTCCTTAATTTTCTTTGCCAAAGCTATCTTATTCCCCCTCTTGGCCCCCCTAATTTCCTTCTTGAGTATACTCCAGCATCCTCTGTATACCTTCAGTGATTCACTTGATCCCAACTGCCTATCTCACCCAAGCCTTATTCTTTTACTTGACCAGAGTTACAATATCCCTTGAAATCCAGGGTTTCCAAGTTTGGTGATGATACTAAACTAGATATACAGAGGACATAAAGAGGCTGAATGGGGATATGGACAAGTGGAGTGAATGGTGGAACATAATGTAGAAGCATCTGAAGTTATCGACTTTGGTTCACATAATAGGATGTCAGAGTTTTTATTAAATAATGAGAGAGTCATAGAGAGATAGAAACAGACTCTTTGGTGCACCAAGTCAAGCATCCATTTATTCACTGATCCTAACCCATTTTATTCTCCCCACATTCCCATCAACTCCATCCAGATTCTACCACTCACTTAAACACCAATGGACAATTTACAACCGCCAATTAACCCTAAAACCCCAACATTGTTGGGATGTGGGAGGCAACCAGAGTACCCAGAGGAATCTCAGTGAAGTCACAGCGAGTATAAAACACTGGAGGTCAGGACTGAACCCAGGTCACTGGAGCTGAGAGGCAACATCTCTACTTGCTGCACCACTGTGCTGCCCACTGCTGTTGATGTTCAAAAGGTCTTAGGTGTCCTGCAGATAAATCAACGAAAGCCAACATGAAAATGAATCAAGCTATGAGAAGGGCAAATTATATCCTAGCTTAGAATATGGGAGGGTTTGATTTCCGGAGTAAGGAAGTCTAATTGCAGTTGTATAACACCTTGGTGAGACTGCACCTCGAATATTGTACACAGTTTTGCTCTCCCTACTTAAGAAAGAATGTACTTGCCACAGAGGGACTGCAGTGAGGATTCATTAGGCTGGTTCCTGGAAAGTCAGGTTTACTGTATGAGGAGAGATTGAGTAGACTGGGACAGTATTCTCCAAATTTTAGAAGAATCAGAGGAGATCTTAATGAAACTTTAAAAAATTCTGAGAAGAGTTTGATAGAATAGAGAAAGGGAGGGTATTTTTCCTGATTGAAGTGTCTGGAATCAGGAGAATGTGGAAAGAAGTCTTAAACTGCAGAGAGTTATTGATGTATTGGTGAAATGGGCCGAAGAGTAGCAGATAGAGTTTAATCCAGATGAACATGGGGTAATGTAATTTGGGGGTACTAATGAGGCTAGGACATATACCTAGAATGGTAGGGTCTTAGGGAGTAATGATAAACAGAGGGACCTTGGAGTACAAGTCCATAGATCCTTGAAAATGGCAACACAGGTAGATAACATGGTCAGGAAGGCATCTGAGATCTTGGCATCAAATACAGAAGTAGGGAGGTTATGCTCCAACTTTATAAAACTTTAGTCAGACCTCAGCTGGTCGTTCTGGTCACAGTGCAATAGGAAGGATGTGATAACCCTGGAGAGGGTGCAGAGGAGATTCACCAGGATGTTGTCTGGGAATTTGCACCTCAGTTAAGAGAAGAGACTGAAGAAGCTGGGTCTGTTCTCTCTGGAGTGGTGGAGGTTAAGAGGGGACATGACTAAGGTATATAAAATGATGAAGGGTAGAGTCAGGGTAGATTGCAGAAAACTTTTCTCCAGATCAGAGATAGATAAAATGAGAGGACACAGATTTAGTGTAAGGGGGAAGAGATTTAGAGGGGATATGAAGGGGACCTTCTTTGCCCAGAACTGGCAAGTACCTAGAATGTACTGGTTGAGAGAATGGTTGAAGCTGGGTCACTGACAGCATTTAAAAGTGTCCAGGTGAGTACTTGAATCATCTAGGCCCAGAAGGCCATGGACCAAGTGCCAGGAGATGGGATTAATACAGAAGGGTGCCCACTGGTTGGATTGTCAAATTGGGCCAAATGCCTGTATCCATGCTGTATGATGCTTTGATTTATGTGACTTCTAATAAAGGATAGGTTGATTTTGATTGAGATGAAGAGAAATTTCTTCACTCAGAGAGTGGTGAAGCTTTAGAATTCTCTACCCCAGATGACTGTTGAGGCTTGGTCACTGCGTTTATTTAAAATAGAGATTGATGAATGTCTGGACATTAAAGGCATTAAGGGAAATAAGGATATTGCTGGAATATAACACTGAAGTACAAGATCAGCCATTATTTTAATGAATGACAGAACAGTCTCAAAGGGCCAATGGGCCCATTCTTGCTCCTAATTCTTACGTCCTTATGAATTATTTGATGTTGGCTAGCCTTCAGATGAAAAACATTCATTTACTTCCCTGTTTGTTCTTCAGTTCCTGTTTTGTAACACACTTTGTTTTGATCGGAAGGATGACAACTGCCAAATCATTCTTTTACCGAATGAAAACAGAAAATACTGGGAACACTCAGCAGGTCAAGCAGCATCTGTGGAAAGAGGAACAGGTAATGGTTCAGGTCCAGAGAGAGTCTTTCTGGGTTCTGACAAAGGGTTCCAGACTTGCTGGGTGTTTCCAGCATTTTCTGTTTATATTTCAGATTTCCAGCACGTGCAGTTCTTTTGGTTTTCATTTTCTTTAACTACCTGACACTGCAGGAGTAAATTTCTTTAGGTTAAAGTTCTGATGAAACATTTATGGATGTTAATGTATGGGTGCATGGAAGACTGTTCAACCTCTTGTTGAAAGCAAGATTGTAACACCTCTGCATCATTTGTCTTCTGAACGTTTCTTTCAGTAATTTATCTCTTTGCTGGGATTGCCATTTGAAAAAATAATGTTGGCTATTAAACTCATAACTTTTTCATATATTGATATCCCCAGAGAGACCATTAATGTTTTATCAAACATGGAATCTCTTTCTTATTATGCTTTCATTAATTAGTAACACAAGAAGAGCGGTGATTGCAAATCCAGCTTAGAAAAAATACTGTGATCATTTTTTAAAGTTGTGCAGACATAATAAATACTATTTCTTCCTCTGGGACTTCAGTTCACAGGTTTTGCTTAATGTACAAAAATGTATATTGGATATACATCAACAGTGTATATCAATCAACAGTGGGAGTGGTCCTCCCAACTCTGTTCCCAGCTGGTGTCACTGGGTAATGGTCAAGAACCTTCTCTGATTGTCTATTCTTTGTCCAAACTAGAAATGCATTGAATACTGCTGATTTCAATAGAACATTTAATTCTTTTGGAATTCCAGTCTCAGCCAGTAGTTCAAAAGATTGTTAAATCACCAGAACAAAGAGGTAAGGAATGAGCTCCAGGCACAATAGGCCTTCCCCATTCGAAGTGTAACCTCACATGCACCCACCAACATCCCAACAAATAGTATTAAATGGTGACACAAGAGATTCTGCAGGTTCTGGAATCTGGAGCAATACACACAAAATGCTGGAGGAACTCAGCAGATCAGGCAGCATCAATGGAAGGAAATAAACAGTTGACATTTCGGGTCGAGACCCTTCATCAGTACTTAGTATTAAGCGGTTACGTGTAGATGGATGTGGGGCAGTGGAAGAGACAGTATTGTGGTGGTGGGTGTCAGGGTGCACCCGGGGCAGAAAAGTATGGGCAGTTGAAAACCCTGCAAAATACCTGAGGACTTGGGACCATTTCCAGTCAATTGCAATTGCCCCATTCTTGCATCTCAGTTTTAACCAACAGTCAACTTTCCCCTCCTCTGATCACCATATTGCATTTTAAAGGACTGCAGTGGCTTTGCCTTCACCCAAAGTCCTGATGTTTTAATCCAGACGATGATGACTGTGAAAACTAAAATAGTTCCTCATCTCTGACTGTGAGAGGCATGTTCTCAGTAGATTTCTAATCTCTGGCCTGGTCCAACCAACTACGTAGATGCCGAGGCCAAGAAAGCTCACCAGCACCTCTACTTCCTCAGGAGGCTAAAGAAATTTGGCATGTCCCCTTTGACACTCACCAACTTTTATCAATGCACCACAGAAAGCATCCTCTCTGGACGCATCACGGCTTGGTACGGCAACTGCTTTGCCTGGGACTGCAAGAAACTGCAGAGAATTGTGGACACAGTTCAGCACATTATAGAAGCCAGCCTCCCCTCCATGGACTCTGTCTATACATCTCACTGCCTCGGTAAAGCAGCCAGCATAATCAAAGACCTCACCAACCTGGGACATTCTCTCTTCTCCCCTTTCCCATCAGGTAGAAGATACAAAAGCCTGAAAACACATAACACAAGGCTCAAGGACAGCTTCTATCCCACTGTTATAAGACTATTGAATGATAGATGGACTCTTGACCTCACAATCTGCCTTGTTATGACCTTGCACCTATTGTTTACCTGCACTGCACTTTCTCTGTAGCTGTGACACTACTCTGCGTTCTGTCTTGTTTTACCCTGTACTACCTCAATGCGCCGTGTAATGAATTGATCTGTACGAATGGTATGCAAGACAAGTTTTTCACTGTACCTCAGTACAAGTGACAATAATAAACCAATTCCAATTCCAAGAGCGCATGGACTGAGTGCACAGAAGACAGGGTCACACAAGGGGTGCCTCGTTTATACAAATATTCTCCTCAGACTGCCTCCAGAATATCCATACACGTTATTAAAGTACAGAGAGCAGTTAGTCATATAAACAATAGGGTGACAGACTTAAAGCAATAATTATTCTTCACAGCCAATATTATATATACTATGCTGCCTTCACACTTTGAGGATTTTACAAACTTCTGGTCATGCCACTTACAGTAGTCAGAGACCCGGGTGCAATCCTGACTCGGATGCTGTCTATGTGGAGTTTCCATGTTCTTCCTGTGACCACGTGGGTTTCCTCCGGGTGCTCCAGTTTCCTCCCACATCTCAAATACGTGCAGGTAGGTAAGTTAATTGTCCCTCCTGTGCAGATGAGTAGCAGAATGTAGAAGGAGTTGATGAGAATCTGGGGGGAATAAAAAAAATGGGATTAATATAGGATTAGTATAAATGCGTGATTGATGGTCAGTAAGGATTCGGTGGACTGGCCTGGTTTTTATCTGTATTTCTCAATGACTCTGTGACTCCATCTACTTCCAATCAAACCTGTATGCTTCATCCTTTGAAAACGTCCATCATCCATTCTAACTCATTGTTACATAAGGGTGAATAAACGATTATTGGATGGTGCAACTGAAGATCTAAACCATGTACTATGGACAACTCCTGAATTACAACTCAAAGCCTTGATTAATGATCTAAGTGAAAGAGCTTCCACTTCTGCATCTTCAGAAACATCCAAAAGATGTTTCTGGATGAACCTATTAAGTGTATGGTAAAACGTACACCAAATTATCATCTTTTTAATTCATTGCACACATCCAAATATTTAAACACTATCCTTCAAAGCCAGCAAAACTGAAAAATCATTGACTGCATTTATAGAAATGCAAAGTTCTCTGTGCCAATCAAGGTGACCAAAAGCTTGACCTTAATGTCAATCAACACACAGTTATATACTCAATGTGCCCTGGAACATATGGATATTAAAAAAACAAAGAAATAGGATTAGGTTATGTGGCCCTTTAAACCTACTTTCCCATGTAATGTAAAAGTCTGATTCTCTGTCTTAAATGTGCACTCCCAAACAATCTCTATATCCCCTGATTTCTCTAGTGTCCAAAATTCCATTGATCTCACCATTGAATCTACTCACTAAATGAGCATCCACGGACTTCTGAAGTTAAAAAAAAAAGCCAAATATTTACAACCCACCAGGTATAGAAATTTCCCTTCACCTCATTTCAAAATGATTGATCCTGTATCGTGTGACAACGCCCCCTAATTCTGGGTTCTCCAGCATGAGATAGCAACCACTAAGCATTAATTGTGTTGGTTTTCAGAATCATGCATGCCTCATTGAAATTGTCATTGATTCTTCGAAACTTCTCTACATCAATGAAGTCAGTCGAATACACAGAACAACTTGTATACCAGACATCTCTTACAAGCATCCAATCAAAGCAAAGCTCTTCAATCCTTCTACTTCAGTCAGGAATGTTGGTGAACTTCCAAGTAACTAATGGGATACATACGTTAACATATTCATCCATGGTATAACCTAGCAGGCGAGCATAAAACAAGCTGATGAGTTTGCCCACTCCCATCTCATCAGTCTACTCTTACAGTAGTCATCAACAAAGTGATCAAAATGATGCTACAATTACCACTTACTTACTTTATGCTGGAGAGGTTGGCTTGGAAGAGGACTTGAGCCTTAGTTTGCTCATTCCTTTGGTGAACTTGGAGGATTTTACAGAGGCAGTGTTGGACGTATCTTTCTTGTGCTTGGTGGGGGACCTTTGTCTCAAGGAGGTTGAGTGTAAGGCCCCTCCTCATGTATGCTTCAGTGAACTGATCCAAAGGACCGCTTGAGAATAACAAGACTCATTCACGATGAACCTATTTACTAATACTCTGCTTCAGGATTGCCAGGAATAATTGACTCCAGTCTTCAACACAACCTGAGGCCAAATAAGAAGAACAAAGCTGAATTCCAGAGGTGAGGTAAGTGTGATATCACGATCACACAATAACAAACATCCAAACAAAAATAAACAAGATGCTGGAGGAACTCAATGGGTCAGGCAGCATCTGTGGAGGGAAATGAACAGTTTCAGTTTAATTGCTCCCTCTCTGTCCCTTTTCTCTCTCCTCCTGATCTACCCAGTTCCTCCAAGACTCATCCCAGCCCCTTATCACCCTGTTTCTTTGCCTCCTCCATGCAGTCCATCTGCCCATCACACTCCTCCCACCGGGTTCCCTTCCTCTACTAGTCCCATCTGCCCACCCCATTCACTTAGTCGCTTCCACGCTCCACCTTGCTTTACCATCAGATTCCATCACCTTCAGCCCTTTGTTACCCCCACCTATCACCTCCCAGCCTCTGTTGCCTTTCCCACTCTCCCCTCCTCCATCTGCCTCTCACCCCTCCTCACCTGGATCCACCTATCACCTGCCAGCTCTTGCTCCACCCCTTCCCCTCACCTCTTTATACCGGCTATCTTCCCTCTGCCTTTCAGTCCAGGTGAAGAGTCTCGACTCAAAACACCAACTGTCCATCTCCCTTCACAGATGCTGCCTAACCCATTGAGTTCCTCCAGAAAATTGTTTGTTGCTTCAGATTCCAGAATCTGCAGTCTCATGTCTCAAAAGTAGATGATCTGAGATGACAAGCTAAAGAACTTTTAAAGTTAATGGTAAAAGGCATACTCCTGCATGACTGTACACTACCTTCTTTCCTCACTTCCTCCGAGCAGGTGCTAACAATGGAGGTAAAGGTTCTATAACCTTGTAGAAGTAGAATGACAAAAGATAAAGGCACAATTATACTTCATATCATGACCTATCAGTGTCCCACTGACCATAAAATCTGCAATATTCTGGGAGCAGGATCATCGAGCTGACAGAGAAACAGATTCTGACACTGCCGTAGTTCCCTTTGGTCTTGCATTGATATATCAGATGTTCGAAGTAACTTTAAAGGTTAATTTAAAAATTATCACTTTTATTAACAAGGTGCCATCTGCACTGACTGACTTGGCCAATTGCCTGATTAATGTGAAGCTGCTACTTTAATTTCTCTGGGTTGAGTGTTAATCCCAAACTGAGTCCTTTGGTGGAGCAGCATCATAATCCCACTTTTGTTGTCAATAATTTTGGGCTGCTTGTGATAGTAGTTTAAATGAGTGACCATTCACAATGGATGAAGTACAACAGAATCAATCAACCACCTGGTGTTGGTGTTGTAGCCACACTAGCTCGAGGTTGCTCACCAAGTTCACCTGCTGTCTACTGAATCGAAGCTCCTGATGTTCAGTTGCTTCATCAATGACCTTCTTTGCATCATAAGGTCAGAAGGAGAGGTGTTCATTGATGATTACACAATATTCACTTCCAGTTGTAAGTATTCAGAAATGTAGCAGTCCATGCCTGAACACAAGACCACAACAAGGAATGGGCTGATTAGTGGCAAGTATCATTGGTGTCATACATGCCTGGCAAAACCATCTTCTACAAGGAAAAGTCTAAACATTGTCCCTTCATTACCATGTATCGCACCATCAGCATCAATGCAAAGCCAAAGAAAAATATGGTAGTTTCACATCTGTTTCACTATCAGTTTGGTGACTCCACTCCCAAAGCAAATTTTACAGTCCACTGGACATGAACGAGTCATGGCACTTATTTCTGCAAGGAAATAAATACTTAACTGGTTGGATATCCTGTGGTATGTTACTCCTTCGTGGCTCCCAAAAACCAATTCACAAGCTGGCAGTGTGATGGTATACTCTCCATTTACTTTAATGATAGCAGCTTCAATAACACACAAGAAAATTGACTCCATTTAGAACAAGGAAGCTAACTGATTGGCATCCCATCCACCACCCTAAAACCTCACTGCCAACACCCCTGGCCCTCTTTGGCTGTAATTATTCACTTAGGCTTCTCCAACAGCAGCAGCTCCTAAACTTGCAACCAAGGACAAAGGCAGAGGAAGGTTTCTTTTCAGTTAATCACCTAGGCTGGTACAAAAGTACCTCACAGCCCAAAAATTCCACCACCAAGAAGGACAAGGGCGGCAGGAGCAGGGGAACAATACCACCTGGAGCTTCTGCTCACAGATCTTCCTTGCAAATATATTTCTGTTCTTTTGTTGTCACTGGATCGAAATCTTACAACTCCAACTACTGCTGTAGTTGAAGACAACAGCATGCTACCACCTCAAAGGGATGAGCACTTAAGTGCTGTCCTTGCCAATAATGTCTTCATCTTGTAACTTACAAAATAAAAATGAATAGTTTTACACCGGCTTTGCATCCACTGAGGTAACATTTGGTCTGAGCACGGGGATAGGAAAGACAAATAGTAAACAGATGCTGAAGGAATGCACTAAAGGTAATTAGCTTAATTTGGTTTGCAATTTGGCATGATTTTATTAATAAATTGGATTTGGAATGTTGATTGGATGTTGGCTTTTGCAACACGTTATGGCCAAGGGGACGATTTGGTGGTCAATGATAAATGGAAGGTAAAGAGTGTGGTACTGTTGGTGAAGGTAGAAGAGGGCTCGTGCTTATCCCTATTCACTCTTCTGGTAATGGCCAAAAAGAGGGCACTGTTTGGATGAAAGGTCTTTGACCTGAAGCGTTCACTCTGTTTTTCTTTCCACAGATGCTGCCTGATCTGTGTGTTTCCAGCATTTTCTGTTTGTATTTCAGATTTCCAGCATTTGCAGTATTGTTGCAACCAATGTCCAACCAACACACCTAAATCATTCATTAGCACTTCCTCACTGTCCTATCACAAAGTTGAATCCAGATACTGAAAATTTTTTAATCTTTATCTGATGACATGTTTCCTAGTATTGTTCTGCCCCCTTTTTAACCAATTTATAGTCCCATCATTTCAGGATATCAGTGTTAACCAGGTAGTGGTAAATAGATATAGATAGATATTTATTTGTTAGTCACATGTACATCGAAACACACAGTGAAATGCATTTTTGTGTAGAGTGTTCTGGGGGCAGCCCGTAAGTGCCGCCACACTTCCGGCGCCAACATAGCACGCCCACAGCTCCTAACCCGTACGTCTTTGGAGTGTGGGAGGAAACCGGAGCACCCGGAGGAAACCCACACAGATGCGGGGAGAATGTACAAGCTCCTTACAGACAGCAGCTGAAATTGAACCTGGGTAGCTGGCGCTGTAATAGCGTGACGCTAACCGCTATACTACCGTGCATATGTGAGCCTTGAAATTAGTTGAGAAAATAAACACATTTGCACTCTTTTTATTTTGCATCTTCACACTCAGGACACCCTTCATTGTGTAGTGTGGCACTCCAATTGTGCTGAATGGGAACGACTCAGAACAGATCAAACACCTTAAGTTTGAGCATCCATGAGAACCGTGGACCGTCAGCCGCGGCAGAATGCACTGCCACAGCCTGCAATCTCATCGCCCTCGCTCCATCGTTCCAATCAAGCAAAGGGACAATGACAGCAACAGAAGGACATGTTGGGAGGTGCTGCAGCCATTCCTAAAAAATGAGGTGCCAGACTAGCGAAACTGTGTCACAAGACAACGCGTGTGCAAAACAGCAACAACAGTGTGGAAGAGGCAGAGTTAAGCAATCCTGTAAACAAGTAGATCAGATGAAAGCTCTGCAGTCCTGTCATGTCAATTTGTACGTGGCAATGAACAATTAAACACTTAACAGGAGGAGAAGGCTCGAAGAATATTCCAAGCTCAACAAAGGTGGGGCCCAACATGAGATTGCCAGGGACAAGTCTGACACATTCACAACCACGTTCAGTCAGAAGTACTGCAGAGATAATCTTTCCCAGTTTCATCCTGAGATTCCCATCATCACAGAATCAGACTTAAGCCAACTAATTTACTCTATATGATATAAAGAAAGAGCTGATATGGCAAAGACTATGGGATGAGACAAAATCCCAGCTGTAGTACTGATGACCTGCACTCCAGAACAAGCTACAGCCCTAACCAAGGTGTTCCTGTACAGTTACAGCACTGATATCTACCAAAAAGTGCAGAATATTGCCCAGCTATGTCTTCCCATCAAAATCCATTCTGATTAGTTCCAGACTGACCAGTCTCGTCCCAAGCATTAGCAACGTGATGGAAGACATGACCAACAGTGCTCTCACTCTCCAATAATCTGCTCACTGATGCCCAGATTGGGTTTTGCCAGAACCACTAGGTTACAGACCTCATCAGAGCCTTGGTCCAAAAACAACTGAATTCCAGAACAAATCCCTTGAAATCAAGACCAGATTCAGTCAAGAAGCTCTGATAAAATAAAGTAAATGGGCATCATGTGGAAAAAAACTCCAATGACTGGAGTCAGAACTTGCACAAACATAGATGGTTGTGTTGTGTCATTGAATAAGCCACACGAGACTGGAGCTGTAGAGGTAAAAGGTCTTTATTCAGCACGGCAGGTGGGCATTCTGGAAGAATCTTTCCTGGAGAATCCCTGGAGCATCTCCCTGAACTCAAAGTACAATCAGTTTTTATACTCTATATAACAAAAATAAAAGCAGGTGTTTGAATACAATTTCAATCGTTACAATAACTTAGTTTATTTCAATGTCTTGAGTCCAGACAATTGCTTCCATTGAATTACGTATTTATAACAGGAGCACATCTTAACTGACAAGGTACCTCTAAATATTCAAACACATTTTTTTGAGAAAAAGCAATACACGTGGATGGTCCAAAAGCTTGAGGATAGAAACCCCAGGCACCCAAAATTAGTGTTGTGAGGGCTGATTCGCTGGTTACACAAATACCCCAACTATTGTTTGACAGAGAAAATATGCTGATGTCCATGTCTGATGTGCTAAATAACAAAATAATCAGTCCGGTCTGGAACTTCCCTTGATCTCTGTCACAATGGTGCAAAATAACTTAGCTGCATATGTCTGATGCCCGGTTTGATGTAGGCCAATTAACATACCCCATTGTCTTCTGTTCGGCTGATGCATACAAGAATGTCTCATAGTCAGGTTATAAACCATATCTCTTCGGTATCCTCCTTCTGTGAGCCAGTAGCCTGCACTCTGAAAGTGCTATTTGTTTATAAACCTGTCCTTTTAATTTCAAAACTGCTTGTAGCTTACACTTGAACAAGTTTTTTTTTGAAGACAGATTCTCGTTTTTTTCTGCAATCCACATAATTCCTGATGGATGTCCCATGTCCAATAAGCCCTAACAGTTAGAAGTCAATCATCCCAGCCCCAGGATATCACTGCAGGAGTTCTTCAGAGCAGTGACCGAGGTCCAACAAGCTTCAGCTCCTTCATAGATTGCACAATGTTCAATTCCATTCGTAATTCTTCAGCAAGTGAAGCAGTTGATGGCTGCATACAGCAAGACCGAGACCATGTTTACACATAGGCTGATAAGTGAGAAGTAACGTCTATGCAACAGAAGTGCCAGACAATGGCAAAAGAAAGTCGGCGTGTCCCTGTTGATATTTATAGATGCACCTTGGAAGCATCCTATCCAGGTGCATCACTGCTTGGTATGGCAACTGCTTTGCCTGAGAATGCAAGAAGCTTCAGAGAGTTGTGGACATCACAGAAACCAGCTTCCCCTCCATGGACTCTGTCTATACTTCTCGCTGCCTCACTAAAGCAGCCAACATAATCAAAGACCCCACCCACCCCGGACATTCTCTCTTTTCCTCCCTCCCATCAGGCAGTAGGTACAAAAGCCTGAAAGCACATAGCACCAGGCTCAAGGACAGCTTCTATCCCACTGTTATAAGACTACAGAATGAAACTCTTGTACGATAAAATGGACTCTTGACTTCACAATCTACCTCAACATGGCTTTTGCACCTTATTGTCTGCCTGCACTGCACTTTCTCTGTAACTGTAACACTATATTCTGTGTTCTGTTATTGCTTTTCCCTGGTACTGTCTCAATGTACTGATGTGATGAAATAATCTGCAAGGATGGCATGCAAAACAAAGTGTTTCACTGTCCCTCAGTACATGTGACAATAACAAACCAATTTATCAATCTCCAACAAGACAGTCTAACCACCAGACACCATGGACACTCGGTGACATCACCATTATCAAGACCCCACTATCAACATCTTGAGGATGATCATGACCAGAAGCTCAATTGGATCAGCCAACTAAATACTGTGGTTGTCAACGCAGGTCAGAGGCTGGATATCCTGTGGCAAGAGGTTTAAATCCTGACTCCCCAAGGCCTTTCCACCAACAACAAGGCACTAGTCTAAGCACAGTGGAATATTCTGCACTTACCAGAATGAGTACAGTTCCAACAACACTGAAGAAGCTCAGCGCCATCCAAGACAAAGTAATTAATTCAATTGTGACCCTGAATATTTATTCTCCTCCACCATCAGCACATTATGTACTGCATGTGTACCATCTCCAAATACAATGCAGTATCGCCCTGCCTACTTCCATAAGACCTCAGAGAACCACAGCATCCACCACCAAGGAGGATTAGGGCAACAGATATAGGGGGATAACACCACCTGGAGATTCTGCTTGCACACTATCCTAACATGGAAATATATGACCAGCCCTTCACTGTTACTCCATCAAAATCCTGGAACTCCCTACCAAACAGGATTGTGGGAGTACTGTCATCAGGAGGACTGCAGCAGTTCAAGAAGGTGAGTCACCACCCTCCCTCTCAAGCAATAAATTCTGGCCGTTTGTGGCAACTCCTGCTCCCTGAAAAATGAATAAATTATAAGAAGTGCATTGTGCCTATTTTGAAATGTTTGTGGCCTTTTCTGGCAGAGTTTACACCCTGAGGAAATTAGACTGGGTACTTCCCGCAGTGATTCACAGCAATGCTGGCATCTTTTCCCCATTGTACTTTGTGTATGTGATGATAGTGTGCACCTTTCTATCGTACCAACAGAAATTGGATAAAAAAAAAATGACCCATGTTTTTGTTTCACAGTAAAATAGGGAGACACACAGAAAATCAAGAACCATGTGTGATTTAAAGGATCCCTGTGAGGTTATTCTTTTTTCTTGAATGACCTCGCCCTCCTCCCATTATTGATTTCCATGCGCTGACCTGTTGCTGACACACCTTGCTGAAAAACACAGCAGCATTTGTGGACTGGGTTCTGTAACCTGCAGCCCTTGATGATTATTATAGGGACAGGTATGAATCTCGATATTTCATCATGTGAGGGAGCCCCATTATCCAACACTGCTGTGTTAGCCCTTCTTCAGTCCCAATTTTGATAAGATAAGATATCTTTATTAGTCACATATACATCGAAACATACAGTGAAATGCATCTTTTGCGTAGAGTGTTCTGTGGGCAGCCCGCAAGTGTCACCATGCTTCTGGCGCCAACATACCATGCCAAAACTTCCTAATCCCTACATCTTTGGAATGTGGGAGGAAACCAGAGCACCCGGAGGAAACCCACGCAGTCACAGGGAAAACAAACAAACTCCTTACAGACAGTGGCCGGAATTGAACCCGGGTCACTGGCACTGTAATAGCGTTATGCTAACCGCTACACTACCGTGCCTGCTTCTCCTTGCTTCCTTCCCATTTCCCACCCATACACCTTACTCCCACTCTGACCATGTTTCCCTCAGCTCCATGACAGCATATATAAGATGGTAGATGGTGTAGGTAGGAGAAGGTAGGTGATTCCTTATAGCAAGGATATCCCAATTTAGGTAATTTATTTGGTGACACCTGATATGGGGAGAGGGCAAATAGCACCCTTTTAACCCACCAAATTCCAATCAGTAGGCTTTATATTGAAGAGCAGAGAAATGGTATCACTGGTTCTGACCATAGATGTTAATTTTACCTTTTATAGAGCCAGAAGTTGTTTTTGTGACCTTTATCTTTTCCATAAAGAGACTAACAGACTCCAAAGACTGCATAATGCAGAGAACATGGACATAAAAAGATGTATTTCTGTCAAAATAGCACACCATCTTGTTAAAATATATAACTTTCATTTTGTCCTCTGTGATTTTGTGGTACATGGTTTGGAGACTTCCATTAGATTTGATTAATACCTCACGGAAGACTAACCCTGGAATAGCACCAAAATAAATAGCAAGTCCTGTTAGGTCTGAGCAGTTAAGCAATTTTGTCTGAAAGTCGATAGGAATGTAAATTTGAAGATCATACACAGAATAACGACTAAACTTGTGCTTGTTGCTTACTGGGAGGAGGCTTACCAATTAATTAAATTGTACCTTAAGAAAAGGCCCCACAATGTGGAGAAAGGGACTTGCCTGTGGTATTAAGATATACAATAGTAAGGTTTCAGATTCAAGCTGTTTGTTCAGTACTGACTAATATCTTCTGGATATGCAGTTGGGCAGCAAGTTTTGGTCTTGGGATAGAGTAATAGAGTTATTGACAGATACAGGCTCATCATCCCACTCAGTCCACACTGACCATCAATCACCCATTTCCAATAATCCTACCTTAATACTATATTTTCTCCTCCCTTATTCTCATCATCTTCTCCCAAGTTTTACCACTCACCTACACCCTAGTGGCAATCTACAATGGCCCATTGATCTAGTAACCATATGTTTTTATGATGTGGAAGAAAACTGAGCACCCAGGGAAACCCATCTGGTCACAGGGCAAACTCCAGACAAGCAGCACAGGTCAGGATTGAACCAGGGTCTCTGGCACTGTGAGACAGCATCTCTACCAGCTGCACCACTGTGCTGCTATGATTGTGAGTCCTAGAATCAGAGAGTAATGGAATGGTACAGCATGGAGACAGGCCCTCGGTCTGACTCACCCATGCTGACCGTGACGTCTATCTATGCTAATCCCATTTTCCTGCATTTGGCTCATCTCCCTCTATTCCTTTCCTATCCATGTACTTGTCTAAGTGTTTTTTAAATGCCTCTGCCATCTCCTCTGGCAGCTTGTTCCATGAACCCACCAATCCTTTATGTGAGAAACTAGCCCCTCAGATCTCTAAATATTTCTCCTCTCATCTTAAACTAATGTGTTCTAGATTTAGACTCCCCTACCATTGGATGAAGACAGTGACCATCTACCCTATCTATGCCCTTCATAATTTTATAAAGTCACTCCTCAGCCTCTGCATCAACATCCCAGCCTATCCAATCCCTCCTTGTAACTAAAGCCATAAATATTAAATCCTAAATTAGAATAAAGCCCCGAGCCCTAAAGCCCCATTCCAGGCAACATCCTGATGAATCTCTCTTCACTCTTTTAGCACTGGTCTAAGGTAGTAACCAGAACCACCCAGTATTCCAAGGGTGACCGAACCAATGTCTTGTACAGCTTCAACCTGATATCCCAACTATTATACTCAGTACCCTTGTCTGTGAAGGTGAACAAGCTAAGTGCCTTCTTCACTATCCTATCCCCCATGTCACCATTTTCGGAGAGCTATGAACTTGCACCCCAAGGTTCCTCTGTGCATCAAAGCTTCAAAGTTCCCTGTCATTTACTGTATATGTCTTTGCAGTATTAGATGGCCTAAAATGCATTACTTCATACTTGTCTGAATTAAATTGCATCTGCCATCACTCTGCCCAACTTTCCAGCTGATCTGTGTCCCTCTATATCTTCAGGCAACTATCCTCACAACCTACAACTCCACTAATCTGGGGTTGGAGATGAGAGGTGGCAGGGGGATGGGATGGGAATAACAGTGGCCCTAAAGGAAATCAACCACACGCCATTCCAAACTATCTTTGATCCAAGATAGTCTGTCTTTTTGTGGGATACATGGAGGTGTCTTTGTTTCGGTCTTGTTCCTCTCCACACTTTTCCAGTACTGCATTGTTCCACATCCTGCACTCATACTGTACTCAAAATTTTCATTCATTTTCCTACACCTCATTGGTTCCTATCTTTGTGCTGGATACTAGGCGAGGAATTTCAATGTATCATAGAAAGTATTTTGTTTTCTATATGGAACTTTTTTTCCCTGTTAGATTAACATTCTGTGGGTGACTTTGGGCACTCTTATCAAATGAGTATTATTGAGTTAGTTGTTCATTATTCATCTATTTAATTTCCATCAAAAGCCATTGTACATTGTTACCATAATCAAAATTACCCTAACTTTGCAACAAGTGTTTACATGTGTGTGTGTGTGTGTGTGTGTGTGTGTCTGTGTGTGTGTGTATGTGTGTGTGATTGAAGGAGTATGGAGCCACAGAGCCACTGGTGTTTACAGCAATTATCAATCTCCCTGCTGGCTTCCTTGAAAGAATAAAGCCTTATAGTCTTGTGATGTAGGAACAGTACTCTTCATCTTTTATTCAGAATATAATTGTTGTCAAGAACATATGTGACAATAAAAAGCATCAAACTGAATGTAAAACTCAGATGTTTTGATATGAGCTGGGATTTGGGGTCATGTTATATCCCAGAAATGAAGTCAGCAGATTTTTTTGATTGAAAAGTTTTGTCCTAGAAACCAAAATTAGCCCATACTCTCTGGAGTTTAGTGGAGTGCCAGGTGATCTCATTCAGACATACAAAATTTTGAGAGAATTTGACAGGGTAGATGTTTAGAGATTGCTTTATCTATCTGGAAAATCTGGAGCTGGGAGTTATTGGTCTCACAACAAGGGATGAGATGTTTAGGACCAAGATGAGGAGACGTTTCCATTTATGGAGGGCTGTAAATCTTTGGAATTCATTACTGCAGAAACCAGCAGAAGCTCAGCCATTGAATAAATTTGAAGGTGAGATCAATGCCCAATACCATTTGAAAACCTTCAATAAATGAATCAGTCTGCACCTGCATGCAGTAAGACTTGGAGAACATTCAGGCATGGACAGATGAGTGGAGAGTAACCTTTGCACCACAAAAACACAGGCAATGCCCATCTCCATCAAAAGAGAGTTTAACCAACTACCCTTGAAATTCAATTCTATTAGCATTGCTCAGAATCCACCATCAATAGCCAGGGGATCACCAGTGACCAGCGGCTCAACAGAAACACTATGGCTACAAGAACAGGTCAGAGGCAGCGAGTGACTTACTCTTGTACTCAATGTCACAGCCGATGAAGGCAAACACACTATACGCCTTCTTCACCACCTGCTCTACCTGTATGGACCCTTTTAGGAAACTATGTACTTACACCCCTAAGTCTCTCTGTTCACCAACATTTCCCAGGGCCCTACCATGGCATACTGTGTATGTCCTGCCCTGGCTTAACTTCTGAAAATGCGTCACTTTGCACGTTTCTGAGCTAAATTCCATCTGCCATTCCTTTACCGACTTGATGTAACCTTGGAGAACCTTCTTCACTGTTGGCTACACGGCTAATTTTGGTGTCATCTACAAACTTATTTTTCACGCTACCCGCATTCTCATCCGAATCATTAACATATATAACAAACATTAATGTATGTGGCAAACTAGCTTCACAATTGTACCACCCACTCTCTGATGATCAGAAATATTTTAAAATATTCAAAAGTATAAAGCTAATTTAAAACAAAAGATTAAATTCACCTAAAATGCTATTTATATGATATAAATTGCCCCCAGAACACTCTACGCAAAAGATGCATTTCACTGTGTGCTTCAATGTACATGTGACTAATAAAGAGATCTAAATTAGAAACATTAAATTCAAGTAAAATTTTAAAAAACAAACCTTACCTTTTCAATCCAGATTGGTGACACTATTGGCAGACCATACACCAGCCGTTGCTATTTAAAGCAAAAGGGACAAATATGGAGCATATTCTGCCCCTATCAACTCAGCACAACTGAGCTCCTGCCCTTTTCCCAGCATTTGTCCCCTCGAGCTTCCTGACTTCCACACTGCTGTTTGCAATGCGATCAGCCGATGGTTCTGGAGAGAAGCTTCGGAATAAATATAATTCCAGCTAATATCTTAATCAAAAGACAGTGACTCTGACACTGCAACATGTTCTCTGTTCACTACAGCAGTCATTGAGTACTAGAGCATAGAAACAGGCTTTTTGGCCCATCACATCCTTGCCGGCCATCAAGAACCCATTTATGCTAATTATATTTTTCCTCTCATATCACTATCAATCCCTGTCCCCTAATTCTCCTGCCACTCACTTACTCTCAGAGAATTTATAACAGCCAATTAATCAACTGCCAATGCATCTTTGGGATGTGGGAGGAAACCGGAGCACCTGGGAGATATCCACATGGTTACAAGGAGAACATGCAAACTCCACACAGCCAGCGCCCGAGGTTGGGATTCAACCTGGGTTTCTGGAGCTGCACCTCTTTTCTGCAACAAGTTTAGCTTCCGTGAAACGATGTGTTCAAATCTACAGTGAGACTTAAACCCATTAATCTGTTGACTCAAAGATAATCAACTCCATTGTGAGCAATTTTGGGCCCCGTATCTAAGGAAAGGTGTGCTGGCCCTAAGGAGGGTCCAGAGGACGTTCACAAGAAAGATCCCATGAATGGAAGTCTTAACGCATGAGGAGCGATTGATGTTTTTGGCTCTATACTCAATGGAGTTCAGAAGGATAAGGGGGCATCTCATTGAAACCTACCAGATACTAAAAGGCTCAGATAGATTGGATGTGGAGAGGATGTTTCCATTAGTAGGAGAGTCAAGGAACTGAGGGCACAGCCTCAGAATAAAGGGACATCCCTTTAAAACTGAGATGAGGAAAAATATCTTCAGCCAAAGGGTGGACAATCTGTGGAATTCGTTGTCATCGAGGGCTGTGGAGGCCAAGTCATAGGGCGTATTTAAGGCAGTGATTGATAGGTTCTTAATTGGTAAGGGGGTTACGGGTTATGGGGAGAAGGCGTGAAAATGGCAGTTGAGAAAAAAAGCCATGGTTGAATGGCGGAGCAGACTCGATGGGCCGAATGGCCTAATCGTGCTCCTATATCTTATAGTCTTATAGTCTATTTGTTTTTATATTGATGGTAATTTTCCTAAAATCTTTGGTGTCTGCCACTTGAAAGGAGAAAGGTAGCAGATTGATGGGAACATCATCACCTTCAACTTCCCTTCCAGCTCACAGGTTATTCTGCACACATCACCATTCTTTCATCATTGCTGGATCAATTTCCAGGAACATTGTTGCTTCAGCTTTGGAGAAGAATCTCTTCACATTGACTGCCGAGGTTCAGGAAGAATTCCTGCCAGCTCTTTCTCAAGGACCAACTAGGGAAGGGCAATGAAAGCTGCCTTTACTATTTACACCCATGTCCCAAGAGTGAATTTTTAAAAGGGGTTACTGGTATATTCATATCACACTGGGTTATGATGCAGGCAGCTTCATTTAAAAGCAATTTCCCTTAATAACTCTCGGTGGCCAGGGACCAATCATTCCATTCCTTTTAATGGAAATTGATTTCTTTGATGTGTGCCACTTTTTTGATGTAACATTTCAACCAGGCAGTTTACCTCAACTACTGATAGCCTCATAAGCTTGTGAAAATTAGACATCTGAAAAGTTCACATAACTTCAGATGCCTCCACCTTCCTCCAATCCACCATCCCCCACATGTTCCACCCCGCCCAGCATGATGTACTCTTGTAATGTACTCGCACACCACCAGGCTCAAGGTCAGCTTCTATCCCACTGTGATAAGACTATTGCAAGGTCCCCTTATACGATGAGATGGACTCTGACCTCACAATCTACCTTGTTATGACCTTGCACCTTATTGTCTACCTGCAATGCTCTTCCCTGTAGTTGTGACACGTTACTCTGTACTGTTATTGTTTTTACCCTGTACTACCTCAATGCACTGTGTAATGAATTGATCTGTATGAACGGTATCCAAGATAAGTCTTTCACTCTACCTTGGTACAAGTGGCGATAATAAACCGATACCAATACCAATACGATTCTCAGTGAAACTACGCAGATCCCTCAGTGAGACAGGAATGGTTATTAGTAACAAGAAGGACTGTAACAGCACAGCAGCACAAATACAGTTATCTGAGAAACTGAACACCCTGTGTGTTTTGAGCAAGACACTTTGACAATTTTCAAAATAACTCTGGTTGGAAAATCCATTTCAGAAGAAGGCTTATTAAGATCTTTTATTCGGCAGAATAGCAGTAGTAGTGTGCAATGCCTTTATTGATTCATTTTGTTTTGAGGAATATTTTGAATTTGTTCTTCTAGTGGATTGTGCTGCTGCGCACTACGACATGTTCCTCATTTTGCTGTTAATCAGGGTCACTCACACCAAGAGCACGCACACCAAGTGCAGCAAGGGGTTCCGTGGACAATTCTTAAATACTGTAACTTCAGGGCTTTGTTGAAGATTAAAATCTTCTACGAAGCTTTCTTTATCCATTCTCAATGCATACCTGACATCTCAAAACAACTTCCAGTTGAATGCAATTGTTACAGATGGCCTGATTTTGCGATTTTGACCTGCTTCATGTCAGTTTCATGTTTTCATGGCTTTACTTCCATTCTTGTTATTGGTGGATTATAAAGCAATATAACGTAGCCAGGTTATACTGGAAGTCCACAGGATAGAGTTCCTCACATTGCATTGTCAGAATAAACTGAATATGGAAGATTACAATCAAAGTCTGGTTGTCATACCATAGAAAGGATGCGATTAAGCTAGAAAGGGTGCAGAAAAAAAATCGCAAGGATGTTACCGGGACTGGAGGACTTGAGTTATAAGGAGCTGCAGGAAAACCTGGGATTGTTCTCCCTGGAGTGAAGGAAACTGGAGTGTGACTTGTAGAGTTTATAAAATCATGAGGGGCGTAGATAAGGTGGATCCTCACAGTCTTTTTCCCCAGGATAGGAGAGTCTAAAACTAGAGGACCTAGGTTTAAAGTAAGAGGGAAAAGATTTAAAATGGACCTGAGGGGTAAGTTTTTCCACACAGAGGGTGTTGATTATGTGGAATGAGCTGCCAGAGGAAGTAGTAGAGGCGGGTACAATTGCAACATTTAAATGACATTTGGACAGGTACATAGATCAGAAGGGTTCAGAGGAATATGGGCCAAATGGGACAGGCTCAGATAGGCAGCTTTGTAGGTCGAAGGGCCTGTTTCTATGCTGTATAACTCTATGGCTTATGAAGATCTGGTGTGCTTGTAATTCTAAGTACACTGCCTGCCAGTGAAACAATTCAACTGGAATGTCAAACTCGCACATTTTAATGTAATTGTTGCAATCCCAGGCAAAGTCCTTGAAGGAATTTAGTGGAAAAGCTTTCTTAAAGAGTCTAAGTTGATTCATTTCTGATGATCAGCTCAGCCTCATCTCCTTCCCTTCCCTTCCAGGTTAAATCTGACAATAACCAACCTTTTCTGAGCATGTTATGGAGTTGTACAGCAGAGAAACAGGCCCTTTGGCTAATTACCATCTTTCTCGACCCTTTTGTCTATCTATACTAATCCCATTTGCTCGCCCCCAGAACACCCTACGCAAAAGATGCGTTTCACTGTGTGTTTCGATATACATGTGAGTAATAAAGATATCTCATCTTATATCTTTCCATGTGTTACCTATTTAAGTGTCTGTCCAAATGCATCTTAAACAAAGTAATTGTACCCGATTCCACTACCTCCTCTGGCAGCACATTCCAGATATCAACCACTCTCTGTGTCAAAAAATTACCCCTCAGATCCCCATTAAAACTCCTTCCTTTCACCTTAAACCTATGTCCTCTTGTTTACGATATCCCACCATGGGAAAAAATGGATTTTGACTATCTACCCCATCCATGTCTCTCATAATCTTATGTAGTTCTATCCGGTCACCCCTCAGCCACCCTTGCTCCAGAGAAAACAAGCCCAGCCTTTCCCTATAACTGAAGTCCTCCAATTCTGGCAACATCCTGGTGATTCTCCTCTGTACCCTCTCTAGTGCAGTCACATCCTTCCTGTAGCATGGCAAGCAGAACTGCACACAGCAGTCAAAATGCGGTCTAACCAGTGTTTTGTAATGTTGCCATGTTGTAATGCTGAAACAAAACCATTTCGAAGCATTATTTGCAATTGTTAGATTGACGTGGATCTCATGGTCTACAGAGATAGGGATGGTTATTAGAGGTGGGAAGGAGAGGAAGAAGCTGCAAAGGGAAAAGAGACAGTCAGTCATGCTGAGGATTTCAACCTGATAGAGGACAACATTGTTTAGTTCTGCCCTTGTACCTGTGGGCTCAAGTGGAGGGCTGGAATTGTTTTAAGTTATGTTTTGTTCAATATAGAAACGTTCTGGATGGGTGGATGCAGGTTAGATGTGCAACGGCAAGGTGGGGCAAGGGATGAATCACAACATCCATTCTCAGAATGACAGTATCGTGGAATAGTTAAAGCATGGATGGAGGTCATTCAGTCCATCAAGTCTATACTGGCCATATGGACAATCCAGCTAATTTATCCTGTCCTTTCCACATAACCCTGAAAATACTTCCCTTTCAGATATTTATCCAGCTCCATTTTGAATGTTGCAATTAATTCTGCCTGTCTCACTGCCCTGAGAGTGTACTCCACACCCTAAACACTCTCTGAATAAGATTGTTTTTCCCTCTTGTCACTTTTTGTTATTTTGCCAATTACCTTTGTTCCCTCCCTCTTGTTCCATGCATGAATGGGAACAGTTACTCTTTATCCATAGACTTCTTGATTGTAAATATCTCCATCAGACTTCCTTGGAACCCATTCTGCTCCAAGGTGAACAATCCCAACTTTTCGAATCTATCCGTATAACCGAAGTCCCTCATCCCTGGAATCATTTCAGTAAATCTCTGCTGCTTCCTTTATGAAGCCTTCACATCTTTCCTAAAATGTCATACCAAGTTTGGGACACAATACTTTAGTGGTGTTTTGTAAATGTACATTGTGACACTGTACTTTCCGCCTTTATAAAGCCCTGGAGAATTCTAGAGTTTCCCATGTGTGGCTTATCCAACCTGGCCAAACAACCCAAGGACTTGACAAAATGGTTGGTACACTTGTCACTTAAATTCTCCAACCTATTTGCACTCAGATCCCTCTGTCTTTAATCTTCCAGTGAAATTGACACAAGTTTAAGGAACAACACTCTATCTTCTGACTGAGAACAATGCAGTCTTCTGGACCAAGCATTTCAGATAATTAGCAATTCCAGCCTTTTTATCTCACGTTGCTGGCATTCTTGGATGTTTTTTATTCTCTTTTCTTCTGGCAATTTTACATATTTATTTCTTTTCCTTTCCTTACCGACGTTTATTATTCACGAATACTGTTACTGCTCTTTGGCAGCAACGTCCCCATTCCTCCTCCCTGTCATCCCTCTCATTCTCCTCTCCCTCCTTTCCTGAATCTTAAAACTAGCTTCGCCTCTAACTTTTTCTATTTCTGATGAGATGCCATCAATCCGAGACACTGCCTCTGTCTCAACAGATGTCGCTGGGCATTTCCATTGCTTTCAGTTTCATTTTAGACTTCCAACATCTGGAGCATTTTCATTTTGGATTAGTCTGTTGTACCAAAAAAGGCTGAAGCACACACAGTAAAGTTTATGAATTTGTGGGAATTTCTGCCACAGATTAAACATGTACCAAGCTCAGTGCAGATGATGGTTTAGTGTCTGACAACCTATTCATGTGGATCTGGTCAAAGTAACATATCCAGTTCTATCAGCATTAGAACATCACACATGTAAATATACCAACATGGAAGGAAGATGAGTGAACTATTACATTGGCAGGAGGTTTTCCCATCAGTCCAACTTGTTTCTAACTTGGGTTACAGTTCTGACTGTATCATCTACATCTCCTTCCAAAGTATTCCCTGAGAAAGAAGTAGCAGAACATAAAGAAAACAGCCTGCAGTATATACCAGCCCTGTCTCCTTCAAGCACGAACACGGAATCCACAAGAGTAAGAGAATCCACCACAATATTAAATATACAGTACTGTATAATCTTTTGTCATGGCATTTTACTCCTGTGAGAATTATTTTCTTGCTTTGTATGACAAATCATCATTTACACTTTAGAAGCAATTGATGACATTTGCTCCCTATTGGACTTCAAATATTAGCTTTCAGATTGTACTCATCCATGACAGTGATACTTAATGTAAGAAATCATATCATGATGCTTTCCATTACTTCTCATCTCTCCTTTGATCTTGCCACTTGTGCAAGCATTGAAAGATAATTATCTAACAGTAATATCTGCACAGGAGACATATCAAAACAAAACACACCTTCAAAACCGTTACAATATGATATTTCAGAAAAAAGTCTTTGTTGATTGGATCTGAATCACTTCCCAGGTGACTCAGGCATTTTGGATCTGCTGCTTCAGTTAATCTCCCTCTATAGGTCAAATAAAAGTATATATTTTTTATTATGAGGCAGAATTGTGACAACATATGTGAATTTTTATAACAATTTTGAACTACACGCTGTAACATTTTGATAATTAAACAAGTAAACATTTATCTGCATAAATGGGAAGAATTATATAACAAATTCTAAATTCATTGACCGTTGTCATTGAAGTACACAAGTTTTCTACTGAATAATCACAGTTGTAGTTGTTGAATAGCCTCGGAAACACAATGGCACAGCTGGTAATAATGTTACCTCACAGATCTGGTAATCTGGGTTTGATCCCAATCGCTAATGTTATATGTGTGGAGTTTACACATTCCTTGTGAATGTGTACTGCGGAGGGTTTCCCATGGATGCTCTAGTTTCCTTCTGCATCTCAAAGATGTGCTGGTAAGTAGGTTGATCGACCACTGTAAATTACCTGTTGCTGGTTCGTGGAATTGATGGGTATGTGAGAGAGAATAGATTATAGGGAAGTTATTGGGGGAATGTGATACCTCTGAGACCCAGAACAGATTTAATGGACAGAATGCTCTCCTGTGTGAAATGAAAACGCCAAATGAATATGAAATAATTGTATTCTTTAACTGCATGCTCCACCTTTTGCTATATTTTTAATGGAATACTGAAAGTTTTCTTTTTGTTTATGCACTACACTTCTTTAAAGAAGAGCACATTTTTATTGAGGCTAGTTGTAAAAGGCAGTGCATTAGTATTCTTTGCATTCATTTCACTTTTCCATAAATACTCTTGTAGTTTATACATGGAAAAACTGGTTATCACAGAAATAAATTGTACAAAGACTAAGACCTAGTAAAGGTCTCTATAATGACCAATTCTTCCTCGTGAAGTAACAGCTCGCTTATTTTGCTTGTCATTATTAGTGGGCACATCATCCAGCTAGTTTTAGTGATGGACATATACCTTGTACATTGTGGATTGCCCCTTGATATTGGATGATTTCTGCCACTTCACCGTTAGCCATGAACAAGTCCCAGTGTATCCTTCACATTCCAGTTCATGGCATTCCTGCTGCAGAGCATTACTTGTCAATTCCTTGACTGGGAGGTTAAGGGTGAGCTGGATACTTGGACAAGCAACAGGAATCAGGCAGCAAACTTGTGCAACTCAGTTTCTGCAGAAGGCTATGGCTGATACCGAATGGTGTAAGTACCTGTCTCTATTGGAGATTTATTGTTGATGCCTAATACCCAATCTCTCCAGCCCAGATAGTCAACAATTACAACCATGGAGCCTGAATGGTAGTAAATTGTTCTTTGGGAGTTTGTTGTGTTGTATTGTGTTGGGCAGTACAGTTCAGAAGGCAACCACTGGCATTCAGTCATTTGCACCAGGTAAATCCCAGAGTTATACAGACCTGTTGTAATTTGGGACTTAGTGAGGATTAGGTGTCACTGCCCATGTTACCATGTGTGCTGCCCAGTGGTGGAACCTGGCCTTATAGGAAGCCACTCTCCAGTCAATGCTAACCTAGGCCGGGTCAGGGACTTACTTTAATTTAAATTAGTGTTTCAATGATTTATCTTTCATGTGTTGAATGAATTTTATTTCTTCAATTATTTACATTAATTTTAATATTCTGTAACTGTCTTTGAATGCCAGAACATTCAAAAACTGTTAAATTGTTTGACAGCTTGGCCAAGAGGTGAGGCTCCAGTCCAGCTTTACCTTCCATCAAAGTCGGTCAGGAGTCCTCTGGGTGAACGGCTCAGGTTTGTAACTTCTGAGGTCTGCTCACCATTGGAATCTCATTGCCCTTTGACAAATATCTCCAGGTTCCAATGAGTCATGAAGTTGTACACGTAAAATCGGACCCTTCGGCCGACCGGGTCTATGCTGACCGTCATGCCTATCTATACCAGTAACACTTGCCTGGACTAATTGCATATCCCTCTATGCCATATTCATTCAATTACCTGCCCTGGTGTACTTTGACTTTGCAATTCAACATCTTTCTCTGTGAGTCCTTGCTTTCTTTCTCAGCATTTAAATCGCACTGGTTAAGAATTTCACCATTCCATGTTCTGTTTCCCACAGGATGCCTCAGCAAACACATCACGCAATGACAATGTCTTATATCCCCTGGCTCACAAGGAAAAGTAATAATGAAATGTAGAATGAGGGAAAAATCTAACTGCAGTAAAACTCTGTTGATTGAGTACACTCAAGACTTTGGTGGTACTGGGTCATTGGATGTTATTCCTTTTTTATACTCCAACATGCTATTATTTCACTTTTTTCATGGTTGTACAATAGAATAATGCATTTTCCAGTGAACTTAGTAAGTTTAAAGGGAACAAGGGAAACTGAAGCAGGTGAGCTTAAAAGGAGCACTGTGGGTTCCCAGTGAGTTTATGGAGAGTTTGGGAACCAGGCCTCAGGTAAGTTTAAAGGGATTGTGGGAGATGGGACTTAACTGTGTATAAAGGGAGCACAGGAACTGGTGCTCAAGTGAACTTCAAGGGAGCGCAGAATCTTGTGCCTTGGTGTGTGAAAGGGAGGGTGGGAATTAGCACGTGGTGAGGCAGATGTCAAACCATCAGGATTTTAAACAATTGGATGGCGAATTATTCGAGTTTTACGACAATAGTTTACAAACCAGAATATCATGTGCCAGCAAAATGAATGTATCGCTGTTTCCCTAAATCCTCGAGAGGGGGAACAGAATGTGGAAACCTTGGATCATAAATCCCACTTTTTCATATTATTGAATCCCAGGACTTCTAAATGATTCTGAGAAATTCATACCTTCCTATCCCAGCTTATATCTCACAGGAACACAAACTTTAACATGACAGAAGTTAAACTTCATAATCTAAAGGAATAACTTCAATGTTCTAATATTATCAAAAGCACATTGTCTTCAAAAATATTAGTAATTATCTGTTAGCTTCCAATTCTACATTTCCAAATTGACCTGGCTTCTCTGTTACATTATTTCTCCATTGAATTTTGTAAATTCAAAGTCATTGCAACTTATTAACTCCCTTGTCTGCCTTAACACTTACTTTACATGGCAAATTTTAAAGCTCATATAGAACATGCAGGAACAGGGAGGAAAGGATTGTTGAAGCTGACTCTTGACATGTGGTGACTCTCATCTACGCTGTCCTTCCTGCTCCTTCCAATCAGCCAAGAAATTCTTGGAGAGAAGCAAGAACAAAGAACATTAGAACAATTTGGGAAAGGTAAGTTTGGAAAATTCCTCCCCAGCTCTCGAGGTGATTGAAAAAGTTCCAGGAACTCAAGGTGACTTCTTTTTTGGTTTCTCATGGTTTCAAAGAATGATATGTCAGATTGCCTAATAACTAGTTCTGAAGAATATGTTGAGGTGATATATCAGAAGATTCACAATTCAAATGAATCAAAATGTTATATGACACAGAAGGAGGCCATTCAGCCCATCATCATCTTTGATACAGAGTCTAGTTGTCTTGATCTTTCTCTGTGGCCCTACATATTTTTCCATTTCAACAATATATTTGATTCATTTTTGAAGATTATTATTGAATATATATTACAGATATAAACAGATCAATATTTGAGCCACTTATACCCTTTCAGATTGCATATGCACAAGATGTTTTGACATGGCAGTTATCCTTATCTTTTTACCACAGGGACTTCACTTCAATCCCACCATCAGAACAAGCATCTGCTCGCTATATTGGTTGCAACAAATCTGCACATTCTTTGCTTGCATTGGCTAAGTCCTGCCCGTAGAAGAAAGTGTTGTCTTAAATAAAAAATATCACTCAGAGAAGTAGCAGGAATATGCTTTGTGTGGAAAGGGGAAACAATCTAATGATGCAATTGCATGTGTACTTCTGAGGTGAGGTATGAAGTCCATTGCTGATTAAGAGAAGAGAAACATTGCTCCCTATCTGTCAGTGTTGTATCTGATCAGAGTCTCCTGAGGTGGATAATAGTTGCCAAAGATAAACGATGGATGTGTGAAACTCAAAATGTCCCTTCTCAAGTACAAGATATCACAGACAAGCAAATAAAGAAATACTTTCTCCCACCTTTGCCTCAAATTCTGTAAAGGAATATAAAATGAACATACTGCAATTCAGATATTGAAGCATTAAATCCAAGAGTTCAATTGGCTCAGTGGTTTGCCATTGCTATAATCAGGAGATATCTATCTAATTAACAATATATGAGCCCATGAATGCCACCAACTTAATCCTGAAGATCAATGCATACCCATTGAAGACTGAGATGAGGAAGAATTCATTCCCTTGGAAGGTTGTGACTCTATGGAATAGAGCTGTGGAAGTGGAGTCATTATTTATGATGAAGACTAATCGATCTTTTGATGAAAGGAGAATCAAAAGTTATGGGAATCAATGAAAAAGTGGAATTAAGGATAAAGGCCACTTGAGCTGTTGTCTTATTAAAAGAAGGAGCAGGGCCAAGGGACCATATTTATTCCTTCTGGTTTTATTTTCATCTGGAGTAGGTCCTGAACATTTGTGACTAAATTAAGTAATTACTCAAACTAAAGTCACGTTGTTGTGAAGGGCATCAACACATAAAAATTCTGTAGTAATTTTTTTCCTGATTTAACTATCATCTGGCACTATGTTACTTCATAATTTATATTTGTATAGGAATTTAATACAGGATGTCAATAGTGTTAAAGGTTTACAAAGCATCATTTTCTCTGGGCCCTCCTAAATTACAGGGCATTGCAGTATCCCATCTCAATGCATGACCAAGTTCTGGTTACAAGCTCAACATGGACATGCAGCATTAAACTGATGTCTATGTAAATAGCTCATGATACCTTTTCAGACATATCATCTTATTCAACATGGAGCTTTTCAAAGCCAAATTGATTTCCGCTTTGATGCATAAAATATAAATGTCTCTGCTTCATGCAAA
The DNA here is from genome assembly GCF_009764475.1 of Pristis pectinata. Taxonomy (NCBI): domain Eukaryota; kingdom Metazoa; phylum Chordata; class Chondrichthyes; order Rhinopristiformes; family Pristidae; genus Pristis; species Pristis pectinata. The sequence continues at coordinate 24,774,373 of NC_067427.1, forward strand.
GACAAATGGCTGCTGACATAATAGTCAATGCAGTTCAAGCTTAACTCAATTTATGAAACTGGTTCAGATTTTTTTTCATTGGATAACCGAATATATAATAATATAATATAATAAATACAAGTGTTATTTTATTGTTTGAATATTACTCGAAAACACAATGCATCCTTTATACACTGGGGCACCTTTCGTAAAAATAAATCTGTATTATATCTGCTTGGTCAATATTACTGAGCCTTCAGATCATGAATGAATTCAGGCAAAGCTACATCATTATAGTTAACACGTATGGAAACAATTCAAGTTTAAAGTTTGTTATATATTCAAAGATAAGCAGCAAAATATCAGAATCAGAATCAAATTTATTATTACTGACTTATATGTCGTGAAATTTGTTATTTTGCAGCAGCTGTACAGTGCAAAGACATAAAAATCACAGTAAATTATAAAATAATAGTGCAAAATAAAAGAATAATGAAGTAGTGTTCATGGGTTCATGGACCAGTCGGAAATCTGAGGGGAAGAAGCTGTTTCTAAGTCATTGAGTGCGGGTCTTCAGGCTCCTATATCTCCTCCCCGATTGCTGTAACAGGAAGAGAGCATGTCCTGGATGGTGAGGGTCCTTAGTGATGGATACCACCTTCTTGAGGCACTGCCCCTTGAAGATGCCCTTGATGGTGGGGAGGGTTGTGCCCCTGAGGAGCTGGTTGAGTCTCCAACCTTCTGCAGCCTCTTGTGATCCTGTGCATTGGAGCCTCCATACCAGACAGTGATGCAACCAGTCAGAATGCTCTCCGCTGTACATCTGTAGAAATTTTCAAGAGTGGTTTCATGCAGGATCCAGTTACGCTTTTGGCCTGACAGTGTTTCATCCGCTGTGTTGATCTCACTGCTTGCTGATAGACCATGGCTTATGAAATATTCCGATCCATTTCTTCTATCTTAAAATGTCTTCTTCTGTCTACCTGCAATGTACTTCCTCTGTAGCTGTGACACTTCGTATTCTGTTAGTGTTCTTACACTCTATTACCTCAATGTATTGTGTAATGAATTTATCTGTATGAATGGTATGCAAGACAAGCTTTTCACTGTACCTCGGTACAAGTGACAATAATAAACCAATACCAATACCTATTGAAAATCTTGAAAACAGATTGTGATATTTGACAGTGTCATTGAAAATGTACTGTGTTGTCAGGCTTCCTCATATGATGCTATGTTCTTTCAGTAAGCATTACTGAAAAGCTCTTGCTGACTTATTCATAGTGCCCACAGTTTGACATGCAAGTTCGTGGATGTTATCACCTGTTGGTATTCAAGGTTAGCGGATAGTCATTTAAAATTGATTTGTGCAGGAACTTCCTCTCACAAAGAGTGGTGAATCTCTGTAATTTTCTATCTCAGAAAGTAGTGGAGGCTAGATTACTGTGGGTATTTAAAGAAGAAGTGGATACATTTTTGAAAGAATAGGGAATTGAGGGCTTTGGAGAAACAGCACAGAAGAGGAGATAAGTCTGGGGCAGATTAGCCATGATCATATTGAATGATAGGACAGGCTTGATGGATCGAGCAGTCTACTTGTGCTCCTACTTTCTCATGACGTATTGCAAGAGGACCACAGAGATCCTCCAAGACCACAGTAAGGATCTCCTGGCAGAAAGTTACCAGGGAAGTCTCTGTCAGGAGATGTGTGCAGTTGATGAATGAGTGAACTTTCAGGAAGCCTGCAATGATGGTAAATACTCATGGCTGGTCAGATTGTTGCTGTGTGCTGCTGGAGAAGTGGACAGGAGACGCAAGAGGCTGCAGATGCTGGAATCTGGATCCTCTCTGTGGTTCTCTTGTAAATTATCATGAGAAAGTAGGAGCACAAGTAGACTGATCTCGTCAAGCCTGTCCCATCATTCGATATGATCATGGCTAATCTGCCCTAAACCTATCTCCTCTTCTGTGCTGATTCTACAAAGCCCTTCATTCCCTATTCTTTCAAAAACGTATCTACTTCTTCTTTAAATACCCACAGTAATCTAGCCTCCACTACTTTCTGAGATAGAAAATTCCAGAGATTCACCACTCTTTGTGAGAGGAAGTTCCTGCACAAATCAGTTTTAAATGACCATCCCCTGACTTGAATCCCAACGGGTGATAACATCCACGGACTTGCATGTCAAACTGTGGGCACTATGAATCTGCTAGAAGAACTCAGTGGGTTGAACAGCATCTGTGGGAGGAAAGGAATTGTTGACGTTTTGGGTTGAAACCCTGCATCAGGAGAAGCAGGCAGTCTGGTCTTTTGGAGAGGAAAACATTAACGGCCTTCCTAACACAGCAGTGATGAGCATACAGTGATTTGTGGCAAATACCAGCAGCTACAGGATGGAGACGAAGAAGATGAGAGAGTGGGTGACTTTGATTTTGACTGTGAGAACAGTGCAGGCAGGTGTGTGAGCTTATACCCGAGGCTCTTTGAGATCAAATATATGAGAGGGGACTATCTTGTGGAAGTTGCCAGCAAATTCATGATCAATTATTCCATATTCATTGTGTTTATGTATCAGATGTTTGTTTAATAATTGAAAAACCAATGGGAATTCCAGTAAGTGCTCAAAGTTATGAACAAGTTAGGCTGTAAAATTTTATAAAAATCAAAACAAAACTGCAGATGCTGGGAAAAATAGTGAAATAATGTTGCAGTAAAGGGGCAGTTAAGCTCCGATGGTCTGCCACAGTGAAGGAACTCAACCTCTCCTTTACTGCCATGTTATTTCATTCCATCAGGAAAATTCTCTTTGTTCCACCCATTGCTCTCCTCCACCTTCTCTGCTGCCAAGACTAACTTGTTTCTGTCAAACTCAGATCAGATGAACGGTCTCAAACCTGAAACATTGCTTCCCTTTCCAGTTAAACTTTATAGTTTCATGCAGAATGTTCCTCTGAGAAGCGTGGATGAGAGTGTGGCTCCCTATGAAATCTGGGTGGTTAAGGCAATGGGTGCCAAGCACTTGTATACCTTCTGTGACATGAACCCCTTGGATGTATGGGGAATGTCTTCTGCATGCTTTTGCTATCCATGAAGAGGATAGTTAGGCATGGACAAATGAGTGTTGGAGTCAGTTTGCTTGCAACAAAGTGTGTGAAGATGCAAGGAGGTGTGTATCTCCAGTGATAGCTGTGAACATGTCGAGTGGTGTGAAGAAATTTGGTTGTGAAAACAGATTCAGTGCTTTTGGTCATTCAAATAATGTTTCTAAGCCTTCAGGACAGTGAACAAGCAGTAACTTGTTTTTTTTTGTACTTATTCAGTTTTTGGGATTTATGTGGCGCAGTGGAGCTGCTGCCTCAGTTCCAGGGACCTGGGTTCAATCCTCATCCTCAGTGCTGTCTGTGTTTCACATCCTCCTTGTGACTGTGAGTGCTTCAGTTTCTTCCTACATTCCAAAGACATGCGACTTGGCAGATTAATAGACCAGTGTAAATTACCCCTTCTGTGTGGTGAGTGGTAAAATATGAGATGAGCTGATGGGAATGGTATGTAAAAAATTAGTGGGGAATGGGATTGATCTGTGATTCGCCATTGAGTTGATAGACGGAAGTGGCCTCCTTCTACGTCACAAGGTAAAATAGTAAATACAGTGAACATGTTCATCGCTGTTAAAGTCAGTATTTATGGAACTAAGTAGCCAGCTGGCTATTTCAACAGGACATTCAGTAACATTGGTGGATCTGGCAATGGCAAATTTCCTTCCCTGAAGGAACATTAGTGAACCAGATAAGTATTTGAGAGTAATCCAGTAGTTCTGTGGTCATCATCACCAATGGCATTTTTTTTTACTGAAAAGAGATTATTCATTGCAATTAAATTCCACCTCTGCCATTGTAGGATTTGAACTCAAGTCTCTAGATTAATAATCCCGGTCTCCAGTTCCTACTCTGGTTGTTTCACTGCCAAGTCACCACCATCCCTATTGTATTCACAGCAAAGTGATTGAAAATCTCAACAATGAGGAATTTTGGGCATTAAACTATTGTTGACATCACTTGGATGAGTTCAATATCAGAAAAACAATACTAGGAATTCAGAAAATATCTCCCAAAAATGTGCAAAGTTACTGGCCGATTCAATGACACGCAGAAACAAGCACAAAATTGCTTTACCCTCTGTTGATGCAATTTTCAAGACTGCAAAGCTTTTTGTGTTGCATCATTCTGAGGAACTGCTAGTCCCAGGTGTTTAATGAGATCCACCACTGAATTCCACCGTTTTCCATAGGCAGTGACAGCTATGTGTTTCAAGAAAACTTGAGTGATCAACAGCTACTGACCACATCAATGAAACACTGATGCAGTCATAACTGCTTCACCCACTCAAGCATAGTCACTCATGCCTGGAAGACGACCACTTGTTTTGTACCCTTGCTTACAAACACATTTCCTGTTGAGTGGACTGTCAATTCTTGGGCAGGTATTGATTGCAAGTCTGCTGCAATTGAATCTGATTTGGAAAATAAGGATTTTTTTTGGAAATAAACCTTGTTAGACGTGAATGTCGTGTAGAATAAACTGCAGTGCTGATTGATTGTTTTCCTTTTTTTTGATCCAGCCAGCATGCAGTCTTAATTACAATGTGTTAGAAATCAATAAATATGAGTAATGCGCACATTGTAATAGATGACTTCCCCAATCATTTGTCTTACACTGGACTGAGATTTATCAATTTACAAGATAACAAACAAAATAACAACTAGCACATTACATCACAACATCTTCAGCTTACTCTTAATTAAGGTATGTTAAAAAAAAGTCTTAATTCCAGCTCAAGGTGACTGCAATTGTCTTAAATTGGCAATATGACTTTCTGTGAATAGTAAGACAGAGAGACAGAAAGACCCCTCCTTCATTCATTGGTCTGTGCAGATTTGCCTAATCTCAGTCATGCAAGCAGTATAATTCCTTTCGGTGGAACTGGGCTCATGGTGGAAATATCTTTACAAGCAAGGCAAGAAAATAATTTGTCCTTGGGAAGACAATAAGTACTGAAAATCCAAGTTAAACTAAAAAAAGAGTTTTACCTGTAGTTTACTCATTCTGTCAGATGCAGAAATTACTTGTCAAAACACCTCATCAGAAAGACTCAAAGATTAATATTTATAATTAAAAATATTTGATTAAACAATAACATTGTCTTTTTAGTGTTTGAAGTACCTTGCAAATAAAATATATTATAAAAACCCTGCTGCCATATCACATCAAAAACAATTTCTTCAAAGACTGAATTTAGACATTTGAAATACTTACAAAAATCAAATTCTAATTTCAAACACACGAGTTACTAGAATAATTCATACAATTCTGAAATATTAACGTGAATTAAGTGTCACTAACATTTCAACTTCAGAATTTTTACTCCTCATACCGAAGCAAAGACTTTGATATTAAAACTTTAAAATAACTTTGATTAATTGGCTTCAACGTTCATTATAAATAGTTCTTTCAAACTACACCTCAAAGATAAATACAGATCAAAGACAGCATTTGGCAGGTCTAATGAAAAAGGAATTAAAAGACTCCTGTTAAAATCCGTGCTGTATTTGCATAGCCTGCTTCTCATTTGCCTTCTGTCTCCTGGTGACAATAGTTGAAAATATAATGTATGCTATGACTTACAGCTCTACAACAACAACCTCCACTCAAGACCCCATCATTATTTCTGATTTTTGATGCTGATTGATAACACTGAATAAGCAAAAACGTACTTTAAACTATTTAGAAGAATAGAGGCATTGGTTTTCATTGATATCATGAATTCTGTTTCACAGCAAGTGATTCCATCCCCTTTTTGGCTTTGGTCCCGTTATGAAAGATAGAATATACTGGCACTGGAGGCAGTTCAAAGGAGATTCATGAGGCTGATTCCTGAGATAGGAGGTCAAGACCATAAGATATAGGAGCAAAATTAGGCCATTCAGCCCATTGAGTCTGCTCCACCATTCAATCATGGCTTTTTTTTCTTCAGCTCCATTCTCCTGCCTTCTCCCCTTAACCCTTTAACCCCTACCCTTCCCCTACCAATCAAAAATCTATCTCAAATATTTCTGTCTCAAATACACCCAATGATTTAGCCTCCACTGCCCTCTGCCACCACAGATTCACCACCCTCTGGCTGAAGAAATTCCTCCTCATCTCAGTTTTAAAGGAAAGTCCCTTGATTCTGAGGCTGTGCCCTCAGATCCCAGACCCTCCTACTATCCTATCATCAGTGGCAAAAGAAGTATTCTCAGGAGTTCAGAAGAATGAGGGGTGATCTTATTAAAACGTTTAATATCCTGAGGGGGCATGACAGGATGGATGTTCGGAAATTTCCATTAGTGGAAGAATCTCAAATGAAGGGACATGAACATAAAAATTAAGGGGCGGTCATTTAACCATGAGATGCACAGGAACTTCTTCTCTTTGAGGAGGGTGATTCTCTGGAATTCTCTCCCTGGGTGGTTGTGGAGGCTGGATCATTAGGGGTATTTACAGAGGAAGGAGATACATTTTTGAAAGACAGGGGAATTGAAGGCTATGGGGAACTGGTGTAGAAGAGCAGATGAGGTCTGTGGTTAACCAGCCATGATCATATTGAACAGCAGGGCCAACTTAAAGGGCTGTGGCCTACTCCTGCTCTTATTTTCTTATGTTCTTATCCACACAAATTCCATCGAATTTGATGCTAAACCAGAATGCTCGTAACTTTGGTGAAACATTCAACACTGAGATCACCTTTTGACGACACCTGCAAACCAACGCCAAGAATACTAACCACCTTAATAATGCCTGATTCCACCTCTACCTCAGCATGTATACTGCCATCCATGACTTTGCCTTGATTATTTCTGTACATAGTGGCTGGTTTCCCAGCTTCCATTTGAGCTCAATCAAGATTCTGCTATAATCTTTGAGCCTGCAATAATGCTTGCTTGGAGGCCTACATTGTTTCTGGTTTTCATCAGTGTTCAAGACTCCCCATGCTTTCCTACTTCTGTAACATTCTTCAGCCTTGCACAGTGTTGGGTGGGCTGGGATTGTTTACTATGGAATAGAGGATGGGAAGTTTAACTGAGGTGAATGAAATTATAAGATCGAATGCATGGGAAAGGCAGAGTTCAATATTTGGGGTTGGGATGGGGGAGGAGGAGAATAAATTTAATGTATTTGATGGAAAGATGAGAAGAGACTTGAATAAAATATTTCTGGACCCAGAGGTAGGGGTGAGAGGATAGAAGAAGTGGTTACTCTCATCACTGAAAATTTACTTGGTTATGAAATAGAAATGCTGTCACCTTAAAGACCACAGATCAAAAACTGTCCAATTTTCCATTTTCTAAGCTGGCAAGGACTTGATGGGCCAAACAGTCTCCTTTCATGACATAATTCCAATGCTTCTAATTCTCCAAAATCTCTGCACTCTCCAAATATTTTCCTATTGCTCAGCCCCAATTTTACTCACTCCACCATTGGTCATAATTTCCAGCTACTGATGCCACATGTCAGGAATTGTTTCGTTCTATTGTTCGGCCTCTCAACTCCTCTTTGCTTTTCATTGTGATCCTCAAACCCTGCTTCTTTAACCCATCTATGGAGATGTCCTCATTGATAGGGTAGACAGTGGCATGGACAGAATCAGAATCAGGTTTATTATCACCGACTTATACAACATGAAATTTGTTGTTTTGCGGCAACAGTACAGAGCAAAGACATAAAATTACTACAAATTACCAAATAAATAAATAGTGCAAAAAATAGTAATGCGGTAGTGTTCATGGGTTCAGAAATCTGATGGCAGAGGGGAAGAAGCCGTTCCTAACTCATTGAGTCTGGGTCTTCAGGCTCCTGTACCTCCTCCCCGATGATAGTAACGAGAAGTGGGCTTGCCCTGGCCGGTGAGGGTCCTTAATGATGGATGCTGGCTTCTTGAGGCACCGCCTCTTGAAGATGTCCTCGATGGTAGGGAGGGTTGTGCCCATGATGGAGCTGGCTGAGTCTGCAATCCTCTGTAGCTTCTTGCAATCCTGTGCATTGGAGCCTTCATACCAGGTGGTGATGCAACCAGTCAGAATGCTCTCCACCGTACATCTATAGAAATTTGCAAAAGTCCTTGGTGACATGCCAAATCTCCTCAAACTACTAACGAAATAGAGCTGCTAGTGTACCTTTCTCATGATTGCATGTGTTGGGCCCAGGGTAGATCCCCTGAGATGTTGATGCCCAGAAACTGAGAGTTGCTCACCCTTTCTGCCACTGACCCCTCAATGAGGACCGGTGTGTGTTCTCCCGACTTCCCCTTCCTGAAGTCCACAATCAATTCCTTGGTCTTGCTGACGTTGAATGTGAGGTTGTTGTTGCGACACCACTCAACCAGCAGATCTATCTCAGGGTACATAGTAAGAAACTCTTCTTCTTGGCAGAAGAATCTTGGATCAGAGAACATAGATTTACGGTGAGAAGCAGCTTAGGGGAGGTCTGAAGATTTTCTGCCCTTTTTTCATCCAGAGGCGGATGTAATTTGGAAAGTCCTGGCTGAGAATGCGGTGGAGGCAGGTACCTCACAACAATTAAGAAGCATCTAGATGACCACTTGCGTAACCAAGGAATAGTTGAGTACAGACCAAGTGCTGGTAAATAGGATTAGTATAGATGGCTACTTGATGGTCTGCGTGGACATGATGGGCCTGTTTCTGTTTTGTATCACTCCGTGACTCCTTACATGGTGGAACGGCCCCTCTCTTGAGCAGGGAAGAGAAGGATCTGCAAGGTCGTATCTCAAGCAGGCAGACATGGGACTCCTTTGACTTGAGGTCAGATGCCATGGAAGCCTTTCTTGAGGGGAACAAGGGACCATCTCATGTAGGAGGGCCACTGGACTCTCTCACAGATGAGCACAATGCTCTTTCAGGAATAGACTGAAGGTGTTAATAGCCATTCCTCCTACTTCACAGCATGATGTTTCACCTTTATCTTTTACAAATAAAAGCTATAACTAAAGCTTCCTGAACTGCATGTGACAAATACATTTTTATTTTTAATACAGTGCTGGCAATATATTTGGAATCCACATGTAGGATGTCTTGGATCTTATAATTGAATTTCTGTTCTGTTACTCTAAAAACATATGCTGCTTGAAACTAAATCCAAAGATTGATTCCAAAGGGTCGATAAGAAAATGAAATGACAAACATTTCAGATACTGGCTGGATAGGGTAGAGGTCATGGTAAATGTGTCCAGCTTGGAATGGTTCTGATAATGGTTGTGGTGCAAGGATAGTTCAGAAAAGTTCATTTTTCAGGAGAGGAAAGAATGGTGGAAAATTGGTGGAGGGCGTTTGTGGGAGTTAAACAGAAATGGAACATTTGTCTTTGACAGATGCTAGGATCATATAGCACAGAAGATTACCATTTGGCTTGTCAAGACTATGTCAGCTCTTTCCAAGAGCCATACAATCAGTATTACATCTCAATTCTTTCTGCAATGTCCTGCAATATTTCCCCCTTCACGAAGTTATCTAATCCACTTTTGAAAGTTGTACTTGAACCTGCATTATCCAGCTTTTCAGTTAAAATATTCTTAAGACCTCAGTGCAAGTAAAACCTTGATTCTTACATAAATTATCTTAAACACATGTCCTTTGGTCACCAGCTTTGGCGACTGGTTGCAAAACAATTTCTTTCCAAGCGCAAACTGAGGGAACAGCACCTCATTTTCCACCTTGGAACCTTGCAGCCTAACATTGGGATCTCCACTTTAAGTAATCCGCCCCACCTTCCCCACCACCACCACCACCACGAACCCCCCCCCCCCCCCCCCACACCATGCTTCTTCTCTTCTTCCCTTTCCTAGTCTCTCTTTTTCTACCCATTTTTTTCCCTTCTCTCCTTACCTTTTACCCATCCCTGGTGGATCTACTCTCCCCTCCCCCACACCTGCCTGTCACTATCTCTTACCTGCATCTACCTATCACCACCCTGCACTCAGCCTGCCTCCCCTCTTTTGTCCACTTATCACTGCTCTGTTTTCCCTCCTATATATTGGGCTTCCCTTTTCCTATCTTTAATCCTGAAGAAGGGTCCTGACCTGAAACGTTGACCGCCTGCTTTTCTCCACGGATGCTGCCTTGGCCTGCTGTGTTCCTCCAGTATCATTGTGTTTTTCAATTTTGTCCCATCTACTGTTATGAAAACTCTTCATTGTTTTGGACATCTGTTACATCTCTCTTTCAGCTTTCATATACAGATTGGCACTTTCTAATGCAAATTAGTTCACCATCTTGTAATATTTACCACTATATCTGTGGAAAATAGAGAATAACAGGTCCTCTTTTTGCCACAGATATTGTGATACATATTGTAAGATGGTGGAATGGCTTGCATTAGAAGATGCCAGTTCTGTATGTGAAAAATCACAAAGTCACAACAGATCTAATTGTTTTATTATTGTCTCGTGTATCGAGATAAAATGTGCGTGCCATCCAGGCAGATCGTGCTATGCATAAGTACATCGAGGTGGTAAAAAGAAAACAGAATTCAGAATGTAGTATGCAGCTACAGAGAAAGTGCAGTGCAGGTAGATAGATAAAGTGTAAGGGCCACAACAAGGTAGATTGGGAAAATCAAGAATTCATCTGTAGCATACGAGACATCCGTTCAGGAATCTGATAACAGTACATGATAATGCATGGCTGGTTCTACAGTTGTCCCTCTCAAGGGATAACTGGATATCTGAAATTCCTTGTGTACAAACTGTTCCTCCGCAGTTACTGTACAGTGCAGTCGGAGGAATGTCTGTTAACGCTTTTAGTCCAGTTCCGAAAAAAACATTGTGTCCATTTGTGTGAGTCCAGTTAGACCCTCTGACATGAGAGGATCCCTTGCTGCCCCTCACTCAAGAAAGAATCTCACAGCATCTTACCCCCAGTCAAGAACTACATGATCTCCCTGTTCGAGAGAGGGTCTTGCAGCCTCCTCCAAGCCATTTCCCCTCATAATAACATTGGCATTTGTTAATTAAACAAAAATGTTCCTTTCAAGCCAGGAATCAATATTTAAAGTATTTAAGATTCATTTAAGCTTTTCTGTTAAAAGAGTACTCAAGTCTCCACCACTGGTTGGGTTAGAAATGAAATTTCCAGTTTAGAACTAGGCTATTCAGATCCAGAAGAAAATAATGAACACTGGTACAGTTTTTGACGTATGTGGCCACCATTGATTTGTTGAAGTCTGTCAGATGTGACTTCCACAATCACGAGTTGGAACAGGAATCACCTCAAACAAGGGAGGGTGTTGGAAACATTAATCAGCTGCAAAGCGACTTCCTCAACTAATCACAAGGGAGACAGAAAGTTATTTCCAAGATTTCCTTTCCCTAGTTGGCCTGGCCCCTCTCTCCACCTGTCACACCGTTGCTCTCACAATGAACAACTTTTCAATGTATGACTCCATTCACTTCCTCCAGGTACAAAGTATTGCTACAGAAAACAGCACAAGTCCAAGCTATGCCTGTTTCTCTTTGTAGACACCGATGAATATTGTTCCAGTTTTATTTGGTCCCTTCCTCACCTATCTTTCAAGTAAATTGATGATTTTATAGACACCACTTCCAGCTCTTGCCCTGAACTAGAAATTCCATCAACCTTACTGCCAATATCAACCTCTTTCTCAGCTGCCTCTGACACATCATTTCCCTTCACTAACTTGACCTCGTTCTTCATTAGCAGCAAACATCAGCTCCCACAGCTGCCCCCAGTATACTTCCCCACACTTGCCATTCTCCATGCCAGTGCTCATGATGTGCCTTTCCCTTTCCTTGGTCGGCAGAGTCCTCACCACCAGAGAAGACAGCCCTGTCAACCATATCCAGTCCATTTCCTACTCTCATTCCTTCTCCTTTCCAGGAATAGAGTTCTATTTTTCTTCTCCTATGACCCCACTGGCCTCTACATTCAATAGGTTATCTTCTGCAATACCAACATCAAATGCATCTTTCCCTCCCTTCTCTTCAACCATTCCAAAAGGAACCATTCCCTCTGGGAAACACAGTCTCATTCTACTATTCTATGCACCATATGCCTTTATCATCACCTTATCTACCTGTGCTGCAACCTTCAGGGATCTATGGACTTGCAGACCAAAGTGCCTCTATTCTTCAATACTACCTAGGGCCCTAGGACAGTATGTACATCCTACCCTTATTTAACCTCTCAAAATGCATCATCTCATATTTATTGGGATTAAGTTCTATCTGCCATTGTTCCACTTGACTTACCATCTGATCAATATAATGCTGTATCTGAAGACTATCTTGTCCATTATCAACAACACCACGATTTTTTTGTGTCATCTGCAAAATTACCAATCATACCTCCTACATTCTTGTCCAGATCATTAATGTACATGCAGACAGCACCGATCCCTCTGATACACCACTGGTCACAGGCTTCCAATCACAAAATCAACCCTCCACCATCACCCTCTGTCTCCTAGTACCAGGTCTTGAAGGTTCTGAATCAAACTTCAGTTCTGAAAATCCACCCTTACTAGAGACTGTACATACAGTTTCAGCCAAAGGCAAATGTATGCTGCTTTAGTGGGAAGAGCCAAAGGCAGATCATCCCAAAGAAAGAGCTTGGGAGCATGAAAAAGCAATAGAGATGTGTTATATTGGCTGCCTTCAGAACTAACATGCTCCAAGCAGAAACTGGCAGATGAATGGATGAGACTTTTGGCGGTGCAATTACACAATCAGCTTCTCAGTGGTGTTATAGCAGCTTAACTCCTGATCCGACTTTTCCTGACTCATTCCTCCTTATGAAAATCCAAATGGAGTTCAGAAGTTGACAACGTGCAGAACTGCAGGCTAAGACCAGAAGCAAATTCAGTTCATGCAATACAAAAGGTACTTCGCAAAAAAACAAAAATGTTGCAATTCAGACCCTTTATTGAGCCATTTTAAAATACATTTTATAGTATTTGAATAACCAGGATATATCTTGTGACCTGATTCAATCTTTTGACCAAATCAACTGCTGCAAATTCAAAGGAGAATGTCCAAAGGCAATCATTAGTCTAACAGCAAGCAAAGGCCAAATATAAATATTGCCTTTCATTGCTCTCTCTACTGAAGTGGTTAACCAGATCCCTTAGAACCCTCTTTCCATTAGATTCACAATGTCACAAACATTCTTTCCCCACAGCAAGCTGAAAATATTTCAGTACAACAATTTGAAGATTACAGGAACTCAGGACATGATGTTCCTGTCACGATAATTAAAGGTTAGTTGCGAAGTATTTCTACTTACGCTTTATGACCCTATGAAGCTCTTTATTTATGTGTTTAACAACCCATTCCATTATTTCTGTATTTGCCTTTGCTTGCTGTACAATGCTTTGCCATTTCATTTGATGAATGAAACAAATTATGCACTGAAGCATCTTTTTGGAGAATTTTCTTAAACATGATTAAATTTGTTTAGCTTGCAAAAGTATTGCTTCTGGGAATCAGGTTTTAATTTTTTTTATTATTATTTAAATATAGCAAATAAAGATTTCCCAAGAGAAAGCACGTTTCTATCCACTAATAGCATCAGTTGTTTCACACAGGATTTGTCAACTTCACAGTCATTAATTTCTGAAGAATGACTCATGAAACTCCCCCAAACACCCTGTGCTTTTACTTTGCTTTCCTACTTTTAATATTTGAACAAAATATTATTTCTTAAAACAGGCTTTTACTTACTAATGCTGACTTCATCCATTTCTTCCATCCTTTCAAACTGACCCATGTGAATTGGAGACAAAGAACTGAAGATAAAACAGTAAATGAGCAAAGACATGTTTTGAAAGAAGAAGCATTACAGGTACAGATTAGATACAATCCCATGAGAGAGAATGGAAGGGCTTCTAAAGTTACTGCTCCCAGGATGATTACAAATGTACAGATTAGTATGAAGCAGAAATGGAAGCTTTTGATAAATGCTGCATTCATAATTCAGCAGAGAACCAAGATAAATGCAAGAAACAAAGAGCTGAACTGAAAGAATAATTAGAGGCAAAGAGAAAGTATGAGAATTTATCAGTTGGTAATAGAAAAAGCAACACAAAATGGTTTTGGAAATATATTAAAAACAAAACAGCAGTTAAAAAAAGGACAATACTGATTAGATTGGAGATTTTCTTAAAGAGACTGTGGTTTAACTGAAGTAATAAATAAATTTATGGCATCAGTTTTGTCTAATGCTCATTTTTCTGCAAATGTTACAGCAAAGAAGGAGGTCGTAAGGTAATTAGACTGGATGAAAATAAATAAAGGGGAGGTACTTAAAGGTTGGCAGTGAAAGTACCAATGTTGTCTGGACCAGATGGACTGCGTGAGAGGTGCTGAGGGAACAGTGGGTGGAAAGTGTGGGAAGCACTGGCCAGAATCTTCCGATCATCCTTGGATATGGGAGTGCGATGGGAAAACTGTAAATATTACACCCTTGTTCATTGAAGGAGAGCGAGGGCGAGAGAGAGATAAATTGCAGGCTAATCAGCCCAAAATCAGTGGAGGAGGAAACCTTTCGAGATATTACCCTGGGGCAAAATCTTTAAAAAAAATGTGGTTAATAATGAAGCTAACATGGGCAGTGATATCTTATAATAAAAAAATCTTATTCCAAACTAGCTATTGTCTCTAGTGGGCCAACATGAAAAGAGCTCGGACCATTGTTGGTTTGGTCAACTTTTGTCCACTTCTTGCCATAAGTAGGCAATGGTATGTGACCAGAGGCAAATGCCTGCCAATAGAAACCTCTGAAATCACGCTGCACAAAAAGCTTCTGTAAACCCCCAGGTGCAGTATCAATGCTTTGGATTGCGCCCCAGACAAGATACAGTGTCCACAGACACTTCTTCCCCATTCAGTATCAGCCATCTTGTGTAACTGGGTACAACCATTAGAAGTTTTCTCTCCATTCCTCACAATGAATGTCAAGAACATTTCCCTTGGAATTTGTAAGACCTCCCCAATCAATAACTGTAGAATGGCACTGCAGTTTCCCAAAGGAGTCATGTTGCTATCATTAATGGGCCATATGCAATTGTCATTTTCATAGAACAGTAGAGCACAGAACAGGACCTTCAGCCCACAGTGTTGTGCCAACAAAACATTGCTCGCTGGGAAACATTTGTTATAACTGTAACCTTCCAGTTTGCCAAATGCTGCAGGTCTGATCCATGGTGGTGAATATATTGTTAGTGCTTTAGGCTGCCAGGAGTACATTTAGCACCCATTCGGTGGGGTACCCCTCTGTGGCTACTTTCCACTATGGCTGTAATGTCCCATCCTGTCTTTTGGGCCTTGTGATCTCTCTCCAAAATCACCTTCTGTGACTTCATACTCTGACCAAAGGAGTCGCTGCCATGACCATCCTTCCTTGCTGCCTGATGCAGGCACTCCAGACCCACACTCCAGGCAAGAACGGCTCATTCTTAAGAGTCAGGTTTGGACTAGTTGCGTACTTGCCCGAGTGTTAAATTCCCTGCCGTATGCAGGGAATCCCACAACAGCTGGCCTAGAGACTTGGAAAGGGCATCTTTTACCTGGTGTTTTTTAGCTTGACAGTGTATGTGCCAATCATTTTCACTGGTTTTGGGTAACATATGTCAAATTTTTATTTTCTAAAACCCATCAAGTGCCTGGCCAGGGTTTTCCAATTTTCTCAATATAACCTTCGAGTCCTCAAATACTCCCCTTTGCATCTCGCAAACCTTTTCTTCTCCACCGAATTAAAGTTCTATTCAACATGCCTACCTGCATTCACAAATCTAACTGCCTACTAGTACCTTCACCTTTTGATATCAGGGCTCAAGAAATTCTATGAGCACAAGACAAGAATTCCTACTGCCAACATCATTCTATTCTGCTAATAAAAAAGCTTCATTAAAATGTCTCTTCAAGGTTTTCACTAGATCCTCCAATTAGATTCTCAAATTAGCAATGTCTCCTGTCCTACCCCAGCAACGATACGGCCTTCCTGTTCTCAAAAAATGCCATGATATTATTTGTTTGGGAACATTAACACACATTTTACTTACAGATTGAATGGTTAAGTCCAATTATAACATTCTAGCTGTCTGCTCACCATAGTCACTACAGAGATGACCTTGTTCTCCATTTCCCTTTCACTAAGTTACTCTTCTGCTATTCCCTCAAGCAGCAATGCAGTTTTTGTAAGTTCTTATGTTGGCTGCTTGCATTAGCAAATAACAGAGCATATCAACAGAATGTCCTTTATTGAAGGAACAAACTTTCAAAAGTGGTACAACAATGTATCAAAATCATACCACACGGTACCCTTTGTTCTCAATGTATTATTACACTTAGTACACTACGACATAGGGGGGAGATATGATTGTACAAGACACAAGACTTTGAAAATTGCAAGACAGGTTGAGAAATTTGTTGACAGCCTGCAGGGTTCTCAGCTTAAGCAGACGCAGAGAATAGAGTCATCAAATCGTACAGCGCAGAAACAGGCCCTTTGGCCCACTCTGTCCATGCTGATCATCAGTAACAATCTCATTTACCAGCCGTCTATGCTTTGGCGATTCAAGTGCTCATCCACATACTTCTTAAATGCCATGAGAGCAACTGTCTCCATCACTCAGTTAGTGTGTTCTAAATTTCACTCTCTAGGTGAAAACAATCTTCCGCAGATCCCCTCTAAACCTTTACCCAAAACCTATGCCCCCTAGTTACAGATATTTCTGCTATGGGGAGGTTTTCAACTATTTATCCTGTACATGTCACTAATAATTTTGTATTCCTCTATCAGCTACCCCACCACCCCCATCAGTCTTGTCTGCTCCAGACAAAACAAACATAGTCTTTGCTGTCTCTCCTCATAACTGAAATGTTCCATCCCAGTAAGAAAGCAAGGAAGTTATGCAAAATATTCATGAAGTGTTGGTTAATTTTTAGTTGGAGTATCTTGACCGATTCTGCCAGCACACTTCATGAAGGATATGACGGGAGGTTAATTTACTAGGTTCATACAAGGGAAGACAACTTCATTACGCAGAGAGGGTTGGCCTTCTGGGATTGTTCTACGTGGCTCAGAAAGTTTACAGGGAAAGTTGACATTACTATTTAAAACCTTGATAGAGTGGATAAGGAGAAGATCTTTCCAGTGGCTGTAATCAAAGGAGACAGACTTTAAAAAAATAAGAAGAATCTAGAACTAGTGATACAAGATTGGTGAAACAATTGTTTTGATTGAAACAGTACTGTCTAAAGGGGAGTGCAACCAAGATGAATATGGAAGTACTTGAAAAGAATTTGCAGTGAAGTGTAGACAGAACAAGGGCATGAACTAATTGGAGAGCTCTTCAAAAGTGACAGGATTGACATGATGGGGCAAGTGGCCTCTTCTGCTGCTGTATTAATTTTAACTATACTTACACCATCCACACCTTGGAGAACTATCAAGAATTATTTTCTAAAGAAAGCAAAATCAGACTATTTTAAGGACATATGAATTCAAGGTTCTTTCATTAGTTCTGACCGAAGCACCATTTTTCAATAGGTTGAATGCATAATGCAGAAATAACTTGGTTTTAACTTGAACAGAAAACTTGTATTTGTTCCAACAGTTTTAACTGCTCTCCAAACTTATCCTCGCAGGTAATGCCGAGGGAGATGTGCATTGTTGGAGATGGCATCTTTCAGATTTCAGATTCCAAGGCCCCATCTATTCTCTCAGTCAGCATAGAAAAGCCCCTGGTTGTACTTTGATGAAGAGCAGGTCAAATGTTTCCAGGTGGTCTCGTCAATATTTAGCTGTCAAACAACTACAACAATAGGAGATTAATGATTAATGTTACATTGCCACTTGTGGAACAATTTTGTGCAGAAAATGCTGGAAATACTTTGCAGGTCAAGCTGCATCTGTGGGAAGAGAAACAAAAAAATATTGTTAAGGGTGGGAGAGGGGAATGTCTCTGATAGTATAGAACCAGGGTGACCATGGGGATAAACTGTAAACAAGGTTTTCTGGTCAATGAGTGAATGGGAGTAGTTAAAGAAAGAGAGCATAGACAAAAAAGGTAAGATACAGGATAAGATATCTTTATTAGTCACCTGTACGTCAAAACATACAGCGAAATACATCTTTTGCGTAGAGTGTTCTGGGGGAAGTCTGCAAGTGTCGCCACACTTCCGACGCCAAGAATAATGTGGGAGTGCAAAATGCAGAGCAGGAAAGCAGGCCTGGCAGATCAGGTTGGGCACGTCATAGAGTCACACAGCACGGAAACCAGCCCTTCGGCCCAACTGGCCTATGCTGACCAAGATTCCCATCTAAGCTAGTTCTAGTTGTCCACATTTGGCCTATATCCCTCTAAACCTTTTCTATCCATGTACCTGTCTGAATGCCTTTTAAATGTTGTTAATGTCCCTGCCTCAATCACTTCCTCTGGCAGCTCATTCCATATACTGACCACCCTCTGGGCGAAAAAGCTGCCTCTCTCTGCTTTCACCCTGAACCTATGCCCTCCGGTTCTTGATTCCCTGGGAAAACATTGTCCTCCTCTCCTCCACTCTCAAAGAACAGAAAGGAAAAAAAAGACAAAATATAAGGGGTAAAAACAAATACTGAGCCAATATCACAGATAGATAACTGATACAGACAAAGAAATAAAGTTACCCGAAGTTGCAGAATTCAATATTAATTCCAGAAGGCTGCAATGTGCCCAGAGCTGTTGTTCAAGTTACATTGGGCCTCGTTGCAACAGGACAGGAGGCCACATACCAATTGGTCAGGGTGGGAGTGGGATGGAGAATTAAAGTGGCAGGTAATAGGAAGCTCAGGGTTACCTGATCTTTTGTGTGTAAATTGTCTGCTACATTTCCAACAATTGTCTGTGACTACCCCTCACTAAGTGTACTGGGCTGTAAGGCACATTGAATCAGGTCAAATTCAAGTCAGTTTATTATTTTTTTTTACAAAGACACTGTCCAAGTACTTTTAATTGCAATGTTTAAATCCACTATGCAATAGAGTTTGATCAGAAGTCTGACCTGCAGAAGTAATCAGTTACTTATTACATGATTGCCACAAGACAAAATCATTTGCAGGTCCTCCTTGCTGATAGGACCTGCATGCTTAGCACACTTCTTGCTTGGATTTCTCTGTTGCATCCTAGACCTGTGGATGGAGCAGGGAATGTGTCCAGGAGCAAACAATTGCAGTCAAGTGAAGAGAATCAGCCCAACCGGTCTTCCAGTCTGAAGCTCAGCACCTGGATCCGAACACAGCTAAATCTACTTTAAAAAATCCAGTTTGTCCATTACAACTACTTACCCACTCTCTCTGCCCTCACTGTGTGTCTCCTTTAGTCCCACCACCTGACGTCACCCTTCACCATCCTCCCATCGTGACCCAGAGAGGTTCCAACAGCCCATCTGACCCACCCTCCAACATTGACCCAACTAAACCCACAAGATCCCAGTCTTCATCTACCACCAAAGACTATCCCTTCCCCAGGGTTCTTCTCAAGTGAAGACACTCTCCACCGCTCCTCCAACCCTGTAACACATGCCCGAGTTCCCCACTCTCACCGATAAAGGTGACTTAGCTGTAGGGTGAACAACTAAATGTGTTTGTACATAGCATCTGTCTGGTTTAACATGTTTCTGGAGGCACAGAGGAAGTCATAGGCTACTGTGCAAAATAAGCTCTCTCTTCTTGGGGCTGTTTGACTACAAAGCCTTAAATGGGAAGATAAAAATAATTTTACAGGAGGTTAACTGTGCAACATACCAAGAGCTTAGACACACAAGGTTCAGCGTCTTGTCAAAGGCAAACTAGTGACTATGGATACATTTAGTTGCTTGTATCACTACGGCTGTGTGGGGGATGTGTTACACCATGTGTTGTGATATGCTACATCTTTGTTTTTTCACTTCTCAGGTACGTGGAGTGTAGCAATACACAGTAATCCAGTCATAGAGCAGAGAGGCAGGGCTTTTGGCTCACCAAATCTTCTCCAACCATCAGAACCTATTTACACCAATCGAACACTGACCCCATTTTATTCTCCCCACATTGCCATCCACTCCCCCAGTTTTACCACTCACCCATACACTTGGGACAATTTACAATTAACCAACTGACCCATACATCTTTGAAACTTGGGAGGAAACCGAAACACCCAGAGAAGTTCTAAGCAGTCACAAGAGAATGTGAAAACTCCACAGAGACAGCACCAGAGGTCAGGATTGAACTCGGGCTGGTGGAGCTGGGAGGCAGCGGCTTGACCAGCTGCCCCACTGAAGAAATGCCAGAAGAGTGGCAAACTGTCCCGACATTAATTGGGTTGTTTGGGTAAAGACAATTGGTGGTGTCAAATCCAAGAATGCTGTGGGAGAACAAAGGTTTGGAAACTGTACAAGCTGTGGGAATAGCTTGATAAAGTGTAAGGGAGACATGTATACGATCTTCTGGCCTTTGACTGCCTGTTAGCAAAAATATTCACAATACAGTCAAAAAACTAAAGATTCCATGTCTGAAGCTCCTTTCTGTAACCTTTAGAAATGCTAATAGTCAAAAATTAGTGTGTCACTTAAAAACCATTAGAAAGAGTGTCAGAGGATTTGTTTTTTTTTGATTTGTAGCAGTTAACTTAGTTTGGACAGGGAGTTGGTGCTGGCAAGTTTATTGTTTCTCTCTACTTGCTTTGAGCTTCTCCTCCATTATACACCTGGTCTAACTCAATGTAACTCATGAAATTGAGTTTGACCACCTGGAACATAATTCAGAATCATGACTTGGGTAACGACGAGCTGACACAGCTTATCAGGCAGAAGGTAAAAGATCTAAGGCCCATTTGCTCAAACCAGGAACAGAGGAGAGGGGGAGTGTGAAAAAATGTTAGCTCAAGGGGAAGCTGCAATTTCAGCTGTTCCTGGCAAGTGGGTTTTAATTTAAAGTAAGATATCCTCAGCCACAAGACCAGGAAGATAAATCTCTCAATCACCAAAAGTTGCATCTCATTGGATTCACCCCAGGATGGTCCTGAGTTTACTCAGATTCAACACATTGCAAAGGGGACAGAGAGGAGACAGAGAGAAAGGGAAGGGTATCCCAATGTCAGATATTGCATGTGATGACTATAATCTCTCAAAATTCAAGCAAAGATATTTCACCACAGAATGAAGAAGTCTGTTTTTATTTTAGTCATTTAGTAAATTCCCTAGTCAGGACTTCTGTGCAGCTGATGGTAATTCGATTGTCTGTTGTACATGGGGGTAGGAAGGGGAATCAAGAGTTCCACAAGAAGTATGCTGAAAAGAAGCTGGGTACATTGAAAAGGCAAGATGGTCATTGAGAATCCAATTGTTTGCCTACCCCAGACTTGGGAAAGCTACTCTGCTTCGGCACAAAGAAAAGAGGAATTAGTATTTCAGAATATTGATTTATACTCTGCTAAAAGAACATGGAAAATTTTGCTTCTGTGCCCAGAGGTACTTGTAACAAGGTCTCTGGCAAACCATGCTCTTATCTTGGGCCAAACTGATCTTTAATAATCTAGCATAATTGGGACTTAATTGGTATGTTAACTACTAACTGCAAGTAACTACTCAGAAGAAATGGCATTTTTGGGTTGAAGTAGATGGGAGAACAAGCATAGATAGGCAATTATAAGGTAATTTAAAGTGTTGCAGTTGATGATGCTCTACACTTGACATAATTAATGTTACTAAGTTGTGATTAGAAAGGAAAGCTCTTAAAGTGGTTCCGTATTGTTTTATTACCAAGGTCATTGGTACCTTAGTAACAAAATTATACACAAATCACATTTTAAAATAATTCCATCACACCTTAAGAGAACCTTCGTTTCTCTTCTAACATCCTCTTTTCTACCTGGATTCCTTGTGCACAAAGACTCAAATTCATCTTCTATTGTTCCAGATTCACTGATCACTTGGCCCCAGGCCATATATTTGGTTCCAGCATAACCTCTGCGAGGCTTTCCTCTGAGAGTCTATTTCCTGACATTTTAGAAAGTCCAGTGCATGATGAAGGCTGTTTCATTGCACGCAGTACTCTCAGATTAGATTTGATGGCAGCTGTGACCCCATTGCTGGGCTCTCCTGCTGCCAATGCCTCCCATGCTATTGGGGCCACAGAATGCTGAGATAAGTGTACCCTGCTCTATAATTTATTTCATATTATATATATATATATATATATATATATATATATAGATAGATAGATAGATAGATAGATATTTCTTCTACTCACCTTCTGATATGTTGTGCTAGAAGAACGACTTTTATATGCACGCTGATGTTCACATCAACAGGTCATCAATTTATAATCTATCGATTTAATAAACAAAACAAAAAAAAATCCATTGTCATTCTACATGGAAACAACGCAATCAGCCTGAAACCTTTCTTAAAATGGTGAAGCATCAGTGACGCAGAAGGAGATTCAGTACTATAAGTGATCCTTGTACAACTTAATTTGCTTAGACCTTTAGCGTTATATTTATTCTTGATCACCTATCAATCATCGTCCTACCATCATGAAAGCATTGTTGTTTCATTTAACACCTTTCCCATCCTTTGAGTGCCTATTATGATGCAATTCTGTCAGACAATGGGAGAAAGGATGCCTTTAGGTTACTGTAGGTTTTTACTGGGGCAATACTATTTACATTTCCTTGTATCCAACCTTATTCAAGCCCCTTCACATCCAAGTGAGAAGTGATAGAACCAGCTCAACCAAAAAATGTTGAAACAGCAGTGATCAATTTAATATTCAAACTTCTAAGTGATTTTTAAAAATACTTTTTGTAAATTGAACATTGCAATGGTACCACAAATGCTGCAGTGAACTATCAGTTCTTCTTGACTCAGTAAATTACCACATCAATGGACAGTGAAATTATTTCCACCTGGAATAAATTCTCATTGATTCTGTCACCATCACTCTTTGTTTCGTAAGGTTAACCCATTTCTCCCCATCAACTCCAAAGGATATTCATGCAAAGGTATAATCTTTATAAATAAATAAATCTTAAAAATAAAGATATCTTATCTCTTATTATTGGGCCTCTTTCAAAATCCTCTCCAGATGAGATCTCTTTATTAGTCACATGTACATCAAAACACACAGTGAAATGCATCTTTTGCGTAGAGTGTTCTGGGGGCAGCCCGCAAGTGTCGCCACGCTTCTGGCACCAACACAGTATACCCACAACTTCCTAATGTCTTTGGAATGTGGGAGGGAACCGGCGCACCTGGGGGAAACCCATGAAGTCACGGGGAGAACGTATAAACTCCTTACAGACAGTGACCGGAATTGAACACTGGTCGCTGGCGCTGTAAAGCGTTACACTAACCGCTACACTACCGTGCCTGCCCGCAAATGATTACCAGGTTTTGTGACTGGTGTTGGGATCCAAAGGTAACTAAGTCATGATTTGGAATTAATTGTCTGAAAAGTTGGGAAATGATTCAACAGTGACATTCAGAACTGAATTCTGTAAATAGTAAAAGCAGAAAGAATAAATAAAACCATAAGACCAGGGCGTGGGATGCTAACTATTCTATGGGATCACCACTATCTGTAGTTTCAGACCCACTGCCTTTCCTATCTTGAAATGTGTCTGCAATATGACTGGTCTAAAATTGTGGAATTCCCTATCTAACAGCTCTGATTGGCCAGAACTGCAGCTCTTCTTGGGAGCACTGAGTGATGATATTTAAATGTTAACCTCATCAACAACGATAAGATAAGATATTTATTTATTAGTCACATGTACATCGAAACACACAGTGAAATGCATCTTTTGTATAGTGCTCTGGGGGCAGCCCACATGTTTCGCCATGCTTCCTGCGCCAACATAGCATGCCCTCAACTCCTGACCTTTGGAATGTGGAAGGAAACCAGAGCACCCACAGGAAACCCATGCAGACACAGGGAGAACGTACAAACTCCTTACAGACAGCGGCGGGAATTGAACCCCGGTCACTGCACTGTAATAACGTTACGCTAACTGCTACACTACCGTGCCGATGATGACATACCACTGAAAAAGAAAACAAAATATACTTCCATATCCAAAAAAATGCATAATTTTACATTTCTATGTTGTTGCAATGAAAGATAGGCTAGGACTTCGTTCAAAGGTTTTGTTTAATTCTGATATTTAAATAACATGAGCCGTGCTTGGGCTAAGCACTTGGACTACAGATGTCATTAAAATTCTTTGTGTAGATGTTGGTACTGCTGACTTTTCTTGCTGGATATACTGATCTTCCCTGCTGGGGTGTTGAGGCTTCTCCAGATTTGAGAGAGAATTTTTCAACATCTTACTCTTAAAAATGCAGAATTCAATTTCTCAGTAAAGGAAGGATGAATTGAAATACAAATGAGTAGATTCAGAAGCACCTTGTGAAAGTAGCTCAGAAGAAATTATTAAAGAGCACTGGCTCAATGTTTTGTCTCTGAAAATCCATTAATACTTCCGTACAGTTCCGATTGCACTATTCTGTTCAATGGTAGGATCAAGAGTGTGTGTGTCATTGCAATAAGGGTCAGCCACAACACAGAAAGGCTGTGGTATTGCCAAAAGCAACAGAATCTCATGCCAAACCTCAGAAGAATGTTTTCCACCTACTTATTCCCTGGGCCCAGCAGGTAACAAGTTCTGTACTTCGTAATCTGTACAAACATGACCACAGTGCCCTAGGCTCCAGATATCTTGGGTTACTTTTCCAGCTGTAACTAAATGCAAGGCACAACATCTTAGATTCCTTTTTTCCACCTTCTGAAGGTACTGACTTATTATTCTGGACATTGGTACTGGGTCTGTAGCTCTCTCCATGCATGCCAGCGTGTGGACATTACATACAGTGAAGCTGAGAACTTGCTCTACTGTAGCAGAAGGAGAAGACCATTCACTTTCCAGTTCCACATTCATAAGGCAGATCGCAACTCACAGAGCACCTGGAATGTAGAGATACATCTCAAGTTGTGGTCCAGGAGGAGGAGGAGAAAATTAGATGCTGAGCCAAAGTGAATGTCAAGGAGGTGAACGACACTATTTAAATGAAATCTCTGGGCCATGCCCTCTTCTCATCGCTGCCATCAGGCAGAACGTACAGGAGCCTGAAGACCCACACCTCAAGGTTCAATAACAGCTTCTTCCCCACTCCCATCAGGTTCTTGAACTGACCTGAAAAACCCCAACACAACCTTGCACTACATTTCCCTCAGCTTGCACTAATGTCATTATGTTTATTTTTAAATTTTAAATTTTTTAGATTTTATTTACAGGGTGGTAACAGGCCCTTCTGCCCAACGAGTCCACGCCGCCCATTTTTTAAACCCAAATTAACCTACCCGTACGTCTTTGGAATGTGGGAGGAAACCGGAGCTCCCGGAGGAAACCCATGCAGACACAGGGAGAATGTACAAACTCCTTACAGATAACGACGGGAATTGAACCCCAATCGCTGGCGCTATAATAGTGTCACGCTAACTGCTACACTACCGTGCTTCCCTGTTGCCTGTCATTTTAACTCTCCATCCTACTTCTACTCTGAATATCTCATCATCAAATTCTACAACCTCGGGTAAGTTGCAAACTCCATCTGTATCAAAATGGACCATTTCCACTGTGTGTCATCCATCTGTGATATTAGCTCAGTTTTTCTCACTCCATTCGCACAGGCTGACCTGTTCAGCATGTCCCATAGCCATGTGTTTCACAACTTCTAAATTCCTTTGTCTGAGTTCTCAAACTCTAATTGCTGTCATTTCATTGCTTTTCTTCATTTTCTCTCTCTCTAATTGCCCCCATTAACCCATCAACCTGATGACCTCTACCTTATCCTCATAGTAACCCTGACCTCACCCCATCAGAGACATCCCTTTGTCGATCCATTCCTTCTGCGCCCTCTCTGCAAATTATGACCAACTTGATTTCTCCCTTTCCCAGTTCTGATGAAGGGACTTCAACCTGAAACATTAATTCTGTTTCCTTTTCACAGGTACGGCCTGATCTGCTGAGCATTTTCAGCATTTTCCAGCATTTTTATCTCATTTGTACCTCAACTTGTGCCACAGCCGCCAAACTGAAATGACTTCTCAAAGGTAAAAATTGCTTTCGGTATGACCGCTGCCATGGTGAATTATCCTCAGTCATCTATTTCAACCTGTCTGCACTTTTTGTCAGGGGTGATATAAACTTCCCTTCTTTCTTCACGCTGGGTAGAACTGAACTCATCTGGTTCTATTCTTATCTGTCCATTCTTAGCCAGAGAATCACCAACTATGATTTCTCTTCCTGTTCGGACACCGTTATGTCTGAAGACACCAAGGATCTACTCTGGCCCTCGCTAGAAGCACATCCTCATGTTTCCCCTCAGGAACACCTTTGGACAAACAACATCCACCCCTTGCTCTCCCTCACTGTGGACCACTGTGGCTTTGTGCTTCTTTAAATTGGGAAGAGTTCTCTGCTCATCCAATATAGGATGGTTATTAAGTTATTTGACTGTTTGGAACATAGATGTTGTATTTAAATGAGAAATAGGATGCATATCACAGATGCACACTATCACCAATCTCATTGACTTCCATCTCTGTAAAATCTAACTCATATCATCTACTGCTGAAGCTCTCATCCATGATTTTTTTAACCTCTCTTTATGCCTATTCCAACATATTCCTGGCGATATTCCATTTCCCACCTTATGTAACTCAGTTAAAACTCTGTTCCATGGACTCTAAATCACATTGAGTCCCATTGGCCTCAGCTTCAGAATCATTCCCAAAATCTTGCAGCCTCCCTACCTTTCTTTCCTTTTTCGATCCTCCTTAAAATCCACCAATCAAATCACACTTCCTTCAGTGGTTGGAAGACACATTTTGTTTGAAAGCAGTCCTTTTAAGCATTTTGGGATGTTTCACCATTTTGAAAGTGCTTTAAACACGTTTTTGTTTGATACTTTGAACAAAAAGATAAGTTAATGAGAACATTCCAAAAAAAAGATAAAAATGCTTTGTGAACGTTTATAATTTATCTGTGTTGCATTTTGTTTCAGAAAGGTAATATTTGTCAAAATTGCTTTATGTAATAAATTTTATGATGTGAATGTCTATCACATTTTTGGAAGCCAGTGTTGCACAATACAATTAGGTATTTGAATTATTAACTGCTCTAAATCTATATGAACACATTGACATTGCAATGACTGCCCTCCCCCTCACCTTATGAGTTGATTGACATGTATTTTCCATGTTTCTGTCCAGCATTTGCCATTATGTACAAACTATTCACAGAGATTCTGAGTCACAAAGCCATGTCCAATCCTCAGGGCACTTCAGAAGCAGAACAAACCAAGATCTTAATTAAAAGCAAATTACTTAGTATAAAAGAAAATCATGTTATAAACTGTGCTCTGCACCCGTGAGACAAGACATAGGCCAAATGAATGAGTTCATTGCTTAACAATTTGGTACTTGGTTCTTCACCATGTGTAAATCTTATACAACCTCAGGACATATTTGCTGTTATTGATGAATTTTCTTGTCAAGTGCAGACATTATTGCTTCCTCAGAGAACTAACTGGTTCGAAATTTGTACAGAGTTCGATCATTGCAAACTTTCCGAAAGCCCGGAGTGAAATTTGCAAAGCCAAAGACTTTTTGGGGAGAATGAAAAAAGCATTGAAATTTAATTCAAAGTGTCTCACATTCCAAAGATCTCAGCGACTGAGATCCCAAGTTTGGTTTCGAATTGTGTTGCACAGTATTTAAATCATGCAGCCAATGAATGAATGAAGGAACCCAAATGAAAATGTTATTTACTCTTCATTTACCAATTTTGCCCCTACATCTCACCTGAAGGCAGTGATTCTTCATCAGGGAAGGCTCCATGAAGAGGAGCAACCCTCCAACATAACATCCAAATCGTCAAGATGTAGAGGGTCGGTGAATGATCTCATGGCAACTGAGGGGTCAGAAGAAAGGAAAGCGTGTGATGTCATCAAAGGGATGCTTGTGATATCATCAAGGGGAGAGTTGTGATGTCAACAGAGGGGAGCAGTAACATTTCAGTGAATGTTATTCTTGGTTACTCTGCACTCAGACAGGTCCTCAGAGGAACTGCTGGAGAGTGACTGGGTGTGTGACTTCTTGTGAATTTTACCCCTTTCTAACCCAGTTGATTTCTGGCTTTTGTTGCGGTATATGCTATGACCCAGGTTAGCAAAGACAAGGGATCAATTTGAAACACCCTATCCTGTGTAACTCACTGAATATAATATTCTTTCCTTTGTCATAATCTCTAAACACATTCAAGGCTGAATGGGACTGAACAGAACACTCATGGTGAATAACACGGTGATGTTACTCCAAGTACCCCAGACAGAAATCAGTATTTACCACCACCAAATACGTTGTATTCCATGATCAAAATTAATGCCTGTAAACTATTATGTGGAAAGGATTTTTGAATCTAGGGTGCTGTTAGATTCAACTGTTTTGGCAGTTTATTAACATGTATCGTGTTTAATACACCCCAAGTGGCTGTACAAGGAATGGCCGCTTCTTAGCATATTGGTTCGTCCATCAGGTGAATACGTGTTTTCTCATTGGTTGGTTTTGCCATAGGTACCTAATAGGTTTTCCGACTGGACTATTGTTAGTTATGGAGCACCTCTTATCTCAGGTAATAAAGGTGATGTTTTTTTGTTAATCTCTCTCTTGCTCTCTTCCCCCCCCCCCCCCAACTCCCTCCCCGGCCTGAGCTCATTTTTAGTTCCTTTTGTCTCGGCTCATCTCCCAGTAGTAAAGCTAGTGCCATGTGCTCTGTGGCTGGTTCTTTATTTTAAACTTTTCCAATAAAACTTTCTGAGGCACCAAGTTGTTTTCAACTCATTCCTGGACTCCTGAAAGAACCTGCGGATTTTAAAATAACTGGATCCGACAGTGCCAAATTAAGCTTTAGCTTTCCTTCATCTGACATCTTCTAAATAAAGGGAACACATATTATTTCTTGTGCACACAATATTGCTTCCTTCTCTGTTGTTTATCACTGCTTCTTCTGTTCTCCCACCCAAGATATTGACATCAGGATATTTTCATTTGAACTCTCAATTGGATGGAAATTGATAATTTATTTGGAAAAAGGAGTACCTAAGAGATGTAGTTTATCTCTAACAGATTTGGAGTTGGCTGGATCCTGATCCATTAAAGTTTGCATGACCATTGGAATGTCAGTGATGCCACCAATAACCAAATGCAATGAATGAAACAGATGTTTAATATTTTACAAATATCTTTGGATGTTGTGTCAACTATATTCATTCTACCCAGTTTGACACTACCTGGTGTAAAGTTTCTTCAGATGGTGAGATTCACTAATTTGTTCCTGCAAACACTGCAGGCTCCCCAGGACCTGACCAGGAGAATGAAGCAGCACAATGTTGTGGGGAAGAATGTGGGCTGCTTGTTGTTTCTTATCTGTAACAAGATTGACAGGCTACTTTCTGTCTCCTATTAGCTCCCAATCTGACAAAGACAAAGGCATTTTGTTTTTTGAAGACAGGTGTGGGAGAAAATGCCCATTTGCCGATTTCTGATTGATTCAGTGGGGGGTTTTGCCACAATGTTGACCTCTTCATATGGCTCAGTGTCTCAGGGCTCCCACTCCCCATATGACTCAGTGTCTCCCACTCCTTGCAATGATAGACAACCCACTCCTTAGCCGATCCAGACAGAACCAATGTGAGTTGTTGCATCTGCACTCCTGAATGGTGAAAGGCATGTTAATAAATTCCTTGTTTGTTTGGGATAAATCTGTTGTTTAACAAACTCCAAGCATTTCAAGGAGCTGATTGCATTTAACACTTGCTCTTTCCCCGACAAAGGGGAAATTGAGCATTAGATAAGCTATAAATTGCCCTAATGTGGAGGTGAGTGGTAAAATTTGGGGGAATGATGGGAATGTGGAGAGAATAATAAATGGGATTAATGGAAGATTAGTGTTAATGGGTGGTTGATGGTTGGTACAGACTTGGTTGGCAGAAGGACCTGTGTGTCTCTTATGAGTCTATGATTCTTATATTCAGGAGCTCAAAATAATGCTGGGTGTGTTGCTAAACACCCCAAGGAATCTGTGCATTACATTTTGTTACAGCCTTGAGCTGAAACAATATTCCCCCGGCTCCTCCCCACTTAAACTGGCTGCTTCCATGTTACCAAAAAGGTAACCAGACCAATTTGATTTGATTTGAAACCAAATGGAGCAGCAACACTGTGCCTGATGCTGGGTTGGGTTGGGGAACCTTTCCTTGCCAAGCATGGGATGGTGGATGAAGTCATCCTGCACTCTGTGAGCAGCTGACAGCTGGAGAGGTTGGGGGGAAATGGAGTGTGGGGATAGTGGGGGAATGAGGAGGGAAGGGGTCAAAGGAGGAGGAGGTGAAGAAGCTGAGAGGGATTAGGCGAGACTGAGTGAGGCAGTTAGGGAAACGGTTGAGAGGTAGAGGTTAACTGAAGGAGCCAACGTGTCAAAGTTATGGGAGGCTGTGGGGTAGATGACACATTTCAAGAGGGATTTCTTTATTAGTCACATGTACATCGAAACACACAGTGAAATGCATCTTTTTTGCATAGTGTTCTGGGGGCAGCCTGCAAGTGTCGCCACGCTTCCGGCGCCAACATAACATGCCCACAACTTCTTAACCCATACGTTTTGGACTGTGGGAGGGAAACCCGGAGCACCCAGAAGAAACCCACACAGACACAGGGAGAACGTACAAACTCCTTGCAGACAGTGGTGGGAATTGAACCCAGGTTGCTTGTGTGCTGTAATAACATTACGCTAACCGCTACACTACAGTGTGTGTGTGTGTGTGTGTGTGTGTGCACGCGTGTGTGTATTCATATGTGTGAGTATGCCTGTCTCTACATACAGGTATGTGCTACATCTATTCAGAAGAACCTGGTTTCTATTTGTCTTGGATCTCCTTTCCATAGGATCAAAACCTTGCCTTGTTGGTAACGGGGGACTGGCTGTGCAGCAACCACCCCACATCAAAAGGAATTCATGCACAGATGTCTTCCACTCCTCACAATTGGATGAGAAGTAATTGTCCTCAATTCCGAGGGACTGCCTAAGAAGAAGGTTCCACTTTCGTCTTGGGAATCACATATCATGGTAGCAGGCATCTTTGTGGCCAGCTTATCGAACGGTCAGCAAACCAGACCTGTTGGTTGTCAAGGCTGTTCAACTGCTGAGCTGCCACTGACAGCCAGAAAGGTCAATCAGCTGGGGGCCAGTCTCCCTTCAGAAACACACTGGAAGAAGGAAAATTCTCCCAGAATCAACAAGGGAACTTGGGCAGCTCAGTCGTAAGATTCAATTCAAGAAATCAAAATCACGAACGAAGCAACATAGCTTCAAACTCAGGGGCTGGTCATTTGAAACAGAGGTGCGCAGAACTTTCTTCTCTCAGAGAATAGTGAGTCTTTGGAAGTCTCTTCCCTAGAGGACAGCAGAGCCAAGTCATTACATGCATTTAAGGTGGAGACAGATAAATATTTGAATAATTGAGGAATTGAAGGTTATGGGGAGCTGGTGCAGAAGAGGAGTTGAGACCAGCATAGATCGGTCATAATCAAATTGAATGGAGAGGCAGGTTTGATGGTCCTGGTGGCAACTCCTGTTTCTATTTTCTTGTGTTTTTGATTTTCTTTCAAACTTTTTTGAAGTTTTTTTTTCTTAGTTTTAAAATAATAGCTTTACTTTGCTCATGCTATAACTTTTCATAATTCTGAATGCCAGAAACAGATTTTCTTTGGAAACACTGAAAACTGGCTGAGTTTCAGGAATATGATTTAGTCAGCAGTCAAAGGTTTTTATTTTCAGTTTATGTGTGGACAGGGCTCTGATGAGGGTCAGGGTGCAATTACCCAGGAAGATCCCACTGAGAAGTTCAGGAGAGTTAGCACGTGTGATAGTGATAGGCACAGGCACTCACTACTGAATGGAAATTCCGGACCAATGCTTTCAATAACTGACGCCATTCTACCCTCTCTGAGGCTCTAATATCTACTCTTCAGTGTTTTCTATTCTTCACTTATTCTTACCAATTCTTCAGTGTACTGTCCTGAATGATCCATAGCACTCTAACTACATTGGAAACAATCCATGCTTGCATTCCTCCCATGTCTTTCAGGGATGTGGTAACAGTAACTTCCACTTAACCAAATTTGTAATCTCGAGACACAAGTTCAAATCCCACTATAACGGCAGGAAAATTTAAATTCAGCAAATTTGTTGGTTTTATCCAATCTGGCCAAAATTACAGTTCTCAGACCCACACCAATGAGTCTGACAATTAATCACCCCCTGAAATTGCCCAGCAAACTATTCAGATTAAGATTAATCAGAAAAAGGCAATGAATGCAGCCCTTGTCATTGACACCTACGTTGTGTGTATGATACACCGAGCTCTGGGCTCTGAAATACAGAGGTTACCACCCAAGTCAACCTCTACACTACTGCAGGGATATGAGAAACCAGATTTCATTACTACTTAAGTCACTTGGGTGGCACAATAGCACAGCTCGTAGAGCTGCTGCCTCAGAGCTCCAGAGACCAGGGTTCAATCCTGACCTCGAGTGCTGCCTGGACTTTGCACTTGCTCCCTGTGACTCCGTGAGTTTCCACCGGATGCTCTGATTATCCCAACCCCCACATCCCAAAGATGTGCGGGTTGGTAGGTCAGTCGAAACACTGTAAGTTCCCAATGATGTGTGGAGGTGAATGACAGAATTTGGGAGATGTTAATGAGAATGTGGGGAGTATAAAAAAGGACTAATGTTGGATTAGTGTAAGTGGGTGTGTGTGGGCCAAAGGGCCTGTTTCTGTCCTTAATCTCTCCGTCTCCTATGATTTAAGCTAAGAATGAGAGGCAGGAAAAGGAAAAGTTTCATATTACAACAAGGGTATGGCCGCCAGTGTTGAGTAAATGTTGTTGTTAGATTTACATTGTTGCTGGAATTACTTCAAAATTATTTTACTGCATTTCTTTCCCATGTTTGCAATTCATTGGGCGGCAGACTCAACAAACTGCAGCTCTGCACTAACCCAAAGGATTAGAATCAGTTTTAATGAATCCACCACCAAATTCTCTGACAGTACTTTTCAGATTCCCCATGAATTGACTTCATTGCCCCTGTTACATTTTCATTCATTTAAATTGGCTGCAGTCAACTCACGTCCACTCCGATGTCAGCAGAGCTTCAATCGTCTTCACTTCCTGAGCAAAACTGACTGATAAAATAGGTTTGACAATGAGTCGCTGTTGGCTACATCTTCTTAATGAAACTGCTGTTTACTGATATGGACAACTTCACTCATTAATCCATTCACTTATTCACTCCTCGTTTGGTTGGGAAGAAGAAAACTTGCTTGACAATTCCAGTGACAGGATGAAACTTGCCTGCAGCTGCTTGTCCTCATTCCATTTACACTCTATTCCCCAACAAGAGGGCCATTTATACTGCAGATAAAGAACAAACAAGCCCTAGTTATTTGCCATCATTTATGATCACTGGAATCCCTTATTTACCAAAAATAATTGAGTCCATTGGTGTGAGAGAGCGTAATAAACTCCAAAAAGCCTCAAATATAAACACTTAGTAAATATAACAGGACATCACTCAGCGAGGAAGTGTTCAAGCACGGAGATTAGCTTCAACAAAGGAAGGTTTCAAAAACTGGTGAGTTTTATGTACTGGCTGGTACCACCATAAGCAGAATTTCAGTTCTAAATGAATGCTTTGTACAGCCCTGAAGGCTGTTTCTTTTCTCTCTTGCAAAAGTCAGTAACTTATTTGTAAGTTCACGTCAATTGACTTTGCAATCAATGTAACATTTTGTTCAAATTACAACGACTTGTGAAGTACATAAACAAATAAGTTTCTTGACGTAAACCTTGGTAAAGTTGAATCTAACTTTTGAAACAAAAGTGGAAGTGCTCTGGTTTTATCTGCTTCTAGAACACAGCATTTCTGAGAGGGATTTAGATTAGTTTATTGTCATATACACCAAGGTGCAATGAAATTCCTTGGGTCATTGATCTTTGGAATTTGCTAACTCCAAGAGGTGTGGAGGATGAATGATTTAATATACTCAAGACAGAGATAGACACATTTTGGGGAGGGTTAACCATTTAATATGGAACAAGCAAGAAAGTGGAATTGAGGTTAACAATCAAATTGGGCATGATCTTATTGCACGGCAGAGCAGGCTTGAGGGTCCATATTGCTGACTCCTGATCTCATTTCTGATGTTCTTATGAGAGACAGAGAGAATATCTTTCTCACTGCAATAGAATGAAAATGTCTCCTATATGAAAAACACTCTTAGGATCTGAGCATCATTGGCTAAGCCAATATTTCTTGCCCATCCCTAACTGTCCTTGAGAACATGGTGGTGAGCCTCATTCTCGAACCATTGCAGTCCTACTGGTGAAGGTGCTCCCACAGTACTGCTGGGCATGAACTCAAGGAGTTAGGACTGAGAAAGGATGAAGGATCAGAGATACACCTCCAAATACAAATATTAACTTGGAGGAGAATCTGCAGGTAGTGGTGTTCTCTTGCACCAGGTGAGCTTGTCCCCCTTGGCGTTCAAGGCTGTGGGTTTTGTGAGGCTTTGGTGGAATAACCCAGGTGTGTAACTGCAGTGCATGTTGTATACAGTGCACACTGCAGTCACTGTGTACCAGTGACGGAGGGGACGCATGTTTAGGATAGTGGATGGGATGACAGACGTGCATTGTGCAGAGAGTCACTGTGATCTGTAAATCTTCCAATGTGCAGGGTTGTTCGAATGAAAGGTTATTTCTGGACTCGATGACCAGTGACACATTCCGAATAAGGGTTATTAACTCGGAGGGGAATGTGCATGTGGTGGTGTTCCCTTGTTGCCCTTGGTGATAAATGTTATGTGATGCTGTCAACATTGGACTTCATGACAGGTGATCAGTGTTGAAGGGTGGTCTTTTCACAGGTGGTCTTTGTAAATAAATGAGGTAAGCATTCTTCAACGTGGGATTTCAATGATGCATTAACTGAGTGTGAATTTTTGAGATTCCAATAATCTACTACTCAACATGATTATTGAAGGAACCATTAAACCAATCAAATCTATGCCAGCTCTCAGGTTCCTCATTTCTTTCCCCTGAAGCTTATTCTCTCCTGCCTGCCCATCAACTCCACCCTGACTCTCTTGTCAGTCTCCTGTACAGGAGCAATTTACAGTCGTCAGCTCGGGAAACCGGCTCATCTTTCAGATGTGGGAGGAAACTGGAGCAACAGGGGAGCCCACATATTTACAAGGAAAACTCCACACAAGTAATACCTGAGGTCAGGATAGAACCTGGGTCTCTGGAGCTATGAGGCAGCAGCATTAACTGCTGCATCACTGTGTGCACAGACATTTCTCCATGAACCTTTCCCTCAATGTCAACAAAACAAAAGAGCTGGTCATTGACTTCAGGAAAGGAGGTGCTGTACATGCACCTGTCTACATCAATGGTGCTGAGGTCGAGAGGGTTGACAGCTTCAAGTTCCTGGGAGCGAACATCACCAACAGTCTGTCCTGGTCAAATCACGTAGATGCCATGGCCAAGAAAGCTCACCAGTACCTCTACTTCCTCAGGAGGCTAAAGAAATTTGGTTTGTCCCCTTTGACTCTCACCAACCTTTACCGATACACCATAGAAAGCATCCTATCTGGACGTATCACAGCTTGGTACGGCAACTGCTCTGCCCAGGACCGCAAGAAGCTGCAGAGAGTTGTGGATACAGCCCGGCGCATCACGGACACCAGCCTCCCCCTCCTTGGACTCTGTCTTTACCTCTCGTTGTCTTGGTGTAGCAGCCAGCATAATCAAAGACCCCACTCACCGGGGACATTCTCCCTTCTCTCCTCTTCCATCGGGTGGAGGATACAGGAGCCTGAGGGCACGTATCACCAGACTTAAGGACAGCTTCTACCCCACTGTGATAAGACTATTGAACGGTTCCCTTATACAATGAGATGGACTCTGACCTCACGATCTACCTTGTTGTGACCTTGCACCTTATTGCACTGCACTTTCTCTGTAGCTGTGACACTTTGTACTGAAACTGTTTTTACCTGTACTACATCAATGCACTCTGTACTAACTCAATGTAACTGCCCTGTGTAATGAATTGACCTGTACGATCAGTTTGTAAGACAAGCTTTTCACTGTACCTCGGTACAAGTGACAGTAATAAACCAATACCAATAAACCAATATCAATACGATTTCTCACTAGGTAGCAGAGTCTGTGGCACGCAGCATTGTGTGAAGGACGGCAAGGGAAAGTCAAGGGAGATGATCGGGTTTGTTGGAGGAGATAGTGCAGGCTGAAGAGGAGATTGTGGTTGGGACTTGAAGGAGACTTGGTGGTAATTGGTAATTGGTTTATTATTGGCACATGTACCAGGATACGGCGAAAAGCTTTTGTTTCGTACCATTCAGACAGATCATTCCCTAAGTACAGCAAGGCTCTACAAAAGGGAGAAAATAAACAGAATGCAGAACATAGTGTAACAGTTATAGAGAAAGTGCAGTGCTAGCAGACAAATAACGTGCAAGGGCCATGACAAGATTGATTGAGAGATTAAGAGTTCACCTTTATCATATAAGAGGTCCATTCAGGAGCCTTTAAGCAGTGGGAATAGAAGCTGTTCTTGAGTCTGGTGGTATGTGTTCTCAACCTTTTGTATCTTCTGCCCGATGGAGGGCAGGGGGGAGAAGAGAGAATGACCAGGTTGGGAGGGGTCATTAATTATATTGGCTGCTTTCCCGAGTCAGCTGGAAATGAGTCAATGGAAGGGAGGCTGGGTTTTGTGACAGACTGAGCTGTGTTCACAACTCTCTATTATTTCTTGCAGTCTCCAGCAGAGCAGTCGCCTTACCAACTGTGATGCATCTGGACAGGATGCTTTCTATGGTGCATCCGTAAAAATTACTGAGGGTCATCGGAGACATGCCGAATTCCCTTAGCCTTCTGAGGAAGTAGAGGTGCTGGTGTACTTTCTTGGCCATTATGTTTACGTGGTTGGACCAGGACAAGCTATTGGTGATACTTACACCTAGGAACTTGAAGCTCTCAACCACCTCCGCCTCAGCACCATTGATACACAAAGGGCCATGTACTCCGCCCCACTTCCTGAAGTCAATGATCAGCTCTTTTGTTTTGCTGACGTTGAGGGAGAGGTTGTTGTCTTGACACCATGCCACTAAGCTCCCTATCTCCTTCCTGAACTATCGGGCAGTGAGATCAGGAGAGAGCTAAGTAGAAGATGTAAGTCAGTGAGTGGTACTTGGAAGTAATTTGGAGGGATAGGGATAGGTCTGAAGGACCACGGATGGAAGGGATGGAGACATTGTATCGTGGGGATGGATGAGGACAATAACCAGGGATGAGGAGAATAATGCAGAGCCTACTTTAAGGAAGATCAATGCGACGGACATCTTACAGATGAAGGGCATTTAATTAACAACACGGCTGCCCTAAACCCTC
This sequence comes from Pristis pectinata, assembly GCF_009764475.1. Lineage (NCBI taxonomy): Eukaryota > Metazoa > Chordata > Chondrichthyes > Rhinopristiformes > Pristidae > Pristis > Pristis pectinata. The sequence goes on from NC_067427.1 coordinate 24,812,036, forward strand.
AGCTTAAGATCTGCTCCTGTACTCCTACCTATTGTTGTTCAGAAACCACACAGGGGCAGCTAACATTCGCACAGGTAGCATCAGTCTTACACATAAAGGATGTGGACTGAAGAGCGCTAAATGCAAAGTACCCAGTCACACTCAGCTAATCTCTCAAACAACAATGTTGCATAAAAGAATCTCCGTTATCTTTTTCGGCTCTATCTCAAGTAGGTCACACAACACACAAAACTAATATTTATCTACTGCTAGTTTTAATTCACTGTTACATATTTCAAGTGCATGGTTCATTTTAAACCCTCGACATAATACGAATAAATCTGAGAGATTTATTTAACTTACTTATGCACTTCTAGTTTAATTTGCGTGGTGTAAAATAGATTTATTGCTGTAAGACTGAGATTATAAATGTCTCATTCCAACCTGGCCCATTCTAGTCTAAGGAAGAAGTCAGAAAGTGCACCATCGAGAACATGGATTTAGAGGCTCCCTGTCAAAACATCTGATCCCCTCAGCCCAGTGCATGGTTGAAGATAAGTAAAATCAGGTGATGAATCAACAGCCCTTTCTAAACCCATTCTGTGCTGTTGTGATTTGCTGTTGAGAATGTGCTTTAGGCTTATGCCATCTGCACACAGCACTATTTTTCTTGAGCATAAATCTGGTTAAGTCCCAGAACAAAGTGCTGCTGCTCAATTCAATAAACATTGAAACTGACAGTTCCTCACTGCCTAGTCATCTCCCTGATTGGCTGTCCCATAAGCTTTTGATAAATATAACCAGAACACATTAAACCAATTTAAACAGACACCGGAACTGAGGACAAGTAAACTAATCAAAAGATGGAACAGCAGGTGATATCCTTAAATCAGAAGGCCTCCTCGTTTCTCAAAAAACCCTGCAGCTTCTGAAATTCTGAAACAAAAAAACAGAAAGTGCTGAAATCACTCAGCATTTCTGGAAGGACAATCAGAGTTAATGTTACATTTGATGGTTCAGAGAAATAAGCAGGTTTTGAGGATTCGGATCAATGAGGGAGAAAGAACACTTCAGGGTTGCTACAGGGTATTTTATTAAAGTATATTAAGAGATAAGAAAACAAATCTCGCGCTCTTCTACTCGTGGTGGGAGATCAAGTTTCACGCCCTTCTACTCATTGTGTTGGACTCCGACTTACAACGACTGGCCTGGAGAATCTCAGAGTTCCTTGGCACCGATCATGATTCCGGTCCGAGGAGAAGTCCGATGAGCTTGTTCACTGCTCACATTTATATAATCAAGAAAGTCCGTGCATCTTTTCTAATCTATGCATATCAGTCAGTTACAATTCTAAAAGTATTTCTTAATGATAAATGTATGGGGAAGATTTTACATTATCAACTGAACTAATCTCACTTGTCTCCAAAAAGCAAGTTATCTTATCATTTCACATTTCTTAATGTTTTATATCTGCATGCTTCAAGGCCTCAAGGACCATATGAATCAAGACCTTTTGTTTTGCTTATCTTCCTGATTAACATGTCTGCTAGTTATAAGGACTGTGAGCTGACAACTTCATTTTGAGTAAAAAGATCCACTTTTAACCCTTTCATTACAAGATGAAGTGTCTTTGATCTGAAACATTAACTTTCTTTCCACAGATGCTTCCTGAGCTGCTGAGTGTTTTCAGCATTTTCTGGTTTTATTTCAGATTTCCTTGCTGTTGAAGATAAAACATTGTTCCTCACTTTCAACGCTTCCAAAATTTTACTTCTTGATCTGATTATTGACATTTGAAATGTTGCCCAATCAGTCTGAAGCTGCAAAGTGCAATGCTGTAGCTCAATTTGGATATTGCTGATTATTGTACTTATTGAAGCCAAAACAGAATTTCACAAGTGTATGATAATGAGTATAGTGGAAAGAATTCAAGGTACTAATGAAGCAGAAATGTGTTGCAAAACACAATCTATTCATGGGCAGCATGTGTTGCCAAGAGTAAATGTTGTCAAAAGTTAATTGCTCAACAAGCAACTTTGTGAGAATCCGATTGGTCAGCTCAGGGCAGGTGATGAGAATTTATTAACATATGCTGACAGTTGACACTAAAATAAGATTGAGAAAGGACTAAAGCATTTCAGGATGCAATCAGGATTCCATATTAGAGGCACAATATATTGCAGATGCCAGAATCTGGAGCAATAAACAATCTGTTGGGCAAACTCAGCGGGTCGAGCAGCATCTGTGGGGGGAAAGGAATTGTCGACACTTTGGTGTGAAACCCTGCATCCTTTTGACCTGACAATGTTGACAATTTCTCCCCCCAACAGATGTTGCTCGACCTCCGTTCCTCCAGCAGATTGTTTGTTGCTTCAAAGTTCCATATTGCTTTGTGATGAGAGTCAGGTTCTTTTCTTTAAACAGTACACAGCAACTGTAAAACTAAGATAGTTTTAAAGATAGTCAGAGGCTTTTCCCCAGGGCTGAATTGGTGGCCACAAGAGGACATAGGTTTAAGGTGCTGGGGAGTAGATATAGATGAGATGTCAGGGGTAAGTTTTTTTACTCAGAGAATGGTGAGTGCGTGGAATGGGCTGCCGGAAACGGTGGTGGAGGCTGATACGATAGGGTCTTTCAAGAGACTGTTAGATAGGTACATGGAGCTGAGTAAAATAGAGGGCTATGGGTAAGCCTAGTAATTTCTAGGGTAGGGACATGTTCGGCACAGCTTTGTGGGCCGAAGGGCCTGAATTGTGCTGTAATTGTTCTATGTCCTATGTTCTAGACACAAAATGAAAGTTTTAGCTGCCTTACAGATCCTCTGACCTGCATTTAAAAAATGTTTCCACTTTGATTGAAACAATTCAATGTCCAAACTCCAAAAGCTTCCAAGTTTCAGCAAGTACAGACAAAAATTTACATAAGGAGATTTAGGCAGGGCAAAGACCCTTTATCAACCTGCACCTACTGCACCACCAATACTGTCAATTAAGATTTCAGCAAGATGTTGAAAAGAGTGGAACACTTCCCATATGTTGGAAGCCAATTCTTGACAAGAAAAATAGACATTGATAATAGAATTCATCACTGTATTTCAATCAGCCAGTACAGCCTTCAGTCAACTGAGGCAAAGGGCATCTGAAGTTCATAACCTCAGACCTGGCACAAAACCCATGGTCTACTCAGTGGCAGTGAGCCCTACCTTCCTATATGTTTCTGAGATCTGGTTACCTACAGCAGGAAGATTAAGGCACTGGAAAGTTACCACCAATGTTACACATGTTACTTTCTCCAAATTCACTGGAAGGATCAGCAAACCAATGTCGATGTCTTTTTCCCAGGATATATCCCCAGTATTGATGGCCTACTTACACTCAATTGGCGCCATTGGATAGGTCATGTTGCTCCCATGTCTGACACCAGGTCTCAGACACTGTATTCTAAGCTATTCACCTGGTAATATTTTAGACCCTAAAATATTACCAGGTGAATAGAGGAGAAGATTCAAATCTGTGCGCAAATCTCCACTGATTGCTGGGAAACTTCAGTCCAAGAGTGGAAGGGGTACATTGGGCTGGTATTGAGAATGTTGAGGGCCCATGTCAGGAGGACAGAAGAGCCCCGCATAAATGATGGAAAGAGTATACCGCCTTGCCAATTATCCACCCACCTCCCAGGCACCTCTTGCCCCAACCGTGGAAGAATTTCAGAATCTAGTATTGGTCTCATTAGCTACTTCTGAACCTACAGGACTGGAGTAGAAGTAGGTAGTCTTGATCGCCAGGGACTGCTGAAGAAAAGATCACAGTTGTAGCACAGGAACATTGAAAATAGAAGCAGGAATAGCCCACATAGTCCTTTGAATCTGCCCCATAATTCAGTATGATTCAGGCCGATCTGTTATCCCATGACCACATTCCTGCTCCCTCCCCATATGCCTTGATATTTCATCTCTGGAGATCTATATCTTAAATATATTCAGCAACTTGGTCTCCACAGGCTTCTGTGCTGAGAGTTCCTCGGTGTGAAGAAATTTCTCCTCATCTCAGTCCTAAATGTTTTAACCTGTATCCTGAGACTGTAGACCAGATTCTAGAACCACAGCCAGAGGAAACATCCTCCCTTCATTTAGCTTGTCAATCCTGTCAGAATTTTGCAAGATTCAACGAGATTACCCTGCGTTCTTCGAAGCCTTAGTCAATACAAACCTAGTCAACAATCTCTCTTCATGTGACAGTTCCATCATGCCAGGAATCAGTCTGGTTAACTTTCGCTACACCTGCTCTTTGGCAAGTATATCCATTTTTTAAATAATGACACCAAAACCACGCACAATATTCAAAATATGCTTTCATAAGGCCCTGTGTGAATGCACCAAGATATCCTTGCTATTGCACCCAAGTTCTCTTGCAATGAAGGCCAGGAGTTTTTTTTTTGATGATCATGGTTGAAGAGTTTAAAAGAAGTATAGAAAATGTTGAAAATACTCAATAGATCAGACAGCATCTGCGGAGAGAGAAACAGTTTGTGTTTCAAATCAGTGACCTTTCATCAGAACTCTGTTTCTCTCCTGACAGATGCTATCTGACCTGCTGAATATGTCCATCATTCTTTGTTTTAATTTTTACAGCATCTACCGCTTTTGGCTTTTCAGTTGAGTGATAAATGTTGGGAAGAACAACTGGGAACTCTCTCCTGCTTTTTCACACACACAGATCTTACCCTCTCTCCCCCCTATCCCTTCTCACCTCTTCTCCCTTCTCACTCATCTCTCTCTCCCCCCCGGGACCTTAAACATCCGCTCCAGTGGACGGTGAATCCATGAATTCACCTGAAAGACCACAAGGTGCCAGCACAACACACCCTCAGTGTTGCATTGGAGAATCAGTCAAGAGTATAGCTTCTGGAATGGGGCTCGACTTGGATCAGAATAAAGTCTCTGAGCAAGGTGCTGGGAAGAGACCAGTTTCACTAAAAGAGGGAAAAGAAAGCTGTGGCTTATTGAACATATTTTGTATCTGTCAGTGCCTTGGGAATCAAGGATAACTTGCTTCAATTCCAGCTCTGTGACTTCTGATGAGACCAATGTGGGCTCCATAGATTCTGCCACAGATGGGACAGGAAGTGCTTGACAGAGTGAGTGTGTGGATAGTATAGGAAGGAAGTCATTCCATTTTCACCCAGTTTCCATTTGATCCCAAAGAGACTCAAAGTTCTCAGCGCATTCCCGGATACACCAACATCTTGAGTAGCCATGGGCCAGGGATTCCCATGAATGGATGAAAAATTTACTCAAGGGAGCTTTGAGAGAATCCTTGAAGCAATTCCTCTGCCCCCCTCAATAATCTCTCATCATGGCTGAGCTTGGAGGTGAGTGATGATCTCAGAAGTCTGGTGTTGGGCATGCAAATGATCTGGTCTACTCACTGAAATCTGTTGAGTGTAATGAGAACATCAGTGCCGGGCTTCATATTCTGGGAGAGACAGCTGACATCGGTTTGCTTATGGGAAAATCGTGCAGTGACAACATTGGTGGTATCTCTGCAATGCATTGAGGTGTTGACTGCAGGTAGTTCAAATCTCAGAGGTGTACAGGAGAACAGGGAGAACTGCTACCCAGTAGACCATGAACTTTGTTCCTGGTGAGAAATGTTGATTCTTAAATACTCTTTTCCTCAGACAGACAATAAACGTGCTGGTGGAGCGGAGGCGGTAGTGAATTCAATCATTGATGTTTGCCTTCATTGAGAGATGGTTCCTGACACAGGAAGCTGGGCCATATTTTCAAGTCTCCCCATTGACTTTTATCTTTGGAGGATTGAGTTGTGTGGGTGAGGGGGTTGGTACAGGACTGCTGTTTTGTGCAACATTGATCATGGGGCAATTTTCTCTCAAGATTCAGTGAATGAGTCAATGATGGTTTGGACTTTGACCTCCATTTGTGCACACATGCAAGTCACAACTAACCATAAGTGAGGTTTTTGATGGTTTAATTCACCCTGAGCATTTGAGCAAGCACACCCCCAGCTGTGCATTAATTTTATTGGTCATCATTAATAAAGTGAATGCTACCTTCTTCTAAAGCTTTTAAAAATCTCAGCTGAATCATCTCAATGCATTTTGAAGTTCATTAAAATGTTTGATAAGAACGCTGAGACACACAGCATTCTTTTAATTGTTTTCTCCCAAGTGACAACATCAAGTGCTCTCTAAATAGGTTAAGAACATTGTGCAGAATTCTCTCAAAACAACACTCATCATCCAAGGTCTAAAAGATTCTCTATCTCAGTTCCTGGAATAGAACCAGAAGAGATTCTGCTTGCCCTTGAAATACCCTATTCTGCTCTTCACCCCCATGCTTGTGTATTTTTCAATTCCTCATCCAATTCCTTCTTTTAAAGTACTTTCTACTCTATGGTCAGGCATTCTGAATTACTTCCTTCATAAAAGAAAAATCTCTAACCTTTTGGTGATAATTTTATCTCCTTCGTCAAGTCATTCACTTACCAGCAGAAATTATTTCCTCATATGAAGTCTTGCATAATTCCTGGACTAAGTCTCTTAACCTGCTCTTGTGCAATGGAAATTCCTACATTCTGCATTACAGAGTTCCATCAACAGAGTTCACTTACAGGCCCAGATCTTCCACTGGTTAACAAACTTCCTGAGCTCGCCCGTTCCCTCATATGGTTTGGGATACGACTTGCCTCAGAGACTGGTTGGTGATGTCCAGCAAAACATTACGCAACACATTACGCAACACAAGGCCTTTCCAAGCACAGGTGGTCATCCCTAAACCCAGAACTGCTTCAATGGTTTGTGACATACACAAGCATTCAAAAACAGCTAGATGGTATTAAAAATAAAGAGTAATGGAAAACTCAGACACTCAAAATCATATACTCAAAATCATATACTCATGAAAATGTAATTAAATATTAATAAACTAACTAAATTAAATCAAATATTTCATGATGGGCAAGTTTTTCATGCAGAGGGTGGTATGAGCCGCCAGAAGAAGTGGTAAAGGCAGATATAACTATAATGTTTAAAAAGCATTTGGGCAGGTACTTGGTCAGGAAAGGCATAGAGGGATATAGGCCTAATGAGGGCAAATGGGACTAACCAACAGAGGCTTGGATGAGCTGGGCTGAAGGGTCCATTTCTGTGCTGTACAGTTCTATAACTGTATTAACACATGTCTCTCTTTCTCTCTGTCTTTCCTCACAGCTTGCACTGTTATAGAGACCCAGGTTCTCTCCTGACATGCTGGGATATTGAACTCCTGGTCAATTCCTGAATTTATAGACCACAAACAGCCTCCACTGTGCACCACCTGACAAGGTTAATACTAATCACTCCTCATTGATACATTAATATAGGAATTCAAATGGGAGATTGTATCAAGCTTTGATTCATAGATGGAGAGATGCAATGAGGAGATGAATACAGATCAGCATATTTCGATTCTAAAGGAAGTGAGGACACAGATTTAAAAGGAACTTAGACCTCCACCATCTTGGCAGCACAGTGCATACTGGAAAAGTTGTGATGGAATGAGCATTCCTTCTGAAGTTGGGAAAATAATGAGACCAACTTTTTGAGTGAGTTTGCATCAATTCACAGAGAGACCTGGAGACTAACTTGTAATTATTAACATGCAATTTGTGGGTCAATTAAGTTCAATTTCACCTGACAATATTTTGCATCACTCACTCCCTCTAACATGACTTTAAAAGAAATTATTATCCCCAGTATTGGTGCATTGGCTTAAAAAAATCAAGGTCAAGGAAGAATGCAGAAATGGTGTGATGATGGGCTAGACCTTCTACTCATTTAAGGGCTCAAAAGCTGGCGGATCTCAACAAAATTTCAAATGACTGTTCAGGACTCGAGCACAGACAGAGGCCTTCCGCTTCAGTTAACTGCCAGGGCTGAGGCACACGCTCTCTGCTGGTGGTTTTTTTTGATGGAGTCTAACAATGCAGAAAAGACATGTACAGATTTCCCAGCTCCCAGGCTGAGATGTCTACCCTCTGAGTATGCACTGGATGAGACCTGGGAATGAGTGCAGTGAGCCCATTAAAATGAATTGTGAGAAACAGCTCTCAAAAGAGTGAAATGATAAATTTGCCCATTGGATTTAAGATAAGATAAGATCTTTATTAGTCACGTGTACATCGAAACACACAGTGAAGTACATCTTTTGTGTAGTGATTTTGGGGAGCAGCCCGTTAGTGTCGCCACATTTCTGGCGCCAACATAGCATGCCCATAACTTCCTAACCTGTACGTCTTTGGAATGTGGGAGGAAACCGGAGCACCCGGAGGAAACCCACACAGACATGGGGAGTTCTCACCTTCAACTACGCCCTCTATTTTTAGACTCTTTCACCCTTGGAAAAAAGACTATCTACTCTATTTATACCCTCAATTTTATAAACCTCTGTAGGGTCAACCCTCAGTCTCCTAAGTTCCAGGGAGAATAAACATAGCCTATCCAATCTCTTCTTATAAGTAAGTCCCTCCATTCCAGGTAACATTCCTGGTGAATATCTTCTGCATGCTTTCTAATGCTACCATATCCTTCCTGTAGTGTGGCAACCAGACTGTACACAGTATTCCAAGGGCTCCCTGACCAATGTTTTGTACAGCTGCAACCTGACATCCTAACTCTGTACTCAGTGCCTTGGCCAATGAAGGTAAGCATGCCCAATGCCTTCTTCACTATCCTAAGTAACTGTGTCGTCATTGGCAGGGAGCTATGAACTTGCATCCAAAGGTCCTTCTTGTACAGCAACTCTCCTGAGGTCTCTGCCATTTACTGTGCATGTCCTGTTAGTTTCCAACATCTTGAAATGCATGATGCAAGTTAAGTTTAACCATGTCTTTTTTTTATCTGACCACTTTGGTTTTGACCATCTTCAAGTCTATAAAGTTCATAATACAGTAATAAATAGACTCTAGATGTTTGGTTTCTGTACCCAAAGTTTTTGGAAAAGCTGATTGTCAGAAGCTGTTCAGTTAAAAGTCATTAAAGAGTACTTTAGCCCTGAGATTTCAATCTCCATTGTCTGTCAAGGACTGATTTGTTTACATATGGCGCAAGCTCATTTGAACCAAAAAAATACAGGTGGATTGGGAAATCTTGATCCTCATATTTTCCCACCTGAGCTGTAACCCGTTGTAATTTGTTATTTGATAATAGGATAACTCTATTGTTACTATTGAAATTGTGTTTGACCATCCAGAAAATAATTCAAAATTGTGATTTTATAACATTTTAAAACTGTATCAGACAGATGACACAGATTTCAGATAGGAGACACTGAAAAAGTTGAAAGCTCTGTTTGATCAGGCCAGGGGAGGAAAAGGGAAGTGCAAAATGTAGTGTTTGATTAAAAGGGGAAACTGCAGTTCAGTTACTAATGACCAGTCGGGTTTTATCTTGAAGGTAAAACCTCTCAGTCGAGAGGAACCACGGTCAGAGATGGGTGACCTGGTCCGTCATCTGTGTGTTGAGCCCAAGGTTCTCACTACTAACTCAGGAGTCAATCCACCTCATGGGATCATTGGCATATTGATTTCTGAGATGGTAGTGAGTACCTCAGGCTGAGCACACTGCATAGAGGGTTGGAGAGAAAAGTGCATCACAGTGTCAGCTTTTGTGCCAAGGTTACTGTAATCTCTCAAGTTATATCATGAAAGAATAATGAATTTTGGTTTCCTCATTCATTAAATCCCCAGAGAGGACTTTTGCATAACTGGCATTCATTCAATTGCCAACTCATTTGAAATATTGATAGGAAGAGGAAAACCCCAGCCTTAGAATCTGGACTCTGTTCTCTCTGTTAATGACTCCTTCCTTCTATCACCTCCAAGTTTTCAAATTAATGCTGGCATTACCTCCACAATTCATTCCAATTTCTCTAAACATTTCATGAGAATTAAGTGAAACCTTTTAACATTTTGGAGACAGTGAACTAGCTTGACCCTTGATAACAAGATAGACAAAGATTCACATTTGGAAGGTTTTTGGCTACTGGAGGCATATTTGTTTAATTAACTTTTCCAAACATATGTTTTTACTGAACAGAATATATGATCCAGATTTGGCGCAGTGACAACAAACTGTCTTTGGACAACAAAGCAACTTGTCCAGCAAGTTATGATAAGATCACTTAGTCAAATACCAGTGTAGATTATACTCTTCTCCTGACTACAGTCTTGGAGATTTTGGTTAAGAAGTATACTTTCACATTTCAGATGTAAAAAAATAATAGGTTCGAGTTTAGCTTCAGAGCAGATACCGTGTGATTATTTTTTAATCATTGTCTGACCAGTGCTAGTGTAATGTAAAGGCCACATTCTCACACATCAAATCTATATAGTTTGTTTCCAGTAGATTCATAGAGTCATACAGCAAGGAAAACAGGCCCTTCAGCCCAACGGGTCCATGCTGACCAAGGTTCCCATCCAAGCTAGTCCCATTTGCCTGCGTTTGGCCCATATCCCTCTTAACCTTTACTATCCACGTACCTGCGCAAGTACCTTTTAAATGTTGTTAATGTCCCTGCCTCAACCACTTCCTCTGGCAGCTCATTCCATATACAGACCACTCTATGGGTGAAAAAATTGCCCTTCAGTTTCCTTTTAAATTTCTCTCCTCTCCCCTTAAACCTATGTCCACTAGTTCTTGATTCTCCAACTTTGGGGAAAAAAAACTGTGTGCTTATCTGTGCCCCAGTAACATCATGGTGCTCATATATTGACCTGAAGAAAGTGTTTTAGTTTTAATCATTCTCTAAAATGTCAGTTAATGCCTTCCATTACATTCTACATGTGCTTTATTAGAGATCTTTTACAGCAAAGGATCACTGACAATATCCTTACTGTTTTTATGAGAATGTTTTTGGGCTGGATTATTAGATTTTACAACAACTAAAACTGCCAATCATCCTGGTACAGGTTATTACCTACAAAAGACCAGATTGATATCTTGTTCAAATTCTCATTAGTCAACAGTTCCGTTTATCATAATGCGCTTGTACTGATTCAATTTCATTGAATTTTGATTCAATACATGAAAGCGTTGCACACCTTTAAGATTCTGCACACATGCATCATTTCTGAAATCAATGCAATATTATCAAAATTTGAACTTAGTTTTGTTCATGAGAAGGTTTGGCTTTATTTATTTCATGAGAATTAAGTGAAACCTTTTAACATTTTGGAGACAGTGAACTAGCTTGACCCTTGATAACAAGATAGACAAAGATTCACATTTGGAAGGTTTTTGGCTACTGGAGGCATATTTGTTTAATTAACTTTTCCAAACATATGTTTTTACTGAACAGAATATATGATCCAGATTTGGCGCAGTGACAACAAACTGTCTTTGGACAACAAAGCAACTTGTCCAGCAAGTTATGATAAGATCACTTAGTCAAATACCAGTGTAGATTATAGTCTCCTCCTGACTACAGTCTTGGAGATTTTGGTTAAGAAGTCCTGCACATAAAAGTGTGAGTAAAAGTTGTGATAAGTGAAATATGCTACAGGGTACAGCCCACTGTGTTACACATCTCATGCCCATTCCCTCAGTCCTGATGCAGGGTTTTGACCTGAAACATTGACAATTCCTTTCCTCCCATGGATGCTGCCTGACCAATTGATTTCCTCCAGCAGATTCTTTGTTGCTCCCATTCGCACAGCACCTTTCTGTGCAATAACAGCAGATGCCACATCTGACATGCCTAGGGACTGAAGCACACACTCCTCTAGTTACAAGTAAATCATTGCTTCACTTCTACCAGTTTCGTCTACTGCATATGATGTTCACAATGCAGTTTCCTCCACGTAGGAGAAACCAGATTGAGACAGCACTTTGCACCACACCTCTGTTCTGTCCCCGAGCTTCCCATTGCATGTCACTTTAATACTGCAGCCCTCTCTCTTTCTGACCTTGCTGTCACAGCCTTGTATGTTGCTCCAATGAAGCCAAATGTCAGCTCAGGGAACAGCACCTTATCTTCTCACTGAAGAATCAGACTGAACAAAAAGGGTACAACAATTTAAAATAAATTATCCCTTGCATTTCTCATTTCCAGCATTCACAAATTTGTTTTCAGATAAATTGAAATAATTATTTATCTTCTCTTTATGTCTCCTCCAGATCACTATTCACTTTGGTTAGTTACCGTCCTTCTGGTCACTTATCTTTGCCTTGTGATGTCTCTTGCCTTCCAATCACAGTCCTTCTATTTTCTCTGCCCCTCCACCTTCTCTATATCATAAAACCCATGTTAACTCTAACTGCAGGCACGGTAGTGTGACGCTATTGCAGCGCCAGAGACCTGGGTTCAATTCCAGCCACTGTCCGTAAGGAGTTTGTATGCTCTCCCCGTGTCTGCATGGGTTTCCTCCGGGTGCTCCAGTTTTCTCCGACATTCCAAACACATACGGGTTAGGAAGTTGTGGGCATGCTATGTTGGCGCCAGAAGCGTGGTGCCACTTGTGGGCTGCCCCCGAACACTCAACGCAAACGATGCATTTCACTGTGTGTTTTGATGTACATGTGACTAATAAAGATACCTTATCTTTTTCCAGTTCTGATGAAAGGCCATCAACCTGACATTTTAACTATTTCAGCTCCACAGATACAACGCAACCTGCTTACTTCCAATATCTCATCTTTTATGTCACCAATAGTACCACTTGCATTAAGATTAATTGGTGATAGGATTCCATTTTATATTTCCCTGCAGTAATTATCATAAATAGAACATCAGGACAAAACGAGCAGGTCATGAGCCAGTGGGACACTATTATCAAGCAGCCACTATGTTGCTCCATTGACCAGGAAGGACTTTCTTGATGACAATAGACATGGTATTTCACTTAACAGAGTTAGCTGTGAGAAAGCTGTCATTATCCACCATATGGAACTCATTAATAGAAGGTTGAACTTGCCTTTGTGGACGGTCACTCCAACCCTGCAGTGGGCCCCAACTCAATGACTTATGGTACTCTCCAGAGTCACCTTGCCGTGCATCCACTGAGATCCCGTGACACACAGGGTATGACTTCTGATCTCACCAACCCCTCGTCCCACCAAGCAACTCACCACATGGGTTCAAAGAAATCATTCTGTTGCTGCTATCTCTATCTCGGCAATTTTAACAGTGATGCGATTGGAGTCAAACCTGAAGTGAAGATACCGTCTGAAGCAAAGAACTCATTCCTGACACAAGGCCAAGGCCCTCTGGATTTCACCTGCCATGAAGAACGTGGGCAATTCTAAATGGGGTCTGAACATGGCGTGGAGGTTATGGTTACTGAATGAACAATCACAGGTGGCTTAGAAATGCAACTGGTTTGCTTCACCGTTCCAGCAACCTGGGTTCAATCCTGACCTCAGGTGCTGTCTTTGTGGAGTTTGTATGTTCTCCCTGTGGCTGGGTGGGTTTTGTCCTTCATCCCAAAGATGAGTGGATTGGTAGGATAATTGCCCACTGTAAATTGTCCTTAGTGTGTTGGTGATTAGTGGAACCTGGGGGGGTGATGAGAACTTGGGGAAAATAATTTTAAAAAAGAGATTAACAGAGGATTAGTGTAAATAGTGGATGATGGTTGGCACATATTCGATGGGCAGAAGGGCCTGTTTCCATGCTGTATTACTCTATGACTCTACCAAGTGCTGAATCAAACCTTCCTCTGCCTGGAATGGGTAAACTGGATCAAACTCGATGGGGATCTCTTTGAGATACTTCCCTCTCTAGAAAGGCCATTGAGTGGTTTTCAAACATCAGATGGATTGTTCCAGCTATGCAAAGAAAGAAGCTATTATATAAAAGGGGATCAGATAAACGAAATGAGCAGGTAATAGGAGCCCTGCTTCACATTAGAATGCTGAATAGTTGACTTTGTTTTGGCAGTCGCCTGCTTAGGGTTCACACGTAAATGCACCGAGGTCACAGGAGATTCACCAGTATACTGACATGCCTATCCACGGCCTCCTCTACGGCCACATTGAGGCCAGGCGCAGGTTGGAGGAACAACACCTCATTCTGCTTTGGGAGTCTCCAACCTGATGACCTTAACATCGATTTCTCTAACTTCCGGTAACCCCACCCCCCACACTCCTTTGTCTTCCCTTATTCCTGTGGCTCCCTTCCCTGCCTTGATGACCTGCCAATCTCCTCTGCTCCCCTCCTCCATCCTTTATTCCATGGTCCACTGCCCTCTCCTACCGGATTCCTTCTTCAGCCCTTTGCCTCTTCTACCTACCACCTCTCAGCTTATTATATCTTTTCCCCCTCCCCCACAAACTACCTTCCCCCTCTCACCTGGACTCACCTATCACCTGATCTCACTTATCCCCTATCTGCGTGTGCTCCTCCCCCTCTCCCCACCTTCTTATTCTGGTTTCTGCCCTCTTCCTTTCCAGTCCTGATGAAGGGTCTCGGCCCGAAACTTCGACTGTTTATTTCCCTCCATAGATGCTGCCTGACCTGCCGAGTTCCTCCAGCACTTTTGTGTATTGCTGCAGATTCCAACATCTGCAGAATTTTTTGTGCCTTCACCAGGATGTTGCCTGGAAATGGAACATTTCAGTTATGAGGAGTCACTGGAGAGATTGGGTTTATTTTCCTTGGAGCAGAGAAGGCTGAACTGGGACCAAGTTGAAGTTTATAAAATTATGAGGAGTATAGGGTAGATAAGTCAGAAACCTCTGATAATGGAGGTGTTAAAAACTAGAGGACATAGGTTTGGGGTGAGGGGGAAGAGGCTTAGAGGGGATCTGAGGAAGAATGTTTTTCACCAGAGGGTGATTGCAAGAGGTAACACACTGCCTGAGATGGTGGTGCAGGCAGGTCCTCTTGCACCACTTAAAAAGCATCAGGATGAGCATTTGAATTGCCAGGACATTGAAGGCTACAGACCAAATGCTCATAAATAAGATTAGTCTGGCTGGGTACCAACTGGTCAGCAAGGATATAGTGGGTTAAAGGGTGTCTTTCTGTGCTGTACAACTCTATAAAGAAATGTGTGATGGTAAGAAATACCGAGTGAGCGTTGTCATCACTGATGATCTCATTCATGTCATTGCATGTCAATACTAAGCTGCAATGAGTTACTTTCCCCAGGGAAGGGAGGAGAAAATTAAAGGCTAAAGCTGTTCTCATGCAGTATGGTGCAGATAACTTTGAACAATGAATAGGCAGAGTCAGCGAGTGAATGCTTCAAGCATAGTGACCCCTGGTAAAACGTCTGTTGATGCACAAAATGGGAAGAAACAAGAAAGAAGAACATTGGAATTATTATATGTTGATGTACTCTCATTGTCAAACAAAAATACTGTCAGATTCAGAGAAATATCCGGTCTTGACATGATTAGATGAGCAGATAGATGGAAAATAATATTGCAGCAATTGTTCAACATGACTTCTCTCCAACTGGGACCTGGATTTTAGTTTTTGCATTAAAGGCAAATGTAGCACAGAAATTGTATGGTACTCAAGGAGCTGCATTGAAGCATTGAGATGTGGGGAAACCCACAACTGTTTTGCGGGAAGTTACCTGGCTGTGAAATTTTACCACAGACCAGTACCAAGGTGTCATGGACTATGGAGAGGGACTTGCACTCTTTGTGCTTCCAAAGGCCTTTCCCTTGCTTGCTCTGCCTTGGATTGTTGGGAGTGAGGGAAGGAAGTTGGAGGAAGGGGGTGTGGATACAGAAGTGGAAATCAGGTCAGGGTTAGTAACAATGTTACTACAGATTGGTAATTGGAATGGCAAGGGTCAGAGTTGGCGTGGATGGCAGCAGAGGAATTGTGGTGAAAAACACGATGATGCTGCAGGAACTCAGCAGGCCAGGTAGCATCTGTCAAGAAAAGCAGGCGGTCGACGTTTGGGTTCAGGACCCTTCTTCAG
Source organism: Pristis pectinata (assembly GCF_009764475.1). Taxonomy (NCBI): domain Eukaryota; kingdom Metazoa; phylum Chordata; class Chondrichthyes; order Rhinopristiformes; family Pristidae; genus Pristis; species Pristis pectinata. The sequence goes on from NC_067427.1 coordinate 24,827,950, forward strand.
AACTGAAGATAGGAAAAAGGTGTTGTGTGAAATGGTTCTTTACAGTCTTAAGGATCAAGGACTCTGGACACGAGCTTTGGATATCAAAACTAGTTTAATCACAAAGGTAAATGCGGGGACAGAATGGATGGGAGCAGACACACACTCACACACACGCAGGAGACCACGAACATGCGGTGGGGGGGGCATCACAACTAGGATAAGATACACTCGCACACACACACTGATACACACAAGCACAATAACAATGTACAACTTCAGGATATAATACTTCAATGCTTGACCCACACTAGCATTGGCTCTTAGACTGCCTGGAATCTGAGTGAAACACTCCCAAACCACATGGTGATGCACTCTTACCAGTGATCTCTGCAGCGTTGTCTCACTACTCCTGGGGTCATCAAAGAGGAAGGGCTAGGGGATTGCAGCCCCTTTTATGGTGCTAGGAGGCTGGGTGGAGCCTCACTGTTGTGATTTAAATGAGCCAATGGTCAAGCAAGTTCAGAGACAAAAGGTACTCTCACACCTGAGGGGTGGGTGGAGCTGCACCTTGATTGACAGTAGTATCACTTCTGATCAGAGGAGCAATGCTGTCCTCCGACCAGCAAGGGTCAGTGTCGTTACTGTCACGTGACAGCCATGTGGATTTCTCACAACAAAGGGGAAGCCCAATATATAGGAAGGAAAAGCAGAGCTGTGATAGGTGGACAAAAGAGGGGAGGTGGGGATAGGTAGGTGCAGGTAAGAGATAGCGATAGGCAGGTGATGGGGAGGAGGGGAGCGCAGATCCACCAGAGGATGGGTCAAAGGTAAAGAGAGAAAGGAAAAACAAGTAGATAAAAAAAGAGGCTAGGAAAGGGAAGAGAAGAAGAAGCATGGTGGGGTGGGGGGATGTGTGGGGAAGGGGGTGGGGATTACTTAAAGTGGACGAATTGAATGTTCACGTCGTTAGGCTGCAAGATTCCATGACGGAAAATGAGGTGCTGTTCCTCCAGTTTGCGCTTGGAATTCTCCTGGCGGTGGAGGAGGCCAAGGACTGACGTATCAGTGATAGTGCGGGAGGGGGAGTTGAAGTGACTGGCAACAGGGAGAAGCAGATCACGGTTATGGACAGAGCACAGGTGTTCTGCAAAATGGTCACCTAGTCTGCGTTTGGTCTCACCAATGTAGAGGAATTGTGGGGCAGGTGAACAGGTGACTGGGAGCTCTAAGGATAAGGGAAGGAGGAGTGGGGTTGAAGGGAAACACTAAATCACCTAAGGTAGACCTAATTGGAAAATGATTCATGTCTCCAAGTCCCTGGCAGAAAATTAGTCCAGGATGGGTCTCCTTAAGCCCCAGTGTTCTCTGCAAGCCCCTTGAGCTCACTGTGCACTCTGTACACATGCATGGAGGACGTGAATCTCTGGAAATGTGCTGCATTAAATATGCAATTGCATTTATCAATCTGGACTTTGATATAATTCACTTGTACACTGCTCCATGATAGAATTTCTTGGTTATAAATGTTCATCAAAGTTGTACAGTCAATAAATCCACAGAGGAACAGAATTTAAGAAGCTCAGTTCAATGCCAAATCGTTATCACATTGCATATCTCGCACGAGTAGCAGAGGAGGAATTTCAACCCTGCTCAATTTTTCCTCTATTTCCATCCTTCATCCAGCTCTTCTCATTCACTGCTCTCACACTATTTGTCTTTGACTGGGAAATCAGATGCCAAGTAGGAGGAAATTTTGTCAGGGAGCTACCAGCTTAACCAGGAGACAATCCAATATTCAGAAATCCTTTGGTCAAAGATCATAATCTTGACTTTATTTCATCTAGGGACACTTTGCACAATAGCACAACCTTGTACATACCAGCATAGGCAGCATCTTTTAGGTCACTTAAGGTTCCAAGTATTTTTGCGTGTCTAATCAAAACAACTGCATTGATGAAGGAGTCATCAGATAGGAACTTTTCTGACACCACCGAACAGACACAAAGAAGGGGGATTAATGCCGCAATTGACGTCTTGGCTCCCAGGCGTAATTAATGTTTGATGACAGCTTGCTGAGCTGGTTGTCAGGTTTATATGTTCTCTGTTCATGTTGTCATAGTTCTGCTCGAGCTGTTTTGAAAGGTGCTCTTCCGCTGAATTGTGGAACACTCGTTTGATAATCTTGAGAAGCTCTCCTGCAATCTTAGCAGCCCACTTCTCCAGGATCAGTTGCCACTTATTCTGTTGTGTACTCCATAACTCAAAGACAAACATCAAGCAAAGATGGGAAACTTTTCCATGAAAAGAATGTTGAAGGGAGAAAGAACAGTCACTTTATCACATTCACTGGAAAGCTCAACACCTCCTTACAACATATTACGAGTTGAAGCTTGGAATGCATCCTTACCTCATTTAAGAGCATACCACTCTAATATATTGATAAATAGGACGGCAACCTCATTATTTATTGAATCACTTTTAGCCATTATTTTTGAAAGGTATTGAACCACCACATCAATATTCAATGTTTCCTGATAAAGAAGGATTCTCTTCAGTCCATCGTCCATCAACAGAATCACCGAAAACATTCAATACTCTGTTGACATTAAATGAGCTGACATGCTGCCTCATGCTCTCCACATTGCATTTGCTTCTTGGTGGTGTATAAGCCATGATCCTAACCAATGGCTCATGACAGAGTCAATCTCAGCAAAGACTGGTGACAAGAAAAGCTGTGTCATTGCCTCAGTAATGACCCAGCAATTCTCATCACAATCGTGCAACAATGTCCAACAAGCCTCTGCTGGAGTGAAGCTGATCTGCAGGATTAATTAGAGACTGTTCAACCAAAAGTGCCATCACTTCAGAACTAAGGTCGTCCCAACGTCAGGCGACACTTGAGTTAGTGCATGTTCAGTCGCTGACTTCCAAGTCATCATCAACCCATTCACCGAAACATTCAAGAACGAGCCGAACATTCAACATTTGCAAGGCAAATACCCTCGACCAACCTGACCCTACTGTTCAATACTACCTTCTAATAATAATGATTCCATGGAGGTCCTGGAAAACATGGAGTACTTTTCATATCTGAGGAGACATCCTCAACAAAGGCCAACATCGATGATGAAATTCACCATCCCCTTTAGTGTGCCTGATGGAGGAAAATAATGTTTCGTCCAATCAGGTGCAGAACTCATGGTCTAACAGGCAGCACTTTGCACTCCTATTTGCTTTTGAGACCTGGTTTACCCACAGAACACATCTCAATGCAATTGGAAGATAACACCAACACGATCTCTGCAAAATTCTCAAAATCCACTGGAAGGATAAATTTTCTCCTTCTCAGGCAGTCCCTCAGGATTGAGGATGCCTCACTTCTACTCCAGTTTTGTGGCCTCCAAGGTGATTGATGAGGCTAACGTGGGAACCGCAGCCTCTTCCACAAATGGGGCAGGAGGTGGCTGATGGAATGAATGGATGAGTAGTCTATGAGACAAATCACTCCTTCCACTGCTTACACAGAGTTTCTGTATGCTACCAATGCATAAACTGCTCCACCATTTAGTAAAATCAAGACTGATCTTTTGAGAGAGAACCATTGTTCTGCATTAACCCGATATCTACAAAACTAGCGATCTCTGTTTTGAATATAATTAACAACTGAGCCTCCAAGGCCCCCTTGGGTAGAGAATTTTAAAGGTTCACCTTCTCATCTCAGTTCTGGCCAAACGACACCTTATTTTGAGACTGGGATCATTGAATCTAGACACCCAAGCTAGGGTAAACATCAAATCTGCATTTACCTTTTAAGCCCTTTAAGAATTTTACATGCTTCCATGAGACCATTTCTCATTCTTTTAAATCCTGGAAAGTAAGGCTCAGTCTAATTGATCTCTTGAAATAGCACAGAACCCACCATTCCAAGAATCAATATGGTAGACTTTCAAGCCCTCCCTCCTTCAATGACCTGATAGAACAAAATAAAATTATCTGAAGCATCGACAGGGAAGTGGAATTAGAATTGGTTTATTATTGTCACTTGTACCGAGATACAGTGAAAAACTTGTCTTGTGTACCGTTCATACAGATCAATTCATTACACAGTGCATTGAGGTAGTACAAGGTAAAACAATACAGAATGCAGAATAAAGTGTCACAGCTACAAAGAAAATGCAGTGCAGGCAGACAATAAGGTGCAAAGTCATAATGAGGTAGATTGTGAGGTCAAAAGTCCATCTTATCATACTAGGGAGCCATTCAATAGTCATATAACAGCAGGATAGAAGCTGTCCTTTGGTACGTGCTTTCAGGCTCTTGTATCTTCTGCCTGATAGGAGAAGGGAGAAGGGAGAATATCTGGTAGATAATCAGTCTTTTTCCCAGGGTGGAAATATCAAATGCTAGAGTCATAGGTTTAAGGTGAGAGGGGAAAGTTTAAAGGAAGCAAGTTTTTTTTTACAGAGAGTGGTAGGTGCCTGGAACATGCTGCCAGAAGAAATGGTGGAAGCAGATGGCATTTAAACAGACCCATGGACAGGCAGGGAATGGAGGGGTATACCACATGTGCAGGCAGATGTGCGGTTTAAATTGGCATCATGGTTAGCACAAACATCATGGGCTGAAGGGCCTGTTCCTGTGCTGTTCTGTGTTCTGTGTCATGTATATCCTCCCTTAGGTAGAGTGAGGGAACCTACGCACAATACATCAGGTACAGTCTGACCAGGTGTGGAGCATGTGTCATTACCATTATGTCAACTCTTCTGCCCATGCCAGCTTTCTGCAGCCCCAATATCAAGAATAGAATCTACCAGCTCACAAGTTTACTACCTGATAAAGAACAGACAAAAGCTCTGGTCTTGATAAATCAAATCACAAATCAACCAACTTATAACACTGCGCTATATTGGGAATCTGCCATTCACCTGCCAGGCTATCTCAGTGATATAAAAGTAGAAAATGCTGGAACTACCCAATAGGTCAGGCAGCAGTTGTGGAAAGAGTTAAGGTTTCAGGTCATGGGGACAGGGACGTGCTAGAAATGGAATATTAAATGCTGAAGGGAAAGGGCAGATGCTGAAAAGGAAAGGGGAGGTTATTGACAGACGGAGAGATGGAATGACAAAGGCAGTGGTGTCATTAAGTGTAAAAGGGTGTTAAAACCTTGTGAATAAATGGAAGTGTTTCATGTGAAACAGTAAATAGCAGGAGACAACTGAAATCTGAAGTACCAGAAGAGGAGAGGAAAAAAATGAATGATGGAAGCATGAAATACTAAACTGGAACGGCATTACCTGAAATCGTCAAACTCAACAGAAAAATAAAAAAAAGAAAGATTGTGGAAATCTGATATATAAAAAAACAAAAAACTGCTGGCAATGCTCAACAGGTCAAGCAGCAGCTGTGGAGAAAGAAACAGCAAGTACTTCAGGTTGATCTTCCTTTAACTATGTTTCTCTCTCCTCTCAGTTTTCTGGTATTATTGTTGAGTCCTAAGGGTTACAAGCTGCCTGCTCAGAAGTTGAGATGCTGTTTCTCAAGCTTATGTTGAAATAATGTAGGATGCCAAAGACACAGAGGTTGGAGAGGGAGAGAGATGTAGAAGTAATGCAATGGTCAACTGCAGGCTCATGGTCACCCTTGAGGCCTGAACAGAGCATTATTTTTCCAGTGTTGAGAAAAACAAATGTGAGTATCAAATGTAGCACATTAAACATATCACACACACTGCAGCCATAGTGGACTGCTCTGTACTGGATGGTTCATCCAGGACAGAGCAATTTTCTGCTCTGTCCTGAGAGTATTGGAACTACCTGAGAGTATAGCTTCCTGAGAGTATTGGAACCACACAAATCCAGGCAAGTGCAGAGTAGTCTCTTGACTTAAGCGTTGCAGATGGTGGAAACATCTTGGGTTATTTGGAGGTCAGTTACTTAGAGCAGAGTACCCAACTTCTGACCTTTTCTTGTAGCCACAGTATGTATTTGGCTGCTCCAACTGAGTGTCTGGTTAATGGTGACCACCAGATATTCAGGGAGGCGGACTTGGCAATGGTAATGCAATTGAATATAGAGGGTCTGTATTGTTGGAGAAAGTTATTGACTGGCACTTTCATGGCATGAATGTTACTGACCATTTATCAGCCTACCCTTGAATGTTATCAAAGTCTTGATGCATGCAGGCAAGGACAACTTCAATTGGTAAGAAGTTGAAGATGGAATGAAATATTGTACAATCAGTGAACATCGCCACTCCTGATGTTGTGATGGAAGGAAGATCATTGACGAAGCAGCTGAAGGGAAGTGGGCCTGGGACACTGTTCTGAGGAACTGACTTCTGTTTTACTATGACACCTTGATGTCACACCTGGTCAATAGTACCCTGATGTCAAGGGCAGTTACTCTCACCTCACCTCTGGAATTTACTTTTATCCATATTTGGACCAAGATTATAATGAGATCTGCCACTGAGGGAAAAACCCAAATTGGAGATCAATGAGTAAGTTATCGGTGAATAAATGTCACTTGATCGTGCTGTTAATGACAGCTTCCTTCACATTGTTGATGATTGAGAATAAACTGATTGGGTGATCATCAGTTAGATTGGAATTGTCCTGTTTTTGTGAAGAAGACTTACTGGGACAATTTTCCACAATGTTAAGTCAATACCAGTGTTGTAACTGAATTGGTACAACTTGATTTGAGGTACAGCTAGTTCTGGATCACAGGTCTTCAGTACTTCATCTGGGATGTTGTCTGGTCCCATAGCCTTTGTTGTATTCAGTGCTCTGTAGATGGACCAGGTCTCAGAAGGGAAGAGATCATCACTGCCCAGCAGACACGAGTTTGGTGCCAAGTCTGAGAACTTGATTTTCAAATACAATTTTCCTCTATCAATCAAAGGCTGTGCTGGTTCATTGAAGATGATGGTGAGTTTTGTCATCATATTTTCTAGGATTGCACTGCAAACCTTTATTATCAGAGGGTAGTGTTGGTAGAGGACTTTTGTCTTGGGGATGTTGAGTAAGGCCCATCCTCTTGTATGCTTCTATGAATGAGTTGACGACGGCTTGTAATTCAGCCTCTGAGTGTATGCAAATGCAAGCATCATCTGCATTCTGCAGCTTGGCCAATGAGATTCAGGTGACCTTGGTTTTGGAGAGGAGCCACTCTATCGAATAATTTCAGATTGTTTCAGAAGATTAGGTCCACTCTTATGAGATCGGTTGGAGATCGTGTGCAACATTGCAATTAGTAAGATTGAGAAAAGTGTCAGGTCAAATGATCTAGCATTGTTTGTACCAATCTTCACTGAGAGTGACACAGTTGTAGAGTGATTAGCTCAGATCACGAAGCAAACATAAGATATTAGGCATTGTAGTAACAACGTTCCCAAGATGCTTCTTTTTTATCCATTTTGGATACTATGGCAACACAATGGGTTTAAAGTTACCTTAATGCATCGAGAACAAAGCCTACCTCATGTGGTAAGGTTTAAAGCAGGTTTCTTGTCAGCAAACATCAGCAAGAACATCATTTGTGAAAATGTAATATCTCAATAAATAGTAAGGAATTGGGAGCATTTTGCAATGGTAAACCCACACACTGAAACTCTGTACATTCATTGTGCAAAGTAATTTATTGACCTAGGATTCAGTTCTTCACAATGTATTTTTTTTGTGGAACTTGAGCTAATTTTCTGATTTCACTGAAATGATGGGATGGTGGTAGCTTGTTATCATTTTTTCCAGAGTCATTGAATATTAATGCCTGTCCTTTGACATATATTACTGGAAACATTATTCTGAAAGGCACAAGGAAAATGTCTCAAGTATTCTCGATGCAAAAATACAATTGGGTTTTGTGTAATCAGATGTAAAATACTTCCAAGATCTTGGAGGTATAAGAGGCATGAATTTGCTGCCAAAATAGCAGCAAGTCAACGGACAGGCGTTAATAGTATGTAAATTATCACAGATTCAAACAGGATCGAAACAGATCCTTTGGCCCACCAAGTTCACGTCCAACATCAAGCACCCATTTACACGAAGCCATCTTATACTACTCACTTTCCCATCAACTCTCCCAGATTCTACCACTCACTTACACATTTGGGGCAATTTACGGCAGATAATTAGCCCAACAACCTGCACGTCTTTGGAATGTGAGAGAAAACCGGAGCACGTGGTCACAGTGAGAACGTGCAAACTCCACACAGACAGCACCGGACTGTCAGGATTGAACCCAGGTCACTGGAGCTGTGAGACATCACCTCTACTAACTGTGGTACTGTGCCACCCCAAGGTTGAGATACACAGTGATACATGAATCATCACAAGTGTCTGGACAATCTGCAAAGATCTGTCCTTGGCTTTGGTAACAGTTATTCATCAACCTCCGCCACATGTATCAAGGAATTATTGCATTGAGACATTAATTAGGAATTAAACTTGCCAAAGAAGTGACAAGGTTTATGTCCAGCAATGTCACTAAATCTCTCCTGAAAGACATTGAACTTAAAGGGAAGTCATGTACAGTGTTAAGATGGGTAAGATGTCTGTTATCTACAGCAGCATACTTCCTAAATATTGGCCCAGAATCTGAACAATGGAACAAACTGAATAGTTTGCGATGTTTCATTTATTCCCCTTCTGAGTTTGGAGTTTTTAAATTTCCCCAAGGTCTTGTCGTTCTTACTTCTGTAATCTTCACTGCACTACCAACCTTGATGATCTTTCTTCCTAATCTGACCTCTTTTGCAATCCTGAAATGTAATCCCTCCACCATTGGCAGCTGTGCTCAGCTCTGAAGTTTATTCCTTAAACCTCTCCTCTTTTCCAATTTCTTAAAACCTCTCAGTTTGACCAAGATTTGGTCACCTACTCATATTTCTTGGTGACTCTATGAAATACAAATGTACAAATTTATATATCAATGTAAACATACTTCAAGATGCTATGTTAGCTACACCTGCTGCAGATAAAGTTTTTGAACTATTCTAAAACGTTATTAAGCAACCCAGTTAAAGCTCACATTGAGAATGGTGGGATAAAAAGATGCCATTTAAATTCAAATTGCAGTTTAAGACAGCCTTGATAGCTGTTCAGATTTGACTGAACATACTGTTGAATTTTTAATTAACATATTTTGTGTCATAACAAATGTGAGACAGGGAATTGGTCTGGGCTTGGGTCATAGGTAGAACATAGAAGATAGAACATAGAACAATTACAGCACAATTCAGGCCCTTTGGCCCACAAAGCTGTGCTGAACATGTCCCTACCCTAGAAATTACTAGGCTTACCCATAACCCTCTGTTTTACTCAGCTCCATATACCGATCTAACAGTTCCTTGAAAGACCCTATCATATCAGCCTCCACCACCATTTCTGGCAGCCCATTCCACGCACTCACCACTCTCTGAGTAAAAAACTTACCCCTGACATCTCCTCCATATCTACTCCCCAGCGCCTTAAACCTATGTCCTCTTGTGGCCACCAATTCAGCCCTGGGGAAAAGCCTCTGACTATCTACCCTATCAATACCTCTCATCATCTTATACACCTCTATCAGGTCCCCCCTCATCCTCCGTCTCTCCAAGGAGAAAAGGCCGAGTTCCCTCAACCTGCTTTCATAAGGCATGCTCCACATCCCAGGCAGCATCCTTGTAAATCTCCTCTGCACCCTTTCTATGGCTTCCACATCTTTCCTGTAGTGAGGCAACCAGAACTGAGCACAGTACTCCATGTGGGGTCTGACCAGGGACCTATATAGCTGCAACAATACCTCACGGCTCCTAAATTCAATTCCCCGATTGATGAAGGACGATACACCATATGCCTTCTGAACCACAGAGTCAACCTGCGCAGCCTCTTTGAGCGTCCTATGGACTCGGACCCCTTGATCCCTCTGATCTGCCACACTGCCAACAGTCCTACCATTAAGATTATTTTCTGCCATCGTATTTAACCTACCAAAATGAACCACTTCACACTTATCTGGGTTGAACTGCATCTGCCACTCCTCAGCCCAACTCTGCATCCTATCTATATCCCTCTGTAACCTCTGACAGCCCTCCAAACTATCCACAACACCCCCAACCTTTGTGTCATCCACAAACTTACTAACCCACCCCTCCACTTCCTCATCCAGGTCAATTATAAAAAATCACAAATAGTAAGGGTCTAAGTACAGATATAGACTAGGTTCAGGCAAGGATGTTAAGTGCTCTTTGCAAAATGAGGTCACTGAGTGAGCTAGGTTTACATTGTAACCCAACAAAGGGTCTCAGACCTGAGATATTAACTCTGTTTCTCTTTCCACAGATACTGCCTGACCTGCTGAGTGTTTCCAGCATTCTCTGTTTTATTTCCGAATTCTAAAATCTGCGGTTTTTTATTTAGTTTTCATAAGATATCAATATGATGGCTTCATGTACACCTGTAAATGTGCCTGCATTTTGTTGTTCTCTAGATTTCTCATTAAACTAAATGCTGCCTGGATTGGAGAACATGTCTTATGAGGATAGGTTGAGCGAGCTAGGACTTTTCTCTTTGGAGTAAAGGGGATGAGAGGTGACCTGGGAGAGATGTACAAGATGATGAGGTGTAGATCGAGTGGACAGCCAGAGATTATTTTCCCAGAGCAGAAATAGCTAACACGAGGGGGCATAATTTTAAGGTGATTGGAGGAAAGTACAGGGGGAATATCAGAGGTAAGTTTTTTTTTACACAGAGAGTGGTGGGTGCGTGGAACACGCTGCCAGGGGTGCTGGTAGAGGCAGGTGCATTAGGGACATTCAAGAGACCCTTAGATAGGCACGTGGATGACAGAAAAATGGAGGGCTATGCGGGAGGAAATGGTCAGATAAGTCTTAGAGTAGGTTAAAAGGTCAGCACAACATCGTGGGCTGAAGGGCCTGCACTGTGCTGTAATGTTCTAAGTTCTGTAACCATTCAAACTGTCAGCAGGGATCTGAAGCAAGATTCTTATATTATCAGAGAAGACTTCTGAATAACATAACCATAACTACTGCACCTAACAACTTTAAGTAGTACATCTTGTATTAAAAAAATGATCTAGAAACGGAAAATCACATTTTCTTTCCCACTGCTCTTCTGTCACTTCACAAGGAATGTTACTAAGGTAAGGTGATTGGGGAAAATGGACTAAAGACGATATTTAGCCCCACAGGAGCAGGGAGAATTATTAGTATTACAGTAAGAACGACTTGATAGTTGCAGCACTGTGCTGTTAATGGCTGTTTTTGCGCTGATGTAAAATCAGCTCTCTCAGTGACAGGCTCAGTTATACCTTCATCACATTCACTCACTCCCACACCCAGTAATAATTCTACACAGGTTACTTGGACTAGAGAGAACAGCAACATTAATGATTTTGAAGTACTTCATCTAATTCAGGTGCAAAATATCCTTGGGGAGTTTGGGGCAGAAGTTATTTACTTAATGACCAAGTTAAAGGTCAGAGTTCTTTGTTTTGTAAGTTTACTGAACTAAAAAGAAATAATTTGCTGTGGCTTGCTTGTAATTGGTAATTGGTTTATTATTGTCACAAGATACAGTGAAAAGATTTTGTTTTGCATCCAGACAGATCATTCCAAAACATGAGTACATCGAGGTTGTACAAAAGGAAAAAAACACAGTAACAGAAGGCAGAGTTTCATGTTACAGGTACAGAGAAAGTTCAGCACAGGTAGACAAGTAAGGTGCAAGGGCTATGATGAGGTAGATTGAGAGATCAAGAGTTCATCTTTATCATACAAGAGGTCCGTTCAAGTGTCTTATAACAGCAGAATAGAAGCTATTCTTGATCCTGGTGGTATCTGCTTTCTAGCTTTTGTATCTTCTGCCCAGTGGGAGGGGGGAAGCCAGATAGATCAGAAATATCTTAATGTCTTCCCTCGGTCCATACTGCAGGAACTGTTCTCAGTAGTAAGGGAAACTCTCAGTGAGCTGAGACCCCTGAGAAGTCAGAAAAAGTGCCTTTGCTTATGACACCCTTTGCCTTAACCACACCAAGGTTACTTCACACCTTACTTAGATGGAGTGCTTTATTATTATTTCTGTTCCCCAACCTTCAATGAGATGCTGAGCAGATGGGCTTATAATAACACTTCGTCATGAGAAGCCTTTTGACTTCCGTAGTGCAGGCTTATCCTTGTAGTATGGGTAACAGGATGTTGTCTGTAAAGTCACGTCCAACAATTAACCATGGAAATATTCATTTGTCCATTTGGAAGTATTTGATAAGTGGAGTGCTCAGCCACTTGGTACCATTGCATGCAACCCCAAAATTATTGCCAATGTTTTCACCTGTACCTACATAGAAGGCAGTCTCACAACAAAACATGATTTATTTAAGGATATAAATGGTTAAACTGCATTCACACAAAATCTCGCATTCAATATCAAATCTTGAAACAGAACTTTATCTCCTTCCTCCCCTGCTAGGCTTCTATTAAGAAAACCCAGCCCGTTTTTGGATTGACAGATTTCAAAACCATGGTTTGGGATTATGCTGGGCTCAGTGGAGAAGGATGAATCAAACAGAAAACAAAACAGATTCATACCTTGTCCAGCACACTCATCCCTGGGGGAATGTGACAAAGGGAAGGACTCAAAAATACCATTTCACATTGCAATTAATGGGCCCGGTTTTGCTCAAAGATTTATATTCTGAATATCCAAGTTATTCAACAATTTGTGGTAAGGAAAGAACGCCTCATAACCTATGAAATCACTGCAAGTTTCGAGCTTACTTGCATGCCTTTGCACCAAGTTTCATGAAACTACAACACTGACATAACCTCCCTGCGACACAAGAGATTCTGCAGCTGCTGGAATCTGGAGCAACACACACAACATGCTGGAGGAAGTGGGCGGATGGACTCCCCTTCATCGGTGAGACCCGACACTGATTGGGTGACCACTTTGTCAAGCACCTTCGCTCCGTCCCTCGCAAAGCAAGGATCTCCCAGTGGCCAGCCACTTCAATCCCACATCCCACTCCCATACTGTCCACGGCCCCCCCTACTGCCACGTTGAGGCCAGACGCAGGTTGGAGGAACAACATCTCATACTCCGCCTTGGTGGTCTCCAACTTGATGGTCTTAACGTCAATTTCTCTAACTTACGGTAACCCCTCCCCGTCCCCCCCTTTGATTTCACTGACTCCTGTGGCCCCCTCACCCTTTCTCTTTCTCCTTCCCTGCCCTCATGACCTGCCCATCTCTTCCCCACCTCCTTCCCCTTTTTTCCATGGTCTACTGCCCTCCCTTACTGGATTCTTTCTACAGCCCTTTGCCTCTTCCACCTATCACCTCTCACTTCTTACATCACTCCCTTTCATCCCCCCTTCTGTCACCCACCTCCCTTCCCCCTCTCCCCTGGACTCACCTATCACCTGCCGGCCTGTGCTCCTCCCCCTCCCCCGACCTTCTTATCCTGGCTTCTGCCCTCTTCCTTTCTGGTCCTGATGAAGGGTCTCGACTGTTTATTTCCTTCCATGGATGCTGCCTGACCTGGTGAGTTCCACAACTTTCCTGCAATTTACAAAGATGCTGCACTTTCCCATGAGTTGTCCATTGAACACACCCGGTTCCATAGCACTGACATTCACTGGAAACTGCGTAAAATTCAACCTCTCCAGTATTTAATGAGAAATAGAAAATATACATCCTTATCATGCAGTTCAACAGTCTGGTATGAAAGCAGATCTGTGATTTACATGTTCATTCTAGAGCAATACCCTACAGCTGACCTACAGAAATGTAGTGCTACGTGAACCTCCATCTCTCCAGAAAATAATAGTTATTCACTTTTAAAGAATAGAATTAGAAGAGTGTAACTTCTGCATTGCATGAGCAGGAGCCTGTGCAAACAGAGTATTTATCTGAGCCCATATCAAAATGGATATGCCTGAAAATCAGTGGCAGACTTGTATGGACTGGGCCAGTGTCTAACAAACTGCAAATTGCACTTCCAATGATTAACCTTCTCAATAAAAAAAAAGAAAACTCAAAAATTGTGCTGAGATGTTCTCAACTGAAGAGAAGCAATTGTCACAGTTTGGTCTTGGCTGTTATCTAAGGGCTATAGTTCTGAGAGAGAGATTGTGGGCCTTGTTGCTGGTTACAGATGAATTAAGACCAGGTATATCTGTGATTAGCCCAAGGGAACTTGCTTAGAAGTTCAAGGTAACTATGCAAATCTATGAAAATAACAGGCTAATTATCAGAAGTGCAGTTGAGCAGGACCAAATGTTCTGTTCAGCTCAGTTGTTTTCTGCACTTCAGATTGACTGCAATTTCTCCAACTGTTAAAAAACCACAAGTGCTTTGTAAATTGCATTTTCCCTCTCTGTTTGACCTTTTGAATTCAGCAACATCAGAAGCCAGCCCTGCAGGCAAATTTCTGTTTGGGAACTGAGTTAACAATGCTGGCCAGAGGCTGTGCAATTTGTACTTAATTATCCCATATTTGCCTAGCTCTGTGGTTGTGCTTTATGACATGCCTGGGCAAATTGGAACAATCACCCGAGAACGCCATATCTAAAGTGTCACTGCTTCTGAAGAGGACTTTCATCACTGTCGAGATACAGATCACGACAATCTCTCAAAACAGAGCTGGAGCAAGTGGTTGGGGATGTGCTGTGCTGTACATTTCTTCAGTGTAGGTGATCATTCAACTGTGTAAAAAAGTTCTCAGTATAAAAATTTTTTCTTAAAGTGTATGTTATCTGTCCAGTTGCTGGAGGTATTTCTGCTGCTTAATATTGGTATTCAGATCACATCAGGACAGAGTGTGCAACACTTCTTGCATTGTGGCTTGGTGTACTACAAACCTCAGGGGACGATGCAATGAAGCCACTACTCTGGTGCTACTCACCTGTTTTACAATGGGCTGACAGCAGTCATCTTCAGCCCAATTGGATCTCCAGAGATCCCCGGTTCTGAAGAAAGGTCCAGCAAATGGTGAAGTCCATCAACACTGATACACAACCAGCTTGAAAACACACACCACCAGGCTCAAGGACAGCTTCTACCCAGCTGTTATAAGACTCTTGAACGGACCTCTTATATGATAAAGGTGAACCTTTTTTTCCCTCCATGGATGCTGCCTGACCTGCTGAGTTCCTCCAGCACTTTTTGTGTATTGCTCCAGATTCCAGCATCTGCAGGATTTTTTATGTCTCCTGATTTCCCAATCTACCTCATCGTGGCCCTTGCACTTTATTTGTCTACCTGCACTGCACTTTCTCTGTAACTGTAACATTATTCTTCATTCTGTTATTACTTTCCCTTGTACTACCTTGATATACTTATGCTTAGAATAATCTGTCTGGATAGCATGCAAAAAAAAGCTTTTCACTGTAACTCAGTACCATAATAAACCAATGACCACTTGGAATGTCAGCAAAACTCTGCACTGCCACTCAGTCTCTTGATGCTGCTCCACCATTCAATGGGATCATGGCTGATCCAACATTTCTCAAGTGCACTCTCCCGCCCTTTCCCCACAACTCTTCATTACATTACTGATTAAAAATCTCTCTACTTTAACCTTGAATAAACACAATGGCTCCCTGCCCCCTTCCCTCAACTCTCTGTTGCAAGGAATTCAAAGACTCACAGCCCTCAGAGAAAAAATTCTCCCTCATCACAATGTCTCTTATCCCCTCTTGTTCCTCTCTCTCCCATGAGAGGAAACATCCTCACTGCATTTACCTTGTCTATTCCCCCAAGACTTTTGCCTATTTCAGTAAGATGACCTGTCATTTTCCTGAACTCTATGAGGAGAGTCCTAACCTGATTCACATTTCAACACAGGACAACCCCTCCATTCCCAGGATCATCCTAGTGAACTGCAACCAGTGAAATAATATCTTTCCTTACATAGGGGAACCAGAATTGATCTCAGTTCTCCTAAAGTGGTTTCACTAGTACATATATAGTTACAGCAGGACTTCCTTACCTTTATATACTAAATCCAATGTTCAAGGCTGTAGTAATGCAAACTTTCCACTGAGCTTAATGCAAACAATGGCTGCTTTCTTTATTGTCACACCCAAGATATTGAGTATGCTCAGAACTCTGCAGCATCTTAAAGAGGAAATGCACACAATGTTTTAAAAGAGGAATTAATCAACACAGCAAACAACAGTGTGTAATGTATGGAGTATCAGTTGCGAAAGCATCATTGTTGCTGTAAGGCTGCTACCGCTAGGTGCAGCATCAATGGCTGCTGTCTGGAGGAATTAACAGTCATGTTTGCAGGAGTTTGTGAATCTTGGTGAATTTGTTCAATACTTTACACTTTATATAGAACCCAAACAGTGCACATTTAACTGTGCATTATTTGGGTTCTGTATGAAGTGTAAATTGCTGAATGCTATACATACTTTCTCTATCACAACATTTTGAGAAGAAAACTTCATGGGACCTACTTTTAAAATAAAGGTGCGAATGAAGTCTCCATAGAAAAGTCCTCACAAAAATGCTGTCATCCATGACAGCTTGGAACAACATTCCACAATTGAACACATGTCAATTTTAGGATCATTTGGTGGCAGAACTCAGCTGCAATGGCTGTCATGAGCATTCAGACTGCTGCTGCAAATGTTTTGGGATTCAATCTTGGATGGACCATCAAGTTCACTTTCAATTATGCTGAGTGATTGTTCAGGGGAGATACCCTTCTACTTAATGTCTGTCCCCATTTTTGGTGCAGTGTATCCAAGAGTATTGAACTGACTTCAGAAGAAATGGATGTAGCTGTTGTCTTGCAAGCTGTTGCCACATTAGGTCTACCTGCAAATGGTTGATGTGCCAGAAACAACCATTCTCCAGTCTATTAGGTGCAGATGCAACAGCTACAGCATCATTTAATTGCTTCAGTTCAAGGACGTACAGGCCAACCCAATTCTATAAGAGTCATCCAAACATCACACTCGCCTTTAGCGCTGGCAAAGCAATGAGAAAGAACATCAAGTTCATTTCTGTCACTGAAAGGGACCATACAAATCACATGGCTTATTAATCGAACTACATTATGGAGCAATGTAATGCAGTTAGGGAGTATTGTATGCAATTTTCATTTCCTAACCTTGGAAAGAACATCGTCGCCAAAGAGGCAAAAGTTCACCGGACTGATTCCTAAAATGGTAAGATTGTCATCATCGATTCATTGATGACTCAATGATTCAGAAACAGCTTCTTCCCCTCTGCCATCAGATTTCTGAATGGTCCATGAACCCATGAACACTACCTCATTATTCCTTTCTTTTTGCACTATTTATTTATTTTTGAAATTTACAGTAATTTTATGTCTTTGCACTGTACTGCCGCTGTAAAACAATAAATTTCATGTCATCTAAGTCAGTGATAATAAATCTGATTCTGATTCTGATTCTAATTCATGTCAGATGAGAATGGGTTGATTAGGTCTGTATTCACTGTAGTTAGAAGAATGAGAATGGATCTCATTGAGTTTTGTAATGTTTTGGCAAGACTCAACACACTGGACACAGAAAGGATGTTTCCCGAGGCTGTGGTGTCAAGGACAAGGTTTCACGCTTTCAAGTTATGGGGCAAAACATTGAAGACTGAAATGAAGAGAAGGTTCTTCCTCCAGAGGATAGTGTACCTGTGGAATTCTCTGCCACAGAAGGTGGTGAAAGCCAAGTTGCTAAGTATTTTTAAGGAGGTAGGTAGATTTCTAGACACAAAAGGCGTTAAGGGTTGTGAGAAGACAGTGGGAACATGGTCTGAGATAGAAGATCAGTCATGATTGTGTTGAATAACAAAACAGACTCGACAGGCAGAATTGCTGAGATCTGTCTCTGCTCTTCGATCGAATGCTCTTGCGATAAAGGTCAGCAAACAATTTACCTTCCTAACTGCTTGCTGAACCTGCATGTTTATCTTCTCTCAACATTTCTGTGTCTCCTTCTCCAACCCCATGTGACGTGCTCTCGCTTCTTCCTGATTTGATGAGGCTCCCAAACCTGAGACCTTTCTCTTTCCACAGATGCTGCCTGACCTGTTGAGTGTTACCTGCATTTTCTGTTTTGATTCTACTTTTCCAGTTTATTTTTTCCTAAAATAGATATACTATCTGTAATCAGCACACAAGAAGCTTTTATGTATAAATAGTGCATAAAAACCATTTGCTAGTAGGTTCAGTTTTGAGGTATATATGTTCAATGAAAGTCTCAAGTGCAGAAACATAAATAAAACAGTCACATAAAGTTCAACTTAATTATTTTTCCTTTGATTAAAAAGGCTTTGCTTCAATATTACTGAAAGCAGTCTAAATAGAATTAGCTTGAAGACATTACTGAGTCTGAAAGAAAAAAAAGCTTGGTTCAATTAGCAGAACAGATTTGAGGAAGTAAATCTCAAAAATACCCTTCAAGGACCCAAGAAAAGAAGGCGCCTAACTGTAAGTATAATGTTAGTTAATACATGGAGGCCACGGATACAAAGTAGAATGGAAACAGAGGATTGTTATCTGTTTTTAGAATTATAGAGTCGTGTAGCATGGGAACAGACTCTTTGGTCCAGCTATCAATTACCCAATCACATGAATCCCATTTACTAACACTTGAGCCATACCCTTCTGTGCTTTGGCAATTCAAGTGCTCGCCTTGATACTTCTTGAATGTTGCGAGAGTACCTGCCTTTGCCACATCATGGAATATCAGTTGTTATTGAGCCACCACCAATTCTTCGAACGAATATGATAAATTTATCAGAGTTCTACCAACAACTGTGAGATTCAACCCAAAATATTTCTGAGCATTTACATTTTAGTTTACAATCACTATCCTTCAAAGGACAACGTTCAGGATCTTCTCATGATCGACATCCAAGACACTAATATAAATTGTTGATCTTAGTGGAACGACTATAACCAGAAGTCTCCGGAGCCTGTTTGTCAATTAAGGTTCAACAAAGTCTGATCAGTACTGCAACTTCAGCAATAACTCATTTTCTGGGTTCCCTGGGTTGAGCACAAGATAAAAACAACCGACAGCTGTCAGTCTTGGCTCCCTGGAAACATTTTGGTTTTGAGTTAGATAAACTGTTGGTTCAACACCTAACTTGGGAATTAGGGACCACAGCTACTGCGGGTTGGACTCTGGAGTTGGAGGTGCTTACTTTCAAATGAGCTGTTAAACCAAAAATGCACCTGTCTTTTTACAATAGAATGAAAAATGTTCCATAATACATTCTTCCATTGATATTCAAATGAGGAATAGGAAGTTCTTCTGAGCTAGAACAAGTGTTTATCCAATGCTTATCAATGCCAACAGCACTGAAACATTATTTATTTCATTCCCTGTGCAAAATAGCTGTTGCAAAGCTGCAACTTTGAGTTCAAAACATCAAAACTATTCTACTACCTATGAAGTCCTTTAGGACTATACTAGGGACGTGAAGTACACTATGTAAATGTTGCTTCTTTACTCACTGAATCTGATTGATCTTCCTCAGAAAACTGTCAATTTGCAAACATTAGACCAACTGAAATAAAACTTTCTGGAAAATGAGCAAATACAGATCAATAAAGGACAAAATAAACCATAATTCAGTCAGTTTGAAAATTCAGAAACATCGAAAAAAAGCTCAGTCTCCAAGTGTTCATGCTTTGATGTTGATTCTTTTGATCTTTATCCTTCAAACAACAGGTACTACCACCCTAACCTACTGCTTTTGCCAGACAATTGTTCTTTCACTTGTAACGATGTCAGGTCAGTGCAAGTGGTTCCCCTGTTTAAAAAGAGCATAATTAATGCTAATTGTTTCTCTCTCCAAGGACCAGCATTCAACAGACTCAGAATTTTAAAAGAGGAAAAAAGGTCCTTGAGATCAGATCATGATATTCTATTATTGAATAAGAATTAATATTTGAGTCTAATTCAGGCTTTGAAGCACCGACATAGGTTAACAAGAGAACCATTCTTCAAAGTATATTTTACCCAAGAGATATTAAGTTGTTGGGGCCAAAGCTAATACAGACAAAACAACTTTGCTGCATATACTTTGCATTAGCATAAAATATGTAAGTTAATGACATTGAACAGAGCAAAAATTCGGGTTTTTACTTCACACTGACTATTTTTTGGCTGAAGTGGAAGAGTGCATTTGGAGAGAAAAATTCCAGTTTTTCACTGCCTCTTGTGTGAAGGAAAGTTTCTTGACAACATGTCTGAATGGCCAAGCTCTAATTTTAAAGTTATGCCCCATTGATCCAGTCTTCCCCTCCAGGGGAAATAGTTTTTCTCTGTCTACCTTAATCTTCTTAAACACCCCAATTAAACCACAGCACTTTGTCTTCACGAGGATGGTTGTAAGACATGTCAAGCCAGTATTTTATGTTTGCTTGGTCTCATTTTTCAGTTTTTGATGCAGAAAAACAAGGAGACAGTCTCACTATAATAGAAGTAAAATATATTGGATAATAATTCCAAGATTGCATCTTGTAAATTTGTTGATGGTTTATTGTATCATTATTTTAATGCAAACTCTGGACTGAGACAGAATGGAGAATTATCCAATTGTCTAGACGACTATTTGAGAATGAAACTTAAAAAGCAACCTGCAGATGCTGGACAGTAGAAAATGCTGGAAACATTTTGCATGTCAGGCAGCATCCGCAGAAAGAGAATCATTGAATGTTTCAGGTCCAGAAGGAAAGAGAGAAAGGCAATTTAGTTTTCAGTAACAAAGCAACTCTCTCTTTCTTGATGTCTGCATCACAACTGGTCAATTCTGCCTGTGATCATTGCTCAGGTTTTCTTGTTCTATTAGTATAGTCCAGCTAGTTATGTCTCATAGTCTCTCTATTAACAACATATTACATAAAGAAGCATAATGAGCTTGTATCTGTCCCACTAACCCTTTGGACTGACCCTATCAGAGACAGTCCCCTTTGTTCTACCCATTCCTCCCCACCTTCTAATGAAAACTAATTTCTCTTTCTTGGATCTGACAAAGGGTTCCAGCCTGGAAACGTTAACTTTTTTTCACAGATGCTGCCTGATCTATTTTCAGCACTTTTTCTTTTTATTGCCAGTTGAATATCATGTTTGATGATGGATGATCACAGGTTATTAGGGCACAGTGAGGTGTAGGAAGTAGGACGGATGTGGGTTGATGCTTGGGAATAGGAAAACCAATGGTGTTTTAAGGGCACATGTCCAGCAATGTGCAACTTTCAGCAAAAAAAAACAAATCTTTTCAACATGTAATGGTCCAATGACAGATCATCCAATAACATCCCAGCTAAGGTCAACAAACTCAGTGAGAATGGGAAATAAACTGAAAGAAACAAACTCGATTTGTGACTCTGAGCTACTCCCAGAATAAATTGACTGAACCATCAGAGGAGCCATAGAATAATAATTTCATGCTAATTTCCTATCGAGTCCTTATCAAGTAACTTTCCTGTCAGCAGTACAGTGTTAGAAGGGGAAATGAGGTAACTGAGAGTATTGACTTAACCTTTTGAATATTTACAGTGTGTAACTGTCTTGCTGTGGCACAGGGTAAACAAGTTGCAGATGAAAAGTCTTAATTCTTCCTGAATATAATTTGTGTACATGGCATTCATTCAGTAAGATGGACAATATTTGCTCGTGGTTGATTTATTCACTAAGTGTAGAAATTATGCATCTGTGTTCTTTTCCTGATAATTTACTTGGCAATTTTGGGCCCATTTTTGTAAGTCCAGAGTCGTTCGACCGATGATCCTCCATTTGCTCAAGCTGGTTTTGAAACAAAAGTGTCAATTATTTTGTGAAATGTTTTATCTGCTTGCTGTGTGAAGACAATATTGTGCACAGCTGTGATGCTCCCCCCCCCACCCCCTCGATGACCCCCAACAATCTGTTGATGCTCACTGTCAAGGATAACACGGGACGTGGCTCATTTGTGCGAGATGGCTAAGAGGAAGAATAAAAAGGTGATTGTGGAATTAACCCTCAGGAATGACACAATGTCAGTGGGAGAGGAGGCGAGGGCAGTACCAAAAAGAATTGCGGTGTTTTTGAACAAAAGAGAAGTATATTTGAAACAAAAATTCAAAATGAATCAAAGTTCCAAAAATATTTTTACTTAAAAGGCATTTATGCTTAAAATACTGCAGATGCTGGAAATATGAAATAAATATACAGAAAATGATGGAAATGAGCAGCAGGTCAGGCTATTGTGAAATTACGCAGGATTTTTCCGAGGAATGCTGACACTTCCCATTCCAGATGAAAGGTCTCGACCCGAAACGTCACAAGATCACAAGATCACAAGATAAGGGAGCAGAAGCAGGCCATTCGGCCCATCGAGTCTGCTCCAAGGAAAAGGGAAAAAGAAATGGGGTGGGAAAAAAGAGAGAGAGAAAAAAAAACTATTCTAATCCCATTTGCCAGCCTTATCCCCATATCCCTTGATACCCTGACTATTTAGATATCTGTCTATCTCCTCCTTGAATACCCCCACTGATCTGGCCTCCACTGCTGTGCGTGGCAAGGAGTTCCACAATTTCACCACCCTCTGGGTAAAGAAACTTCTCCTCATCTCTGTCTTGAAACTGTACCCTCTAATTCTAAGATTGTGCCCTCTGGTCCTGGACACGCCCACCAAGGGAAACAGCCTAGCCACATCTACTCTATCCTTACCTGTCAACATTTTAAATGTCGCTACGAGGTCCCCTCTCATCCTTCTGTACTCCAGCGAGTACAGTCCAAGAGCTGACAAACGCTCATCATACTTAAGCCCTTTCATTCCTGGAATCATTCTCGTAAATCTCCTCTGAACCCTCTCCAATGTCAGCACATCCTTCCTAAGATGCGGGGCCCAAAACTGCGCACAGTATTCCAAATGAGGCCTCACTAGCGCAGCGTAGAGCCTCATCAACACGTCCTTACTTTTATACACTATACCTCTCGAGATGAATGCCAACATAGCATTCGCTTTCTTAACCACCGATCCAACCTGGTGGTTAACTTTTAAGGTATCTTGTACGAGTACCCCCAAGTCCCTTTGTACTACCGCACTATCAATCTTCTCTCCTTCTAGATAATAATCTACCCGCTTATTTCTACTTCCAAAGTGTACAACTGCACATTTCTCAACATTGAATCTCATCTGCCATTTCCTTGCCCATTCTCCTAAACTGTCTAGGTCCCTCTGCATTCTTTCTATTTCCTCTATGCTCCCTACTCCTCCACTTATCTTGGTGTCATCCGCAAACTTAGCCACACAACCATTTATTCCATCATCCAAATCATTGATGTACAAGGTAAAAAGGAGAGGCCCCAACACCGACCCTTGCGGCACACCACTAGTAACCGGTAACCAACCAGAACGAGATCCTTTTATTTCCACCCTTTGCTTCCTGCCAACCAGCCAATTCTCCACCCATTTTGCTACCCTGCCCATAATTCCATGACCTCTCATCTTATTAATCAGTCTCTTGTGAGGCACCTTATCGAAGGCCTTTTGAAAGTCTAAATACACAACATCTACCGCCTCTCCCTTATCCACCCTACCTGTGATTTCTTCAAAAAACTCCAATAGGTTGGTCAGACAGGACCTCCCCTTCACAAAACCATGTTGACTAGGTCCTATCTTGCCTTGCGCCTCTAGGTATTCGGTAACCTCCTCCTTGAGGATAGACTCCAATAATTTTCCCACCACTGACGTCAGACTAATAGGTCTGTAATTGCCTTTGTGCTGCCTCCCACCTTTCTTATACAACGGAACTACATTCGCTACCCTCCAGTCCTCCGGAACCATGCCAGAATCTATCGATTCCTGAAAAATAATCGCCAACGCCTCCGCTATCTCCACAGCCACCTCCTTCAGAACCCGGGGATGCACCTCATCCGGTCCGGGAGACTTATCAGCCTTAAGCCCCTTTAGTTTTCCAAGCACCTTCTCCCTATTAATCTCAATTGAACTCAGCTCCAATTCGTGAGACTCCTGACTAATGGGCACATTGCTTATGTCCTCCACGGTGAAGACCGATGCAAAATATTCATTCAATTCCCTTGCCATTTCACTATCATCCATTATAATACCTCCTGCACCGTTATCAATTGGTCCTATGTCAACCCGTGTCTCTCTTTTATTCCTTATGTATTTAAAAAAACTCTTAGAATCCTTCCGAATGTTGTCCGCCAGCTTCCTTTCGTAACTCATCTTTGCTTTCCTAATGACCTTCTTAGTTTCTCTCTGCAGATTTTTAAAATCGTTCCAATCTTCTGTTTTCCCACTAATTTTTGCTACTTTGTACGCCGCCCCTTTTGCTTTTATTTTATCCTTCACCTCCCTCGTTATCCACATCTGTGCCTTTTTTCCATTCAAAACCTTCTTTTTTCTTGGAATATATCTGTCCTGCATTGTCCTTATTTCCTGTAGAAATTTCTTCCATTTTTCCTCTGCCGTCCCTTCAGCTAACTTACTCCTCCAATCAATTTGGGCCAACTCATCTCTCATACCTTTGTAATTTCCCTTATTCCACTGAAATATCGATACACCAGTTATCAGCTTCTCCTTCTCAAACTTGAAACTAAACTCAATCATATTGTGATCACTTGTTCCCAGTGGTTCCTTTACCTTTAGTTCCCTAATCACCTCGGGCTCACTACACAGTACCCAATCCAAAACAGCCGATCCCCTGGTGGGCTCCTCAATAAGTTGCTCCAGAAAAACATCCCTTAGACATTCCACAAACTCACTCTCCTGAGTACTACCACCTTGCTGCATTTCCCAGTCCACCTTCATGTTAAAATCCCCCATAATTATCTTCACATTGTCACTCTGACATGCTTTTTCTATCTCAATCTGCAACTTATGGTCCACTTCCTGACTGCTGTTTGGGGGCCTATAAATGACTGCTATTATTGTTCTTTTACCCTTGCTATTTCTCAGCTCCACCCATAAGGATTCCACCTCCTCTGACCCAATGTACTTCCTTTCTATTGATTTTATATCGCTACTAACCATCATGGCCACACCTCCCCCTCTGCCTACCCTCCTATCCTTCCTATATACTGTATACCCCTTGACATTCAGTTCCCAATCACATCCATCATGAAGCCACGACTCAGTGATTGCAACGATGTCATATTTATTAACCTGTAGTTGTGCCACTAGGTCATCTACCTTATTCCTGATGCTACGTGCATTTAAATATAGTATGTTTAGACTGGTATCTGCTATTGATTTTATTGTACCTCTATTGATCAGCAGATTATCCTGACTTTCTACCTGTCCATCCTTCTTACTATCTTCGCTACCTACTATCTTAGACATGTTCGTGTCAACTGTCCATTTCCCTTCATGGATGTTGCCTGACCCGTTGAGTTCCTCCAGTGCATTTTGTGTTGCTCCAGATTCCAACATCTGCAGTCTCTTGTGTCTCCAAGCTATTTTAATGCTGTGTTTGCATCAGCAAGTTAGAGTTTAGATCCACTGTAGTGATTGATGTACTTTATGACATCCCAAAGCATTTCCACTATCAACAAGGCATAAATCAGGAGATGGAATACTCTCCACTCAGTTGGATGAGGGCAGTTCCAACAATACTCAAGAAAGCTGAACCCATTCAGGGCAAAGCTGCCCCTGGATTAGCACTCTACCACCAAGAAGAACAAGGGCTTCAGATGCATGGAAAGTTCCCCTCCCCCAAGTCACACACTATCTTGACTTGAATAAATCACCGTTGCTTCATTATCACTGGCTTCTACTCTTGAACACCCTAAGAAACAGCACAATGAGAGATGAACTGCAGTGGTTTCAGAAGATGGCTCATCAGCTTCTCAAGACAAATTTGCATTGGGCAATAAATGCTGGCCTTGCCAGCAATGTTCCAATCCTGAACAGTGAATAAATTAAGAAAAGCTGAAGAAAGTAGCACCGAGGTAGATCAGCCATGATCTTCTGGAATGGTGGAGCAGCACAGAGGGCTGAAAGGTCCACTGTTTAAAGAGAAAGCTTAGATCGTTTCAGTTGGTTGATGAGGTAAAATGGAAATCTAGGGTTTTCCTGAAGGGATGGATAAGGAACAATGGGGATTAGCTTCCCAGCTTGAAAATTAACATGATAATCCACTCTAAATACTGTTTTAAATTGAAAGAAGGAAACTTAAATTGGAAAAGGATGGGCTATAGAAAAGTATAAAATTCATTTCCGGGAAAAAACCCTGGAGTGCAAAAGATGCAAAGAGATCAGACAGATTCACATGCAAGGAGGAAGCAGAAAATTAAACAACAAAGGATTAGATTTGGGGAGATAAAGGTAGCAGTACAATCTGAAAGCTGTCCACTGATTGAGAATTATCTTTGCTTAAGCCAAATATAAAGCTTTCCTCAAGGGACGAGAAGGTAAATGGAATTTTCTGATCTTGATACAGGTTGTAGAGAAGGTCAACAGAATAGAATATTGTCACTTCAAAGTGAAGAGATTGCCAGATGCTGTAATCTTACATTATTTCAAATTAATATTTGAGAGTCTTGTGTGCCTCATTTGTTATGTTGACTTAGTAAGTGGTGAATGAAATTGAGTGAAATGTCGACTGGGGACAGACAAAATGTTTGGATGTAAAGTGGATTCCTGTGAGACTTTTCTATTCACTGTTATAAAATTAATCAATTTTAAGAAGGTCTCAATGGAAAAATCTCCTGTGGGAGGAAGCGGAGAATGGAGACATGTACATCGGAGAGTTCTGAAAACTTTAGGGTCATATTTCATTCAAATAAGGCTGGATAAATGAGGACAAGATTTTATGAACATTCACCTGACACTGAGAATCCCACTCATGGGGTATTATTGCACACACTACACCATTTTCCAAAGGTACGGTGATCAGATAATGCTTCCAATAACTGTATGTTTGTAAAATTAGCACCAGGATCTATGTCAGGGATCTTTCTTCAGCATCAATGATATATAGTCAAAGAATCATAGAGTAATACAGCATGGAAACAGGCCCTTCAGCCCAACTCGCCCATGCTGACCAAGGTGCCCACCTAAATTAGTCCCATTTGCCCGCATTTGGCCCATATCCCTCTATCCTATTCATGTACTTCCCCAAATGTCTTTTAACTGTTGTTATAGTACCTCCCTCAACTACTTTCTCTGGCAGCTCATTCCATATACACAACACTCTCTGCATGAAGAAGTTGCCCCTCAGGTTTTTTAAAAAATCTTTCCCCTCTCACCTTAAACCTATGCCCTCTAGTTTTTGGTTCCATTTCTCCGGGAAACAGACTGTGTGCATTCACTCTATCTATGCCCTTCGTGATTTTATACACCTCTATGAGGTCAATACACCTCTATAAGGTAATGAGGAATGAGTTGAGAGTTAGAGGGAAACAGGCCAGGGTTGTAGGAGTGATACCAAAATGGATGCCCCTTGGCAACATCATCCAGGTTATGCTGCAATGCTCTAAGCATGGAATTACATTATCATGTGAGGCCCTGATGCATAAATTGTGTAGGGGCTGCAAGGATAACTCACAATCAGAAGTGACCAGTTCTAATTTATTGAATGATGCAAAATGACCTGGAAATGGCTGTTAGAATGGAAATATCTTAGTCGGGTTCACGTGAAAAAAAATACTTGAGTAATGCTGAAAAAACTGCAATTTACAGTTGTATTTCAGGGAACAAGTTGTAATCAGGGGCTAAATAAGGAACAGGCAGAATTTATTGCCTCATATTCTTCTGCATTAGTATTATCGTAATGGTACATTTTCTTGTAGTCAAAGATGCAAGGGTCCTATGATCAATGGTGCAATAGTTCTGTAATCAAACATGTAATGGTCCTATAGTCAATGATGCAATGGTCTTGTAGTCAGTAGGACTGACTGTGAATTCCTTCATTGATGCCAAGTAATCTTGATCAAAATTGTAATCTCGCAACAGTTGGTCACTTCCTGCTACTTGGGTAAAGGAGGTTTCTAATGGAAAAGTAAAGAATTATTTCCTCTTATTTGAAGTTTGAGAAGAGCTTTGGGTAATATCAAACAGAAGGCATTCTATTAAGAATAACAGACATTCATTGCATATTTCAAAGTATTGGAATGTACATCAAAACAAAGTGTTGCTAAAAAATGATTCTAAAAGGTCATGCCTCGAGAGTTCACCTCCATTATCTGCACACCCCTAAAAAACTTGCATTTACTATACACCCATTGGCTAGGAATTGGAGTTGGCCCTCATTTGTTGCACTAACTGCATTTGGACCCAATTGTAGAATTTGGAAAATTTACCCGTAAACTATTGTTGAGGGTGGTTGCTGTGTTAACATATATGCATTCCTGAAAGTGGAGACATGGGAAGATAGAGTGTTGAAGAAGGTGTATGACATGCTTGCCTTCATCAGCCAGGACATTGAGTAGAGGAATTGGGTTGTCATGTTGCAGTTGTACAAATTTTTGCCTTGGCTACGGTTGGAGTACTGTGTTCAGTTCTGGTCACCACTCGATTGGAAGGACGTGGTTAAACTAGAGAGGGTGCAGAAAAGATTCACAGGAATGTTAGAGAAACAAAGGACTGCAGATGCTGGAATCTAGATGAAAAACATGATGATGCTGGAGGAACTCAGCAGGCTGGGCAGCATCTGTGGAGGAAAGCAGGCAGTCCAACGTTTCGGGTCAGGACCCTTCTTCAGGACTGGAATATTTCACAGGATTGTTGCCTGGATTGGAAGGCTTGAGTTACAAGGAGAAACTGGATAGGCTAGGACTGTTTTCTGGAGCAAAGGAGGCTGAGTAGTGACTTTATAGAGGTTTATGAAATGAAAAGAGTCATAGATGGGGCAGATAGTCACAGTCCCTTTGGGTAGGGGAGTCTAAACCTTGAGGGTATACCTTTGATGTGAGAGGGGAAAGATTTAAAAGGGATCTGAGGGGCAAGTTTTTCCACACAGAGGGTTATAAGTATATGGAAAGAGCTGCCAGAGGGAGTGGTAGAGGCGGGTTTGATCATTGGTATTGGTATTGGTTTATTATTGTCACTTGTACCAAGGTGCAGTGAAAAACCTGTCTTGCATACTGACCATACAGATCCATTCATTACACAGTGCAGATACATTGAGTTAGTACAGAGTGCATTGAGGCAGTACAGGGTAAAAACAATAACAGAATACAGTGTAAAGTGTCAAAGCTACAGGGAAGTTCATTGCAGGTAGACAATAAGGTGCAAGGTCAAACAAGGTAGGTTGTGAGGTCAAGAGTCCATCTCATCTTATAAGGGAACTGTTCAATAGTCTTATAACCGTGGGATAGAAGCTGTCCTTGAATCTGGTGGTATGTGCACTCAGGCTCCTGTATCTTCTGCCTGATGGGAGAATAGAGAAGAGGGAATGACCCAGGTGGGTGGGGGTCTTTGATTATGCTGGCTGCTTCACCAAGGCAGTGAGAGGTATAGAAGGAGTCCATGGAGGGGAGACTGGTTTCCATGACATGCTGGGCTGTGTCCACAACTCTCTGCGGTTTCTTGCAGTCCTGGGCAGAGCAGTTGCCATACCAAGCCATGATGCAGCCAGATAGGATGCTTTCTATGGTGCATTAATAGAAGTTGGTGAATGTCAAAGGGGACATGCCAAATTTCTTTATCCTTCTGAAGAAGTAGAGGTGCTGGTGAGCTTTCTTGGCCGTGCATCTATGTGGTTGGACCAGGACATGCTCTTGGTGATGTTCACTCCTAGGACCTTGAAGTTCTCAACCCTCTCAACCTCAGCACCGTTGATGTAGACAGGTGCATGTACACCGCCCCCTTTCCTGAAGCCAATGACCAGCACTTTTGTTTTGTTGACATCGAGGGAAAGGTTGTTATCATGACACCATGTCACTAAGCTCTCTATCTCCTTCCTGTACTCCGACTCATCATTATTTAATTACAATGTTTAAAAGACATTTGGACAGGTACATGGATAGGAAAGGTTGAGAGGGATATGGACAAAACACAGGCAAATTATTTGAAATACGGCCTACTATGGTGGTATCATCTGCAAACTTGCCACACAGTCATGAGTATATAGGGGGCAGAGTAGAGGGCTGAGGACTCAGCCTTGTGGGACACCATATTGAGAATAATCGTGCTGGAGGTGTTGCTGCCAATCCTCACCGACTGCAGTTTGTTGGTCAGAAAATTAAGGATCCAGTTACAGAGGGAGGGTGTCCCAGGTCTCAGAGTTTGGTAATGAGTTTGCTTGGAATTATAGTATTGAAGGCAGGGCTGTAGTCAGTAAACAATAGTCTAACGTAGGTGTCTTTACTGTCCAGATGCTCCAGAGCTGAGTGTAGGGCCAGGGAGATTGCATCCACTGTAGACCTGTTATTGTAATAGGCGAATTGCAGTGGGTCAAGGTTGTCTGGGAGGTTGGAGGTAATGTATGCCATGACCAGCCTCTCAAAGCACTTCATGACGGTGGATGTCAGAGCCACTGGTTGGTCATCATTAAGGCATGTAACCTTGCTTTTCTTTGGTATCGGGATGATAATAGTCTCTTAAAACAGATTTAATGTTGTGTTTAGTTAAAATATTTAAAAGACATTTGGATAGGAAAGGTTGAGAGGGATATGGACAAAACACAGGCAAATAAGATGAGTGTTGATGGGCAACTTGTTCGGCATGGACGAGTTGGGCTGAAGGGTCTGTTCCAGTGCCGTAGAACTCTATGAATCTAAAACACAAACGGTGTGATCCCTGATTGCAGATCTTTGCAGCAATCACAGCTGCCACGTCTTTGCCTCTGGGTGTCATTCTTAAGAGGACTTTCTCCATGGAAGCCACAGTACAACAGCAATACATAGCTGCTATAGAGGTGTGGGAAAACATACATCTTCAGTGTACATGGCCAAATTGCTCACCCCACCCCTTTTTATCTCTTTAGTAGATTTATTAGATCTCTTTAGCAGTCCTGGGAAAGCCCCCAAGCCACTGCAAGACATGGGCACATGTTTCTGCTGCAAGCACTGTGAGACCAAGTAATGATGTGTGAAATACTCACAACATTAACAACTCAAACAAGTTAGACACAAGTGCATCAATATACCTTTTACTTAAGTCTCTCTTCTGACATGTTGTGGGATTTCCTTCTTTATTTTACTGAGAGTTAAAAATGAAGGCCATAGGTCACAAAATGGTGCATATTAACAACATTATTATTTGTGGAAATGATACTGGAAAATCATCAGTGAATCATATCAGGAATTCCCAATTCAATTTCATGATAGGCAGGATTTCCACAGATAATAGGCACTGTCATGTGAAAATAGCTTTCCAACTTTTAGGATATATTTTTGTGCCTGCTATAGTGCACAATTTCAGAATATCATTTAAGAGGCTTGAAGACTGAGCAGCACAGCAGCACAGTCCCAGTGATCTGATCCAATCCTGACCTCAGGTGCTGTCAATGTGGAGTTTGCACAATCTCCGTATTACCGTGTGGGCTTCCTCCGGGTGCTCTGGTTTCCTCCCACATCCCAAAGCCATACATTGTGGTGAGCTAATTGGCCATTTAAATCACCTCTAGTGTGTAGGCATGTGGTAGAATCCAGGGGGAGTTGGTAATTGGTAATTGGCTTATCATTGTAATGTGCAGAGATACAGTGAAAAGCTTCTGTTTGCATGCCATCCAAACAGGTCATTCCATACCTAAGTACATCGAGGTAGTACAAAAGGATAAATAATACGGTAATGCAGAATATAGAACATAGAACATAGAACATAGAACACTACAGCACAGTACAGGCCCTTTGGCCCATAATGTTGTGCCGACTTTTTATCCTGCTCTAGGATCTATCTGACCCTTCCCTCCCACATAGCCCCCTATTTTTCTACCATTCATGTGTCTATCTAAGAGTGTCTGAAATGTCCCTAATGTATCTGCCCCCACAACCTCTGCAGGCAGTGCGTTCCATGCACCCACCGCTCTCTGTGTAAAAAACTTACCCTTGACATTCCCCTCATACCTTCCTCCAATCACTTTAAAATTAAGTCCCCTCGTGTTAGCCATTATCACCCTGGGAAAAAGTCTCTGACTGTCCACTTGATCTATGCCTCTTAGTGTTACAGTTTCAGAGAAAGTGCAGTACAGGTAGACAATAAGGGTGCAAGTGCAGTGCAAAGTAGACAATGTGGGGAGAATAAAAAGGAATTAATATCGGAATTAGTATAAATGGGTGGTCAGTCGTTGGTGTGGACTTGGATGGCTGAAGCTCTCAATGATTCCCTAACTAAGATTGAAAACATTTTAAGTTTGTTTCAGCGAGGTTCAAAAGAATTGGAGCAACCTGAAATAGTTTGTGCTTTTGCTTTTTGTTTATGATGATTGCTGGTATTGGCCATTCCCTGGCAAACAAATTACAATTAAAATTCTCTCCATGTCCCAGCAGTATTATATCTTATTTACTATGCATTATGTTGGTTTGACTTGGATAAATGTTTGCTGTGGTACTTTTTAGCAATCTCCTTGGATTAACCTAATGCACCCACTTCCAGCTGAGCTCCAGAAGTTCATGAACCTCTCCCTCCCTCTCGGTTGGAACAGAAGGCTTGGCAGGGGGTGCCAGGAATAAAATAGACTTGGGC
Source organism: Pristis pectinata (assembly GCF_009764475.1). Taxonomy (NCBI): domain Eukaryota; kingdom Metazoa; phylum Chordata; class Chondrichthyes; order Rhinopristiformes; family Pristidae; genus Pristis; species Pristis pectinata. The sequence goes on from NC_067427.1 coordinate 24,860,554, forward strand.
TCTCAGAGAGTGTAAATCAGGACTACTTCAGTTCTCAGTTTTGAGACATGGTAGTTATCTTGAGAGAAAAATTAAAGACTGCAAAAGTCTTGTCAAGTACACAAAGGCAATTTGAAAATAGCCTAAGCCCCTGACTGAATTCACAGCATGTGTGGTGCTTCCAACATTTATGATGCACACAGAACAAACCCTCGAGCAGAGGAAACACAAAAAGAGTATTCAAGACCATGAAGAATTATTAAACAATGGAAATTGAACTGTATTGTGAACAAAGATTGACTATAAATACAACGAAATCAACTGATATTGCATGTGCAGCTAACTCAAGTCTTGCAATTGAAGATCTGATTTTTTTGAAGCTATAATCTAATATTAGTACTGCACAGCAGACAGCACAAGGAAGAAATGAGTTTTGCCAGAACTTTTTCACATTTAGATCAGAATCTGCTTCATCCCAATGAAGACCAGTGTGAACAGTGCACTGTGTTTATGCTCGTAAAACCTTCTATGAAGGAAAAATTATCTACTTGACAACTTCTGGCATAAGAGGATGCATGAAACCAATGTGTGGAGCAAATAGAACAATAATCCAGCAGGTATATCCATGCACTCCTAAAACCTCTGCAGTTTCCAGAACAATACTTGCTGGTATTAAAATTAATTTGGCTGTTACAATTTATGTTTGAGTACTGCCCACTTTAAATATTGACAGTTCCTGGTTGCCATTAAACAGCTCTAGAACAGATATTGTTCTGGAATTGTGCTTTTAAATATTATAGCAAATTAAATACTTTTGTCGGGACAGCTCTAAAGCATTCAAAAGCTTGAAACAGGGAACACTGGGAATTAAGCACTGGTTTAGTCAATCAGCCTTGAGAGCCTATTTGGCAAATCAATCAGATTATAGTGAATCCATATTTTTAATCCATCTCTCCACCTTGGTTCCATACATCCTTAATCATTGTCTAGGAGAGCTCTTAGTCTGCTCTTCTAGACAAGTCAGTGTTTGACTGGGCCAACTTGAGCTGAATAACAGACATTCAGATCTCTGACTTCCATGTGTACTTGATCAAACACGGACACTAAGAGACAAGCTGAAAGTCAATGTGTTGGCACCTCTGATCTCCCACCACTAGGCTCACTATTAAGCTTGCTGGTGAAGCACTGCCATGCTGAGAGGGGTGGGATGTCCTCAGCTTTACACCAACATTGGTCAGGATATGAATTGCAATCCCGTGGAAAAAAGATGTTTATTTTAATGATTTTTAATCATTTTTAAAATATTTTACTAGATTTTAATAATCTGATGAAAATAACTTTATTTTTTAAGATTATTTAATCCTACTTCAACAGCTTTTATATAATTGATCAAAGACATACAAAAATAATTCAAAAGCCTTTGACAGGTGGCCGGCTTTCAAAGGCATTCTGGGGACAAGGCTTCAGGATATGCCTTACACCTACTTCCTGCAGGTGGTTTCTCTCCATCTATTCTCTGAGTTGACATTGAACCCATCCAGTTGGGGAAAACCAGTTAAGGCTCACAGAGCCACACAACTCAAAACAACTTTAAAATGTTCTTAAAACCCATCCAAATACCATAAGAAAGCTAATAAAAATACAAACATTACTAATACAATGACATACAATGTCACATCAAACTAACAATAGTATAATATAAAATGTTACAAACTGTAGAGCTCTAAATTCTGTGCCTTACACCACTTTAATGCTTGATTGTAACACCTAATATCTCTCTCTCTTTCTCTTCTCACTCACACGCAGCAATGAATTAAATCTTCCCTCAGTGCAACAAAGTCATCAGGTCCAGGTTACCCTTGTCTTTTTAAAATTATTTTCAACGATGCACATTGGGCCTTGATCCTTTAAGAATTCTTCAACAAAAAAATCCCACTGATCTCTGATGTGGTGAATTCTTTTTCCTCAGGTAAAAAGTAGCAGTAAATTGCAAATCTGCCATGAAAAATCATATCACAGAAATCCTAGGTTCCTTCATTAATGAGTAGGACAACATGAAAGTTAAGTTACCAGCCCAGCATTTGGTAGCCTATATCACTGATCCAGTCATATCTAAAATGCCACCATGACAATTGGGGAATTTAATTCCAGTAATTGAATGCATCTCCACTAATAACAATAATCGTGAAACTGTCACTAAAACCCACCTGGCTCAATAATTTCCTCCAAGGAAGAAATCTGTCCTCCTTACCCAATGAGGCCTATACATGACTCCAGGCACAATATGGCTGCCTCTTAATGTACTCCATATTTAAGTAAGAATAAGGGATGGAAAGTGTCCACTGGCATGTACTTGCAGTCAGCAAAATCATTTCAATAAACAAACTGCTAAAATTAAAAAAAATGCTTTGTCAATCTATTGCAATAGATGAGAATGTTGAAAAGCCTTAATTCGTTAAACATTGAAAATAACCCCTTGAAAAGGTCAGTCACAGCAGCAGGATTTCTGGAAAGGTTGTGGAAGGTTAAAGGTTTAGATTGTGCCAGTAAAGATGTGGAAGGTCGCAATTGCCCCTCATGCAAATTCTTTCACCAAGACACAATCTTATGTCGAAAGGAAAGCCAAGCACAGTGACGACTGAAGAATTTTCTTGTGGAAACATTCCTTGAGGCATATAATAAAGTAACTTTTGAGACTAAGGCTTTCATATTGGCAGGGTGGTGTGGGTTTTGCAGCAGAACCCATTAATTACTCTGCCACTTTTATTGCAGCTTCAGGCACTTTAGTAGACAGAATCAGGCAAACCACACGGTTCCTTGTGAATCTGGCTACCTGAGGTAATGTTCTGAATTCCGCTCCATACATGAGAAAGAAGCATCTCAGCAAGCATAACCCAACAGGAACAAGATAGGGCAACAGGGCCACACCTGTCCAGCTCTGCTCTGCAATTTTCTGAGTTACTGATTACCACAGCCAAACCTGACTCACAGTTGAAGCTGCTCTTTGTGGTAAACTTCTTAGGGACAGTAGGGATCAAAAGAAGGAACGTTTTTCTCCAGGCAAAATGTACAACTCTGTTTCAATTATGCTGGAGCTTAAAACCATAGGGCATTGAAATGTATTAAGCTACCTTAAATTATTTCTTTTAAAGTTTGCATTCTATTTTATTCCTGGGCTTTTTAAAACTTCATATTGAAAAATTAAGAAAATCTACTTTGAATTAAATGATAGTTTTTAAATGCAGCAACTGCACCATGTTTTCCTTTAAAAACTTATCAATGTTTTTATTGTGAGTTGTGCAATGACTGATCTTTTACAGAAACAGAATGAGATCTCCTGAATGCAGGGTTTCAGCCCGAAACATCAACAATTCCTTTCCTCCCACAGATTCTGCTTGACCTGCTGATTTCCTCCAGCAGATTGTTTGTTGCTCCAGATTCCAGCATCTGCAGTCTCTTCTGTCTCTCTCTCTCTCGAATGAGATCTCTGGTTGGTTGAATTGAACCGTCATAAATAAAACTTATGACATCTTTCAGCAACAGTGATAATCTCAACACCAAACTATGCACACGGGGATGCAGAGCAATGTTGTCATCTTGGCCAAAACAGATGCAAACTCACAAAGCCGAAAGTCAGCTAGAGCTTAAATTCAGAATCTTATCAGATGAAAACATAATGGCCCAGAGTTTCCGTGAAAACACTGGCAGTTTTATATGGAACTGCCAGCTTGTAGCACTGTAACTGTAAGGAAATTCGAGACAACCTACATAAGCATTTGAGAACATAGAAGTCCTGGATTCTGCATGGCTGATCACTGTTGTCATTCTAACTGACCTCAAGTAGGCTCTGCCTAGTCAGCCTAGTGTTAGCTGTAATCTGGTACAGTGACACCATTAAATGGAGAGAAGAGGCTTTGATGAATAGAGATATGTTTTAAATAATTTGTATATTCTGATCTGATTGAGCTAATTCAGAATGTTTTTATTGCTTTTAAGTGGTTTCTTGTATATATAAGCATTTTAATTTAAAAAGATACATTTTCTAATCCTTTGAAAAAAGAGAGCAGGTTTAATTTTGAAAAGGTTCTTGAATGTTTCTGAATTTCAGAGCTTTTCACTGATGTTCAACCCGTTTGTCAGTTTTTACAGGCAATTTTATCCCAATGCTGTGGCTTAACTGGTTGTCAAAATGGTTCTGTGGGATTGCTTATTAGGGAGACCGTGGACTGCTAAAGGGCTTGCTGATTGGCTCTAATTCTTGACCCAGGTCACCTGATTTGGGTAAGGCTGGGTTTAACAGGTAAGCATGTTAGTAAATGTTTCAGACCATTACATTCAACCACAACTATAAGGTGACGTGATGGGGTGGAACTTGTTGGGAAATGCCAAAGGTTCTGCATCAACTTATTGGCATCCCCCAGCACATGTTCCAATATGTTCAGCATTCCCACAAATACAGAGAAGTCCCAAAATTGTTGGCTGTGCATTGCCAGTGATTCTACTATTGTCCCAACGCTGGACCACCTGGACTTAGCAATGGAACTTAAAAATGACACAATCTACCGGTCATTACTGTAGGGGTTCTTACCTCAGTTACTTAGACCTGGTGCAAAGAGAGTGAGTCCAATCATTTAAATCAAGAGGAATAGTGTCAGGGGGATCTAGGTAAATATATGATGATTTATAGCTCTGGAATTCATTATGTTTGTGTGAATGTTTTATATTATCCATTTTTATGGAACCTGAGCATTGTTGCAAAGCCACATTTATTGCCCTTCACTAACTGCCCTTGAGAAGGTGCTGACAAGCCACCTCCTTAAAGCACTGCTGTCCATTTTGTGAAGCTGCTCTCACAATGTTGTTGGTGTGAAGAGGATCTAGGATTCCGACCCAGCAACAATGATAGAACATCCATATACTTCCATGTCAGGATAGTGTGCGACTTGGAGGGGAACCTGCAGGTGGTGATGTACCCTGGCACCCGAAGACTTTATCTTCCAGGTGGTAGAGTTCATGAGTTTGGGAGGTGCTGTCAGAGCAGGCTAGGTGAGTAGCTGCAGTATATTTTGTGGATGGTACACACTGCAGCCATTGCTTGCCAGTGTGTAGAGAATGTACGTTCAGGATGGCGGAAGGAGGGATAGAGTATCATGCAAAGGCACTGCTTTATTATGCCTGGTGTCAAGCTTCTTGAGTGTTGTTTGATCTGAGTAAAGGGCAAATATTCCATCATGCTCCAGATTTACACTTTTAAATGTGGAAACCCACTGGATGTCTGGAGGTGATTCATTTGCCACAAGACACCCAGAATTTAATCTGCTCTTGTAGCCACATTATTCATGAGGCTAGTCCAGTTGAAGATTGGATGTTGTTGCCAGAGAACTCAGAAATGGTAATGTCAATAAAATCATGTCATTAAAGGCTCCCTCTTTGTTGAAGATGGTCATTGCCAGAATTGTAATTACTACTTATCAGTCCATGTTGTTTATGTCTTGTTGCATGTAGACATGGGCTGCTTCTATTGCTGAGAGGTGAATGGAATTGAACATGTACAATCAACAGCAAACATACACAGTTCTGACCTCATGATGGAAGGAAGGTAATTGATGAAGCAGCTGAAGATGGTTGGACTGAGAACTCTCCCCTGAGGAACATGTTTAGGACTCAGATGAATCCTCTCTCTCTCTCTCTCTCCCTCTCGCTCTCTCTCTCTCTGCTGTTGGCAAGTTAACTGGCTGCTGTATTTTGCCATAGGTGATTGGCAGAGTTTGGATGGAGCTGATGGGAATGAGGGAAGAATAGACATAGGATTAGTGTGAGAATAGTGTAAGTGGGTGCGTGATGATCAACTTGGACTCAGTATGTCGAAGGACCTGTTTTCACTTTGCATGACTCTATAGAAGGAGGCCATCTGGCCCATTGGGTCAATGTTGGCTCACAGAGCAATCCCAATTCCAAAATAATTTCCTCTGCAAGCAAAAAACGAACTGTTGGAGGAAGTCAGCAGGTCGAGCAACATCTGTGGTGGGAAAGGAATTGTCAATGTTTTGGGTCAAGACCTTGCTTCAAGACTCGACCCATTGATTTCATCCAGCAGTTTGTTTATTGCTCCAGATTTCAGCATCCACAGTCTCTTGCATTTCAGTTTTCTCTGCAAGTTATTCTTCCCATATTTCCATCAACTCCCTGCAGATTCTACCAATCACCTGAAGGGCAATTAATCTACCAATCTGCATTTCTTTGCATTGTGAAGAGAGACTGAAGCACATGGAGGAAACCCACAAGGAGAGCGTGCAAACTCCACACAGACAGAACCCTAGGTCAGGCAACACGGTGATTGGTGGCATTGTGGATTGTGTAGAAGATTGCCAAAGGATACAATGAGATATAGATCAATTGCAGGTATGGGGAAGAAATGAGAAATGGAGTTTAATCCGGACAATTGTGAGGTGTTGCACTTTGGGACATCAATGTAAAGGAACAGTACATGATTAATGACAGTACCCTTAATGTGCAGAGGAATCTTGGGGTTCAAGTCCATAGCTCCTTGAAAGTGGCTGCACAGGTTGACAGGATGGTAAAGAAGGCATATGATGTGCTTGCCTTTATTAGTCAAGGCGTTGAGTTCAAGAGTCAGGAGGTTATGTTGCAGATTTATAAAACTGTGGCTCGGCCACATCTGGAGCATGGCATTCATTTCTGATCACCACATTATAGGAAGGATGTGGAGACTTTGGAGAGGGTGCAGAAGAGGCTTACCAGGATGCTGCCTGGATTAGAGGGCATGTGCTATGAAGAGAGGTTGGACAACTTGGGTTGTTTTCTCGAGAGCTGTGGAAACTGAGGGAGAGACCTGATAGAAGTTTGTAAGATTATGAGAGGCATAGATAGAGTAGGCAGTTGGTATTTTTCTCTCAGGCTCGAAATGTCTAATACTAGAGGACATGCATTTAAGGTGAGAGGGAGTAAGTTCAAGGGAGATGTGAAAGGCAAGTTTTTTTACACAGAGAGTGGTGGGTGCCTGGAATGCGTTGTCAGGGGTGGTGGTGGATGCAGATACTATAGAACCATTTAAGAGGCTCTTAGATAGGCACATGAATGTGCAGAGAATGGAGGGATATGGACATGGAATTAGTTTGGTTAGGAATTCAATTACTAGTTTAATTAATTCAGCACAATATCAAGACTTTAAGGGCCTTTTCCTGTGCTTTACTGTTCCATGATGTCAGGATTGAGCCCGAGTCTCTGACCCTGTGAGGCAGCAGCTCTACTCCATACGCTACTGCACCATCAGTATTCGATTCCAAAGTGCAACTATTTCACCAGTACAACCTCTCATCCATAATTTCACAACTTTGTACGAGAACAGAGGCAAGCCCATTTATTAGCAAGCACAGAACCTGAATTTTTATTGCCCAAAGTATTACTGTTTATAAAGTGATACTGGTAATAAGCCTCATAATGCTAAATTACTTGCTGTAAATTTAATAAGCATTGGGACTTTACAAGCCTGCAAACAGTGCACATGTAATCTGAAGTATTCAGACTTCCCATACTTGTAGGACATTGGGCACCCATTCAATTTATTCTTACAGCAACCTAGTTCATTTACATGAATTTAAGTACATTTAACTGCTAATCCTGAATTAGCAGGGGACCTGTAAATTTGGGATTTAATTCAGTTTGTTGATCAATCACAGCTGCAAGGCCTAATGCTTCTCTGCACACAATGCTGCTAAAAAAGTGTTTTAGAAGCGATGAGTGAACCAGTTGAATTTTGAGTCTTTCGTTCTTACTTGGTACATACATTCCAGATCACTTTTTCATTGCCCTAATTGGCACAGCAAGACCAAATTTTTTGTTCATCACACCCTGGATATTTGAAGAGTAGTGAATGTTTCAAAATAATTTGGATCCAAACATGTCTTCGGATATTAGATTAGCAGGAAAAATTCACTTTGATCCCACAGGATTCTCTTTGTATGTGACTGAGACCCAGAAAAGCTGTGAAACTCACATTAATGTGACAATTCATTTTCTTCTATAAACAACCTTGAAGATTTAGTTAATAGGATTGAATGCTCAAGTTCCCAACACTGAACAACTTACCTCTCTTACACCAATTCCCTCAATGTTATCTTACAACTGTTCTGACTTGAACTGATGCAACGGAAGGTTATTAATTCCACTTCACCTCACTTGCTTGAAATTTCCAGGAAGATTCTCTCAGTTTTCTGATATATCTGAAAAGCAAAATAAAGATTGAAAATGCCCACTTACTCCATTACCTCAGGATTTCTACTAATGTTATGGATGAGGTTTTCCTCTTGGTGCTTTTCATTGTAGGATAAAATGCTTGCAACATGAAGAACCATTGATGGTGTTTGTGCAATCAAAATTTTAAAGCACCTGGAAGCAGAATGATTGGTTTCTTATCACATGTATGACAGTCGTTATGCACACAAGAGGATCTCTGTATTGGCAACAAGTCAGATAAGCGTCAATTCCCTTTTCTCGGTGATATTGCATGCGGGTCTTATACTAACCAAGGCACAGGAGAAATACTCTGCTTCTTTTTTGAACAGTTATAACAGAACTTTGAAGGTTAACTTTCTTTAAAATTAATTTTCGGGATATGGCAGCAAGGCCAGCATTTAGTGCCCATCCCTAATTGCCTTTGAGAATGTGGTGGTGAGCTGCCTCTCGAACTGCTGCAGTCCTTCTGTTGGAAGTGTTCCCACAGATGGGAGTTCCAGGATTTAGACCCAGTGACAATGAAAGAACATCAATATATTTCTAAGTCAAGAATATATATACTTGGAGGGGAATCTGCAGCTAATGGTGTTCCTATTCACTAACTACCTTTGTTTTTCTTGGTGGTAGAGGCTGTGCGTTTGGGATATGCTGTTAGAGTAGCCGGGTAAGTAAATGCAATGTATTTTGTATATGATACACACTGCAGCCACAGTATGGTAAGTGGTGGAGGAAAAGAATGTTTAGGGAGCTGGATAGGGTGCCAACAAGCAGATAGCTTTGTCCTGGATTGCAATGAGCTTCTTGAGAGTTTTTGCCTCTTATCCAGGTGACGAGGAGGTGCAGAGGAGTGAGATAGATCGGCTGGTTGAGTGGTGTCGCAACAACAGCCTTGCACTCAACATCAGCAAGACCATGGAATTGTTTGAGGACTTCAGGAAGGGGAAGTCAGGAGAACACACATCAGTCCTCATTGAGGGGTCAGAGGTGGAAAGGGTGAGCAGCTTTAAGTTCCTGGTTGTCGACGTCTCTGAGAATTTGTCCTGGGCCCAACACATTCATGCAATCATGAAGAAGGCACGCCAGTGGCTATATTTCATTAGGAGTTTTAGGAGATCTAGTATGTCATCAAAGACTTTCGAAAATTTCAAACGTACGGTGGAGAGCATTCTGACTGGTTGCACCACAGCCTGATATGGAGGCTCCAATGCACAGGATCGCAAGAGGCTGCAGAGGGTTGCAGACTCAGCCAGCTCCATCACAGACACAACCCTCCTCACCATCGAGGACATCTTCAAGAGGCAGTGCCTCAAGAAGGTGGTATCTATCATTAAGGACCTCACCATCCAGGACATGCCCTCTTCTTGTTACCGCCAACAGGGAGGAGGTACAGGAGCCTGAAGACCCAAACTCAACAATTAAGGAACAGCTTCTTCCCCTCCACCATCAGATTTCTGAATGATCCATGAACCCATGAACACTACCTCATTATTCCTTTATTTTGCACTATTCATTCTTGCAATTCATAGATTTTTATGTCTTTGCACTGTACTGCTGGCACAAAACAACAAATTTCATATCATGTGTCAGTGATAATAAATCTGATTCTGATAATGTTTGAATAGACAGGAATTGGATTGTTGGAGGTTTACTGTAGATCCACATATAATGCTAATGAATATTATGGTCATTGTTAGCTGTACATAGAAACCATTATGATATACAAGCAACACCACCGTTGTAAGCACTGTTTGCAGAATCAGTCACATTATTGACTGACAGACCTTGTCAACCTGAAGCAACTGTTTGGTTGCCATGGTGACTGAAAAACAAATGGACTGAATGCTGCTGATACACAAGGCATTGACATGCATGATGCACAGCAGTGGTCACATTGAGCTAATGGATTTCCTGTTCTGTCATACGGCAGAGCTGATGAGAGGCACCAGCAAAGCAACGTGCCATTGGAAAGCCAGCAACCTGTGCAAACTGCTCATTTCATCAGTATGCCTCTGGCAAGAGGCAACAAAATGAAGTGATATCTCTCTGACTAATGAACTTCAGTGATGTTACTTATGCAAGAGCGGACTCTGTTCCTAAAATCTCCAGCATTGGACTGGAAGGAGCCAGTCAAATAAAGAATTATGGACATAATTACTCTCATGGCCACTGGAATGACAAACCATAACCTACCTTGTGGTGTGGCAAATGGCAAAAGGCAAATGTCCTTGATGGTCCCTTGTGAAGCATACTTGTCTCACACATAAGTCATTGACAAGGTTGAAGGGGGATAATTTCTCTTTGAATACCCTGTGTGGATATGGTTTCCAGCTGAGAGTTCTTCTCCTGCTCCAGGTCTTCCCTGTCCTCACAGCTCATCCTGTTCTTTGAGCACTCTGCTCAACTACAAAAGTAAGTCCTACAAAATTCATTCATGTTAAGACGATACTGGTTTGTGCAGAAGCCTTTGGTTAGCATGGAACCCCTGAGGATGGTTGTAGTATTGAAACCTTGCATTCCAGAATTCTGGTGGAGCTGTTTCAGTACAGTCACAATATTGGCATTGACTCAACTATGTATGACATTGTCCAGGCTTATCCCATTACAAAAAGCAGGACAAACCCAATCCAGTTAATTTCCATCCAATATCAATCATCAACATAGTAATGCTTCACCAACGCTTAGATTGGACTTCAGACCTTATTGGTTCAAATGTGCCAACACAGTCTGAAGAACTTAATTCTAGAGATGATATGAGAATGACTGCTTTTGACATGAAGGCAACATTGGACTGAATGTAATTTCAAGGAAGCCTTGAAAACTGGGTATCAAAGGGAAAGGTTTTTAACAACCATTATACCTTATTGGACGAAAAATGGTTATAATTGTTGGAGGTCAATTAACCAAGCCTCAGGACCAAGCTTCAAGAGTCCTTCAAGGAAGTGGCTTAGACCCAACCATCTTCAGTTATTTTATCCATGATCTTTTTTCCATTGTGAAATGAGACTGATTGTAAATGTTTACATCATATTCTATTGTACTTGCAATTCTTCAATAACTGAAACAGCTCATGCCTGCAAAGAACAAGACCTAAACAACATTCAGGCTGATGAATGGAAAATGATGCACACAGATCCCCGGCAAAGACCATCTCCAACAAGGTAAATCTGACTACATACCCTGACGTTCACTGGCATGTCCAACATCAATCCCCATACCATGAACATCCGTGGGGTCAGCATTGATCCAAACATAGTTGGACCAACCATATAACTATAGTGGTTACAAGAGCAGATCAGAGGTTGGCTATTCTGTGGAGAGTTACCACCTCCTGTCACTCCGTGATCGATTAGGAACAATTCAGACTCTAATAAATATTCTCCACTTGCATGAATGAGTGCAGCTCTATCAAGGGCATTCACAGCATTCAGGGCAAAGCACCCCACTTGATTTTCACCCCATCCACCACCCTAAGTGTTTCATTGATGCAATACTCCATTTGGTACCATTTGCAAAATGCATTGCACTTGCTCACCGAGGCAATTCTGACACCACCTCCCAAATCTGCCACCTCTACTACCAAGGACAACAAGGGCAGCAGGCCAGTGAACGCCACTGCCTGCAGGTTCCCTTTGAAGTCACATCTCATTCTGATATAAAAATATATCACCGTTCCTTCATTGTTGCTGGACTTGCAGCCTGGAATTCTCAACCC